>NC_091446.1:46008406-46721691 GCF_964237555.1 Oryctolagus cuniculus
ATTAAACCACTTCTTCAAAAACAACATTTGCATTTAATAGTATGTTTGCTAGCTGTGTGACCTTGGACAGCTTGTAGAATTACAGATTTTCAGGAATAAATGAAATTTTAAAGATTATATTTCTCAGGTTTTCACAGAATGCACAAATTCTCTTTCATGAGTACCCTCACAGAGTCATCATTCATCTTGTGCTTGAATATTTTTAGTAACAGGATGTTCAGTATGATGTCATGAACTCAAACTGATTTCACACAGCTGAGTAGTAAGAACTCTCTTGTTCACTTTGTTCTTTTTACTATCTCCTTAGATTAGCTGTGAGAATAGAAACAACTTGCTGTTGACTGGAATCATTGGAAGGACAAAATACATAGTAGATGTAGAAAACATAGGGTATATAGTGAAGCTAGGATATATTCGTGAAACACTGTTTTGCATCTAGCACAGAGAACTGTATTATTAACAAATATTTGCTTATATTCTCTGGGGAACAATTTTACTTCATCACAAGTTGATGCTAGACTTGTCTATGTGATTTTCTTTGGCTTAAATAATAAAAATTAAGGTAGCATGTGTCACTTTTGATAGAAATTTTGAGAGCTGGTATTATGCTTGGCTGCCGCTGTGGGTTGTAAGTAAATGTCTACTTTGGTGGGCGTCTCTGTGCCCAGCTTCTAAATTACAGGCTTCCCAAGTTTGCCTCCTGGGCGATAGGAATGTGGATAGGGTCAGTTGACTTTCTTCAGGAGCCCTCTTGAGGCCATGGGAAGTGTTGACAGGGTGCCCTGGCTGATGAACAGAACTGAGTTTGTGGAGCTCCGGGGACACCTTGAAGATGTCTCCATGAAGCTGGATCCTGCTTGCAGGAGGGCACAGCGTAGACTGGACTCTTGGTGGGCAATACAGTGGTGGAGTAACCCAGCAGCTCTCCACATTGGGTTAAAGATCTGTTCAGGCAATAGGCTTTTCTAGCAGTAAATGTCTCAGGTGCCTGTGGTGTGGGTGGCCTCTGGAGTCCTCTGTTTACCATTTCCTGACTGAGCAGTGATTGTCCTTGTTGACCTTTAGAGGTGAAAGTGTAGGTACTGTATGTTTAGGTCTCGTGTTCAGAAGACTGTTGTGTATCTACAGTTTCTCTGTCACATCCCCTCTGCACTGTGATTCTCTGCCACAAATATTCTGGTGAAACTATTGCTTTTCTCCTTGATTTGGTGAGTTGTCATGGAGGGAAACATGTCAGGTCCCTCTAGTCGGCCATCTTGCTGATGCTACCTATATATCTTACTCTTTAAAAGAGAAAAATTGAGTTATTCATAAAAACTTCTGGACAGAAATTATTTTGGGGCCGCTAATAATGGGCTAAGTGATTTCATTTTTCATTGGTTTACCTCCTTGGGTGTCTTTGGATACATCAGTAATAACATGCATAAATCAAGGATTCCATCATTGCTTCTATGTCAATGGCCCATAAAGGCTTATGATGAGAATGTAAATGGTTGTAATTTTCAAGACAGTGAGGTAAAATTGTTTAAAAACAATTTCTGGCTCTATGATTTGCCAATAATCTACAGCCCTAAGAACCATGTAACAGTTTGCAGAAAATAGTATTTTTAGTCAATTATTCACCTGTAAAGAGATATTGCTTCATGTACTTGAAAGCCTGCCAGGATTTGACATTTTATATTTGTCTTACAGTTGAGAAGATAATATTATTTCTTTAGAATTTGTGGGGGTAAATAACTATGAAAATTCAATCCCATGTGCAATTGTCTGAAATTGCCTTTCAGTTGGCTAAATTAATAGATTATCGATTTTTTTCTTTTATGAAATGAAAGGTTAAACATAGCTTGCATTTTTCGAAGTAACACAAACACAAGTCTATAGTTTGATATCCCACCCATGGAAAGAAATGTTCAGTAGTTATATGCCAAATTTTTTAGCTGTTAAGATAGAGAATGAATTATAACATAATTCATCTTCCAGTCAATCCATAGTGATCACTAATTTGCATTCTAATTGTGTTATGTATTTCTGAGGGCCACTTACAATGTGAGCAAGTAGATAAAGTTTCTCTATGTCTGGTGATATAGTCTGACTGAGAAAGTGATGGAACGCAGTTTTCAAATCTTTTCTATTGAAGATAGAACATAGAAACACACAAGAAAAAATTGAAGCATATTTTCTGTTACAATCTTTACTTTTATACCCATATTGTTTCCAAAATTAAACTGGTTCAGTGTATAAGGTACCATACAATTTATTGTGTAAAATTTGGTAAAATTGCTTTGTGCTTTTTTCCTGAGTTAAATATACCATTATTCAAGCATTCTTTTAAAAAATGTCATCAACAGTTATTATTTATGTATGTTCTCCCAAAAATGTTTTAAAACAAGCCATTAAGTGAATGTAAAACAAGTCCTTAAAATGAAAAACATTGGCATATAAAAATAATGCAATTCCTAAATGTCTGGAAAATCATCCAGAAAGCTGAGTATCTTTTTTAAAAGTTCTCTTCATTGCAGATAACTTTCTTGACTGTAGTTCAAGAAAAATTTTTTGAATTTATTTGCTATTAACATATTTACATATGAATTTCAAAATTATAGTAGTACTTTTTGTTTACTAAAGCAAATGCTTCTTTTTGGGTAACAGTTGATATCTTCAGACATTTTTTCCCAAGGTTGAAAATTTATTCTTTTTTTTTTTAATGATTTCTATTTATTTATTGATTGATTGATTTTTATTTATTTATTTATTTTGACAGGCAGAGTGGACAGTGAGAGAGAGACAGAGAGAAAGGTCTTCCTTTTCCGATGGTTCACCCTCCAATGGCTGCTGTGGCTGGCGCACTGGGCTGATCTGATGCCAGGAGCCAGGTGCTTCTCCTGGTCTCCCATGGGGTGCAGGGCCCAAGCACTTGGGCCATCCTCCACTGCCTTCCTGGGCCACAGCAGAGAGCTGGACTGGAAGAGGAGCAACCTGGATAGAATCTGGCGCACCGACTGGGACTAGAACCCAGGGTGTCGGCGCTGCAGGTGGAGGATTAGCCTATTGAGCCGTGGCGCCAGCCTATTAATTTTTTTGAAAGAGTTACACACAGAGAGTAGGAGAGGCAGAGAGAGAGAGAGAGAGAGAGAGAGAGATGTCTTCCATCTGCTGGTTCACTCCTCAAATGGCCGCGATGGCTGGAGCTGCACCAATTCGAAGCCAGGAGCCAGGAGCTTCTTCCGGGTCTCCCATGCAGATGCAGGGGCCCAAGGACTTGGGCCATCTTCTGATTTCCCAGACCATAGCAGAGAGCTGGATCAGAATTGGAGCAGCCAGGTCTGGAACTGGCACCCATATGGGATGCCAACGCTTCAGGCCAGGGCGTTAACCCACTGCGCCACAGCGCTGGCCCCTGAAAATTTATTCTTAAAAAGAGATGGAAAGTAAAACGGCAGAAGATAATTGCTACAGTGTGGTGGACCAGGCAATGAAAATGAACTTAATTTGTGAAAAACTACTTTTACATATTTGCTTTTGAAAATCAGTTTCATGCTTCCTATCATTGAATTCACACCAGAGAGAATTGTAATAAACAAGTGGAAACTGTCCAGGTTTATCATGACCTGGAGTTAAAGTGTTAGAGAAATATAATTTAAAACAAAGTCTCTCTTCCTAATTCATAACACATCTCCATAACGTAGAAGAAAACTAATTTTATTATTAAGTAAGCACTAAGCTACATTGTGGTATATATCATAGGAAATCCACTAAGAGATTGCAGAGACCAATAACAACAAAAAGCTATCCTTTGGTGCAACTAAGCAGGTACAATTTACTACATACGTGTCTTCTAGATAAACAATAACTAGCTCTCAGGAGGATTTGATAGTACTATTTGTTGTGTATCGTCCATGCTAAATTCACCTGATCACAGTGGTAATCATCCATGGTTGAGTGGCTTTATCAAAAGGAAAAGTAAGCCTTTCATATCTTTATGAGAAAATGTAGTTTTGAGTTAGGCACTGGCCACTCTTTACCTCATTGCCTCCCACAGAAACTGGAAAGGTGGGCACTGTCTTCTCAAGATTACTTTTCCAGACATAGCTTTAGATCCTTGATAAAGGCATCCCTGGGTCAGAAAACTGGCAAGAGGACTATTTAGTTTTGAATAAGACATCAGTTTCAAAGAGGCAGACCAGCACTGTTGCATAGCCAGTAAAACTGTCACCTGCAGCACTGGCATCCCATATGGGCATCAGTTTGAGTCCCATCAGTTTGTGTCCCATCAGTTTGCTCCACTTCCTATCCAGCTCCCTGCTAACGCTCCTGGGAAAGCAGTGGAAGGTGGTGTGAGTACTGGGGCCCTGCACACAAGCGGGAGATTCAGATGAAGCTCCTGGCTTCCTCTTGGCCCTGCCATGACTGCTGTAACCATTTGAGGGGTGAACCAGCAGATGGAAGATATGGGAGATTGTCTCTCTCTCTCTCTCTCTGTAGCTCTGCCTTTCAAATACATAAATATTAAAAAAAAGAATCCTAACATAAACACTATAATAAAAGAACCTGTCTCATCGCCTGCTTTCAGTGATGAGTATTAAACCTCTTATTTTTAATTTTTACTGGTCCTTCCAGTTCTTAGGGAGAAATGAAAAGAGTTTGTGAACCAGAATTCTCTTTTGGATCCTTAATATTATTTTCCACCATTGATCTTGGTGAGACTTGTGGTTTAAGAATATTCCTAGACCTTGTGATCTAAGCTATAATATGTCTATACTTTTTCAAATAATTGAATATTAAGTGCATTTGAGATAATATTGAAAAATTTTACCCTAATAGATCTTTAATTAATAGTTGATGGAAATTTTTTATGCTTATACCGCAGTAACAGTAATTTGTAAGATATATTGTGACTGTTATATCTGGAAAGACTGAGATACGAGTTCCAGATTTATTAAATGAAAAATCAGAGCCCCCAGTGAATTTGAATAATCAATATATTAAAATGTAGTAATCGTTTTGTGTTTATTTGGCACAATGACTCTGACAGGGATTATCTGAAGTAACGAGACACTCATAACTTCTGAAGTTAGCTAATTACTAACTGTGAAGCCCAGGAGAGAGAAATCATCCTTCTTTTCATTTTTCAACTATAAAATTGCCTATAAATTTTAACCTTATCAAGACATATCTATGGTTTCCTGGATACAGTAGTAACCTGAAAGTTAAAAAAGTTACTGTTAGAAGCTGATGGCAATTAACAGTTATTTAACACTAGCAATGTACCAGGCTCGTGAAGAGTCCTATAGTCACCATCTAATTTTATTCACACCACATTTTTATTAGGTACAGAATGATAGTAACATGTTTCATATGTGATGACAATTATTTTAAGATAATTAAGTAATATTGATAACCAGAACTTTTTTTTATCCCAGTTTGTTCAACTTTTGGAGTTTACCTTTCTTAAACAGTACAATGCATTGCTTTCAAGATTACATAGCTCTCAGGTGTATCTTTTTTATAGAGACTGAATACTTTCCTTGGATGAATAGTTTAACTTTTCTGTTTTTCACTATTTACATTTGAACATAAAATTAGATGATTTTTCAGGTTTCCTGATTCTATAATACTATGATTTTTTTTAAATCACAGTGATTTATGAGAAATAGAAATGTGTTTAATTTAGCTTTTATCTAGATTTTAGGTTAAATGGTACAAAATTTCATTTATATTTCTATACTTTTGTCCAATATGTACTAAAGAAATATGCACAGACCCTTAGTGGATACTTGAATAAAGTCTGAGGTCATTGAATTGTGTATTTTTTCTCATACTATGAAATTCAAAACACCATTCAAAGAAAAGGCATATTCTCGAGTTCTCTCTGAATTTTCAGTAACATGGGAATTGAGGAAAGATCGTGGGAGAGCAGTATGATGAAGTAGTATGGTGAAGTACTCAGGATAGTAGCAGGGAGTAATGACTTGGCTTCTCAACATTAGAATATGTGTGAAAGCCTCTTCTGGTTCCCTGCACGTTACCGCTTTCCTCTTTGCTCTAGATCAACCATCCTCTCCCATCCACCAGAACTGTTTCCTCATTCACGATTATTCTTTCAAAGCTGAGAAGCTATAGTCTTTAAAATAGGCACAGGCTTCCAAAACTCTCTTTTCTTATTTCAACTTTCATTTTATATAAAGAAATGCTTTTCACACATTGAGATGTGTGAAAAAATCCTTAAGTGGCTCACTCTAGAAAATTTTCATATGTGAATATATGGAAGTGTGTGTTCTAAATAGCTGCCCTTTGAGGTGTATGTGTTATAAAGAAATAAATCAGGAAGAGGCACATAGCAGCAGACCAGAAATTAGACCTGTCCTGACATTGTTACATGACTATTTAAAGGTATATATAGGCATTTGTGGTTGACATGAAGGTGATATTTATGCATCTAAATTCTGGTAATTGACTATCTAAAATGAAGCATTTCAAATGAAGAAATTTGATACTTGGCAGCAGGTAGGCTGCATTCAGTAAAACCTAAATGTCTAAGAAGTCAAGATACTGGATTTTATGAGAATATTACAGGGACAAGTAATATAAACTACAATAAAATGGCTTGTTGCACCTAACAGGAAGCAAGAGAGAATGTTCTAATATGTTAGTATTAAGAAAATGCAGATGAAAATATGTAAATCATTAATAACTAAAATACCATAAGGCCTTAGTCATGCACAGTTTTATGAAAACAATATTCTGGGAGGTCAAAAGAGGAAGTATGTCTCTGCCCATATTCTTTAAATTTGTATATTCATCCTATAAAATAAAGGTCAGTATGAATAGCATTAATGTAATATAAGAAAGATCGGTAACTGGAGCCAACAACAGAGCCTTAGCATCAGATGCTGTATAGCTAAGGGGACTTTTGCATATGGTGTACTGGAAAGTGGGAAATGCATTTATATAAGGTTAATTGTTGGAAAGTATGAATAATGAAATTTATAGGACACAATGGAGAAGAGAGGTATGTGGAAGAATTCTCAGAGCATGGAATAGCAATGGGAAAAATTACCAAAGGTTGATCTTGTAATGTTGGTGACTAAACACAGTACAAATCTAAATAGATTAAAATCAGCTAGGGGAGTTTTATAATAGATTATTGGCTTCTATATTTCCAGAACAATGTCAAAGTTATTATTATATATATTTATTTATATTTCAAGAAAGGAATATTTTTCTCAGACATTAGTCAATAGATCTCTTTGCTCAGAGTAACATGGAGAACTTTTTAAGCAAATGGGGATTTCAGGTTTTTCAGGATTGTGTTGTTTATTGCTGGGAATTGAAATTGCCCAGAATTTGGTCATTAAAAGTGATAGACCGCCAGCGCCGTGGCTTACTAGGCTAATCCTCCACCTGTGGCGCCGGCACTCTGGGTTCTAGTCCTGGTTGGGGCGCCGGATTCTATCCTGGTTGCTCCTCTTCCAGTCCAGCTCTCTGCTGTGGCCTGGGAAGGCAGTGGAGGATGGCCCAGGTGCTTGGGTGCCTGCACCCGCATGGGAGACCAGGTGCAGGCACCTGCCTCCCGGCATTGAATTGGCACAGTGCTGGCCTTAGCGGTCATTTGGGGGGTGAACCAATGCAAGGAACACCTTTCTCTCTGTCTGTCTCTCTCACCGTCTAACTCTGCCTGTCCAAAAAATTAAATAAATAAATAAGTGATAGACATTTATTATCTTTTTTTTTTTTTTGCATCAGTTGTAGATTAGCTTGTCTCTTGCTTAGGATATCTTGAAGGTCCAAATCTAGTTGTCCGCTGGGGGTGCAATCGTCTAAAGATTTAAATGAGGAAAAGCCTATTTTCCAGCTCAAATTATTTGAGTTGTGAGTAGGCTCAGAAGGTTCATTTTGAAGTTCAGTCATGCAGCTGATGACAAATCTTTAATGACTGTTGGCAGGAGACATAGTTGTTTGCCATGTGGACTTCTCCAGAGAGTAGCTCACTGCCTGGCAACTTCCCTCAGAAGGGCTAACAGAAAAAGCAACAGAGGTTGAGCAGGACAGAAGTCACTGTTGTTCGGTAATCTAATTTTGGAAGAGTAGCCATTACTTTTGAAACCTTCTTTGTTAGAAACAGGTTGAATGCCTGGTTGCAGTCCACAGTCAATGGGAGGAAATCACACAATGGCATGTATCTCAGGATATGGGAATCACTGGGGCCATCTTGGAGGCTGCCTGACACAGACACCTTCCCCTCTAGAGCAGTAGTAGAATATAAGTATCACAAGGCAAAAAATGAGAAGTTGACCACCCAGACCCAAGGTAGGCATAGTGATAATCCATTCTAAGAATTAATTATATGTCATAAAGATAAAAAAATTCTGCATCACATGAAGCTTATCTCTTCTTATTTTACCTGCTATTAATGTTGGATATAGTTAAGGAGCTATGATGTTTAGTGATATTCTCTCTAGTTTAAGTAGCATGGCACTAGTAAAGACTAAGCTACAATAGCTAGAACTAAGTACTTTAATGTTCTCAATTGAATATTAAAGTAAAGGAGTCTCATGACTAGTTTATTAAACTATAAATACAGTTTGTTCAAATTATCTTTATTTTGCAAAAGATGTGATTTGTTTTAATAGGCTACCAGTTATTGTCGCTCCCCCTCTTCGTGGAGGAACGACACAGGACCCTGCGCTGTTCTTTTGTCTGCTCGGCCCTCCCCGGTTTTGCTGCTGGTTCTTCCCAGGTTGGCTACCGTCCCTTCCACCTCCGTGGAAGGGCAGTTCCCCCTGCCACCTTCCCCACTTCCGCAGGGGAGCGGCACACCGCCGGCCGGCTCTCTCGGGGGCTGCACAGGTGTTCCTTCAGACAGATGTTCCCCTTAGATGTTCCTGGTGCATGTTGTCTCTCTCCTCCTTTATAGTCCTCTTCCACCAATCCCAACTCTGCTACCCACATGCCGAGTACGCTGCTCTCCTCCAATCGGGAGCAGGTCCTACAGTTTATTGGTTGAACTGGAGGCAGCTGTGTAGAAGCTGTTGCCTCCTCTCCCAGCGCCATATTGTGGGAGAGCAGATGCATAGAATAAGTCTTAATTCCAGTAACTTAGTCTAGTCCAAGTTGCTCCCAGTTGCTCCCCACAGATCCCCCTTTCTTTTTATTTTTTATTTTTATTTATTTATTTATTTTTTTTTTTTTGGCGTTGATACGTGCCTGTCTTCGGTGCCCCGCAGCACACACTCTGCTCTGCTTGCTAGAGTTGCCCACAGGTGCTTACAAGTCCTATCAATCAGGCAAACCGAATCCGGGTCCTCTCTTCACCATGTTGTGAGGAGGTTTTTAGGCGCTGATGCGTGCCTGTGTTCGGTGCCCTGCAGCGCATGCTCTACTCTGCTAGAACTGCCTGCAGGTGTTTACAAGCCCTATCAATCAGGCAAACCGAATCCAAGCCCTCTCATTGCCGTCTTGTGGGGAGACTTATTGGTGTTGATAACGTACCTGTCTTCGGTGACCTGCAGCCGCCCACAGGTGCTTATCGTCTTACTAATAAGGCAGACCGAATCCAAGCTCTCTCATTGCGGTATTGTGGGGAGACTTATTGATGTTAATTCGTGCCTGTCTTCGGTGACCTGCGGCGCATAAGCTGCTAGCCGCCCGCAGGTGCTCACCACCTCCCTAATCAGGCAGACCAAATCCAAGCTCTCTCATTGCCATGTTGAGGGGAGGCCTTATTTTTCTCTATTTCTCTATCTCCGGGCATTCCTATCTCTCCCATTTTACTTCTATCTGCCAGCATTCCTATTTCTCTCATTTTACTTCTAAACTTCTGTTTCTCTCATCTGCGCGGCTTCCTGGCGCCCGCCCCGAGGCTGCTTCTCTGCACCTCACCGCCCCGCGGCTGCTTCCCGGCTTTGCGCCGCTTCAGCCCGCGCTTCTCTCATCTGCGCGGCTTCCCGGCGCCTGCCCTGCAGCGGGCTCCCGGCTCTGCACAGCTCGGCTTCGCGCGCACACTCCGCGCTCTCCACGCCCTTCGCGCCCGCACCACGGCCTCGCGCCAGCCCCGCGTTCCCTATCTATTCACGCCCCGTGCTCTCTCTGCACGCGGCGGCTTCCGTGAATCACACAGCGTAGCTCACGTTTCCGCCACTGGTATTCAATCCAAGTTCCCCGGACTAACCTGGCGAATTCCAACCTGGTGGCCCACGTCTCTGCCTCTGGTTCCAGATCTTCGCCTCTTGCTCCCCGGGCTGACTTGAAGAATTCCAAGCTGGCTTACGTCTCCGCCTCAGCCTGCACTCGCGGCTTCATCCTCCCTAACATTTTTCTCTACCCAGTATGTTTCCCTAAGTTTTCTTCCAACAATATTCCTCCCTCATTTCTCCTGGCCTCTCCCCACAGTCCGTATCCAAGTCTAAGTTTCTTATAGGTTTCACTTTCACTTTCAACCTGCAGTCCGTATCTGAGTCTAAGTTTCTTCTTGCTTTCACTTTAAATCCTTACTTCTTTCCCACAGTCCATATCCGAGTCTATGCCTAGGCTTTCGATAGCTTCTTCTGGCACATTTTCCGTCCGGCTTTTCCCTAGGCTCTTTGCTAGTCTCTCTCTCCGGTATTTTCCACTTCTTCCCTCCTAGGTTTCCTATCTGAGTCACGGCACCATTATGTCGCTCCCCCTCTTCATGGAGGAACGACACAGGACCCTGCGCTGTTCTTTTGTCTGCTCGGCCCTCCCCGGTTTTGCTGCTGGTTCTTCCCGGGTTGGCTACCGTCCCTTCCACCTCCGTGGAAGGGCAGTTCCCCCTGCCACCTTCCCCACTTCCGCGGGGGAGCGGCACACCGCCGGCCGGCTCTCTCGGGGGCTGCACAGGTGTTCCTTCAGACAGATGTTCCCCTTAGATGTTCCTGGTGCATGTTGTCTCTCTCCTCCTTTATAGTCCTCTTCCACCAATCCCAACTCTGCTACCCACATGCCAAGTATGCTGCTCTCCTCCAATCAGGAGCAGGTCCTACAGTTTATTGGTTGAACTGGAGGCAGCTGTGTAGAAGCTGTTTCCTCCTCTCCCTTCTCAGCACCATATTGTGGGAGAGCAGATGCATAGAATAAGTCTTAATTCCAGTAACTTAGTCTAGTCCGAGTTGCTCCCAGTTGCTCCCCACAGTTATGGTACTTTTTAGTAACTTTTTTTCACCATTCTGACCATATTTCCTTTATTAAAATTTAAGAAAAAATATTATATAGTATTAAATATATTGATAAACAGCATGACTGAATAGTTTTACTATATATACCTTAGGGCAAAAACATTAACCACATTTTCCATGAAGAAAATGGATTTTAAAATATGATCCATAATTTAGGTATGTTTTTCTTTTTCATGTTTAAACATATTCTTAGTCTCTGATGTTGAGAGTAACTGAAGTCTGGATATTTCTTATAAAAAGATCATATTGAGATATAATTTTAATGTTGATACAGACAATTGATAACTGTTTAGAGACACCTTTACTTTCACTTTGGTCTAAACTTTCTCTAGATTCTATGCAGAATACAATGGTGAAAGTGATGTTAGTGCAAAGAAATCCAGATGGTGTCATTTTCTGCTTAAATTTCACAGGAGTAACTTCAGATCCCATCCAACTTATGGTTGCTTTATTGTGATACTTTTATTAAAATGTCTTGTACACTATAGTCTTGGCAATGCATTACTTGTACACTATAGTCTTGGCCATAATTTATACATATAAACAGAGTTAACAGAGCTGAGGAATAGGTTCAAGTGCCCTTGCCAATTTGTAAGAAAAGTTAGAGGAAAAGCCTGGAGTTATTAAATTAATATCACTGTATACTCACACCCCAGACACAATCTACTAGATACTCTACTTTCTTAGAAACAGAGACATGATATTCAGATCCTGTCTTGATCTGGAATTTAGTGATCCATGCCAATACACGCTCAAAGAATACTCATTTAGTAATGATGCTGGGGGTCATAATCAATACCTGAATGTGCAAATAGTTGCACACAATTAGAGTCACAATTGTCTCAGCTAAACCTAGAAATGATTTTACTTTTTTCTCTTAATATTTATAGGCATATAGCTATAAAACTTGAGTTTGAGTTTGAAATGTATTCTTTGGTCATGTTAAGATGAAATAAAGGTCTCTTGATAACCTGCCCTTCCTATATCATGCATAATTAGTTACAGCACTTATACTTAGATTCAATAAATCCTCATCTTGTAGAAACAATGTTCTAAAAATAAAGACAAGCTTTTAATTACTGTTAATGGTAAGTGGATTTTCATTAGGGTCTTAAAGTTTTTTTTTTAACAAATAGATTTCTATAAGCATTTTTTAACAAATAAATTACTGCAAACATGTTCAAAAAGATGATTTTATCTTTCATAACCTAAAAAATTTAATACATTTTGAAGAAAAAGAATGAAGTCCCTAGATTTCCCATTTTGCATTACTGGCTGAAACTGCTAAAAAATTATTCTCATGCGTTCTCATTTGCCAGCAATTGAGAAAACTCACATATTGTTTTAAAAAATAATGCCACAAAGTAAGTATATAAAATGTATTTTAATTAAAAATATTTTTAAGAAGTCAGTGTGCTAGGAAAACACAAACAAGATACTAGGGTTTTTTTGTAGGTTAAAATAAAAGGATCTGTTGGCAAAAACATGGAGTAACTTCAACTACCTTCATACACCATACATGCTTGCTGGGAGTATAATTTTTTTTTTTTTTTTTTTTTTTTTGACAGGCAGAGTGGACAGTGAGAGAGAGAGACAGAGAGAAAGGTCTTCCTTTTTGCCGTTGGTTCACCCTCCAATGGCTGCCGCGGCCAGTGCGCTGCGGCCGGCGCACCGCGCTGATCCGATGGCAGGAGCCAGGAGCCAGGTGCTTTTCCTGGTCTCCCATGGGGTGCAGGGCCCAAGCACCTGGGCCATCCTCCACTGCACTCCCTGGCCACAGCAGAGGGCTGGCCTGGAAGAGGGGCAACTGGGACAGAATCCGGCGCCCCGACCGGGACTAGAACCCGGTGTGCCGGCGCCGCTAGGCGGAGGATTAGCCTAGTGAGCCGTGGCGCCGGCCCTGGGAGTATAATTTGATACTCACTTTAGAAAAGATTTAGCTGTGTGTATATCCTATGCCGCTGAAAGCCCACGAATGCATAAGTAACAAAAAACATGCATATGCTCTTGGAGAAACATTGTAAGAATATTCATAATAACAGTATTTGTGATGGTTTAAAATTGGAAAACAACACAAATCATTGATGCCTATCAAATACATCAAACTGTATGATACTCGTAATAGTGAAATACAGAAAATTTACTCTGTATCCAATAACATGAAGTAGATTAATATAATTTTGTGAAAAATAATAGAAAACACAAAGACATTAGGTAGTATATAAGGTAGATTCTGTTTTTATAAATTTGAAAGTAGACACAATTACATAATTGTGTTTGAATCAAAATTTTATTTACTCTTTAAGGATTTATCTTGAAATGGGTTCTGGGGTAAAGGAATTCAAAGTGAGAATAGTTTTCTGTTTCTGTCTTCGGGTTACACAGATAAATTTCTTACGTGAAATTTTATCATATTATATATTTACAGTTTTATTTTGTCTATATACTGAAGTTTAATAAAATATTTTGTGTTGGTGATCATGAGTTTGGATTATATGGGGAGAACAGTTGATTAACAGATCATTAATTGTCTTGTGTTTTGGAACAGTTTATTTATGGTTAAGTAGTTTGTTATGGCATTCCATGTTGACTGGTTAATTTAAGTCATTCACATTAAAACCAAACTCACAAACCCTAATGAATAAGTAATCATGTCAGTATACTAATTGACAGTGTAGAATATTCTTTCCCATTAACTACCATGCTCAAATTTCCTATACAAAAAAATGCTTTCATTATCATCAAATTAATAAATAGAAGGTTTATTATTTAGATTATGATGATAATTCTGTATTCTTTTTTGTGAACAGTTCTTGTTTCTAACGCCTGTGTGTGGCCCATTTGAAATCGTCCTTTCTGTGAGATGCTAATCAGCCCATAGATGTTGGAATTTTGTCCCTGACTTTTAGGCTGTGTGTCTCCTTCTTATTTATGCACATTTTCTTCAGGCAGACTGTAATGTAGATGATGGGTGTTAAGTTATTAAAACATACCTGGATCCTCATTACCTGGGATAATTATTGGAAAATCTTGATACCTGCATTGGAGATTTATGATTTTTTCTTATTCCACATATTTTGATGACTTCTTTGGCCTGTGATTGATTGTCTGAAATCCATTTTGTTCAGAGCATTGTTTAAGCTTCAGATTCTTGGCGGTAACTTCACGATATCATTCATGGACCTCCCATGTTATTCAGATAATTTATTAACTTATTTTCTCAAAACGAGATTTAAGAAATATGATTATTTATTTCTACTGCTGTTTGCATCCAGCTACATGTCCATACATCAGTTTGGAAAGATAAGAATATAATTTGATTTGGGAATATAATTTTTCTCAAAATATTTCTTTCTGACATTTCATAACACAGCAACATCATTAGCAATGATGATAAAGTCAGAACCAAAATAATTCCAATTTTGTGGAAGAATCTTCAGTTGTTTTTATATATATATATATATATAGAGAGAGAGAGTAATATATATATAATGAGTAATAATATAATATATATAATATACAAATATATAATATATTAAGACAATTTATATATGATTTTTTGACAAGTAGCTTTCTACTGTTTATCATTTTTTACTGATATATTTTTAAACTCAAACAACTATAGGATCAGACAAAACAGAATAGGAGGGATGATAAATATGTATGCTGGAACATTAGCATTTTGTAAGTATGCTTCAGAAAAGACTCATTCCTTTTGGCCCACTTGTAGGTTGGAGCACAATCCTGTTGTTGGTAAATTCCAAAAAAGGAGGACAGGCCTTGTTTTGTTTTTACTGAGCTACTCACACAGATCAATTGTCCAAGGTAGCAGGTAATATAGAATTTTCAAGAAAAATGACCTCTCAACAGTTTTTATAAGCTAAAACTAGAGCAGCTTGTTGAAATGCATTGAGAGTGACATCAGAAAGCCTGCCATGCCAATCACCTGTGGTTTAGGGGTAGGTAATCAGGCAGGAGGAACACGTGCCAATGAATTTCTAGAAATGTGACCTAACACACCAGTGCTTGTGCTTTCCAAACTTTTCTAACATTTGTCTTTGCCGCTAACTTTAATTGTTGGTTACTTGCTGTCTTCTGCATTAATTGCTATGTTAATTTGGATTTTATTATTTGTAACTGTTTTGTGGTAACTTTGAAAGTGGGAAATACTGCTGACTGTTTTTGAGTCTCCAGTGATTCTTGATAGCTTTAGGAACATAGATTAGTCAATCATATAATGTTTATATTTTAGTTTGTTGAATTAGGAAAATTTATCAGTGGCAACAAGGGGTGGATCATTTAAAGATATAGTACATTACGATGGAAGAACCTGGGAAGACTGAGCTAACAAATTAAATGATAGTGATTTTTCTGGCTGCAGCTTTCAGAACTACTAAAAAATTTAAAGAATATATTGTTTTCCACCATTAAGCTTTGTTTCATTGCTACAGAACTAAGCTTTAAGTAGATTAAATGGTTTCTCAGAAGCAATTATCTTAGAGTTTGACATAGAACCTACTGATATTTCTAAAATTATATGTAGAATATTGACATTTGTATTCAGATTGAACACATTGTCTATAAATATTAATGTAAATTTTATTTTTGTTTTCTGGTTTAACTATGATAGAAGGAAGAAAACATCTGAAATATATTGAGGTTATTTGCTTATTTTCCTCTCTTTGTTTTATGCTTGTTGAGAAGGATATTCTGTTGTTTATATTCTTATCTTTAGTTGAATTAAAAACAAAACCAACATCTTATTCTAGTAATTATTTTTTCTTATGCAAGAAACTCTTCAGTGTTGTACTGGAAGAATGCTTGATTATTTTCCTTTGTTTATTTCATATTCTTTTATTTTCTTTTCATCTTTTACAATGAAATATTTAAATTAGAATTATTTATCTCTTGGGTCTTTACCGTATTAAAGTAAAACATGTACACTTCTAAAATTCATTAAAATTTTTTTCTTGCAATTAAATCAAAGAGGGCTTCATTAGCTGACTAGAAATATAAAATAAGGGATATGTCTTTTGAAAAGAGTAAAAAGATAATCCTTTTATCATAGATAATTTTTTCCTCTGATTTTTAATTCATATTATGATTAAATAGTTCAAAACTATTTTTTATCCCTAACAATTACTCATTACCTACTACTGGTCCTTCTCAAATTCTGAGAATAACCAGCATGGACTCATTCAACTATTCTAAGTAATAAACACATTTTAAATTTGAAGGCCCTGTATAAATTGATACAAATAATAATCGTCTTTTCTTAAAAGCCAAATTATGCATTAGAATCTTTTTTACTATTACAATATGGTTGTAATCTTGTTTGTATGAAAGAGCTATTATCCTCATAATCAAATGTTTTTTTTTTTTTTTTCCTTTGTGCTGGTGGGCCATTAAGTAAAAGTGAAAACTGTCCTATTTACCAACTATGTAGTTGAATATTGAAGTTCATTCACAATGCATAGAGAAGTTTATGAATGTCACCCACAATCTTTATCTTTGTGTTAAGTCTGTGAGAGACAAGATTAAAACGATGCTTTGTAGGAAGCAAAGTGCAAGATGAGGAAGAGTAGAAGAGAATGAATCTCTGTGGAAAGGTGAATAAAGTATCAATGTGGAAATTACTTTATTTTCTTTGTGACTATATCAAAATGCCATCCTACTTTGACCAGCAGCTTAACATTTATTTGCTGGGAGAGATCAAAGGCAAGTGAATGCCATAGTCAAGAGGTTAAGTGAGTAGATTTGAATTTCTACTGCCACTGTTGAATTTAACTTGACTAATTAGTAGTGCACCTTTGGGCAAGCTACTTAGACATTTTAAATCTTATTTTCCTGCTTTATAAGTTGTCAACTCTATTATCACCTGCTTTAATAAGGTTGTGTATATTAATTAAGCCTTTTATATGGAATCTAATAAAGATGTTAGGCAAAAATATTTCATGCAGTATTTGGAGCATGTGAGCACATGAAGGCCAAGGTGACACATTAAACATAGACAGAACCCATGACACAAATCATAGGACAGTATTAGTATATTGGATCTTAGATAATGTGAAGAAATACATACACCACAGAAAATATTGTCTTGGCAGCCATTGGGTATGGTAGGAAGAAAAAGATACAATAGCCAGACAAAAGAAGCAAAGATAAAAGAGAACAATTTTCACAATTAAAAAATGAAATATCATTTTTTCTTGTTACTACCAAGTCTAAAGTATTGCATAGTAAAAATGTGGAAATACTTTTTTCTATCATAATTTTATATAGAAATTTAAAATTTGATAATAGGAAATATTTTCAACCTGAAGTAAATGGGTAGAGAACAGTTGTTGATGTGAAACATTTGTGCTTCTAGGCAGATTTAGAATTTAATTCTAGAATTCTCCAGTAGTACATATGTGACAATGAAAGGGTCACTTTTTCAAAACTCAGTTTACTTATATTAAAGAATAAATTGGGCAGAGATATCAGTGTTTAGCATGTGTACTATCAAAGTTGGGTTTCTCATTCAAACAAGTTTGGTAAATACTGCATTTTATTTCTCTCTGTCCACATTTCCTAAAAGTGATTCACCTCATTAAAGCTACTAAAAATCAGGAGTTGTGTGGCTCAGTGTCCCATCGTGGATTGCCAGATTGCATCATGGCTCCTCCAGTTCTGATCTGTGTTCAGTCATTGCTTATCTACCCATGTGGGATCCCTGGATGGTGTATTGGGCCTCAGAGTTGGTTTGATTTACCCTGATTGTTGTGGGCCTTTGAGTGAATCAATGAGCGGACTATCTCTGTCTCCCTCCCTCCCTCTCTCTTTCTGTCTCTCCCTATGTCTTTAAAGTTAATAAAAATAAAATAAGTATTTAGAAATAAAATCTAGGGGCTGGTGCTGTGGCATAGTGGATAAAGCTGGCACCTGCAGGGCTGCCATCCCATATGGGCACCAGTTTGTATACCAGCTTCTCCACTTCCAATCCAGCTCCCTACTAATGGGCCTAGGAAAGCAGCAGAGTATAAACCAAGTGCTTGGCCCCCTGTCCCCATGTGGAAGAGCCAGAGGACATTCCTGGCTCCTGGCTTTGGCCTGGCCCAGCCCTGGGCATGGTGGCCATTTGGAGAGTAAGCCAGTAGATGGAAGATTATTCTGTCTCACTCTCTCTGTCTCTCCCTTTCTGTAAATCTACCTTTCTAATATATAAAAAAGAAAGAAAATGTTGTAGTAAAGATACCTATTTAATTTTTACCTAGATTTTACAATCTTTGTGACTTCATTTTTAGTAATAGTCTTCTTTTTATTTTTAAATTTTAACATCAGTGTTTTAATAGCATCACATATAAGTGTGAAATGTTATAAAAGTATACTTTTTACTCTACAGAAATGGAATAATACGTGAATATTTTCACCAGAATCTGTATTACCCGACACTTGACATGGGTTTTCCCACAGAGGTTTATTTATATGACTATGAAGTGTTCTAAATCACAAATTAAAAAGCTCACAACTCTACAACTTTTGTAGATTTACATTTATCATAATATTTATATTCAAGATGCTTTAGAGAACTGTCAAGAAATAGGAAATCAACTTAGCCGAGAATGCTGGCTATGATATCCTGATATTCTCTTTCACATTACAGAGACACTGTGTACTTATTTGGGGTTGTAGAAAGTGATGTCTCAGTAGCCATCTTACTGTGTAGAAAGGCAAATTACTATTGCCTGAACATTTTAGAATATTATATTAGAGAGTAGTTAAGCAATAATTCACAAACCCCCCCTTACAGAAGACGACTCGTACACAATACATTTACATCCCCCATCTACTAAAGAAGAACAAGTTTACGGATATTCAAACTGTCTGTCTTTCCTACCTCTAAAATATTTTAACCACAATGAGTATAACATCAGTTAATAAAGAATAAGTTCACTGTATTGGTTCCAGCATTCAGCTTCCATCATATCTGAAAGTTTTTGGCCATTTCAGCTAAGAGTTTTCTAGTGACAGACAAAAAAAAAAAAGTAGTATGAACTTTGCTGGGAAATCAGAAAAATGCTAATTTCATAAATATTTGAAATCAATTTTGTTTTTATAAATGTTTATATTCTTCAAAAATCATTCAAAATTATGTCAATATTTAAGAATAAACATTGAGACAGTCAAAATAGTATGTCTGAAAAACTGAATCAGTTTTTTAAATCACCAGCATTATGCTTTGCTCTTGGTAGAATCAGCTTTGTTTCTTCTTTGTATATCCCAGTTGTAAACCCTGGCCATATTGACTTCAGTGGTAGTAAACTGATCGCGAAGAAAGTCAAGGTCTTCCTCGAGAGTATCGAGATTCTTTGTAGCAGTCGATAAACTGTTTTTCAGCAGTGCCTCAGCTTCATCAATATCATATTCAAGCATCACATTAGCCCCCAACCACAGACACACTTTATCAGTAGGAAGGATCCAAGCTTTGCCGTACAGGTTATCTGCCAGTAAGAATCTGGTCTCCAGCGAATTGGCCGACTCTTTTTTCTTCTGCATGTATTTTAAGATTTCCAAAGTCTGCTTAATATCAGGAATCTGACTCTTTAGCCTTCTTTTCTTTTGAGCAAGGTTGAGGTCCATAAATTTATACTTTTGGTACTGTTCATCCAGCTTCTTTAGTACTGTATCGGCGGTCTCGTTTCCAGGCTGCTTCATTAAGGAATCTACATCTTCCACAAACGCCGCCGCAGGAATCCCCAGGTGAGGCCGCTGCCCCTTCCCGGCGGCCACTGCCATGCCACAACCGTCCTTCGCGGTCGCCATCTTGGGGAAGGAGGCGCACAGCTCCTCACCAACAGTCTCGAGGAACTATCATTCCACGGGAAAACCTCAGAGAAATGTGACTGGAGGACAGCTGTTGGCTTCCACAGTTTATTATCAGAAGCTCTGATGAGTAAAAGAATTGTATATTAAGTGTTAAAAACCTGGATCAACTAACTATTCTCTTCTGATTCCTGCCCGGGGAATGATTAAGGGTAGGGAAACTTAAGCTATTAATTTCTTCTCTGTGTTGATGCTGCAAAGCTAATAGAAAATTAAATTCATTTTACCTAGCGAAGTAAAATGAGATACATTTATTGCTTTTGTACTGTGATACAGGGGTATTTTTAGAAGAATGTAAATTATTTTGAGTGTATCTTCATAATAAAACAAAAGTAGTAAATAAGGAATTACTGAATTCCTAAATTTGTATTTTTTAATTATGATTATAATTTCCTTTCACCCAAGTAAAATATAGGTAGTATTTTCCTGCTATGGGCTAATAAATAAAACCATGGATGCAGAAGTCTCTCAGAGAATTATTGCTTATGGAAAATAGGAGCATATTTGTTAGAATAAAATCAAAGCATTTTCTACTTTTACTTACAGAAACTATTTTGTTTGTTTTCCTAATAAGTGATCTTGTGGCTGACCTTACAAACTCCCAACACATGGAAATTTATGTATTGATTTTTTTTATTTGAACACAACATCAGGTATTAAAGTCATGAATGAAATAATGAAATAAATCATTCAACGAATGACTATTCTCTCCCATGGCTGAGCTCTAGACAAATATTGATCATTGTGCCTGTGGCTCCCTGGATAGTGGTGCGGAAGTTTTACAAGTGCTTTGCTGGTACAACTCGATAGAAATCTGCCCTGGGGAATGCTGAGAAATTTGGAAATCTCCCATACCTCTGAAGTTATTTGCAAGGAAACTGAGGGAGTGATGACCAGAAGCACTTTTTGAAAACCCATCTGAGGGGTACTGGAAGAATTTTCTGGCTGTTGGGTACCTAAGACCCACACACACTGCAGGAACCAAGCTGCTCACTGCAATGACAATAATCTGGAAGACCACATGCTGCAAGAGATTGGTGCTGAAAGGATCATCTGCTTCATGGACCTAGTAAGGAAGCATCAGAATGAGGAGAAAAACCTTCTCTCCTGCAGTGTCTCTCCAGTGTCCTCTGATGAATAAGCATGGCATTATTCCATATGGCAAAGGGGAAATATTTAAAGGATCAAACTCCATTTTAGCAGAGCAGGGAATGAAGATAGAATTTGGAGCTTACTGACAATAAACTGATCATTGGTACATTTCTAATGGCATAGATTAGAATTACGGCGAGTTCAGTCCCTGGATTAAGTGCTTGTGAAATGTGTTTTTTGTGTAGTTTAAACCCTAGTATAAGATTTTTCTTGAAAGGCTTTTCCAAAGGTGACAGGAAGGACTTTATTGAAATCTCAATCAGGAAAAATGTGGAGTAGTATGGTAGTCTTAATTCAAAGATGGCCTTCTAGATCCTGTTCCCTAATAATATAGCTTTTACGATCCTCTCTTCTTTGTTATAGGGAGAATCTATGTGTATTTTTGAATCTCACCCCTGTGATTAAGTTAATAATTATTTGCCTTTGTGTCATCAAAAGGGAGTCTATCCTGGTGGGGCATGATCTGATCAGGTGAATTCATGGAATGAGAGGTGGAGAGAAGCATTAGAGAGCTGATCTCCCGTTGATTGAGAAGAGGTCACAGCCATATTGTGAGGGACCTAAGGAGGAGGTCAGCTGGCAGGGATGTGATTAGTCTATAGGAATTGAGATAGGTCCTCAGCCAACAATTTCTAGAAAAAGTAACCTGTTATTTGGCCTTAAGGAAATTAATTCAATCAGTAACCAGTATAAGCTTGGATGCATACCCTGAAGTCAGATGAAATTGCATTCTTGCCCATCATTTCATTGTAGCCTGTGAGATGTTGAACAAAGGGCATGGCACGTCTGGACTTTTGCTCGCAGAAAATATGAATTGATAAATCCATGTTGTGTGTGGTAATTCTGTTCAAACATCAATAGGACCCACTAACATAGGTAGCCTACATGTTTCTTGCATAGTAAATTTCTCTTCCTACTTGAGTCCCTACCTACATGAAGCATACTCGCTATTCCTGCACTCAAACATTACACCACCCTCCTCCCTAACTCCCTTTGTTAATTAGCCTTATGGCAAATAAGATGTTTCCTAATGATTGCTTAAAATACTAAAAAGCTTTCTAGAAATAATAGTTATTTCAAATATAAATCAGATATAGAGTTTATGCTTTAATGTTCCTGATGCTAGTAACAAGAGTTAACATATATTGGTAACACAGATGGTAGGCATGACAGATTCTTTACCAGGTATTTTTACACTGATCATCTTGAATTACCTCAATGATTCTGAATTAGATTCTATGAATATTTCATCCTGAAATTTTGTAACATCAGATGGATTTTACAAAATACAACAAAGAGTGATTTGCTAAGAAACAATCATATCCATTATTGCCAATCTGAGTCTCAAGTTATCTTCACAATACACTGCTTCACCCTGAAGTGACTGAGCTGATTATTTGACAATAACAAATTCCACTTTCAGCCCAGATGCTTGCAAAACTCTCCACAAGAACTTCACAATAATGCTCTAGGAACATATCATATCTAAGGGTAGAGATTGGAAACAAATATTTTGATATTTTTAATAACTATGGCACGTACTACCAATTATCTAGACTATCTGTTATTTGCTTCTCCTGTTTACTAGTGGATATGTCTGCTCAGGATCATTCACATGGTCTCTGCATTTTCTTAACGACACTGTTGCTAAATATAAAGCCAAGTAATCAAATACTAATTAACTGTGTGTCAGCACATGGGATGTGTGCAAATTCAAGATTACATTTTTCATGCAGTTTGCCTTTGACTTTCTCTGTTTTTGTCTTCTTTTTATTTCATGCTGGAGAATGAGCATAAGATTGGTAGAAAGCCAGTCTTTCTAGAATAGGTTTTAGGATTTTCCCCTAGGGGCCAGCGTTGTGGTGCAGCGGGTTAATGCCCTGATCTGCAGTTCCAGTATTCCATGTGGGCGCCGGTTCAAGACCCAGCTGTTCCACTTCCAGTCCAGCTCTCTGCTATGGCCTGGGAAAGCAGTAGAAGACAGCCCAAGTCCTTGGGCCCCTGCATCTGTGTGGGAGACCCAGAAGAAGCTCCTGGCTTTGGATCGGCACAGCTCTGGCTGTTGCAGCCATCTGAGAAGTGAACCATTGAATGGAAGTCCTCTCACTCCCTGCCTCTCCTCTCTCTGTGTAACTCTGTCTTTCAAATAATTAAATAAATCTTTAAAAAATTTCCCCTATACTCCAAAGCCAAATGCATATTTAGTAAATGTTTCCTGTAACTGGAATGTATAACAAAACTCTACATAAGATAGACTGTTTTGGAATTAGTGCACTGTATAATTATGAGAAAATTAAGTATTAAGAGACCTAAAAACTAAAGCAGATATATCCTGAAGGCGAATAGGAATTTAGAACTTGAGTGTTTTCAGCTCTTCTATAATAATAATAATACATATTTTAGGTTTTTCTAGACCCAGTAACATAGGACTATATTCTAAGGTTGCAGTATATATTTATGTGTGTGATTACATACAGAAATTTGGGCAGTAGTTCAGTGAGATGCCAACTGGCTTTTTTTTTTTTTTTTTTTTTTTACAAAAAAGGATACTATCCAATTGCTATGTGGCATGGTTTGTGCGTGAAACAATGTATGCTGAAATTCTGTGAAAGGAAAGGGGATCAGAGCAGAACTTCTATAGCATCAGGGAACTGGCATAGCCTCTGCTTCTTAGGCTCTGGTCGCACAGTCTATCAAGATTCCAAGAACTGTGCACCATCCTTTCTGCTCATTGAACCAGCTCTTCCCATCCAGTTTTCTTATTGAGAGTAGAATAAAAAGTCTGGCACAAAATGGCTCTAGGACTGGTCGTATGTGGCTAAGAATCAAATATGGACACTTCAGAAAGATACCTAGGTTTTGTTTAAGGAAATTAGCATGTATTTTATATATTATTTTTAAAAGCTTTATTTACTTACTTACTTGAAAGGCAGGCTAACAGAGAAGGGGAGAGACAGAGATAGAGATCGCCTATCTACTGTTTTAGTACCTTAATGCCTGCGACGTGCTTGGGCCAAGCCAAAGCCAGGAGCTGGGAACTCTATCTGGTTTTCCCTATGGTTATTGAAAGACCAGATGCTTTGGCCAGCCATCTGTTGTCTCCAAGAAACATTAGTGGGAAAACGAATTGGATGTGTGGAGTAGCCTGAATTCATACTGGCACTCTTTGGTGGGATCTGGAAATTCCAAGCGGATGCTTAACCTGCTGTGCCATAAAACCTGCCTTTATTTTATGAAATTTAACCTATATTAACCTTCATCTCATGTATCTCTCTTACTTTAGTAATAAAAATATAAAATCATGAAATCATGAACAAATTATGATTAAAAGGGCCTGGAGATTACACTATCCTGCCCTCCTTTGTGATTACAAATGAGGGAACTTTTTTTTTTTTTTTTTTTTTTTTTTTTTTTTGACAGGCAGAGTGGACAGTGAGAGAGAGAGAGACAGAGAGAAAGGTCTTCCTTTTGCCGTTGGTTCACCCTCCAATGGCCGCCGCGGCCGGCGCGCTGCGGCCGGCGCACCACGCTGATCCGATGGCAGGAGCCAGGAGCCAGGTGCTTTTCCTGGTCTCCCATGGGGTGCAGGGCCCAAGCACCTGGGCCATCCTCCACTGCACTCCCTGGCCACAGCAGAGGGCTGGCCTGGAAGAGGGGCAACCGGGACAGAATCCGGCGCCCCGACCGGGACTAGAACCCGGTGTGCCGGCGCCGCTAGGCGGAGGATTAGCCTAGTGAGCCGCGGCGCCGGCCACAAATGAGGGAACTTTGTCCCCATGAGATTAAGTGGCATGGTCAGTTTTTCATAGGGCAATGTCCACAATCAATAACTGAATCATTTCTTCCAGATTGTTCATCTAATACCTGAAATTTAATTAGCACAGATCGTAAACTAGAATACATATTATTTTTATATTTTTAGTTGGCAAATGCCATTTTCTACTGCAAAATTTATAAGCATTGTTAATAAAACAAAGTACTATGTTAGAGACATAACATAATTTAGCATATTCTTCTAGCTCTAGAGATTTTGGCTATTGGTAGTTTTGTATTTGTGCTCTTACATGTTTTGAGGAATGAATCTTGAAATTCTCATATAAAGAATTGGGAACAGGGATTGCATAAAGGAATACAAAACCAGGAAATGAAGTTTTTCATTTCATTAATAAGAGATCTTACATGTCTGTTCTGTGATGGATTTATTGATAAATGTTGCCAAGTTCTCTGCAGTGGAGTTGCCTTTGCGCTGAGTCAAACCGAGCTATATAAGAGTCGTGGATGGAAGTGGTGGCTTAGAAGGGTACAAAAGATCAGTCAGATGAATGTCCTTCAGTTCCTGGCTGATGCAATTCATGCAACACAGCTGTCACTAACCTGAGATGCCTCAGGGAAGTTTTAAATGCATAGAACTCTGGAGTGAGTACACATAGCGATCATTTACCTGAATCTTAGCACATTTAAATAGAATTCCAGTATGTTTGAAAATCAGTCCATATGATGTCTAAAAGACACTAACTTAGTGAAAACAGGAACAGAAGTGTGTTAGTTTTGGAAGAGTGTTCAATGCCTTCTCCATTCTATCACCCTCCCCATAACAGTGCACCTTTTTTTGGGTCCCTCCCAAATTCATATGTTGTAGCCCTTATTCCCAATGTAATAATATTTGTAAACAGAAGCTTTAGGGAATGATCTGAGTTATATTAGGTAATTATATTAAGATGATATATATGGACTTAGAAGGGGAGAGGGAGAAGAAGAGAGAAAATATCTGGTGTGCACATTAGGAAAAGTCTTAGGAAGACACAGTAAAAAGATAGCTAACTATAAGCAAGGAAGAGAGCTCTTTCCAGAAAGCAGTGCTGCTAGTATTCTGGTTGTGTTTCTAGACTTCAGAATTGTGAGGAAATAAACTCTGTTTTAAACCATGCAATTTGTGGTATTTTGTTATAACAGCTTTAGATGACTAAGATGTTCACAACAAAGACAATTATGTATTGGACAGTACCATTAATTAGATTGTGTAAGGAAAACAGGTAATCAGCAAATCAATGAGAGGATTTGAGAAAGGTGATGGGATATTTGAGTAGGAAAGTAAGTTACTTGCATAAGAGAAGCAGAAACAGATTCAGGAAGAAAGGTGAGCAGTAGAGAGAGATGAGAATGGACCTATGCTGAGAGAAAATGTCTTGGAGAAGAGGTTTTGATCTGTGCAGAACATAGTGAAACTGATAGAGATACTGACAGTATTTTACTGTGCATTAAGATTCTGGTCTCTTTTGCAGAATTCTCAATAGTCTTAATAGCAATTAAGAATATTCTTTAAATCAACCAATACAATGCATTGACTGGGCCATAAAAGATTCCTGTTATATTTTGGTTGTAATACACTTGAATTTGCTTCTTTCATTTTTAAATATATTTTTTATTTATGTGAAAGAGTTAGAGAGAGAAGGAGAGACAGAGAGAGAGGTCTTCCATCCACTAGTTCACTACTCAGATGGCCACAATAGCTGGAGCTGTGCCGATCTGAAGCCAGGAGCCAGGAGCTTCTTCCGGATCTCCCAAGCGGGTACAAGGGCCCAAGAACATGGGCCATCTTCTACTGCTTTTCCAGGCCATAGCAGAGAGCTGGATGGGAAGAGGAGCAGCCAGGACCAGAACCTGGTGCCCATATGGGATGCTGGCGCTTAAGGCCAGGGTGTTAACCTGTTGTGCCACAGTGCCGGCCCCTGCATTTACCTCTTACTATAGTCCTATAAAATGAATTTGTCATTATATTTTTCAATTACTAAAGTTAGATCTTAGAAAGTTTATGCAAATTTACAAAGTTCCACATCTTGTAAGTAGTGGAACAGGGATCGTAAGCCATGTTTCACTAATACCAACTTAGTTCACAACATCCATTTATAAATAGAAATGTTAACATAGTAGACTTAGAAATAGGTGTATGATGTATGAGGTGTCTTACTCAGGGAAAATGGTTTAAAAAATGAAGAGCTGAATAGAAAGAAGTACAAGTCATGCTACAATGCTTCGAGGCTTATCTGGGTAGTTCTTTAACACGCAATTAACTCATATCATTCCTGGCAGGAATTATGAACTCAACTTAAGAGAAAATGAAAGAGAAAGATAAATGAACTTCCCAGCTTCCCAAGGCTTTACTAGTCTCTGTCAGATATTGCGTTATTTGATTCTGCTGGGACATCTTGACTTAGTGCCAGTTGCAAAAGTATTATGGGTAATAGCTAGATAATTTGAAAGACTAATTATTGCTTACATTTGAGGAGGAAAGTTCTGATCAAAAAAGAAGTCTTTTTTAAAATTGTTGATAATGGACTATCTGGGGATGTTTGAAGGAGCTGAATACAAACTAATCCATGGCTTCAAAGGAAAAATTTATAAAATGCTTCCAATTTTATGTTTGAACTTTTGGAGAATTTAGTGAATGTGGGATGCACTAAAAGTTATAGAGTGAAATATGATATAATTGATGGCGAGGTAGTTTGCCTGTTATCTTCCCTTCTCAGATCAGAAGTCAATTAAGAACCAAGTCCACTGGATTCTGTCTGTTGGGTAATGTCAGAGAAACACATTTGGAGGAAATGTGTGTGTGTTCTTTTTAAACAATTATTGGGGTCATTGATCCATCACTTTGTTTCAGGTAGTTCCAGCAAAGTCTATATTGTCCTTTTTAAAAACTAAAAATATAGAAGAAAATCTGTGCGTAATATGTCCAACTAGAAATATTTTTCTAGAGCAGACTTAATGACTTCCTTAATTTTACTTCAAGAATATAAAGATTTTCCTCAGTATTCATCATGTCAATGCTAACTGTATTGACTTTTTGTTGGTAGTGTAATAAATCTCCACAAACTTAGTGATAATTAAAACAGCACAGATTGATTATCTTGCAATTCTGGAGCTTGTAAATTTTAAATGAGTCCTTCTAGGCTAAAATCAAGATGTTGGTAGGGCCGCATTCCTTATGAATGCTGGAGAGAAGAATGCTTCCTTGCCTTTTTCAACTTTTGGAAGCCACCTCTGTTTAGTGACTTGCGATGTCTTTCTTCATTGCAAAGCCAACAACACAACACCTTCAAATCACTCCATCTCTGACTTTCCCACTCTAAATCTAACTAGCTTAGAATTAGATTATAACAAAAAAATTTAAAAAAAAAAAATAAGAAGGATGGAGGGAGGGAGGAAAGTATTGTTGTATTCTTAGAATTGTATCTTTTAAATTAATTAAATCTGAGAAAAAACTTTCATTTGGTACTTCCTAAGATATTAGATTATAAATGTCATTGAAAATAATGTGTTAATTATTATATATTGATAAAAAGAGTCAACTGAGGAATAAAGTCATGTTCTAGTTAGGAAACACCTTATTAGGGGTATACTTATATATCATATCATAATTGCTGTGAAGTGGAAGTAAGGTTCCTGCACTTTTAAAAATTGCTAAGTATTTTCTCTAAGTGTGAAAGGTTCTTATTAGTGCAGAAATGCATATCAAAATAAATTACAAGGAAACAATAGGCACATGTACATAAGAAACTGAAAGGAAGTAAAAAGAAACAAAGAGCAAAATTTACGCTGACTTGTAAGAAATAAAAACAATGTCCAATGGAGAGAGTTATTAAAGAGATTTTATCTTTTGGGTAAATTAATTGAATTCCCATAATGAAGGGATGTGTGACAGAGAAATTTCCAGAGAATATAATGTACAGAGTAATCTAAGACTCTCTTAGGGAGATCAACAATACAAAATAAAATTTTCCTTGCAAACATTAAAATCAGGTACACTCTTTATATTCAGTCCTAAAAAGTATCAGTTGGATCACAGTTTCTGTAATGAAGACATGGAAAGGAAATACACGCACATTTGAGTTGTGGGGCAAGAAAAATTATCACTAAAAGTCCAGTAGTTTAAAAAAGCTATGCGTCTTGTTTTCAAAGCACTGTACATTGCATTGTACTTTGCCAAGAGAAGGGGAAAGTATGGATTATTTATTACCTTGTTCATGTAGACAAAGCTCAAAAATCTTAACTGGCCTGTGTGACTTAAAGCCCCACAGTTCTATCCACTAAATGTATTGTCTTCCAGCTCTGGCTTATTTTAAAAGATATGTGCCTTTATAAGGAAAATTATAAACATACCAATGTTCAGGGGTTGGTTTAAGGTTCCCTCCTCCAAGTCACTATGTCCCCATTTTAATAAAACATAATACATGAAAGACCTTATTATCACCATAGCTTAGATAGCAAATACATATTCATTTTTAAATGTTTACCTATTTCATCTACTTGAAAGGCAGAGTGAAAAAGAGAAGGAAAGAGACAGTGAGAGAGACAGGGGAAGAGAGATCTTACATCCTACTGATTTATTCCCCAAATGCCCACAGTGGCCAGAGCTGGGCCAGGCTGAAGTCACAAGTTTAGAACTTGGGTACTAGGGGCCCAAACATTTGTGCCATCATCTGCAGCTCCCATGATGCATTAGTAGGAAGCTGGATTGGAAGCAGAGTACCTAGAATTTGAACCAGCACTCCAATATGGTGTTCCAGGTAGCAGCGTAACCCACTGGGCCACAATGCTTGTCTCTTGAGTATTTTAACAAGTAATTATTGATTGCTTACTATGAATCAGACATTATGCTAAACAGCCTAGTGAACCAAACAGATAAACATCCCTTTCCTTTTAGGGCTTATTTTCTAGCAGTTCACCTTCTTTGTAGTTAAAATTCCGCCATGCTCTACATTTCTTAGGGAACAAACAAACAAAAGAAAAATCGAGATGCTCTTGTTGTTTCCATGAGGCTTTGTATTATTTTGTATTATTTGGTTATGTGTCCCAAGTTCAAAATTTCTAGTTAGATATAGAAGTGTTAGTTTTTAAAATATAATTAAAATGGAGTATAAATGATGGGTAATAGACACTGACCTTTAACCTAGAACCAGAAAAATAGATGCACTGTAAATTTCAGAGTATTGAACTTTATTTTCCTGTTGATTCCATTATTTAAAAGACACTGTATTACTCTTGCATTATGTTGATGATATGCATAAGTGGATAAAAGCACTAAGGGAGTGCTGCACTGGAAATAGGATTAGAGCATCAGTGTGTGGGTAGGTTAGTTGGGACCAAGGAGGATCCAGGTGGTTATAGCATTTAGACTCTTCTTCCTGGCCTTGTTTCTTGTTTCATTTCAAATCAAAGAACATTTCTTTTCTTTTCTTTTTTTTTTTTTTTTTCTATTTGACAGATAGAGTTAGACAATGAGGGAGAGAGACAGAGAGAAAGGTCTTCCGTCCATTGGCGCTGCGCCAATCTGAAGCCAGGAGCCAGGTGCTTCTTCCTGGTCTCCCATGTGGGTGCAGGGCCCAAGCACTTGGGCCATCCTCCACTGCCCTCCCGGGCCACAGCAGAGAGCTGGAGTGGAAGAGGAGCAACCAGGACTAGAATCAGGCGCCCATAGGGGATGCCGGCACCGCAGGCGGAGGATTAACCAAGTGAGCCATGGCACCAGCCCCTCAAAAAACATTTCTTGTCATGGTGTATTTTATAAGGGAATGATCAGAGTCTATGTACTGTTTCTATACTGTTTTTTAGGCCTTAAGCACACTGAGCTATAGAATTGGCAGTTTTTCTATGGAGCTGATGTTAAATAAATCTTGAGCTGCATCTTGGCCTCACCATTTTCTAGCTGCAACTGGGATGAATAACATATTGCCTTAGGTCTCCATTTTGTCACTTATGAAGTTGGGTTAAATTAATATATTTTTAAGATTGAATTATTTTCAGATTTATGTTTAGACATAGACTCTATGTCTTTTTTTTATGCGTAAACCAGATACTTTATGTTAGAATGAGATGGGGAGATTTTTTCCTCACAGTGTTTATGTTCTCTTCATGAATTAGGACATATTGAAATGTAGTTTATCGAAGGACAGAAAAGTATCACTATTATTACCTTTGACACCTTTCTTAACCTTTTCAGAACTTACTTTCACCATTTATAATATGTGGGTGTTAAAATTTGTCTTGCTCAGCTCTGAGCATGGTATAGGCACATGCACCACAGTATTTATATCGTCTCCTTGGATGAGTTATTTCCTGTCTTTTTGTCATTCAGAACCAGAGAAACTGGTTTTATATACCTGTGACAGTGTCATAGAATGATTGTTACATTTTCAGGAATTTTGTAAGCAAGAGGTTAATGAAGATTATTTTAAAATTAAATTTGGTGAATTTATTTCTAAATAATGTTTATACTAAAGGTATAAAAACTCAAAATTTATCACTTCACTATTTTCTGTTCAGTTTATTAATGTGACTGCTATAAATACTGTATAATTGTGAGCCACTGTGCTTCTCTTGTCCATATTCAGTGATGCCATTTCATCATTGAAATCCATGGTAATCATGGTAGTATTATTGACAGTGTGGGAACTGGAAAACACTACGATTTAGATCTCATTCCTCCCCTTGGTAGAAATGACCTCTGAAATAGTTTAGATCTACACCAACCTGTCTAGCATTAGATTTGTATAGAACAGTGTGAGAGGATGTCTCAAGGCTTGATTAAGTTGCCCTATTAACACTCACCAGGAGCTGCTTTCAGAAAGTATTTAGTTGCATTTAGCATTGTCTTTAACAAAGTATTGTGTTCACTAACACATAGTCACATAAGTCATTTAGTATGTGCTCTAGCATCAAACAGGGACAGAATCAAATTTAGGTATCTCAGGCATCCTGAATCAATATGAAAAGTCATGTAAAAAATAATGAAGGAAATATGAGTGCTTGACAATCTGTGCATCCCTTTTTAATGTTTATTTTACTGAATATTAGCAAGCTCATAGATATTACCTTGTTTAAAGATATATGCTAATAAGCACAGAATTTATAGACATTTTGTAAAAACTGTACCTTAGAGAAAACCAATATGAATAACTTTAAATAGGAAGAACTAAATTACCCTAATTAGAACATCTCAAGTGGATTTCACTGCAATTCCAGCTTCCACAGAGGACTTAATCAACCTTCAAACATCCTGACTTCTCAGTGAAGTTAATAGGTATTGTGTGTCTGCTAAGGGCATTTGAAAGAAACCATCTCCATTTAGAAAACACTGGCTCTAGGTGAGAGAGTCCAGAAACAAAACACAATCTACATTAAGTTTAACTATCAGTCTCAGAACTGCCACAGAATTTTCTGGCTACTTGTGTAATACCAAATGCAAATTCTCACTTTACTTCAGTGCAGACCAAAAATATTTGATTAAGAAAATACTACATGCAGTATTTGTAGTACATCATATTTTGCTTGAAAATTCTCACTTTGAATCGTGCTTAAAACCTAAGTCTTCTGTAATCTTACAAAAGCCAAAGGATATTTATATATTCAATTGAAATGTAAAACCTTCAAAATCAACTGACACTTGTAGAATTTTTCTAAATAATGAAATTGTTACTTAACTATATCAATGCCTCTCAGTTATTTTAATAATTCCTCTCACATTCTACCAGATATTATAAAGAGTTGTGAATAGTTTCAAATTAAGATGTTTAGTAAATGTTCACAACGAGTTCATAGAAATCACATTCCCTATTAAATAAGTATGAATACTGACTCGTCAATCATCCAAAGAATCAAAAATAATTTAATAATTTTTTCATTTCTAAGACTTTTGCAGAGAAGAAATTGAAGGACATAAAAATGTTGACTAATAGCCAGAAATGAGCTAGATGGTTTTCTGGAATGTCTTGATGACTGACAACAGGTCTCACTCTTGCCACTGCCTAATGATTCTAAGCCATGTGTACCTCTGTGCCTGTTTCCTTTTTGTTTAAACAGAGCCAATTAGAAGTATCCTGATGGAGTTTTCTGTATCACAATTTGATGACAAAAAAAAATTCTACAAATAGAACTTCTAACTTGTTCTTAAATTTGAATTTATAATTTCTGTTTTGAATTGGTGACTATTTCAAATAAAGTCATAACATCAATGTTAAATGCTCACTGGCTGGACCTGATACCATCTTTCACTTCAGGGCATGTTTAATTAGTGAAGTTAAATTTATTGATTTAGTGCAGTTTTATATCGACAAAAGTCAGTTGATTTTCCAGATATATCCCTCTCCTCACTTTTTAAATCTTGTGTTGGTGTGGTATATTACAGTTGATGAGTTGCTGTTGATACATTGTTACATAAAATCTAGTTTACGTTTGTGTTGTGTTGCTCATGGTATAAGATTGCACATAAGGTACACAAGTGCATCCACTATCACTTTATTATTCAGAATACTTACATTACCCTACAAATTCTTTGCCTTCTGCCTATTCATCCCTTCCTCCTGTTTCCACAACTTCTGATCATCCCTGGTCTTTTCACTGTCTCCATTGTTTTACCCATTGCAAAATTTTGTGTTGTTGGATTAATATAGTAAGTGGCATTTTCACGTTGCCTTCTGTCACCTAAAAATATGCATTGAAATTTACTTCATGTATTTTTAAGACTTTAGAGTTCATTTGTTTTAGTGCCGAGTAACACTTATTGTATGGATATAAAATCTGGGTCTAGATTCGTTGTTTTTTTTTTTTTTTTTTTTTATTTCAAGAAAAAAATTGTTGAAACGATGACTAGCTTACTCCCATTGAGTTATTTTTATCCCTTTGTCAAATCACTTGCCTGAGTTCATATAGGTCTGTACCTAGGCTTTGTTTTCTGTTTCATTGATCTACTTTTATCTTGTTTCATTGATACAACCCTGTCTGGATTACTGTGACTTGCAGTGAGTTCTGAAGTCCAGTAGTGCTAGCACTTTGACTTTACTCCTTTTTCATACTATTGTGGATATCATTTTTGTTTTTTAATGGGGTTTCCTCAGTACTTGCTATGTGTATTGGGTACTGTAAGGAAAAAAAATCCTCTGCCCTTATTTGACTTCCTGACTGTTCTGAAAAATTTGTTCTAAAAAGATTTCTGACACTTTGAAGATACACATGTGTCTTAACTTTCGTTATCCTACCATTCACCTTCTTTTATCTAATCTTTGTCTTGCTAGGAATTAGTTTTTCTTACATATATTACTCTTCAATCTACTGATCTGACCTTATTGAGCACTACCCTGTGTCGAGGAATATACTTTGTATCAGGGGACTTTGCTGTGTATCTTAAAGTCATTTTTCTTATTTAATTCTCGCAAGAATAGACACTATTCTCATCATGATTTTACAGATACAAAAATCATTTTCAATAAAGTTAAATAGCTTGCCCCAGTTTATACCACTCTGTTTTGTAGAAATGACACTGGAATCTATAATCAATTTTAAAGACTGCATTGAACCAACAAGGTTTATATATACATATATGAAATTTTAAATACCCTATAGGGACCTTCTTCCAAAAATTCTGGTAACCCTATAGATGTAGGATGGACCTGTGTTAGAATATAAGGAAAATTATGATTTTTATTCTAACCATGGATATAACCTATGTTTATACATTTAGTAGAAGACTTGCTGTCATTGTAAATGGCATTTTTATAGCATTATTAAATTAAGTAAATATTTATTTTACAATTCTGCATAATGGACCTCATTGTGTTCACTTTATTCTTCTAAGTTTTATGTCTCCAACCTGGATTTTATACTGATTTTTGATGCCCATCAGCAAGGTTATAATTAGATTCTTATCTGTGTTTGGATATCCTCTTCTGTTCCCTGAACCCACATTTTTAGTTAAGGGCACTATAGTATCTTGTGTAATCTGCTCTTTCCTTGACTGCTTCTGTGATGGGTATATGTATCCCAATTCTTCTATTCCAGTTTCTTGCTCCCACAGAGATAAGAGTTCAAAGCAGAGGCATAAATACAGTGCATAATAAGAGCAGGGTATATTAACAGTGAAAGAGTAAATATACATTAATGCATGAAGATGGGCCACCACATACCCCAATCCCTACCATGAGTGGGCCAGAGTTGCCTACTAGGAAAGAATGTGGAAGGAGATTAAAGAAAGACCAACAGCCAGGAAAAGAAGCCAAAAAGGCCTCCTCCATGCGTAATATTCTCTTTCATTGGATAAGGGATGGTCTTCTAATTGAATGTATAAATGAGACATAATTTAGGTGGAGTTTACTGCATGTTAGCCTTTTGGGGAGTTTCACAGTGCCTCCATTGGAACTTCCATGTAGCCATCATGACATCTTTTTCCTGGTCCCAGATGACAAACAGTTGCATCATGGGGAAGTGGGCATCCTAGATTGACATGTAAGGGGTGAGAATATGGTGTGGCACCATGCAGAAATTGTGAGAAAATCTTCCAATCAATTTATTCCTACCAAAACTTCCTGCCTGTTCCCCCCATATCACTTCCAAGGGAAACCATGGGTCTTCAGTGCAGACTCCCTCATGACATCTTCCTCAGAACCGTCACAGAAGAATCTGCCATCACTTATTTTCTCCATAGGAATTTAAACAGGGTTTGACTGCTACACAACAGAAAGCCAGTTATATATGGAAAGCCGAGTCTCATGGAAACATGATCAGAATTCCACTCTTGGGATGATATTATACAGGAAGCACTTGAAAATATTGTGTAACAACTTCTGAGGTCACTTACATATTTAATGGAAAAACTTTCTCATTATAAACTGTTTATACTCCTGTCATCATTAAGTCGAATTTATTAGACATCTATTCAATACTTAATCTGTAAGGTGCTTTAACAGTAACATAGATGAAACCAAAGTGAGAGATGCTCTCAAAAATTGTATATAATACTAACAAAAATTATAACATTTAAAAAACCAGTAAATTAAGGACCATGTAGATGCATTTGGTCAATTCCAGCCACCTAAGAAGTCCCCAAAGACTGTTTAAATTAGTTAAGGAACAGCTGTCCTGACCACTTCAGTGACCTTGATGTCTTAGGATTTAAAGGACAAATATCCCAAGAACTCTAGCCATAATGGGAAATATAACAAACCTCCAGAAAACAGAAGCAAAGAATTATGGAGGAGAATAGTAAAAGATAGTACTGGTGAGGTGGGCGGGGCCAGATCAAGCAGGATGTTTTAGGCAGTGTTGAGGATTATCTCTTACTCAATAAATGTGATGCAATACTTCATTTGTAAACTTCCTGAATCAAAAGGAAGACAGTTTTTCTTGTTTTTATTTTATGTTTAGTGTTAAGTTTCCTGGTGGTCTGTCATCACATCTGGCCCTCCTAGAGATTGACTCTGAATATGTATTCCTGGGAGAGCTAAGAAAAGTCAATTCTGTTTTATGCTGTCCTTGTACAGACAGCTTTACCATTCTTAAGGCAGACATAACAGTTAATATAAGCTAATGTAACAGTGATTATCTGTTTACTAACACTGATTTTGTAGATGTGGTTACACACACACACACACACACAGAGTTGCTGTTTTTGGTATTGGCAGTAACCATTCCATTCTAATTCCCTTCAGTAAAGATTCACTGGAATGGGACAAAGTTTTACGCAACCAACATCAGGATCTTTGTTCATATGAAATTGTTCTGTCAGTGACAAGGTACGAGGCTGATGAACAAGATGAAAAGGCGATTTTTAACAAAGTTGTATTGAAAGCAGCAGGAAAAAGCCATTGAAAGGAAGTGTTCTGGGAATATTGCTCCCTTTGGAAAGTTTATACAATGTCCTTTCAAAAAAAGTGTTTCTTGGGGCAAGTGTTATGTGGTGGGTAAAGCCTCTGCCGGTAATGCTGGTATCCCATGTGGGCACTTGTTGATGTCCTAGCTGTTCCACTTCCAATTCAGATCTCTGCTAATGGTGTGGGAAGGGCAGCACAAGGTGGCCCAAGTTCTTGTGTCCCTGCCAATTAGCTAGGGGACCCAGAAGAAGATCATAGTTCCTGGCTTGGGCCTGGCCCAGTCCCAGCTATTATAGACTTCTAGGGAGTAAACCAGTGGACAGAAGATATTCATTCATTCTCTCTCTCTCTCTCTCTCTCTCTCTCCCCTCTGTCTCCCACTCTCTAAATTCTGACCTTCAAATTGATAAATAATTCTTTAAAAAAGGGGGGATGATTCTTGTGTGGTGAGCTCATCCTGCCTTCCTACTTACCATTCCTCCAATTCGTTTGTGGTTTTCATTCCAGAGCAAAGAAAAAGTTCTATCTTGGGAACTGTGTTAGGAGGGAGGTGCTTGTCTTCTCCATACTTTGGAGACCAGTCACAGATAACTCAAGCCACTTGGCCTTCTGCATGACCTTGGAACCACAGCCTGCTTTTCTCCTTAATCAGTGAAATTCATTGTGTCTCTTTCATTATCACACTTGCTTTCTAGCTCAGGACAGGTTCCCAGCTAGGTTAAGAAAATGTTCCACATTACTAGAGGGGTCCCTTTGTTCTCTCTCTCTTTTCACCATTCCGCTCTAACTGGGTCCTTTCATTTGGGCCATCATTGCTCTTTCCCAGGATACACATTAGCTGGAAGCTGAAATCAGACATGGGCATTCCAAGCTGCATCCTAACTACTGTGCTGAATATAAAAATATTCATTGTCAAGCTATCCTTTCAGTGGAAGGATACTCACTTTTACATATTCATACTCATCAGATATTATCCTTTTCTGTAATGGCAAAGACCAATCTTGCCAACTCTGAGAAGTCTTCCCTAATTATATCAAAGGGGGAGGGTTGACTTGATTTATTCCTTATCAGTATTACATTTATTCAAAAGTTACTATCTGTGTCCTAGATTTGGCTTGAATGACTACTTTCCTCTTTATTTCTTATCTACCAGCTACATTTCAAACTTTTTGCAAACTATGCTATCAAGTAACTCTCATGTTACATAAGACTTGATAGGTGGCAGCAACTGAATCCTACAAGTTGGAAAAATATTTATTTATTTATAGATAACGCTTCCATCACCTGATTCCTCCCCATGTGTCCACAAAGGCTGGGGCTGGGCTGGGGCCAAAGCTGAAAGCTGAGAATAAAATCCAGGTATGCTCTATGGGTGGTAAGAAACCAACTTCTTGAGTTATTGCTGCTAGCTTCTAGGGTCTGCATTGGCAAGAAGTTGGGCAAGTGAAGGTCAGATATTTTCCTTATACAGCTGTTTAGAAATATAAATTGCTTCTATCTAAGGCAATTTTATTACATCTTTAATGTTCCCTCATTCAAGTGAGTTGAAAATGATAAAAAGCATTATGCTAAATGGTTAAAAGCAAAATTAGTCATTGCTTTCTTAAGTGTGATTCAGTGGGTAATTTAAATGATAATCTAGTGGTAGTCTCTAGGGAAAATTAAATATCTACAGTTATATTCAAAATTAGAAAAAGAAAGAACACATCTCAACCATAAATATTCAAGTATATTATAGTCAATCCTAAATTCACCACTATGATAGTAAAACCTTTAGATGCATTATGTCTAGGAAGGCAGTAGCAGTGAAATTATTTCCAAAGTTTGCCTTACCCATCTTGACCTCAGATGTAATTCAGCAATCAGCCCACATACCTTTCCAAGGGCGTTTTAAGAAACAGGATTATATAGAATCCTGGAGCAAACCCATCTCACAAGCTAATAGGCAAAAGGTTGAAAATTACTGACATTAAAGTGAGCTATTCTCCCTAGTTTCTAATTTGAGGATAATAAGTCCTTTTGAACTTATCAGTTTCTGTTTATGAGATCAGGGAATTTTGCTTTCAGTGTAACCTGAGTCTTTTACACAAATTAAAGTGATGTGAATCTTTTTTCAAAATTTTATTTTCTGAATGTATCTGCAGCCTTAGAGCTGACCCATCAGGGAGCCTCCTTATCAGGGCCTGCACAGATGTGGCCAGTTGAAAGGGAACAGGGGGTGCTTCTCTCTCTTGATCCATGGTTCTCCCCTCTTGCTTAAACCTTTGAAGATTAGGCCATATTTTACTTCCAACCATTACACCTTGCATTTTTGAATAATGAGCCTGACAGAACACTGATGCAATTCTGTGATAGCCCTGCCAAGGTCTATTTGCTCTTCACCAGTAAGAAGCTTCACCTTGAGTGTATTTTACAATAAGAATTCTTTTCCAAGTAAATGACAGAAAGTATGTTAACTGGAGATTTACTCCATTATAAACCCTTTATCTGAAAAGTCAAGTGGAAGTCAAACTTTATTTTTAATGTAGTATGGAAGCTATCTCTGTAGAGAGACCATAGTAATAAGTTTTTGTAGCATTAATTGCTATCTTTTATAAATTGGCTTTTTGGAAAGTAGAGTGCCTGAAATGAATTTCCAAGAAGACTATGATAGTAAAAGTTATTTTCTTTATAGATATATTTTCTTTATATATCCCTTCCATTCACATCAAGATTCATTTTCGATTCTCTTTATATACAGAAGATCAGTTTAGCATACATTAAGTAAAGATTTCAACAGTTTGCTCCCACACAGAAACATAAAGTGAAAAATACTGTTTGAGTACTAGTTAAAGCATTAAATCTCAATGTACAGCACACTAAGGACAAAGATCCTACACGAGGAATAAGTGCACAGTGACTCCTGTTGTTGACTTAACAAATTGACACTCTTGTTTATGGCATCAGTAATCACCCGAGGCTCTTGTCATGACTGCCAAGGCTATGGAAGCCCCCTGGGTTCACTGACTCTGATCATTTTTAGACAAGGCCATGGTCAAAGTGGAAGTTCTCTCCTCCCTTCAGAGAAAGGTACCTCCTTCTTTGATGACCCATTCTTTCCACTGGGATCTCACTCGGGGAGATCTTTCATTTAGGTTTTTTTTTTTCCCCCAGAATGTCTTGGCTTTCCATGCCTGAAATAATCTCATGGGCATTTCAGCCGGATCCGCATGCCTTAAGGGCTGATTATGAGGTCAGAGTGCTGTTTAGGACATCTGCCATTCTATGGGTCTGCTGTGTATCTCACTTCCCATGTTGGATCGTTCTCTCCCTTTTTTATTCTATCAGCTAGTATTTGCAGACACTAGTCTTGTTTATGTGATCCCTTTGGTTCTTAGTCCTATCATTATGATCAATTGTGAACAGAAATTGATCACTGGGACTAGTGAGATGGCATTGGTACATGCCACCTCGATGGGCTTGAATTCGAATCCCCCGGTATGTTTCTAACTCTACTGTTTGAGGTAAGTCAGCTTGAGCATGTCCCGAATTGCACATCTCTTCCCTCTCTTATTCCCACTCTTATATTTAACAGTGATCACTTTTCAGTTAAGTTTCAGCACTTAAGAAGAATTGTGTACTGATTACAGTATTCAATCAAAAGTATTAAGTAGAACAAACAAAAAAAATACTAAGAGGGATAACATATTAAGCTGCTCAGTCAAAAACAACGAAACCCAGTCATTTGCAACAAGATGGAGGAATTTGGAAAACATCATGCTGAGTGAATTAAGCCAGTCCCAAAGGGACAAATATCATATGTTATCCCTGATTGGCGACAACTAACTGAGCACCAAAGGGGAAACTTGTTGAAGTGAAATGGACACTCTGAGAAACAGTGACTTGATCAGCTCTTGTCCTGACGGTTGATGTACAATGTAATACTTTATCCATTTTAGTATTTTTTTTTTGTTCTAGTACCATTGGTTGAACTCTGTAATTAACACACAATTATTCTTAGGTGTTTAAATTTTAACTGAAAAGTGATCCCTGTTAGGAATTTGGAAAACATTATGTTGAGTGAAATAAGCCAATCCCAAAGGGACAAATACCACTTGTTCTCCTTGATAGGTGACAACTAACAGCACCAAAAAGGAAACCTGCTAAAGTGAAATGAACACTATGAGAAACAGTGACTTGATCAGCCCTCACCCTGACTGTTGATGAGCAGCTTAATATGTTATCCCTCTTAGTATTTTTTTTTGTTTGTTCTACTTAATACTTTTGGTTGAATACTGTAATCAAACAGTATTTTACACTTTATGTTCTGTGTGGGTGCAAACTGATTAAATCTTAATTAATATATACTAAATCGATCTGTATATAAAGATAATTGAAAATGAATTTTGATGTGACTGGAATGGGAGAGGCAGCGGGAGATGGGAGGGGTGTGGGTGGGAGGGAATTTATGGTGGGGGGAAGCCACTGTAATCCAAAAACTGTAATTTTGGAAAATTATATTTACTAAATAAAAGTTTTAAAAAAAGAGTAACAGTCTTACAAGTTACTTCTAAGATAAGGAATTGAGGCAGAATAAACTTTACAGCCTATTAAACAATGCACACATCAACTGTAAACATTATCTACAATATTATATAATCTATAGTTTTCTGCCTAAGTATAGCTACTGAAACATAAACGTATCCCTGAGTTCTTCTGCCTAACAATGGTAATGGTCACTATTAGAAGAAACTCAGTATTCTATAGTTTTTAAATGTGAATACTCTGAAAGCAAGATCTTTGGGTTTAAACATTAGTTTGATGACTCCTTAGATGTATAAATTAGAGCTAGATTAGCTAATATCAGCTGTACATTTTGGATTCTTGGAGAACTATTGACAAGTTTTGGTTCCTTTGTAAGTCCTTCGATCAAATTTCTTAACATGAAAAAATTAAAGACAAAGTGATAGGTAAAATGGAGTCTTACAGAAGAAAACATGTCTATTGATATTAGGAATTTAAAAATCTGTTGTAACTCAGCAAGCCCACTCTTCAGTAGTCACTATAAAGAAATGAAAACACCCATACAGAAATATCTGTACACAAATGTTGATATAGGGTTTATTCATCATAATCAAGTGCTGAAAATAACCCTAATTTCTCCTTCAATATTCAAATGAATAAACAAGATATGAAACATACGTTTATTGGAAGACTACTTAACAACTGAAGAATTATAGATATACAACAGCCTGAATGAATCTCAAATGCATTATGCTGAGTGAAAGAAACCAATCTCTGCCCAGTTCACCAAAAATGCATATATATTTTAGAAAATGAAGAGTGGGTATCAATGAGACTACTTTGCAGATTTGTATTGTTTTTACATTTATTGTTTTTACAGATATTAATGGATTGCCTAACAGGGGTGGGGAACCTTTTTTTCTTTCAAGATATATATAGCAGCATTCATTATTATCAACTTAAACATTAGCCTGCTATGGATTGGTTGAATTGTGAGTACTGCCTGCAATTGCCTTGGCAGGACCAGAACAAATGCTTTGTTGAGTCTTATAAAGCTCACAGGCTGGATGTTCCCCCCACCCCAGTTATTCCCAAGAATCAATGTAAAATAGCTTTATCTCATGTGACTTTCACAAGTCTAAAGTGTAACTTACATAAAGAAAATATATTTAAAAAAGTGTGGAGCTTCCTGAAGAGAGTGAATAATAGGAGATAATTGATAATTGGATTTTTTTTATAATATCACTACATCTTTGATATCCTAGGTTAATTTTTTTAAGTAGAAAACACTCAATGGATATTTATTGAGTTGATTGGAAAGGAGGCTCTCATTTACAACATTTTATTTGGTGTAAAGGGGACCCATTGCTAGTCACAAGATGTCAGAATTGAAACAATTTACCTCCATTTATTGTCTTTTTACATTCAATTTGGACCAACCTTTGTAACTTAAAGTGATGTGGGAGCTCTAGAACTCAGAAATAAGTGACAGTGGTATTAAAATCAGAGATGTCCTGGATTCCTTAGAGAGGTAGGCCAAGGGCATAGGCAGTAGAAGTATTAGGGATGAGAGCTTTAATATATAACTTGATAATAAATCTCTGATATTAGCCATAGCAAGAACTCATAATGTGGAAATAAAGTATTTACAAAAAATATGATTGGTAATGCAATAAAAGATTATATTTTGCTATTTTACACTTTAATGGAATACCCTAGGCACAGGCTCCACAAAAAGCCTTCTTAGGAAATTATATTTGGAAATAATTTTACTGAGAAGTAGAAGAGAGTTCTAAAAGTTTTCTAGTTGGCATCTAGAGAAGTAAAATTCAAAACTAACATTTACTAACAATAAAATTAACATGCCATATTTTCTTATGATATTAAGCCCTTGATTGATTTTTGGATGAATAAATTATATGATTTTTCTTTTTTGCAAATTGGAAAATGACATCCGGAGAGGTATATACCCATACATAGCATTAAACATGACATGCTTCTCTCCCAGTTGCATATATAAAGGTCAAATTATATGAAAATGGTATTTGCTCATTTACAATGAATAGATTTTACCTATGACAGGAAATAAAACAAAGTAGTTTAATTTCAGGAAGGACATCTTTTAACATTTCTATGCCTTACTTTTCTCATCTGTAATTTGAGTGATAGAAGGACCAATGATGCTTGTGGCAGTTGTGAAGACTAAATGAGTTAATATATGTAAAGTACATTGGGTGAGGTTTGTCACATTATAATAATTCCATGAATGACTGTTACCATTGTAATTCCCTAAGAGATGTTGCCATATTGGGAACCAGCTGGAAGGTCACTGAGAAAATACTGGCAAGCAGAGGGCTTAGCAATAAGGGCTGGGACTGGCATTGTGTTGTAGCAGGTAAGGCCAGCATCCCATAAGGGCACTGGTTCAAGTCAGGGCTGCTCCGCTACTGATCCAGCTCCTGCTAATGTGCCTGGGAGAGCAGCAAAGGATGGCCTGAGTCCTCGGGCCCTGCACCCACATGGGAGACCCAAAAAATCTTCTGGCTCCTGCGGATCAGTACATTGTGACCGTTTGTGGAGCAAACCAGTGGATGAAAGCACTTGTTCTCTCTCTCTCTCACATGCTCTCTCCCTTTCCCTTTCTTTGCCTCTGCCTCTCTGCAAGTCTTCCTTTCAAATAAATAAATAAATCTTAAAAAGGGCTAAATTTAACAAAGCATTGATTAATGGGCACATGTAAATTCCTTACACTTGTCACACACACACTACATACACATAAACATACACATTAAATTCTGTAATTCCCAAGAGAATAATGAGCCATAAAATACTAGGTAATAAAAATAATTTCAGGGCCTGGTATTATGGTACACCGGTTTAAGCTTCTGCATGGGACACCAACAACCCTTACTGGAATGCCTGCGATTAAGTCCCCCTCAGATCTGGTTTCCTGATAATACCCTTCGAGGCAGCAGATGATGGCTTAAGAACTTGGATCTCTTGTGGGAGACAAATTGAGTTCATAACTCCTGGTTTTAGTCCCACCCAGCCCTGGCTCTTGAGCCCATTTAGAGAATGAACCAACTGAGGAAAGACCTTTTGCCTTTCCCATCCATCTTTCTGTCTCTCTATCATATAAATAAATAAACTTTAAAATTTTAAATAATCATTTCCACTAAACAGAGATTATCCAGTTAATCTTAATATTTCTATAAAATAATAAAACTGTATTTTCACAACCAATAAATGTGATTGCAGGTTTAATTCTCTAACTTTGACAAAGTGTTTGTCTTTCGGGACAAGGTGTTTGTTTCCATTTTTGTTAATTAGTTTTTACTATTTTATTACTAACACCATTTTAAAAATGGAAGGTTTCCCAGAAAGATTATTTTTCAGGGATCTTCTCTGAAATACAGAAGGATAGTATATTCTTTATTAATAGATGAGGAAATGAATTGTCATAGAAATGTTTGCAAGCTTAAGAGGAAAGAGTGGGAGGAAGGTCTGGAAGTGACATGCAGTTAATATTAGAAGAAATGACTGACTCTGAACTTATTGTAATGGAAACAATTTCCTCACCCAGTATCACTTCAGGAGCATCATGGAATTCCAGAATAGCACAGGATTAATCAGCATCAAAAGTTAATAGCCACTAGGTAAAATAAATCCTCAATGTATTTATTAAAGCAGCAATGGAAAGAATTATATGTAACCCAAGTGAAGTTTTGACAAGAGTAAAAGGTGAGGAAGGTAATTAAAATAAAAATTAAAACTCATTAAGTGAGGAAGAGCCTAGACTTTTAACATTTCCATGAAGCTTAAGGGGAGGAGAGTTTAAATAAAACTGTTTAATTTTAGATCTAATTTCAGTTTTAACAAGAAACATTCCTTTGTTTAATAGGAACTCTGAAATAGTAACACATTTCCTACTCAGCCGAGAACAATGTTTAAGTGGCAAAGGAAGAAGGGGGCTCAGAATTACAAATCAAACAGCCCACTGATTTCCATTACATTTTTTAAAGATTTATTTAGTTATTTCAGGTAGAGTTACAGTCAGAGAGAGGGAGAGACAGAGAGAAAGGTCTTCCATCCACTGGTCACTCCCCAGATGGCCACAACGGCCGGAGCTGGGTCCATCCCATGCCTAGAACCAGGTGCTTCTTCCAGTTCTCCCATTTTGGTGCAGGAGCCCCAGGACTTGGATCATCTTCTACTGCTTTCCCAGGCCATAGCAGAGAGCTAGGTCAGAGGAGGAGCAGCTAGGACTTGAACTGGCACCCATATGGGATGCTGGCACCACAGGTGAGGCTTAGCTCATTATGCCACAGCACAAGTCCCCTACCATTAAATTTAGATTTAAGGATCACTTGAAATTAAAAAATCCATTGTTAGGTATCTCAGCATCAATTAGAAATCTTTTACCTCAAATAACTCATGAACTAGTATAGTAGAATATATAATGAAATAATAGTGTCATGCTGAAGGACCAATTCAGATCACAATGCTATGGAACTTAGGAAAGCCAATCATTAGTTATGTTTGGAAAGTCCAAGAAATCTTCCCAGTGAAAAATTTCAGATGAGTGGTGATAGATTCAGGAGTGATTTGACAGAGAAAGGAATACGTATGTTCAAGAGAGATCATGGAAAGGTAAAAAGGCACTCTGTAATCTGGGAAGAGTAAGTCAACACTGTGTGTTGGAGAGTAGGGTTTAAAGATAGGAACAATGGAGAAAACCAAAGTAGACTGGGTAGATTAGTACTGGTTTTGTGGAGTCTTGTGTTTCAGGATTGTGGCTAAGAGAATTTTTAGAGTGGAGAAATGACAGGATAAGAACAAAAAAACCATATTAATGGAATTTCAAAAGATACTTTTATAAGGATAAGAAACAATATTGCCTAGATCTGCCTCAGAATGTGTCCAGTTCTTAATTATCTGTTCCTTCAAATGATAATATGCTATTGATTTATAAAAATCTACATTAAATCTAATGAGCCTAATCTCATCATTGCTTGTGTTCTCATGTATTTTCAGAAGCTACAATGTGTTAAATTATTGGTTATTCCTGATTACTGGTTTCTATGATACAGCAAACATTAAAAATATTACTGAAATTTAAAAGTAAAGGTGAACTTTTATTTGAATACATCAAAAAGTTTATGTAGATGTCATCATCCCTTTAGTTAAAAAACATGTACAGGATGGAAAGAGCATCTTTCTTTAGAGACTTGGATTTTTGGTATATCCTGCACCTGAGGTAAAAATATACTATTTTAAATATGAAACAACCAAAATAAAGATAAATACAAGAAGTCAGTAATGCAGGCCATAGTATTTCAGAGTGTAATTTTGGTATGAAGTTCAAGTAAACATTTTCCTTTTGCATTTGCACAGAATTAAAATGGACTAGTGTCTCAGTGAGAAAATCCTAAGATAACTAGAAGGAAAACTAAGATGGCAAATCATTAATGACTTACAAATACAGCTCAGAAAAAACAAAAAGAAGACATAAAGAAACTTAAAAAGCTCAAATATTCAACTTGATAAGTAACATCTTAGCATAAAATTGATATTAACTGAGAAATGGTCACAGAGAAACAGAAATTTCCACCTGAGATAAACTAAGAACATTCTATTTGAAGCAATATTATGTTTAAAAATGGGAAATTCGGTCATTTTAAAATAATTGGCTATATAAATTTCTTATTACTACTCTAACAAATTATCCCAAACACAGTGGCTAAAATAAAACTTATTAACCTCTGTTCTGTGAAAAACACTACCAAGATAAAGAAAAAAATAAGCCACAGTTTTGGAGAAAATATTTTCCAATGATAATATTTCTTATCCAAGATACAGAAACCTTGAAACTCTACAAAAAGAAAATAACCTGATTCAACAAGAGGCAATAGATTCAAGTAAACACTTCGCCAAAGACACTCAGTGCTAAATATGTATATGAAGTGCTAATCAACATCATATAAAATTCTGAGATGTCTGCATGCTTGTAGAGGCACCACCTGCTACCTTATAAAAGAAGCCAACGAAGGGTCTCTCTCTCTCTCTTTTTCTTCGTCTCCCTCTTCCTTTCTCTCTCCCTCTATCTCTCACTCCTCTCTCTCCAGTGACCACAGCTGGAGGTGATGTACAGATGCTCTGACTACTCCCCTACACCTCCGACCTTTGGGCAGTCCTCTGGACCACTGCCCACTCATGACAGGTATTACTCCTTGTGGAGAAACCATGCTCATGCGTGCATGTGTCTGTTCACATTCTTACCTTTTGAGTAAGTTTTCTTATCTCTTTTTATACCTTAAATTACAAGTCATTATGGAAGTGCAAATTCAAAAAATGAAATGCTATTACACATGTGTTAGAATGGCAGAAATCCAAAACACTAATGCAAATTGCTGGCAAGCATGTAGAACAAGAACAACTTTCATTTTTTATGGGTAGAAATGTAAAATGACATAGCCCCTTTGAAGCCAGTTTGGCAGTTTTTACAAAGTAAACATACCCTTACCATATGACCAATTCATGGAAAAGGTTTAATCTCTGTACATTGAATAGGAACTGACTTGGGAATCAAGTGTGCATTAAATCAGAAGAGTTTATAATCTAGTATTCATAAGACTGTAAACTCTTTGAAAGAGAGCACTTCTCAAATGGGTCATGAAATATGAGATGATGTAATGGTACTTTGCTTAATTATAGAGCAATACCCACATCTTCACTGTCATAAACAAGTTTTTCTAGTGATTTTTTTTTTCAAAATAATGAAAACTCAATAAATAAGATTTAAATTTCAGTATGCAAGATCGAATATCATACCACCTTTCTTCATTCTTTTTTGTTAATTATTATTGTGATTCTTTTCTATTATTAGATGAATACCACTTGATATTCAACACAACATAAGAACATAAATATTCACTTGTAAGAGGATTACATAAATGCTAGTAAAGAACATAATTTTGTTACTTCTCAAAGTAGAAAAAGTTAGGCTTGATACAAGTCAGAAGTATTCATTGGTTATCAAATATAAAAAGCATGAATGCAAAAAGTGAAATTTTTTGCAAATAATTTTTCACTCCTGGAAATTCCAATTGCTTGGTGAGTATTCACCTAAAAATGCCTCAAGTGAAAAGAACAGAGTTCAAACATTTTTCACATTATGTCTAATCAATTTTAACATAATGAATAGATTTAGCTTTTTTAAAAAAATGATTTATTGACTAATTTTGAAGGTCAGAGTTACACAGAGAGAGGGAGAAACTGACAGATCTTCCATCCACTGGCTCACTCCCCAAATGTTTACAATGACCAGTGCTGTGGTTCACTCCCCAAATGTTTACAATGACCAGTGCTGGGCCAGGCAGAAGGATGGATGGCAGGTGCCCAAGCACTTGAGCCATCTTCCACTTCCTATCCCAGAGAGAGAGGTGGAAAGTGAAGCAGCCGGAACACTAGCTGGTGCTGATACGGGATGCTGGAGTTGCAGGTGGCAGCTTTACCCTCATCACCACAATTCCAGCCCCTAGTTTTTATTTCTAAAAGCTATATTAACCACTTTCTACAGTGTTTAATGAAATCCAAAGGATGATATATTTGCATCACTGAAATTACATCAGGGAAAACAAAAAAGGTCATTCCTTCCATATTTGTCCTCCTTCCTCACTCCTTATTTTTCTTCTATTTTTCCTTTGTCCCTCTTTTCTTACATCCTTTCTTTGTTTTAGTAAGTATGGATATGACATTCTTGGTAACAACCTTGAACACACACAATTTAAAAAATCTACATAGTCCCAGTACCTACTGGCAAAAGTCATTAACTTTATATTTCCTTCTAATCTTATTCTCAAGGTGGTAATTATCCATGTTTTCTGATATTAGTCTACTTAAAAATATCTGGAAGCAAAGAACAAGAATAAAGTAAATTATAGAGATGAGAGATGAGAAATTGAAAGAATTTGGGTGTGTATTATTGTTGAGCCAGCAAACTGACACAATTCAGATTTTTAACTTCACCAATCAATGAACCTTTTGGCTTTTCTTATTTAAGCCTTTTAGGTTGGCTTTCTTTTGTTTGCACCACATTCTCCTAGATTACCTGTTTCTAAAAAGCCACCGCTTTTCCTTGTTCCTAAATAGCCACTCAGTTATAATCCTTAGATTCATTATTATGGAGGTTTTCTCCAGTGTTTATCAGAGTCCAATACTGTTGGTCTAAGAACCACCTGTTGATCATCACTGCTCTGTGCAAGGAAACTCAGAATAAAAATGGTACAATTTTAGTTGCCAAGACTTTGGAAAACTTATGTTTTCTAATGCCCAACTAGGTTTATTTATTTTTTCCTCAAGGAAGGGAAAAGATAATTTTCTCTTTGAGAATTAAATATAAAAATAAAAATCCTTTACAAATTGACAGTGTGGTTTATGATATAAATACAGTGATAAATCTGGGCTTCCTAGGCTAAGAAGCTCATAATCTAGTGAGAGAGGAAATTCGATGTATAATGAGCAGAGGCTTGAGAAGTCTTGTTTGGTGTTCTGGAGTATATATGTGTGAGTTTATCGCTTCTCAGCCTTTTGGCTAAGATCAAGTGTAGATACATGTGAGCTCGGAAAGCTCAGGGTCCCTAAAAGGACCTAGGTGATGGGAGAAAGAGGAAAAGAAAAATCTGCAGTTGAAGTGCGTATATTTGTACATATGCACTTTTTCTGCTTATTTCCAATCCTTCCCCCAACATCAATACACCTATGTACCTCACATGTGGGAAACAAATGCAGTGTAGTTTATCTCTGAGTTTCTGTCTTCTGGATGCTTTAAAAATACAGTTTTATTCAGAGTACTGTAATTATGATTTTCTGTAGGAGACACATGGTATGTAAGTAATTTCTGAAATGTTCTATTAAATTTAGAGTTAAAGTACATAGTATTGATAAGATTATACATGTTTCTGTAGGTCCTAGAGGAAACCAAAATGTAAAAAAAGAAATCCAGAATTCACTTTTTTAGGATATGGAAATGGGCCCATTTTTGTTGTTTCCCATAGTTTCTTCAGCAACATTCAATTCTGTTCCTTTACTCTTGGAAGCAACATCGAAATACAGTCTTCATAAAAATGTAATTTAAGTAGCACTGAAAATATACAAGTCACATCACAGTGAGGCAAGTGGTCAGGACTGGAGGTAATTCACTGGCATTTTGTGTCTGTGCAAAGGAAACTTACTGGTTTTGACAGATTATCTGACCCCATGCAAAATTCAAATCAAACTCTGTGGTTGAAATCCAAGTGTGTTGTTCAAACATTCATCATTGAGGTTAGATGAAGGCTGGCTTCATCAGTATTCAGTTCTTTACCTTAAGATGAAAGCAGGGAACAAACTTCCTCAGATGGAAATGAAATAGAAAGAATGTTATATGCAACCAAAGACTGACATCATTTTCTCACATCCAACTACCACTGACTTCAATCATTCTTGACTTCTTATCAGGAAGAATTTTGATGCAGGACAAGAATTTTAACTTCATGAAGTGAATCAATGCTTATAATATTGAGTTTAATATCTTAAATTTGGAAGCAATATTTAACTTTTTATTATTTAAAATTTATTTACTTAAAATGGTGAGTGACAGAAAGGGATAAATAGATTTTCCATACACTGGCCCACTCCTCAAGTGCCTGCAAACACCAGGGCTGGGCCAGGCTAAATCCAGGAGCCTGGAACTCCATCCACAGGTGACAGGGACTCAACCACTTGAGCCATCACCTGCTGCTTCCCAGGACTGCATTGGCAGGAAGCTGAATCAGGAGAAGAGCAGCTGGACTCAAACCAAGCACTGCTTGGGGGATGTGGCTCAATTTAGTGCCCATAATGCCCACCACTGGAAGTATTTTATATGTCATTTCTTAGTGATTTTTATTTATCATGTAAAAGCTTTATTATATAGTATTATATATTCATAACTATATATTTATTTATGCAAAGTCTCAAAAGGAGTGGGTACATAATATTATTGCAGTGTTTCATAAAATGTTTCAAATTATGGGTTTCAGATATATTCATTCAAATAAGAAATATTTATTATAATTAAATTGTTTATAAGCTTATCACCAGGTCCTTAACTTTGACTTCTCCAACCATATATGCTTCTGTTTTTTTCTTTTAAAGATTTATTTATTTATTTGAAAGGCCAAGTTACAGAGGTGCAGAGGCAGAGAGAGAGAGAGAGAGAGAGCGAGAGAGAGGTCTTCCATCCACTGCTTCTTTCCCCAAATGGCTGCAATTGCCGGAGCTGGCCAATCCAAGCCAGAACCTGGGAGTTTCTTCTGGGCCTGCCACACAGGTGCAGGGGCCCAGTGACCTAGGCCATCTTCCACTGCTTTCCCAGGCTATGGCAAAGAGCTGGATTACAAGTGGAGCAGCTGGGACTCAAGCCAGCACCCATATGGGATGCCGGCACTGCAGGCAGCGGCTTTACCCACTAAGCCATGGCACTGTCCCCTGTATGTGCTTCTTTTCCATATCTCTAAAAACAATGGATAATAATAAGCATTTAATATAGTTAAATATTATTGGATGCTCACTATGGGCCAATGCATGTTTCACAAGCATTATCACATTTGTTTTTAGAGAAACCCATAATGTTGATAGTATTACTGTCTTCATTTTAGCAGTGAAGAAATAAAAGACTGGAGAAGTTAAATTTTTGTTTCTAGATCACAAACCCCAAAAGTGTATGTACAGAAAATCATACTCAGGAAAGCTCTTGAACATGCTGTTAGTTTGCAAGGAGAAATGTCCCTTTGTCTTTCCCCAGAAGATAAAACAAAAGTCAGTGGCACTGAATGTGAGTCAAATACATGAAGGCAACATCAGCAGGAAATGCAGAGTTATTAGCAACCAAGTACAAACATGTTATGTGATTTGTATTAGTAACGTTGCATAATTGAGTTTTGTGGTTACAGAAGACTTAGGCTGTGTAAATAACTGTGCTGTTCTGTAATTCTAATTCTTAAAACCAATTTACTAATTCCGAAGTTTTATGGGAACTCATAAATTTTGTTTTCAAACTTTAAGATAGATAGAAATAGAACTCAAACCACAGTTATTGTGTCTATGTTAAATAATACAGTCCCAGGGCTTGCGCCATGGCTCACTAGGCTAATCCTCCACCTGTGGCACCGGCACCCCGGGTTCTAGTCGGGGTGCTGGATTCTGTCCCGGTTGCTTCTCTTCTAGTCCAACTCTCTGCTGTGGCCTGGGAGTGCAGTGGAGGATGGCCCAAGTGCTTGGGCCCTGCACCCACGTGGGAGACCAGGAGGAGGCACCTGGCTCCTGGCTTCAGATCGGCGCAGCACATCGACCTTAGCAGCCATTTAGGGGGTGAACCAACAGAAGGAAGACCTTTCTCTCTGTCTCTCTGTCTCTCACTGTCTAACTCTGCTTGTCAAAAAAAAAAAAATACTAATACAGTCCCAGTATTTTGTTGTGGAGTTAAGTAAAATGAATTTGTTTTCTAGTTTCAGGAAATACTTGATCTTGAAATCTAAAGCTAAGGTCCATAAAATAAATACTGTACTTATCAAGAAAAACAGTTTCTTCATCCAGGCTTACTTTAGGATCCTTCCCTCACTATCCCAAATATGAAAAACTCATAAATATTCCCCAATCACAATCAAGTTTTGTTGTTGTTGTTGTTGTTGTTGTTGTTGTTTTTTTGTCTTTTTTGCCTTGCAAGAAAACTAAAAATTTCCAGCCTAGGACCTAAATTCTTTCACACAGGACCTAAATTTTTGCCTGCTTTTGATTTTTAGAGCACTACTAAAATCTTTTTTACTGCCACTGATTTTATTATACATTTTCTAGTTGCTACAAGTTGGGCTCTGAAATTAAATGTATTGAGTTAAAATCCTAGATTAGCAATTGATCAGCTATGTGATCTCAATGACTCACTTAAACTTTTCCACATATCATATTTTTCTGTAACTTTGAGTTAATGATATTGCTTTTCTTCAGAGGATTACTGTGAGGTAGTTAACAAATGCAGAGGACTTGGAATGGTGACTGACATATAATCAATATTCAAAATGCTGTTATTATTTTTCCCATTTCAGCTGAAGTTCTTTATTAGAAAATGTCTAAATAGTGTCTCTGTTTCTAGTCCCGTCCTTTATTTAATTGCCTTTATTTTCCACCTGTCTTTTTTGTGTCTTTTGTTTCTGTGTTTCAATTCATTCAGGTGCTCATGGAGTTTTCCTAGTCTTCTCCTTTAATGTCAACTTACTTATTTTATTTCTTGGGGCTCTTCTTGCTAATGTAATGATGTTGGTGTGACTGAACTGATCATGGGTGAATGATGCATATATTTTTGCAGATAATGTGTTTTTTCTTTAATATCGTATATCTCCAATACTTTAATTCAATGAGGTCACTCAATAACACACCATTTGTTCAGGTGGGGAAGAAAGAATGTCAGTATTTTTTGTGCTATTTAAATAACATTTAAGTAATAGCTTGGAAAACTTTATTTTTGTCTTTTTTTTTCTAAAAGTCTTATTTATTTTTTTGAGAGGCAGAGCTACAGACAGAGAGAAGAAAAGACAGAGAGAGAGGTCTTCCATTTGCTGGTTCATTCCCCAAATGGTCACAACGGCCAGAGTTGGGCCAGCCCGAAGCCAGGAGGCAGGGGCTTCTTCCAGGTCTCCCAGGTCCGTGCAGTGGCCCAAGCGCATGGATCATCCTCCACTGCTTTCCCAGGCCATTAGCAGGGAGCAGGATTGGAAGTGGAGCGGCCAGGATTCAAACTAGCCTCCATAAAGGATGAGACTAGCCTCCACAGGTAGAGACAGCCTTCTATGCCACAGTGCAGGCCCTGGAAAACTTTATTTTTGAAGACAGGAAAGAAGTTGCTAATGATAGATTACTTTCTTCTTTAAGAGCACAATTCAATCAAAACACAAGTTTTCACTCAGTGATAGTCTTATACATAAATCTCAAGGTTTGAGTTATCACCACAATTAAAAGCTCTCAGCTACTTTTGGTACAATTTGCTCTTTTTGGAACCAAGCAAGCATTTAAACAATGGGAGTAAATTTGACCTTCCAGAGGAAAATTCAATTTATGATGGTCAACAAGATTTTTTAGACAATGAAATATTTTAAATTGACTTATCAAGACACAGACATAAATTTAAGTAGCTGTTTTCTTTCCCCTCTCTTTGGACATTATGCTCCATATTATTTCTTCAGTGTCACTAATCTTCAGGTGGCTTTTGTTGGCAAAAATTCTCTCAGACTCACTTGCATATTTGTACCTGTTACAAGCAGGTATTAATTGGCTGTTGTTTGTTATCTTTTTGTAGACATTCATAGAGTTAACAGCCAGGCACAATAGAGACAGCATTTCTAACCGACAAGCGTCATTTGTCCCTTGTCATATCACCCCGTGGATACTGGGATTCAGTGAACTGAACTAAAATTCCGACATTCCAGTTACTGCTACTGCTGAGAGGAATGAACGATCTTTGTCTTTGAACCAAGAGACATATGTTTTCTGTCAGCACCCATTAGATAGTGGCGGACTGACTTGTGGGCAGAGTAAAATGGTAGACTCTTCTAAGTTCTTGACAATTTTTGTGACAATTTTCATTATAGAAATGTGGATTTTTGAAGCCGCAGGATGAAAGTGTCATCATCTGAGTTAACAGGAGTTGAGGAGGTTTCATGGGAATTAACCGTGAACATGTTTAACCAAATGTACAGTCTAGCTGGGGAATAAATTCTTTTATTTTGTGGCCTGTTAATGAGGAGACATCAGATAGTGTTTGCACACTGAAAAGTAGAAAGCAGACTCAGATAGATTTGCCTGAATTCCACCTTGGCTTTGTGGACTTGCTTATAATGCAGTGGTCAGTCTCAGGTCCATCCTACTGTACCAACTAGTACTAACATTCTTTCTAGGCAGACAAAGGGTTCCATCCCTTTCAGACAAGTGACAAGTCTAGACAGTCTAGACAGGAAGACACTTGACTTCTATGGAGAATAACCTGAAGATTTACAGAATTCATTTAGTTCTCTGAGTGTGCATCACTTGGGCCGTTGTTGAAGACAGTACAGCAGGTGATCCCATCCTGCAGCTGAGTCTTATAGATAGTAGCCTTAGTTAAAAACTTAAGAAAATTGAGCAGTTGGGGACCCATATTGACCAACATCTGCCTTTATATATTCAGAGAATTCTCCAAAAAATTGAATATTTTGGTGGAGAAAATATTCTGTGAATTTCTTGTGTTTTTGTAAGATTTATGAATAAATTGCTGGAAACTTTTGATAAACTTATTTGATATTTGTTTTTTCCTTTTCTCTAAGGAAGACTTACAAAGAGGATTTTCAAATTATAACACTACTATCCCAATTACTGCTTGTAATACTTGCTCAGAACACAGAGACTTTCTTTTACTTATTTATAAGAGAGACCCAGCAAGCACTCCCTCCTGCTGGTTCATTCCCCAAATTCGCTACCCAAATACCTACAACAGCTGGGACTGGGTCAGGCCAAAGCCAAAAGAGCTAATCTGGGTCTCTCATGTGGGTGGCAGAGATGCAAGTACTTGAGCCATCACCTGCTGACTCTGAGGTGCTTTTTGGCAGGAGGATGGAATTAGGAATAGAGTGGGGACTTGAAGCCATGATCTCTGATATGGAATTCAGGTGTTTTAATGTCCTAGTAGTGCACTGAACAGCCACCCCAAAGGTCTTGTTGTTTTTAAATATTCTGTTCTTCTTCTTGTTTTATGAATGAGAAACTTTAAAATAGTTTCTTCTAGAAAAAGTACTTATGAGCAACAGCTGACTTTTTTTTTTTTTTTTAAGAAACCTTATATCATATAGTAGGTTTAACATGAAATAGCTGTGGTCAATCGTGTAACTGAACATTCAGACAGCTAACATAATACCAGAGGTTTTATTGTTGTTTAATCATGAGATTAGTCAGAGACTAAAAGAAATTAAATGGAATCAGGTAGACTAAAAAGACAAAAAAGAAAGCAGAAAGTCAGAAGTGGTTAAAAGCTGGCTGAAAAATGAAGAGCTAGGAATTAAGTTGAGGCTTTGTGTTTTAATATTTTCTGCGTATAAACCGAGGAAGATTTCAAAATGTTCATCTGATTCCCATTGATATTAGCAGATCTGTGTAGTAGGAGCTAGCAAATTTTATGGTCCATGCATCCAGAATGCTAGATGAGAGTAAATATTAAACTGAAATTATATTTATTTAGAAATAATTCTCAATAGGACTTTTACATTTCTGAATGTATTATTAGAAAAGGCACTGGTAATTTGTGTTATAGGTTACATTTCCACACACACCTGTATAAAAGAGAGCTTTGGATAATTGTATTAATCTCTGGAGCTCAGGACACATTTATTTACTGTCTGGTATAAAAAACAAAGACAAATCTTTTCATAGGGCAAAGGTAACAAGACATTTCTGCAGCCCATTATAAAAGATTTCAACTTGCAAGTAGAGTAAAATATTAGCCCTTTCACAGTTCAAACACTTTCTAATTCAACTGAATCCATCATCTATCCTTCTCTGCTTGTTTCTTAACTATAGAAGAGTGGTACAGACAATATTTTCACCTGGGTTCAACCTTGTATTCCTCACGTAAACACATCCCATTCCCCAATGTCATCACTAAAGAAAAGAAGTTGACCAAATCCTCACCTCCAATATGTAAATACATTCTTTCACAGCCTTGCTTCTGCTTTGTCTTCTAGAACATTCCTGTCCAATCTGCTGACTAGTGTTTTTCTACCTAAATCTAAATTATTTTCCCAACACATTTTGATACTTGGAGTCTAGGTCCACTTGCCAAAATTCAACACATGAAATCCAGTTTATTCACTTTACAATGACCAATTAGTCATTATGAGAGACCAGTGAGTCAGATTTGCATGTTTCTTTAACCAACAAATAAGTTCATAGCTCTTATTGGATTGTTTGGGTTTAGTAGCTGTTGAAGAATTTTATTATAAATTCTATTATTTTCAGTTTCTTGGTTTTCATTTGATCTTAATAATAGTCTTTGAGGGGTAGTTATTTTTCTTTTATCATGATCTCCTTTCACATAACCTAAAAGAAAGTGGAGCAAAGGGATAAGACTGCTCTATTTAAGGAGAAATGAGAGAGGAAATCACTGTGGAAACTGACTTCTGGCAAATTAGCACTTAGTGAAATGGTCTACTTCCTGGAATTTCAGGCACTTAAAAAAGGGGGGTATGCTAAATCTTACTTTAAAATTTATATTATCTTTCCACAGAATGAAAACTGTTTCTAGTGATTAGTAATATAAAAGCATACTAGAGCATGGCAAAACCCTATGGTATTTATTGATCACATGTCTATCTAACACAGAAGTTGAAAAAGCTGCACTAAGAAAAAGCATTTCCAAATAATATAAAAAGTGCTCCAGATTCTCGGGAAGAAGGCATTATGGTCATCCATACATAAGTATAATTGGTTATGCTGTCAATAAAGGAATCCAAACCACAACTATGCAAGTCCTGGAAGGAAGTATTATCTCATCATGATTTTGATTTCTAGTACCCTCACGACTCATGATGTTGAGGATATTTTCATTCTTATAGACAATTTGTATGTGTTTCTCAGAGAAATATCTATTCAGATCCCTTACCATTCTAGAGAATTAATAACAATAAAACAAATAAGTGGTATGTGTTGTGTTTGATAATATTAAGGTTTGTGGAGGAAAATGAAACAAGGAAAGAAAATAGGTAGTTCTATAGTCCAAAAAAAAAAAAAAAAAAGATGACCATAGAAGATCTTTAAAATTTTGCCATTAAAAATAATGAAATATGAAGAAAGCGAAGGAATATACTATGCAAATACCAAAACGGAAGAACATTCTAAGCAGAACAAAACAAGAAATACAAAGACTAATATGGGAATAGATTCTCTTCAAAGAATGTCAGAGTTAAGACTCTGGGTTCAGTGGAAGATGGTTAGAGAAGTAGACACCATCAGAAGATAATGTCAGGTGAGGTTGTAAATAGTTTATGGATAGACTTTGACTTATGCTAAGTTATAGGAGAGTTATGGAAGAATTCAAAGCGGAATAATGATTTGTTTATTATAAGATAATTCTAGTTTTAGGTGGCAGGGAAAGAAGCAAAAGGGTTCTCTGTTTCTGCATTGTATTCAGAAAATATTTCTGCTACTAAGTAATCGCTTGGAAAACAAAACTTGTCTATTGAGTCCCTCTGAGGATCTAAAGCACTTTCTTATGAACAGGTGTTTGTGTGATCTTGTGTGATGGATTTAGATGGGTGCTATGCTTGCTGCTTATCATTCTTCCAATCAACCTGAAATTTTTCTCCTCACTCAGGAAGCTGGAGATAGGTATTGAAGCAGGTGAACTGAAGCTTTGGATGATGATGTGTTCCTAGTTATTATGATAAAATTATATGTAAGTCACTGGATATAACTGATGCATTTATTTCAGATAATATCATCTTCACATTTTATACTTGGAACTTTCTTTATATAAGAGAGTTATTTTCCAAAAGAAACTCATTGTTTCAAGGATTACAATTCAGAGGAATAATAAGTTAGTGTTTTTCATGTGCCTAAAGTCAGTAATATGAAAATTATACTTGTGGCCTATGACTGGATAATACAAAAAATATAATAGCCGGCACCGCGGCTCAATAGGCTAATCCTCTAGTCCGGGTTCTAGTCCCGGTTGGGGCGCTGGATTCTGTCCCGGTTGCCCCTTTTCCAGGACAGCTCTCTGCTGTGGCCAGGGAGTGCAGTGGAGGATGGCCCAAGTACTTGGGCCCTGCACCCCATGGGAGACCAGGATAAGTACCTGGCTCCTGCCATCGGATCAGCGCGTTGCACTGGCCACAGTGTACCGGCCGTGGTGGCCATTGGAGGGTGAACCAACGGCAAAAAGGAAGACCTTTCTCTCTGTCTCTCTCTCTCTCTCTCTCACTGTCCACTCTGCCTGTCAAAAAAAATATATAATAAATACCTTACAGTGAAAAAATTAGGAGCTAAAATTTCCAATAATTCCAGACTAATTGTAGAAGACAGTAGAATTTTGGAATGCACATTGAGAAGCCAAGTTTGTATGATTCTCATATTTTTGGGGTTACTTTTTATTTTCTTTTCCATAGTTATGAGTTCATCTTCAAAAGATTGATTAATATCTTCAATTCTGCCTCTGTGTGTTCTGAATGCCCTCCTTTATATCTCATCAGAAAAATCTGTGAATTTATGATCATTTCTGAGTATGGTTATGCTAATTATCTACTCCTAATTATTTTATTTCATTTTATTTGAGAGTCATGAGAGAGAGAGATGGAGAGAGAGAGAAAGGGAGAGAGGGAGTAGTGAGAAATCTTCCTGGAGCTCTCATCAGTTGACCCATTCCCCCAAAAGCCTATAATATCCAGGGCTTGAGGAGGCTGAAGTCAGGAAACAGGAATTCAATTGAAATCTCCCAGATAGGTCATCAACTGCTGGTTGGAAGCTAGAATCAGGGGTGGAGCTAGAATTCAATCTTAACACTTGTGTATAAAATACACAGTGGTGTCTTAACTACGTAGCCGATCACTTGCCCTAGCTTGTTGTTCTTATACAATATTCTTATAGTTTATATAATGTTGAAATTTATAATATATATTACAAAAATACATAAAATCTAAAAACTTTTATTGCTTGTTTAAAAAGTTCAGTCTGCCTTAAGCCATGAAGACTGGGATTCATCCCCGTGCACAGGCTCATCAGGGATTCAGCACACTAAGCCACATCCTAAGGAATGGGTGACTTTATCAGACTGTAGACTCCCATAATGACAGCTCATTTGAACAATACATGACACACAGTTAGCAAAGTACATCTTGATATTTTATTTATTTCATAACTACTTAAAGAAAAAATGTTATAGAAGCCAATGCCCCATTTATGTGTAGGGAGTTGGCATTAGGTTCTTGTAATAAATAGTTGTATAATCTTTAAAAATAACAATTTATAGTACTGCAATATAGTTTCTACATAAGTAGAAAACTATACTTTCCATTGATATTTTAAAATTTTGCTACAAAAACCTTTTACATGTGCATACTTTTGATTCATTTTTACTGTTCACTTATCTTGCATGTATTATCTTGTAAAATTTCATCAGACTTCTCATTTTACAAATGAAGTAACAAGAAATAAGGAGGGTAGCAAATTTTCTAAAGTGATATGCCTAATAACTACAAAAAAAAACTCAGAAATTTGCAACATGCCTACCTACTGAATCTAAAGGTCCACATCTAATCATTAGACATGTGGCCTTCTTGGGGAATACTCAGGTAGCTCTTGCTCAATACTTCTTGGTCAGCCATTCAAAGTAAAAAAAAAAAAAAAAAATCTCACCTGGAAAAATTTTAAATACATTTAGATTCTAAAGTAAAAGTTGAAGGAAGAACTGAATAGAATCTAGTGCACTTTTGGTCCAATTAAAAAGAAAAATATAAGAACTGGGCTTTCCTTAAATACATACTTAAGAGCAAATACTTAGTTATAAGCAGCTTAATTATCATCAAGATGGGAAAGTAACTATTAGATTGTTATGTATAATTTAGTGATTTGAAATTTCAGTTGGTGTAATAACTTTGTAACGCAATCTACCAAAGCACAAATTGCTTTGTGTTGTTGGCAGGTGGTTTGAGACTAAAGGGAACTCCTTAATATACAGCACTTATGCATATTGATTAGGTCTTTAGCTGATAGAGAAATGAAGAAATCTTTGAGAAAATTGCCTTGTTCGATTTGAATGCAAATTTTAGTAATCTAAAACTCTGTTTGGCTTCGGTAATATTTTTTAAATTTGTGTGTTCTTGTCTGTGTATGTGTGTATGCGTTTGGCTCCACTTGCACACAGCTGCATATTTTTATTTACTTCTGGTCATCTCTCGTCTATCTACATACTTTGAAGCTTGTCTATAAAGTCAGAGAGAGATGAAACTTTGAAAGTAGGAGCATTGCACAGTTTGAGCTAGGATTTAGATGATGTTTTTTGATTAGATAATGAGGTCAGAGACCCACAAGAGAAGTCTTGACTTGGGGGTGACATGAGTGTGTCACTCTAGAGGTAGAGTGTGGAGAAATAATTTGTCTTTTTTACTCTGAGTTTCATCTCCTTCATCTGTCAGATGGGGACTGAGGAGATTGATGTGAATGAGGTGATTTCTAAAGTCCTATTCCACTACACAGTTCTATTATTTTTATATGTTTCTGCCTCCTAAAGTTGTTTTCCTTTTTAAAAAGTGAGAATTGAGACTGTCTTCATCCGTATAGCTTATCTATGAGACTAACAACTAAGGATGTCTTCATCTGTGTGACTTGATTTTGTTTCAGGAAATTCTTCCACAGGACAGTAAGACTGTAAATCAGTAAATATTGTGTTTGCTGCAATAACTTGGTAAAAAATCCATTTCTACAAATAATCTACTGGTCAGATAGTCCTTTTTATAGGACAATAGTTGTGCATTTGGACAAGTAACTTCCATCTCACAGAAAGTCACTAGGTAAACTATGTGCTGACAAGCAGCTGTTTGCTTATGAAGACCTGAGTTCCTCACCTTATTGTATCAACCTGTGCTAAACTATTGTATTATTAATTTTACCAAACTTCATTTACATATCTGTTGAAAGGCCCTCTTAAACCTCAAGGACTAGTCCTTAAGTCCTATAGCTAACAGAACTCACTCCTTTCTACAATGCACTAAAACTATTCACTTGGTACTGCCATTTTTTTGTAGTAGATAATAAATCTAACTTTACTTGATTATCAAATTGTTTTGGTGGCCCCATGGGAAACTGTCAGTCAAAATTACTATAATTTATATTTTATAGATATGTTACTTGAGGTTGAGAGATTAATGAGCACCGATGATCAGCGCAGAGATTATTCAAAACTCTGGTCATCTCATTCTTATCTTGCTACATTCTAAGTATTCAGCAGTAATAGGACTAATCTTCCTTTATAACTTTAAGCTATTTGATAGAATATTATGATTTACATGGAATATTTGATATCATTGGTTTTGTACTGAATTTAGTACCTCTTCCGAGTTACTAAAATTCCTACTACTTGTTGGCCAACTAAGTCACCAAATTGATATTTGATGCACACCTACATAATAGCACTCCAAGTGCTTTACAAATATGGTGTTATTTCAATCTCATAAATCATTAATAGGTATATCCTTTAATTTTTCTGACTTTGAAACTCAGGGGTGGGTATTTAGCTTAGAGGTTAGTATACTAGTTAAGAATTTTCATCCCATATCAGAGTACCAGGTTTTGATTCCTGTTCCAGCTTCCAACTCCAGCTTCCTGCATTAGCAGGAAGATCTGTATGTGTATGTGTATGTGTATGTGTATGTGTATGTGTTGTGTATGTGTATGTGTATGTGTGTGTGTGTGTGTGTGAGAGAGAGAGAGAGAGAGAATGTATATCTCTGTCCCTCTACCCCTGAAATAAATAAAATATATAAAAAATCTTCACAGTTTCATAGCCAGAAAGACTCAATACCAAAGGTGGTAGATGAAAGACCAAGAGCTCATAATGAAGCTGTCTAGGTCCCTAGTGCTTTCAGCCACAACCACACATGTGTTGTACGAGGGAAACTTATCTCCAGCCCTACAAGTGGATGGTAGATTGGACTCTGATGGACAGGTAGCATGAAGTGGGACTATCAGTTTATTAATGAAGGATGATGAACAAGACAAGCTGGGTCAAGCACTTGAAGATGATTTTGAGGCACTCAGGCAGCATTCACCTGGAGATTTCTAGTACTTCCCAGACACCTGGCTTTTGTAAACCACTGTCTTATGTCAGGAAATTCCAACTGCTATGGAATGGTGCCTACAAGAAGAACTTGTTCATAATTGAAGAACCATAATAAATAGTGCTGCAGATCTCTATCTTGAAGGAAATGTTCACCAGTCTGCAGAACACAACTGAAAACCAGTTGGTACAACTTCCTATTTCCCACAAAAAGGAGGAAACAGCAGGAAGAAGCAAGAAGCTCCGTTTGAATACCTTCATGAATAACTGTGTAATCCTGAGATAGCATCCTGAAACAAACGGGTCAATAAAAACAAAGAGATCTTTCAGTTGATCATCAAAAAACAATTCAAAACTTGCTGAAATTTGGGGATAAAGAAAAGACAACTGGGAGACTATGACTTACCAGAACTGGGGAAATCACCAAAATCTAGAGAAAACTAACTTACCATTTCAGCAAAGCCATTCTCCAAAGACTCTCTCCATCGTATGTCTTGAGAAAAGAGATTTTTCTACTCACAATACCTTCAATTTAATCAGGAATATCTCAGTTTAAATATCTGGAATGCAAATCACAACTATATGCATGCCAATTACCATGAGTTAATTCACTCAGCTAGCTAAATATGCTCTCCCAGTTCATGTTAATCTGGTTTGAAACTTCTATAAACTTCAGGACTTTCATGTAAAGCAAATGCAATTGACTCTCCATATCTGTGTTTCCACGGGTTCAGCCTGTCAGGAATAACAAATATATGAAAAAAATGTAATCTCTACTGAATATCTTATCATTATTACCAAACAACACAATATTACATCTATTTACACATTGTTGTGTTAGGTATTAAAGATAATCTAGAGGTGATTTAATGTATATGAGAGGATTTGAGTAGGTTCTATGCAAGGACTATGACATTTTGTTCCAGGGACTTGAGCATCCATGGATGTGGGTATCCCAGGAGAAAAATTCCTTACAAATATAGAAAGACAATCTTACTGGAGAGATGGAGAAACAGAGAAATATACTAATGCCATTGTTGCTATCTTTTATCAAATAGAATATAACCTGTAATAATTTTATGGGAAATTCTCCCAATTCACAATTTCAAATAACCAACTCTCATCTGAAAGTATAGACTGAATGCTTGGTATTACTATTCTCTATGCAATGTTTACTTCCAGATTAGCAATGTTAGCACTGATGATTTGATTTATAGGAAGTGTCTGTAAAAAGTTCATGAAAAATATGTATAAAACTTTCTATCAAGTAGTTTGAGATTTAAAATTTTTCCCCTTCCTGTTAGCATTGCTAGGAAGGTCAGCTCCATGTTAAGGAGGCTTTTATGTTTAGTCAGTTCTATAATGTCAAAGATAATACCAGTAACTAAAAAGTAATATCTAGATAGATGCCACAAATGCCACTGTTAGTTTTTCCTTGATATTGATGAATGTGTCCATCATGCAGTGCTGCAAATGGGAAGTATTTATGATGTTGAAATAGGCCCCCTAAAATATGATATCAGAATATGCCCCCAAAAAGTGCCACCTGGGATACCATATGAAATTGGAATATGGGGTGCCATACGATATCACCATATGCTTATAAATAAATTCCAAAAATTAATAAGCCTGTGTGTGTTCTTGCCTCATATTCAGAGACGAATTCTGAACACTAGCATAAATGAATGAGGCAGCATGATATATTTTAAGCTTTTATTCAGTGAGTAAGATGCCTAGGAGAGTGAGGTCTCTATCTAAAAGCGAGAGATATAATCTGAATTCATACTGAATGCCTGAAGCCAGCCACCTGGAGGAGCATCTAGGCCAGGAAGGTCACGTGCCCTGGAGGCACAGGGCCACAGCAAGCTCTACACTGGCAAAACGCCAAAGAAAGGACAAAAAGGGGTGGACACACCGTGTTCCAGGCTTTAAATCCACTTCCAAAGGGGAGTGATTAATTAATCTGATTGGCCGGGTGCACAGGTGTTGCCAGGGAGTGGAATGAGGTCACACAGGGGCGTGGTGAAGGCATGGTCTTCCAGCGCAAACCTAATCAATTTTAACCTTTATGCCTCCCTACAACATTTATAGGATAGTAATGTAGGAAGAAAGGATTACTGAACAAAAAGATACCCTCCTCCTTCATTGCATTGCTGTGAACTTTTCTTCTTTGGCTAACTTCCCCTTTGACATTTTTCCAGTGCCTGGCTGCTATTCATTCTTCCAGACCATTAGGGTATGAGCTTTCCAATCAGGCAGCTGGAACCAAGTGACACGTTAATGTCCTGATCCCAGATTTCTCCTTCTGGCTTACAGCGAAGTGATAATGACTTTGTAGAGAGAGAATAATTAGTTGTCCTCTGAGTCCATTTGTCTGCCAGCAGTCCTCAGGAGGTGGTCTCTGGATTAATTTCAGTACATATTCAAACACTGTCCAGCTGAGAAGTTTTCTGCAAATCCTATACCTCTGTGTCTTATTTGTTCTGTTGTGTCCCTGGTAAATGTTTAGCTTGGCTATAATTACTGAGGCAACTGGAAAAAGAAAAGGAGGAGAAGTTTCCAATGCTGTTAATGATTCTCTTCACCCATTTATATTTTGGGATTTTTCAAGCTAATTTGTCACCTACTTTGTATAACAGTTTATCCTTATCACTTATATTTTTTATTGTTGTTGTTGCCTATATTTGTTTTCTTTTATTTTGCTACTCTGTTCTTTTTTATGGGACAAGGGTCAGAGAGATAAGCAAACAAAAATTAAATGATCTTCCCTATTCTGCTCTAGCCTGCCTATAATCCAGTCTGGAGGCAGATCTTTGAATATGTAAACCAGACTGTGACTTTCTATTGACCTTTCTATTGCCCTGATCAACAGGGAAACTACATGAAGAGATGCAAGTTTTTCTCTTTGCAGTTCTCTATCTATATGACTTTATCCAAGTTGCACTAATCTTTTTCTGTTGAATATGCTAAATGTAGTGTTGCTTCAGTGTCTCTACTAATGTTTTTCCGTACAGTCTCAACTTTTCCAACTCTTCACATCATGAAATTCTCTCAATAAAGATGTATTTATTTTACTTTTCCTAATAGGTTATTTACTGTAAGTATGGGGACCTGTTTCCCTCATTGTTTCAAAATAATTTCTGGAAAGATAGGTGGGTATGGGAGTTGGATCTTGAGATCCAAGATCCAAGATAATCCATCAAATAGGAATGCAAAAAAGTGAAATGCACAATTTCTGGCTGGGGAATCTTCTCTCTTGTTCCCACATGTGGATAATTTAGTAAGTGCCAGAAGTCATCTTTTAAAGCCTTAATAATGTGTGGCCTCCTGTCTTTAGATCTTCCCAAACACATTTTTTTCTTAAATTTTTTTAATTTTAATTTTAATTCAATTTTAGCATATACAATGTGCTTTGTAGGATACAATTCTAAGAACATAATGATATTCTTTTTTAAACATTGAAAATAAATTATTTTAATTGACAAACATTTATTGTGTACATATGGGGTGAACCAATGGAAGAAAGACCTTTCTCTCTGTCTCTCTCTCTCTCACTGTCTAACTCTGCCTGTCAAAAAAAAAATATAATATAGAATGGATAAATTGAGACAAATAACATGCATTACTCCAGATAAGTAAAATTTTATGTTGTGAACACTTAAAACCTACTTTCTTAACTATCTTCAACAATATAGTGTGCTCAAATTACATTTTTTAACCATAAGCATTCTTTATTCTTGTGCTCAATTTAAAAAAAAAACACAATCTATAATTATCTCTTGCTTCATAATTAATTTACTGATTATTAACTTATTCATTTTACCATAACATCCATGAGAACAAGGGCTTCTGTTGGTTTTGCTGTAGTATTTTGAGCATTGACTCTATGAAAACTGAATGCTTTCTTGGGAGTCCTGAATGTTAAATTTGATATTATTAAACAAAGTCTGAGATCCAGCTTCAACTTCAAATCCATCCAGAATATGTACAATTTTTTGTAGATCAAATATACATCTGTAAAATAGAAAGAAAAAAAATCAGCCTTGGGCTAGGACTCCTGGAAAGATGAATGATAAGCCTTGAATATAATTTCTCGCATCCCTAAACTGTTTCAAGACAATGATAGTCTCGTCATCTAGATTAGCATGCTTCCTAATTAGGGATGTTTAGTGACAAAATATGCCTCATTTGTGATAGCCCCTGTCTTTAGCATATGTATTCTGTTTTGATAAATTAGTCTTGAATGATACATTGCGTTGTCTTTTCACCAGGAGACGTTCTTTGATGCTTTGCTAGATATTGATTTAATTATTTCAATTGATATAAAATAAGTTTTGCTAGCAATTTTTAATTAATTAATTTATTTATTTGAAGGGCCATGCCTAAGCCAGGAGCCTGGAGCTCCATCTGGGTCTGCTCAAATGCTTTAGCCAACAACTGCTGTATTCTCAAGCAAATTAGAGAGAAGCTGATTTAGGAGCACAGTAGCTGTAACTCTGTGACATGGTATTCTAATGCCAAGCAGTGTCTTATCTCACTACACCACATCACTCATTCTTTCTACCACTCTACACCAAATATCCTTCAGTATCCTGCTGCCATTTGAAGCACATCTGCGCATATTTTCCATTTACCTTTTAACATGCACAACTATACATATTTAGATGCAGTAAGTTTGAGTAGGGGCCCAGGTAGATGAATTTTACTTTTCACCAAGGAATGGCATCTCATTAAGTAGTTCAAGAATGTTGACTGACTGCTACTAATATATACCTGAAGTACAGATGTTATTGATTGATTTAGAAAGAAATCCTTAATGGTAATAAGGCAATAGTTACCCAACTTAGTGAAAAGCAACAATAATAGGGACATTTCTGTGTAGTTGAAAGTCAGGAAAATCTAGATTTTCAACAAGGATAAACTGATAATTTAACTAGCAAACTGAGTTTTGTTTTCCTGAATCCAAATGGATTGGAGACTGCAGGCCACAATATGATTATGATAACAGGTTAGTATTCAACCTTCATATGGATAAGTCATGTGGGACACCATAATTTCATGATATAGACAAATTTGGTTTGTGATCAAGTTGAGTAGCAAGACAAATTATTCAAGACTCAGAATAGGCGGTTAGGTTCAGGGGATAAGTAATATAGCATGCTGATGTTTTTTATCTTAGGACTGCTTGTTTACTGCCTTAGGTTTTAGTAGTAATGAGTATTTGACTAGGTAAAGACAGGCAGGAATCTCTGGGTGAAAGTCTGGTTCCTACATAGGGCTTTTATGATTACAACTGATCATTAATGTCATTGCCTCATTATCTTTAGTTTCTACTCTTTCTTACTAGGTGTTGAGTATTGTATAAACCAATACTTAATTGCTTTCAGAAAGTTGAAACAAAAACACTTTACTACTAATAATTAAAAATACTTTCTTATTTGGCTCAGTTTTCAATTCTCTAAAACAAGTCATTTGTCTGAATCTGTGGTTTTAAATATTATGGAAAATAATTTTTGAAATATCAATGCTATGCCTTATATCAAGAAAATAAAAATTATTGATTTAGAAATTAAGAATTAATATTGAAGTCTGGAAAATGTAAAGAAAGGAGACTGAAAACTATAAATCTAGAAAGAGTTAGTAGGTTCTAAATTTTTTCTGATACTATTATTGTAATATTGTATATTTTCATGATCTTAGGGCCTTTTTTTTTTCTCTTTGTTTGGCTTGTTAGTAGCCTATACCTTTGGCTTTAATTACAGTAAAGCAGATTCCAGTAGGATTTTTTTTTTGCATTCTTCTAATGCCTGTTTTTTTTAAAGATTTATTTGTTTTAAAGTCAGAGTTATGGGGAGAGAGAGAAAGAGGAAACAGAGAGAAATCTTTCATCAGCTGGTTCACCCCCCAAATGACCGTAATGGCCAGTGTTGGGCCAGGCCGAAGCCAGGAGCTTCTTCTGAGTCTGTCACGTGGGTACAGGGTCCTACGCACTGGGGCCATTTTCTGGTGCTTTCCCATGTGCACTAGCAGGGAGCCGAATCCAAAGGAGAACAGCCGGGACTTGAACCAGCACCCGTATGGGATGCTGGCCCTGCAGGCGGTGGTTTAACTTGATATGCCACAATACTGGCCCTAATGCCTTTTAGCAATTGGATAATCCAATCAGGAGAAATGATAGGCCTTTGTTTTAAGCAGAACTACATATTCATTTTAATAAATTTTGATCCTACAGACGGATTCTTCTCTTGCTTCCTGAAAATTGTTTTCTATTTGTCTTATATTCTTGAACTGTTTTCTTTCTGGTGTCTGTTAGGTGTACTCTGCTGTGATCCTTTGTTTCTCACAAATATTTAAGTAAGTGACAACTGAAAAAGAAACATGATAATTTATACCCATCTCCTGCACCTCAAAGCCTTACTATGCACTGTTTTCCCAGCACATCATGCAGTAGAATAAGATTACCAATTTCCAGGCTGGTACTGGTTGTATTCCTGTATCTTTGAATTTGCTCCAGTCCTCTTTAGATGAAATATGAAACATTACCATCTTCAGCATTTATTAGGTCCTCTAGCTGGGGACAGCTTTAGTGTGAATGTGGTCATTTTGCTGAGTCTGAATTGAAAGCTACAGCACAGAAGAAAATATCTGAACCAAAGCCCTTTGTTATCCAATATTCTGTCTTTGATATGAAAGTGTTTTAGAAAGCAAAGTCTAATTTCTCTGTATGATATTACCTAGAAAATTCAAAAATAAACTCAACACCTTAATGAGTATGTATACAGCAATTGGTATTTACTCGTCTCTTTCAAAAAGCACAGCTCACCCACTGTGGGGCACAGCGTAACCTAGTGTTGGAATGCACAGGCTCTGATGCTTGTCTGGGCCCATACCCTGCTCCCCTGCTTGCTGCGTATGTAAGTAACCTCAGTTTCTTACCCCGGGAAATGGGGAATGTTTTCAACCTCATACAATGAGATGCACTACTCCATGTAAAAGTATTCATAATGATATTTAACACACTCTCTGTACTAAGTACATGTGAGGTTTTAGGTTACTTCTAAAACAACATGATAAACATGTGACTAATTCAAAATTTCCCTAGACATGTAGTATGTCTTTGCATAGTTTACATTTAAACACAAATATAAAACAATTCTATATATATATATACATATATATATTTATGTTTATCTTAAAGATGTCTTTCAGTTATGTTTGACCCTATGCTATCACTGGAGGTTGATTCAGGGCTATGCTATATTAATTCTCCTCTTATTACACATCAAAACAAAAAGACAGTAGTGATAAATGTGTATTTTGCTCAAATTTTTCTGAGCAAGGAAGAATATCATTTGATATATTCTTAATGTTTATTTATTTTCACCTATGTTAAAGGCAAAATGAAGGGGGTGAGAGAGAGAGAGAGAAGAGAAGAGAGAGGGAGAGATTGATTGATTGATTGATCTTTTATCTGCTGGTTCATTCCCTAAATTCCACAGCAACCAGGCTGAAGCCAGGAGTTGGGAACTCCATCCGGGTTTCCCATTTGAGTGGCAAGAACTCAAGTTCTTGAGCAGTCACCTGCTACCTCTCAAGATGAATTAGTAGGAAGCTGGATCAGAAGCCAACTTTCACCTTTCCATTTCCAGATGTTCAACTTTTATTTATTCTTTAATGTTTATCAGAAAATCACTTTGAATATGAAAGCCCCTTCCAGTCAATGAGCTTATTAGAAATATTCAAGATTTCTTCCACGTAGGTCCCATAAAACAAAGTCCAGATGACAAAAGATATTGATTTGTGATTTTGGGAATGCTAATAGATACTTTTAAAGTATTATACTTATTAACATATACAATCCCTGTATTGCTGTGTACACCTTTAGTCTTACATTGGTATGAATTGTGCACTTGATTTCAGTTTATTGAAGAATTTGCTAAAATATATAATCTTTAGAGAATCACACTGTTTTCTTGATTTCATTTCCTACAGTAATCAGTTTCCATGGTGAGTAGATTTAATAACTAGCTATCTTTCAGATAGAAAACAAAATGAACCATTCAGACACACACAGAAATACAGACATAATTTCTTCTAGGGCCTTTAATCATAGCTAGTTTTTATGATCAGACTTTTACAGAATGAAAGCCAGAGTAAATTCAATTCAGAGACTCTCAATTTTACAGAAATTATAAGAATGAATCACTATAGGACTCAGAGTCACATTCTTTTGTTTTAGATCTAATCAACAATATCTCTTTTACAAATTTTATCTCCTAACATGGGAAAAAACTTTTGATGAACAGCTTCTGTATATTACAACACTATTTAACAACTGCATAGAGATCATTCAGCCTAAAAATGACTCCTCGGCTGATTGGTAATGACTCATACTTTGCTGCACAAAAAGCTGTTAGCCACTAATCACAACCTAGGTATGGATGGATATTATGATTAGGATATTTCCTGCTATAACCTGGGGCACATTTGGCTTTTCATATTGCCATCTTTGGAAAAGAGTGGTCCCAATAAAATTTAATTCAAGAATTAAAGAAAAGGGGACTCAAAATTTAGTTGTATTAATATTTCCTTTAAGGGAATTGTACTTTGCTTTCTTTTGTCCTAAAGCTTTGTACTTTAAAAGGAAGCTGAAAAATCAGGATGATATGTCAGAAAATGGTAACAGTACTAACAATGTTACTAAAACCATAAACTTATTGGAATTCACAAATTTGAAAGTGGGATGATGTTAAATAGCTTTTCTTTCAATGTAATATTGGCCACTTGAGGTGTAATAAAAATGGCCGTAAGAGGAAAATTTTGTACTTTAATTTCTATAAACTACTCCATATAATTACTATGACTAAACATAAATTAAAAACTACAAGCAAATCATGAAACTTGTTTATTGTCCATGTTACATACTTTATTCAGGCTTTTTGTGTTAAGGAAGAAATTTGTTTTTAATTTACTTCCTCATGACAACTGGTTTAGAAGTAGGTTACAGAGTGATGACAATCTTTTAGTATTTTGTGCCAAGATGTATGACCTTAAATGCTTTTGTGTATTTTCTGCCCCTTCCAAACATCCAACAACTAAATTACCAACATAAGTAACAAGAGAATCTAATTCTCAAACTAATGAAGACTATCCACAGTGACTTGACAGTAGACTCCATTGGTTGCAGAGCACACATTCCAAGATCTTCATTGGATGCCTGAAACCACAAGTGATATCAAGTGTGTTTTATAAATTAGACACATTAAGAAATTTCCACAAACAACATAATAAAATAGAACAATTTTAACAACATGCTATAATAAAAGTTAAGTGGATGTGATCTGTGTCTGAATATATTTTGGAGTATGTGTTTGGCTTAGCACTTAAGATGTTGGTTAAGACACCTGTTCTATTTTGTAGTCAGAATTTAGGTACCAAATCTTGCTCCTTACTTCATCTTTCTGATACTGTGGACTCTGGGGACTCTGGGAGGTACTGGTGACAGCTCAGTTGATTGGGTTCTTGTTAACTTCTTCAGTGACATGAATTGAGACTGGCTGGCTGCCGCTTTTGACCTGAGCCAGTCCCAACTATTAGGGAATTTTGATGGATAATCCAGTGGATGGGAGTACTCTCTTTTCATCTCTATCTCTCCTCTCTGCTTTTCAAATAATTACATTAATTTAAGAATCTTGTTCACTGTACTATTTTTGTGATGATACGAGATGATGCAGTCCTTTGGTGGTGAGGTGAAGGACATGGGCATTGTGATGTCATGTTTGGCTACTGTGTAAAGCTACATGGACACATACATTATAGTATTATGAAAAGTGATGTGATAGCTATGATAGCTACAGTGTGATTAATGAGCTTGTAGTATATGCAGCATGGAAAAAGTAAGAATTGTATTACTTGACCTCAGTATTTAACTTGCAACATTATCTTATTTTCTTTATAATTTAATTTACTTTTTAATCTGATTTCTCAATTAACTAAATATATCTTTCATAAAATATTTTTTTGCTGATGACAACCTAATATTTTATTTTTTTATTTTTTAACCTATAGTAGTATAAAACCACTACTAATTTATTTGATGAAGATGTAAAATATAGTTTGACAAACAGTTTTGCAGCAAAACTAATACATGCAGGCATTTCTTTTTTTTATTTTTATAGCTCCTATAAACAGAGAGAAGATGCATTATTTGTCTTTCTGATGTTCTATATTATATTGTATAATCATTCATATATGTGTTCATTTCTTTAAAAATATCCATTATTTATTAATATTTGTATTTTATATGATAGTAATTTATGGATCATTGTGCCTATGAGACCATTTAATAAAATCCATGTTAATATAATTAATACAATTATGTGTGTAGTAGAATTAGTATCATATTGAATGGGAGTTATAGGCATGAATTTATTGAAACTTTTAGCCATTTAATTTTCTAAACTGCTTATGTATCTATACAGTAGGTACAAGAAAAATAATTGATGATAATTCAGAAACTAATGATATGAGTTACCAGCAGAGAACGGGTCAGAACAGAGTGCAGAAACAAGGGCATAGGAATGATGCAGTAGGGATAATGGGTGGTGACACTGTGTCAACCTCTTCTTCTGATTTTATGCCTTAGAACCATGTAATGAATCAAATATTAGCACATAAATAATTTGTATTAACCTGCATGTAAGAAAAACCTGAAATAGAATGCAAACTATAACAAATGAGCCTAACTGTGATATGATATATGTAGCAAGAACACAGAGAAGGGAATGAGAAATCAATGAACTGACCTCTGTAAACATTATAAAATAATACTTTGACAATATATTACAAAGTTAAAGATAAAAATAACTATATGTAATAAGTTTGCATTTTATATAGTTATTAGTTAGAAATTCTAAAATCAGTTCATGTATATAATCAAGTTGAAAAATAAATATATTTAGTTAATGAGCACTAAGTTTCTTACAATAGGAGAAATAAATTCCAAATAAGGGAAAAAAGAAAGATATAATCTTATCTTATGGAATTGGAATATAAATTACCAGTATAAATTCATGATTGGATATAAAAATGTATACAGTAGTAGTTATCAGGACTGGGCAGGTGAAGGGACCAGGTGACTGTGGAGAAGTTAACAATAAGTACCATGTTACAGTTAGATAGAAGGAACAAGTTCTGGTGTTCTACTGAACAATAATACATGGGTTATAGTTACTATATATATGTATTTACATATACATATATATAGTCCAAGTATATTTGTTATCTACTAATGTGTGACAACGCACCAGAAACCTAAATGTTTATTATCTGGATTTTCTGTGTGTCTGTATTTCAGTCACAGTTCAGCTAGGTCTCTGCTTCATGCTTTTACTTGGTTGTAATCATCCAGAGGTTGACTGCTAAAATGTCTGCTTCCTATCTCACATATGTTGTTGAAACAATTTATTTCCTTGCACTTGCAGGACTGAAATGTTTATCGTTTTGGCTAGCTGTTCCCAGGAATCATCTTAACTCTTAGGGCCACTTGGAGTTTACTCATCCTATGCAGTTTATAGCATGGAAGTTGACTTCTTCAAGGCAAGTGGGAAAGTGTTTTTGCTAACACATAGAGTCTTCCATCTTATAATAAACCGCAAGAGTGACTTTCTATCACATTTGCCATATTCTGTTAGAAACAAGTCCCAGGTCCCATCTACATTCAAAGGGAGGGGATTAGACAAAAATGTGGATACCAAGAGATAGCAGTTAGGGATAAAGTATTCAGAGGCTATCGGCTGTGGGCAAGTGAAAGTATACATACATATGACTTACAGATCTGTCCACTGAGACGGAATAAAAACCAAATTAGAATAAGTATTAGTAACTTTTTTTTGACAGGCAGAGTTAGACTGTGAGAGAGAGAGAGAGGGAGAAAGGTCTTCCTTCCATTGATTCACCCCCCAAATGCCGCCATGACTGGCGTGCTGTGCCGATCTGAAGCCAGGAGCCAGGTGCTTTTCCTGGTCTCCCATGTGGGTGCAGGGCCCAAGGACCTGGGCCATCCTCCACTGCACTCCCGGGCCACAGCAGAGAGCTGGACTGGAAGAGGAGCAACTGGGACAAAATCCAGCCCCCCAACCGGGACTAGAACCAGGGGTGCCAGCGCCAGAGGCGGAGGATTAGCTAAGTGAGCCACGGCGCCGGTCCGAACTTTTTAATAATAGGCAAAAATTACCTTTCTCTAAAAACTCAAAAACCTGAGTATCTATTCTGAGACATAGCATCTTTTTGTAGGCTATCTTCACAACAACCTTTTTCCTGAAACTTAAATGTATAAACCACTGATGTGATATGTTATATATTAAAAGGAATAGATTCCTACTACAATTTGCACACAATTTCAGATAATATATGGCATTTAATTTCAATCTCTTATGTGAATAATATTATCCGATCGCTCTTATTTTATATCTAGAAACCAATCAGAATTTTTTAAAGAAGTTTTGTTTTCATTTAATTTAATTTAATTTAAATGTAAATTTAGTTTTAGCAATCCTAGGAAACATTTTTTATGCTCTTTGTAACTTTTATTAATATAAAGGGAACAGATTTCATGTATTTCTAAGGTTCACTTCTAAGATAATAAGCACACTTCCCTCCCTTCCCCACTCCCTATTCTCTCTCTTTTTTTCTTTAATTTTTGCAAAGACAAGTTCAAACCCTCTATAATCACAGGCATAATTAACCACTAACTATAATATTCAATAAGTAATATGTAGGAAGACTAAGTTTCTACATGAGTATAAACAAGGGCTGAAACAATAATCATACCAAAATATGTCTGTTTCATTCTGATATATTTTTTGGTATTCTATATTGAATGAAACATATTAGAGGAAATGTGATATTTGTCTTTTTGGGACTGGCTTATTTCACTAATCAAATGGTTTCAACTTATCTCCACTTTGTTGCAGAAAATAAGATTTCATTCTTTTTTATGGCTGAGTTGTTTTCCATTGTGCATATATACTACATTTTCTTCATCTAATAATCAATCGATGGACATCTGGATGTTTCCTTATCTTAGCTATTGTGAATTGAGCTGCATGGAACATGGGGGTGCAAATAACTCTTTCATATGCTGATTTAATTTCCTTTGGGACAAATTACCAGGAATAGGATAGCTGGGTCATATGACATATCTGTTTTCAGATTTCTAAGAAATTCCCATACTGTTTCCATAATAATTATACTAGCTTACATTCTGAGCAACAATGGATCAGGGTACCTTTTACCCCATATCATCACCAACACTATTTTATTTTTGATTTTTTAATGATAGCCATTCTTACTGGGGTGAGGTAAAACATTGAAGTGGTTATTACTTGCATTTCCCTGATGTCCTGTGGTCCTGAATATTTTTTCACGTGTCTGATGGCCATTTGAATACCATGCTTTGAAAAATGCCTATTTATGGCATTTTTCCAATTCTTAACAGGATTAATTTGTTATTTTTGAGTTTCTACAACTTTTTATAGATATTGGGTATTAATCCCTTATCAGTTGCATCATTTGTGAATATTTTCTCCCATTTTGCAAGTCATGTCTGCATTTTGTTGAATGTTTCTTTGCAGAGCAGAATCCTCTTAGCTTGATCTAATCCCATTTGTCTATTTTTGCTTTGATCACCTGTGCTTCTGGGGTCTTTCCAAGAAGTCTTTGCCTAAGCCAATGTCTTGCAGAGTTTCCCCAATGTTTCCTTCTAGTTATTTGATGGTATTAGGTCATAGATTCAGATTGTTGGTCCATTTTGTGTTAATTTTTGAATAAGGCTTGAATTAGGAGTCTTGCTTCATGTTAACACACCCATGGATCCAATTATCTCAGCACCATTTGTTGAAGAAACTGTCCTTTCTCTAGGGATTAATTTTAGTTCCTTTGTGAAAGATTAGTTGGTTGTAGATGCATGGATTAATCCCTTAGATTCTATCTGTCACAGTGATCTACATGTCTATTTTTCTGCCAGTACCAAGTCATTTTGATTATAATTGCCTTGCATTATGTCTTGAAATCTGGTATTGTGATGCCTCTTGCTTTGCTTTTTTTTTTTTTTAAGTTTGCTTTCTCTATTGGGGTCTCATATTTCCATATGAATTTTAGTATCATTTTTTCTGGATCTGAAAAGATTTCCATTGATATTTTGATTGGAATCACATTGAAGTATGCACGTTTTCATATTAATTCTTCCAATCCATGAAAATGGAACATTTATCCATTTTTTTGTGTCTCCTCCTATTTCTTTATTCAGTGTCTTGTAATTTTCATTATAGAGATCTTTCACATCCTTGGTTAAATTTTTACCAAGGTATTTAATTTTTTGTAGCTATTGTGAATGGTGTTGATCTTAAAAGTTGTCTCTCAGCCATGGCATTGTTTGTGTTTACAAAGGCTATTGATTTTTGTGTGTTGATTTATATCCTACAATTTATGATACTCTCTTAGGAGTTCTAATAGTCTCTTAGTAGAGTCTTTTTAGTTTAGTTCCCCTATATATAAGATTATGTAATCTTCAAACATGGATAATTTGACTTTCTTCTTTCCAATTTTGTAACCATTTGATTTTTTTTTCTTACCTAATGGCTCTGGCTAAAATTACTGGAATTATGATGAATAGCAACAGTGAAAATGGATATCCTTGTCTGGTTCAAAATCTTAATCTAGTTGGTTCCAAATTTTCCCCATTCAATATAATGCTCGCTGTGGGTTTGTCATATGTTGCCTTGATTGTGTTGAGGAATGTCCCTTCTATTCCCAGTTTGCTTATGGTTTTATCATGAAAAGATGTTATATTTTATCAAATGCTTTCTCTGCATCAATTGCAATAAAAATACGATTTTTATTCTTCAACTTGTTAATGTGATGTATCACATTTATTGATTTGTGTATGTTGAACAATGGATACCATGGATAAATTCCACTTGGTGGGTAAACTTTCTAATGTGTTGTTGGACTGGTTTATCTAATATTTTATTAAGTATTTCTGTATCATGTTCATCAGTGATGTTGGTGTATAGTTCTCTTTCTTTGTTTTGTTTTCATTTTCTGGTTTTGGAATTAAGGTAATACTGGCCTCATGGAACGATTTTGGGATGATTCCCTCTCTTTCAATTGTTTTCGGTAGTTTGACAAGAACTGGCATTAGTTCTTCTTTAAAAGTTCCATAGGATACAGCAGCGAAGCTATCTGGTCTTCAGCTTTTCTTCTTAGAAGAGTCTTTATTACTGATTCCATCTACATATTGCTTATTGGTCTATTTTAGCTTTCTATGTATTCACTACTCAATTTGAGTAAATTGTTCGTCTTCAGAAATCTATCCATTTCTTCAAGATATTCCAATTTGTTGTATGCTTGTAGTAATTCCTGATGATTATTTTTATTTCTGAGGTATCCATTTTAACATCTTTTCATCTCTGGTTTTATTTATTTGGGTCCTCTCACATGCCTTTTTTTTTTTTTTTTGTTAGTTGGGACAGCAGTGTATCAATATTTTTTTTTTTTCAAAAAAAAAAAAAGCTATTCATTTCACTGATTTTCTGTACCTTTGTCTTCAATATTTTCTATTTCCTCTGTAATTTTAATTATTTATTTCCTTCCACTAATTTGAGTTTAGTTCTTATTTTTCTAGGTAATTGAGATATATTATTAAATAATTTATTTGATGCCTTTCCAATTTCTTGATATAGGCATTAATTTGCTATAAGCTCCTTCTTTTTTATTTTTTTTTATTTGACAGATAGAGGTATACAGTGTGAGAGGGAGAAGAGAGAAAGGTCTTCCTTCCATTGGTTCACCCCCAAATGGCCACAACAGCCGGTGCTACGCTGATCCGAAGCCAGGAGCCAGGTACTTCTTCCTGGACTGCCATGCAGGTGCAGGGGCCCAACCACTTGGACCATCCTCCACTGCCTTCCTGGGCCACAGCAGAGAGCTGGCCTGGAAGAGGAGCAACCAGGACTAGAACCCGAGGCCCATAAGGGACGCTGGTGCTTCAGGTGGAGTATTAACCAAGTGAGCCATGGCACCGGCCCCCTATAATCTCCCTCTTAACACTGCTTTTTTTCTGTATTCCATAAGTTTTGATATGTTGTCATATTCATTCCTTTCTAGGCATTTTTGCTTTTGATTTCTTCTATGAACCACTGTTCATCAGGAGCATGTTATTCTGTCTCCGTATGTTTCCATATTTTCAAGTTTTTTCTTTTTTTTTTACTTAAAAAATTACATAAAGCATAAAAATTTCATGTATTCATGTATTTCATATACAAAGATTCAGAACATAGTGATACTTCCCACTATGCCCTCCTGCCGCCCAGGCTCCCACCATTCTTCTTCCTACCTCTCCTATTCCCGCTCTTAATTTTTACACAGATCTATTTTCAGTTTACTTTATACTCATAACATTAACCCTACACTAAGTAAAGATCTCAACAAATAGTATGAAGAAAAAAGCTGTTCCTCAACAGTTGCGACAATGGCTGTAAATAATCATCAAATCTCAAATGTCAACTTCATGCTTATACATTACCTTCTAGGTACTCTTCAGTTTCTTAAGTTTTTAATTCCAGCTTCATTCCACTATAGTCAGAAAACATATGTGATATGATTTCAATTTTCTTTTGAATTTTTGAGATTACTTTATGGTGTAGCATATGGTCTATCCTAGAGAAGGTTCCATGCATGATTCTTTTATACATGTAGAAATGTGTAAAAATAGTGACATGAATTCATGCAGTAGATGGCAAAAATAGTCCTTCATGCATTATTCAGAAGTCGAGTGGTAGAGATCAAGGGTTTAGAAAAGGCCATAATTGGGCCAGAATTTTGTAAAAGTATTTGTAGAAACAAAACCATGTAACTGTCATATTCATCAGTGGAGATATGAAGGAAATAGCTAAGCCAAAGGTAGTGTGACAAGCTAACAAACAATGATTTTAGAAGCTTTCTTTAGAAAGCAACAAAACACTGTATTGCACAACTACACTGCATTTCTGAGTTCTAAAATTTGTATTCATTGACAGTTTAAAAATCAATTAGTTAGTTAATTAATTTGAGAGGCAGAAAGAGTGAGTGCTCCTATCCATTATTCAAGTACCTGCAAATTTTGAGACTTCCTACCTTGTAATTGAAACTGTCTTTCATAAATGAGTCACAGGAAATATTTGCTACACTGATCTTTTAATGTTTTTAATATTTTATAAATAATATCTCTACTTGTAGAGATCCCACCATAAAATCATAGTTAAGTAAATCACATTAACTTTGTATTTTTGGAATGTTACTATTGAATATGACACAGTGCAAGCTACTTATGTCGTTTCCACCAACTCAGATCAATAAATGGAAAATTCAAAAAAGTTTTAAATATAACATATCTAAAATTTAATTTTGTTTGCCTTTTTTGAGACTAGAAGTCTCATATTCATAAAATTCAGAATGTGAACCATATAACATCAAAACAGTGATACTGACCAATCTGTTTGATGACTGTTCCTTAAAGAAATTTGCATTGAATGCAGAATATTCAAAACTCCTTCAAATTATGCAGTTATTTCTTTTCTATATTTTATAATAATATTTTATACAGAAGGGTTTTGAATATATTGTCTTCCATTTTAGGATAGATAAAAAAGAAACTACCATCTGGCTCCTCATAAGTTTTGAGAGAATAATACTGAATGGTACAAGATTTGGCATTCTTCCTGTACTCAAGTTTCCTACTCTAATATGAAGAGGCTGAGTATCTGTATTTATTAGATATTCTAAGGGCTCTTTCATATTAACAGATATTTTAAGAAGTTTTATATGTAAGACAATGTACACATTTTAGAAGAGATCACATTATCTGTTTTTCTTTTGGGTTACTTTGTGAAATGTATGTTTGCAGCTATACCATCCTTCTGAATCACATTACTACAGCGTCACAGATTCAGTCCCCCTAAATTCTTTGCAAATGTTGTGAGACTTGTTAGTAAGGATTTTATGTAATATTTCTCAATAAAAGCAGTATATTGTATCGACACTTTCACCTTGACTTTCTTCTGATTCTTCATTAAATTGAACGAAAATGGGCTTTTTTAAATGACATATTGACAAGCACACGGAGAACTGGAGATTACTCAATATTACCAGCATATTGAAACTGAAAAATAGATATAGAATCTCATTGGTTTAAGAAAACTAAGGGAGCTGAATCCTAAAATGGTAGCAGGAAAATATTAGTGGGTTATTATACAATCCCCCAAAAGCCCAGAAATCAGTGACTTCCTGTATCTTTGTAAGTATTGTATGGAAGAGGATTGCTAAACAACACGATTAATGCCCACATAGAACTACATATCTGTCACTCCCTGTCTTCGTGGAGGAACGACACAGGACCCTGCGTTGTTCTTTCGTCTGCTCGGCCCTTCCCAGGTTTGCTGCTGGTTCTTCCCAGGTTGGCTTCCACCTCTGTGGAAGGGTGGTTCCCCCTGCCACTATCCCCACTTCCGCGGGGGAGCGGCACACCGCCGGCCGGCTCTCTCGGGGGCTGCACAGGTGTTCCTCTTAGATGTTCCCGGTGCATGTTGTCTCTCTCCTCCTTTATAGTCCTCTTGCACCAATCCCAACTCTGCTACCCACACGCCGAGTACGCTGCTCTCCTCCAATCAGGAGCAGGTCCTGCAGCTTGTTGGTTGAACTGGAGGCAGCTGTGTAGAAGCTGTTTCCTCCTCTCCCAGCGCCATATTGTGGGAGAGCAGATGCATAGAATAAGTCTTAATTCCAGTAACAGTCTAGTCCAAGTTGCTCCCAGTTGCTCCCCACAGATCCCCCTTTCTTTTTATTTTTGGCGTTGATACGCGCCTGTCTTCGGTGCCCCGCGGCACACACACTACTCTGCTTGCTAGAGTTGCCCACAGGTGCTTACAAGCCCTATCAATCAGGCAAACCGAATCCGGGTCCTCTCTTCGCCATGTTGTGAGGAGGTTTTTAGGCGCTGATGTGTGCCTGAGTTCGGTGCCCTGCAGCGCATGCTCTGCTCTGCTAGAACTGCCTGCAGGTGCTTACAAGCCCTACCAATCAGGCAAACCGAATCCAAGCCCTCTCATTGCCGTCTTGTGGGGAGACTTATTGGTGTTGATAACGTGCCTGTCTTCGGTGACCTGCAGCCACCCACAGGTGCTTATCGTCTTACTAATCAGGCAGACCGAATCCAAGCCCTCTCATTGCCATGTTGTGGGGAGGCCTTATTTTTCTCTATTTCTCTATCTCCGGGCATTCCTATTTCTCCTATTTTACTTATATCTGCCAGCATTCCTATTTCTCTCATTTTACTTCTAAACTTCTATTTCTTTTATCCCCGCGGCTTCCCGGCGCCTGCCCTGAGGCTGCTTCTCGGCGCCTCGCCCGCGGCGGCTTCCCGGCTCTGCGCGCTCCATGGTCTCCGCGCCCTTTGCGCCCGCACCACGGCCTTCGCGCTAGCCCCACGTTTCCTACTCACGCCCCGTGCGCTCTCCCCGTTTGTGCCCCGCGCGCTCTCTCTGCGTGCGGCGGCTTCCGCGATTCACACAGCCTAGCTCACATTTCCGCCACCAGTATTCAGTCTAAGTTCCCCGGGCTAACCTGGCAAATTCAACCTAGCTCACGTCTGCACCTTTCGGTTTGGCTTACCGTCTTTTGCTCCCCGGGCCTATCTGACGGATTCCAACCTGGCTTACGTTTCCGCTTCTGGTTCCAGATTTTTGCCCCTTGTTCCCCGGGCTGACTTGAAGAATCCCAAGATAGCTTACGTCTCCGCTTCAGCCTGCACCCACGGCTTCATTTTCCCTAACATTTTTCTCTACCCGGTGTGTTTCCTAACTTTTCTTCCAACAATATTCCCCTCTCATTTCTCCTGGCTTCTCCCCACAGTCCGTATCTGAGTCTAAGTTTCTTCTAGGTTTCACTTTCACTTTCAACCTGCAGTCCGTATCTGAGTCTAAGTTTCTTCTTGCTTTCACTTTAAATCCTTACTTCTTTCCCACAGTCCGTATCCGAGTCTATGCCTAGGCTTTCAATAGCTTCTTCCGGCACCTCTTCTGTCCGGCTTTTCCCTAGGCTCTTTGCTAGTCTCTCTCTCCGGTATTTTCCCACTTCTACCCGCTTCTTCCCTCCTGGGTTTCCTATCCGAGTCACGGCACCATTATGTCGCTCCCCGCCTTCGTGGAGGAACGACACAGGACCCTGCGTTGTTCTTTCGTCTGCTCGGCCCTCCCCGGGTTTGCTGCTGGTTCTTCCCAGGTTGGCTACTGTCCCTTCCACCTCCGTGGAAGGGCGGTTCCCCCTGCCACTTTCCCCACTTCCGCGGGGGAGCGGCACACCGCCGGCCGGCTCTCTCGGGGGCTGCACAGGTGTTCCTCTTAGATGTTCCCGGTGCATGTTGTCTCTCTCCTCCTTTATAGTCCTCTTGCACCAATCCCAACTCTGCTACCCACACGCCGAGTACGCTGCTCTCCTCCAATCAGGAGCAGGTCCTGCAGCTTGTTGGTTGAACTGGAGGCAGCTGTGTAGAAGCTGTTTCCTCCTCTCCCAGTGCCATATTGTGGGAGAGCAGATGCATAGAATAAGTCTTAATTCCAGTAACAGTCTAGTCCGAGTTGCTCCCAGTTGCTCCCCACACATATCCCCTTTGTGCCCTGGCAGCTCCTCTTCCACACTGACGTAAGATTGAGGTTTTAGGCTAATCCTTTGCCTGCGGCACTGGCACACCAGGTTCTAGTCCCGGTTGGGATGCCGGATTCTGTCCCGGTTGCCCCTCTTCCAGGCCAGCTCTCTGCTGTGGCCAGGGAGTGCAGTGGAGGATGGCCCAAGTGCTTGGGCCCTGCACCCCATGGGAGACCAGGATAAGTACCTGGCTCCTGCCATCGGATCAGCGCGGTGCACTGGCCGCAGCGACCATTGGAGGGTGAACCAACGGCCAAGGAAGACCTTTCTCCCTGTCTCTCTCTCTCTCTCACTGTCCACTCTGCCTGTCAAAATAAATAAATAAATAAATAAAAATTTAGAAAAAGATTGGGGTTTTATTTCCCAGAGACCATAGAGTGTAAATACCTGGTGTAGGGATAGAAGTTACGGGTGAAATAGATAAAATGGAAGCAAGAAGACAAAGTGAAAATTTATATAGGACATATTAAGCTTATCCTCTGCCTGGTACATTCACGGTATCTCTTTTCCCCTGATTTCCAACATGCTGTCACACAAACTTTTGTTTTTCATGTAGGGAAATAAAAACTGAATGTTGAGGGTAGTTGGAAAAACCTTGAGGAAAAAAGATTAAAGGGTGATGGATTCCTCAATGAAACAGAATATTCAGTGAAACTCTCACTTAGCTCCACCCATGACACAGATATTTCAAACTTATTTTAGTGAACAGCACCATGAATCACTGGATATATATGAAATTAGGAACTAAGGCAAATGAATATAACAGAATGGAGGAAACTGAAGTCACACTGGGACAATATAAGAATTATTCAAAGTATGTTTATGGAGATAAAGAATACATTGCATCTGTAAAGACCAGGATTCTATATATACAACAGTCCCATAAAAAACAGTAACTAAAAAGATGATCTTGACAATTAAAAATGAAAAAAATCTCAATAATGCAGATTGGAAGACACAACGGGAATTATCATCCAAATATCTAGATATTGGGCATTGCCTAAAATAGTCCCTAACAACATGGCGCCTGGCAGATGTTTGGGGGCGTGTCTGCGGCCACTGCGGTTAAACCACGTGAGATCAGACCACCTGCAGGGATGGATCGATTTAGTTCTGGACATGCGGACAGTACATGATTCCTATACCTCGCTTAAGATGCCCCTGTGCATGGTCTACCCATGACTGCATGACCTTTTCACTGATTGGCTCCCCTACTGCGCATGTCTTTTGTAAGCTTTATAAGCTTGTACACTTCAATAAAGTAGTTCCTGCTTCCACAGAACTCACAGGTGCTTGCTGTGGTGTGCTTGACCCTTCGACCTTACCTTTCCTGTTCGCCTTGTTGGGGAGTGCTTGTACTTTCCCCTGCTGGTCAGGGGCCAGACTCAGGCTTAAGACCCCAACATCCAGAAGTATGAAAAAGGCAAGAAAACATACTAAAAAAAGAAGTACATTAGTTCAAAGTATGTAATTATTGAGTAATAGGGATTTTGGAAAGATTTGAGTTGGAGGAAAATGAATCATCAGTCTTAGCCAGGGGTAGGCATTTGGCTTCGTGGTTAAGATGCCCCCTGGTATGCCACATCCGACACGAGAGTGCCTGAGTTCAAGTTCTAGTTCTATTTCTGATCCCAGCATCCTGCTAATGTGCATCCTGGGAGGCTCTGCTGATGGTTCATGTAGTTGGATCCTTAGTACGCATGTGGAAGACCAGAACTGAGATCATGGTACCTGGCTTCAGCCTGGCCAGTCCTAGATATTCTGGGCATTTAGGGAGTGAGTGAGCAGAGGGAAGATTTCTCTCTGTCTTCCCCCTTACTCACTCACTCCTTCCCTTCTCTCTCTCTCTGCCTTTCAAGTAACTTAACTAAATAAATGAATAAATGTTATTAAAGTCTTCTTCCAATCAATTTATAAAACTTGAAGGACTCTAGTTTCAGTTTGAAAAGTTATTTTTACACAGCGCATTGTCAGAAAGTAGACTTATAGTGAAATAGACAATTGCAAAAGTAGATCCTTGAAGATAAAGATAAAAATCCTAAGTCCCTTCAATAAGAAGGAAAGGAAAAATGATTAATTATCAATATGGCATCTGATTCTCAAAAGTAACTTTTTTAGAAGACAAAGGAAAAAAAGGGTTTTATCTTTTTGAGGTGAAATTATTTGCAACTTATAATTCTCTACTGTTAAAGATTAATCTTTTCAGGACATATGTCCTGAGGACTTTGTTCCCTGAGATTAAATTAATTTTCTGCAAAGCTCCATGGCCTCAGGTTTAGTGCTGTACATCTTGGTTAACCCCAAGGCTTGTACAGCAGCTTCCAATTATACCAAAGAATATCCTGATGCTACATAAACCATGAATGTTGATTTGACAGTGTAAGCCTAGAGCTAAAATTTTGCTGAATCACATTATCATCATGTCCTAGCACCTCATAGCACCTCATTGGTGTTTCATAATCATGTACCTTTAAGCTTCACAGCTCTGGGGGTGGGTTCTGTTTTCTGTGGTTGATGTCCACACCAGACTGAACTCTGCCTAATCATTGGAAAGCGATGGGCAGAGAGATTTATGGAATTATTCCTTCTTGTTTTCAGATTTTCCTAAGTAATGATGTTTCAATATATTTGATATGTGTGAGGGGTCTTCAAAAATTTGTGGAAAATGTGTATTATGAAAAAGCAATGTATCAATGTCAAAATTTTTGAGTGAAAATAAATTTAAAAATGCCATTTCACATAAACTGTGCTATATTACTTATGTATATGTCCTATATTACTATTTGGTTGTTTTTTAAATTTTATTTAAGTTATGGAAGTTTTATGTATTTTATACACACAGATTTAGAAACATAGTGACATGAAACATTGATCCTGGCTTCTTGCTACCTGCCCCAACGTGGACATCTGAAAACAAATGAAGGAATTTTAGATTTTAAAATAACAAAATACCCAATCCTAATGATCTGTGATTACTTTGAAATTTACTGTATATGGGTGAAAAGATCATTTTTGCATTCAATTATTGTTTATAGCTGTTGTCTATATTACTGGTAAACCAAGGTCTTTTTTTGCTTTTTACTTGTTAAACATCTTGTTTGGTGGAGTATTAAGCCTTTTTACTGTAATGCAACTTGAAAACATGTTTTCTCAAAAACCAAAAAAAAAAAAAAAAAAAAAAAAGGAGGAAAGAAGGTGGGACAAAGAGAGGGGGAGGGATGTGAACTAGCAGATGGAAGATCTCTCTCTCTGTCACTCTGCCTTTCAAATAAAAAAAGTAGATAATTAGGTAAACATCTATTTTTACAGGAGGTAGCATTTGTGCCAAGTCTTGAAAGGGGTTTGTGTTTACATCAAAATAAAATCAAATGGTGCTTTTCAAAATTTTAGGAGCAGAGAGAGAAAAGATAGAGCATATAAAAGATATGAAATGATTTGTTAGAGGAACTACAAAAGCTTTGTGTTCACCCTTTTATTAAACTAAGCCACATACCTGAACATCAACAAGCATAGGATGCAAGTCAATATTTACGAGTATGGACTTTCCAAAGAAAATAAAACACTGGGAGCTGGTCATTTCTTGGAAGACTAAATAACATGTGAATGAAGTCACATTTTAACCAAAGAGGAGTCTACGTCTTTGCTTAAAAAAGAGAGTATTATAGTGTGAAGGAAAGAGTTTTAATACAAGTGTGCTGGGATAATATCCTCTTTATGGTAAGCAGCATTTTCATGCTTTATTTCCCCCTCACTTAACTTTTTCTCTACCAGTACTTTAATATCGCACAGAAAACATAGCCTGTATTAAAAGCCCTTTTTACTGTTGAAATGAGATAAGTCACCTTCACAGTTCTGAAAGCTTTAATGCAGCAATTCATAGTCAAGAGGTTATTTCTGCACCAGAGTCATTGGCTGGAGAACATGTTTCATAATTGTTCTTGGCACAGAGTGAGAAATGCGAATAACTGATGGACTGTAAAGCCCCAGAAACAGTGCACCTAAACAAACTCTGCTTTTGGGTCAGGGGCTGGGAGATGTCTCCAGTTCTAACATGTGGTCATGACATTTATGAATATTCTCCTGAGATAAACAGATAGCATATTGTGACCAAGGCAAAATATAAATGTGATTTATGAATGTTCTCAAAGTTCGAAGAGAAAAAGTTCCATTTTAGAGAGAACCAAATATACTGAAATATGAATATTCTTGAAAAATTTAAGTGAAATCAGTTCACTAAAAATTGTACTGTGCTATCTCCGGAAATGCATCTCATGTAGATAACCTTGCAAATAAAGCAAATTCCATTCAGAGTAATATATATGTCATACTATTGGCTATGAAAAAGACATTAGCACTTTTAGAGGTCACGTATATATAAAAAGCAAACACTGAAATAGTAGCTGTGATCAAACCCATTCCTTTTCTGATCGCCTCAGGCTTCAAGGGAGTTTATAATTTATGAATTCTTCCAAGTCATAGAGTATATATTAAACATTTCAGAGTGACAGATAATATCAGAATACTGTACACTGAACATGATGGATCTCAATGCCATATACAAATTAGGGAAAGTGATAAGTTTTTCTTCTGTAGATGTTTGCTTAGAAACTGTTTCAGGTATTCTTTAATTTTAGAAGGAGTCAAAGCGTATGGTTTGGAGAAGCAGCACTGAATGTAGAACTTGTGCAAATAGTCAAGAGTCTTGATGGAAACCACTATCCACAGAATCACATGAGAATGTAAGCCTTAAAATGAGGACAGCGCCACAGACACTTCCCAGAGTCCAGTGAGCACAGACTTGGTGATATACTCCTGGGCATCTAAAAATCTAGGTCAGCATCCTGATGAAATGTGACTGAAATGGAATTTCCATCAGCTGTTGAGCCTGCTGTGGAATGCTTAATATTTGCATATTTTCAATCAATTAGGCCTATGACTGCAGTGTCCTTTTCCTGTTATTAAAGAAAATAAAATTTATTGAATGTGGCTTGTTCACAGGGCTTCAGGAAAGGATCAGCTGGAATGGCTCTTTGGCTCTCTATATTTACAGAGAATGAGTGAGATTCTGACATCTCTGCTTTTTGTTGAGTTTGAGAGAGAGGGAGAGGGAGAAGGAGAGAGAGAATGAAAATTCCTCATTCTCTTAGTGCCTCTCACAAATGCCCAGTACTGGGCCAGGCCTATATCAGGATCTCTCCAATTAGTCAGCTAACTTAACAAAAATAACTCAGTCTGAATCTCCCACATGGGTGGCAGGGACTCAAGTCTTTGAACTATAACTTGCTACCTTCCAGGGTACACAGAAAGAGGAAGCTGGAAGTGGTAGAGAAGCTGGGACTTGAACCCAGGCACTCTGGTATTGAATGCAGACATCTGAAGTGGCATCTTAACCACTATGCCACACATGTATCCTTTGATTTTTCTTTAAAATGAAGTTTATTTATCAACGAATTCCTTTGCATAATGCATCCAAAAGTTTGAATATTATTATTATTATGGACTATTCATACAGCATAGGTGTAATTAATATCAGGAATGAAACATTTACTTGTTAATCATTTAATTATTTAATCAAGTGATACTTAGGTGCTCATGAGTCACAGACTATTTAGAATTTAATGGAAACCCTCTCCGACACCAGATTTCATCTATCTGTCTCTATTGGAACTTCCATTTTTACCTGAGGACACGATTCCAAATATAACTCATTCATATGTAGGCTATGGATTGTCAACCAAGAAACATTAAGTGATTGGCTTGTTAAATGCTTATTAATTCTAACGATAAGGCTTGGAATCCTAGTCTTGTGATTCCTAAATTGGTATTCTTTCTGATGTTAAGTTATCCCCAGGAAGTCCAAAATGATCTGAAGATATAAGTCTTGGCATAGCCATCCAATACATACAATTGTATTTACTTGTGATACCTTCATTGGCTTTTGATTAGTTTTTTACCTACATTTGTTATTTTGACAATAACCCCATTCTTTATGGTGTCTACTCTAATAGTTGTTCTATATATATTTGATCTATTTGGTTCTTCCAGTATGACCATAATATTGTCAGATTTCTTAGTTCTCTGAGTTTTGATTTAGGTGTCAAATAGAGCAATGGCTGATGTATGTATGTGAAAGCTACTTTCCACAATCTGCATGCTATATTCAAGTTATATTAAAAACATGTTTATAAGACATCTTAAAATAGTCTTAAAGCAACAAAGAAACTGAGACAGAAGTTTGAAAGCCTTCTTTAGTATGGATTAGTTTGCAAAGTTTCAGATTTTCCTGCTTTTGATATGAATTTCCGAAAATAAATTTAATTGGATAGTAGAGTTCAAATAGTCCTAAGCTGGGAGAATGCTGTACTTTTATTTTATTAGTTTACATATTATGTATTATTTATATTCATTAGTTTAAATATTACCTTTTAATTCTAAATGATACATACATTCTTCAATTTAAAAAATTAAATTGTAAATTATTGAGTGTGTTCTATTTAGCAATCTTGGCAGAACTGGGAAAAATCCACATAATTCCTACTGTTTTGCTTTTGTTTCCTCCCCCTTTAAAAATGTGCCCTTTATATTAGAGATTCATCATGCATGCACAGCTCCAAGTGATGTCTTACACCATTGATTTAATCAATGTTGAATCGATAAAGCTGTGTAGATGAAAGCCACAGAAACAAAATATCAACATAGTCTTTATTAGGCTACTTTCATCTTATGATGCAGGTTTTTAAGCTATTATAGTTTCATTTGACTTAGTATAATTTTCAATATTGATGATTTTGAAATAATAACACTATATATTAAAATTATAGTTTTAAGAAATTTTTGATGCATCTAATTTAATGTGTTAAAATTCCTTTATTCATGGAAAATAAAAACAATAGGCTATATTTAAAAAGTAAGGTGATTTTCATTCAAATTAGAATTATAATGTTATATAAAATAAATTTATTTTCTTGAATTTTCTAAATAATTGATAAATTTGGCAACCAAGCAGTTATCAGCAAATATATATTTTTCTCTAGCTGTAGCATGGAATTCAGAGAAAAAGTTTGAAATAGGTGTCTTCTATCTGGATATCTTCTTTGATTTTAGATGTTTAGTGAAATCTTTCCCAAGCTAAATAATTATTTTTATACATAGATCATAGATCTGCACATGATAATTAGCAGCGAGGCACATCTTCAAGGGAACAAACAAGAAAAGTCAATTCTCTATAGTTAGTAGTCTTTCTTTTTTATTTTCTTTTTCATGGGAGAGCATTAGATTGTGTAGTCCCAGTTCTTCCAGAAGCAGAACACTTTATGATTTTGTTTTAACAGAAAATAAACACCAACTTTATTAATACCACAGCCACAGGAAGCGTTTTCTATTTCTCAGAAGAATAGCATGACCCGGCACCACTGGGTAGGAGCACGGGAGTCAATGTCCACAATTACTGTTCTGAGAGCTTCCGCCACATACGAGGAAACCTCCTGGTGTAGACAGAATTTATCAATGTGGAGAACAGAGCCTTGTTTCGTGAACTCAATGAAAACCATGAATTAATCTATCAATTTTTCTCTGGCACAGTGTGCCAGAATGCTCCATGAACAATTCTCTCCTCTCTACCACATGTCTGGGTTAAGGGAGAGGAAAGATGGCAAGGTACCAGCATGCTAGCAGGCATCTCTGGAGCTGGTCTGGGCTCTGCTCCTTTTTGGGCATAGTAGGTATTTTTTCTGGCACCTGGACAGGGATCACACACTTGCTGTCACATTTTCCACAAGTCTCCCAGTGGCTATACAAGCCTACTTGTGGCAAAAGATCAAAGATTAAACGTGGATGATGCTTAGCCATTTTTCCCACCGAAGTTTGCCGCCAGATGATTTTTTTAAAAATTGTTTTAATTTGTATTGATTCTGTAGGTTAAAAAATATTTCATGATGATTAGCTCACATATACATTTTCCATGTATTTATAATCTACCTTCACCATATATTCTATTAATTCAATATGTAAATTGTCTTTCCCTCATCAATTTCTAAATGTTTTTTGTATTCATAATGACTTTCCCTTTTCATATGCATATTTTCCAAATCCTTATTTGTTTATTAACTTTATATGTGAATTCATTAGAAACAGGAAATATAGGTAGGTAGATATGCATTCAGAATCTTTTCCAAAAAGAGAGCACATATTCCCTCTGCTAAGGCAAAGCTAAATCTTTAATGGGCTTTCAGCTGCCCTGTAGTCATCTTGTCTTCTTCAGCCTCTCACACACATTTGATTGACTCAGTGGGTAGTGATAAGTCAGGGTAAGGCCTCTTTTCCAAAGATATTGTCAAGTTTCCCTGCAAATCTTTTACTTCCCTTATTCTCAATAGTCTTATTAAGCCACAAGAATGAGACATCTTGTGTGTTTTCGCCTATATTTATGCCCTGGATCTGTCAGAGGTTATACTTTTGAAATACAGAGGCAAACTGTTACCTTTCTTGATTTTAACATTTGTTTTTTTTGAACCTTTCTTTTATAGCAGTAAAATTAGAGTATCCATACTATTTCATGAATAGGTGAATCTATGTATGTGAAAAATACATGCCCAACTGTTTGAAAATATTATATAATTAATATGACATAATGTTATAATTGCATATAATGCAATTTAATATCAACTGATATGGTGATTGAAAAAGTGCAACCATCTCTAGTATTTCTTGATAAAATAAATCAAAAATAAATTACTAATACATGCTGACAACTATAGAAAGGCAAAGTATAAATTTCACAGCATATGATAACTTGTTAACCATTAAGATGGAAAACAAGGCAAATATCTTGCTATTACCATTGATATTTAGCTTTGCTTGAAGGTTTTAGATTCCACAAATAAAATATAAATATTGGGAAAATAAAAAATAAATCTCCACATCTACATGTATAAAATATTTGAAGAACTCTTTTATGAGTAAGAATTTGGTGTGGAATAATGAAACCTTCAAAATGTAGTATATATAAAATAAAATTTTCATTTAAGAACCTATTGTATTATAATAAGCCACCTTATAATTGTATGGATTTGAATTTTACTCATACGATTAGCTTTCTGTAAGTCATATTGTCGTTTTAAGTAGCGAAAAATAACTTGATTAATAGAACATAATTCCTTCTCATCTATCCATGTTCAAATGATTTCTCTTTCTTGAAACTCTATATTTGCAAATTTTTACATATCTGTTATCCTTTTAAAAATATTTTATTACATCTCAGTCCTGTCTTTATTCTTCCACTTCATGATGCAGTAATTATGTGAGTGTCTAATTATCTAAGTGGGCTTCTTTTCTTCTATCTCCATCAAGTCCACACAGGAATAAAGTCTAAAGTTCACACTTCCACTTTCATATGAATAACTCTAATAACCTAGACCTTTCTGAGAACTCTAAACTCACAAAAAATATTTCCTAATGAAGTAAATCTAAAATGAAAACTATAGAAATGTAATTATGACTACAAGAAAAACAATAGAAAAACTGCAGGAAATTATGAATTCTGAACTATGCCGCCTCTTTTTAGCTTTTAATTTTAAGAAAATTAAAATTAACACAGAGAAAAATGAGATTCAAATGTGTAAGCTACTCTGAACACTATTGCTGTATTTACCTATCTTAAAGTGATTTTATTAGCATCAACAATAATAGTAAGAAAAAAAATAGATGAATTTCTATCACCTCCTGAGAATTTATCCTGCTAATTAGATCAAGATAGAAATCAGTTCATCCACGCGCCTTGCTTCTCCTTTTCTCATATTTCAAGTTTTTTTTTTTTTTTTTTTTTTTTTTTTTTTTTTTTTTTTTTTTTTGACAGGCAGAGTGGACAGTGAGAGAGAGAGAGAGAGAGAAAGGTCTTCCTTGGCCATTCACGCTGCGGCCTGCGCACCGCGCTGATCCCATGGCAGGAGCCAGGTACTTATCCTGGTCTCCCATGGGGTGCAGGGCCAAGTACTTGGGCCATCCTCCACTGCACTCCCGGGCCACAGCAGAGAGCTGGCCTGGAAGAGGGGCAACCGGGACAGAATCCGGCGCCCCGACCGGGACTAGAACCCGGTGTGCCGGTGACGCAAGGTGGAGGATTAACCTAGTGAGCCGTGGCGCCGGCCTCATATTTCAAGTTCTAAGTGAAATTGAGATCCTTATAGTTCTCCCAATAATTACTCCTCATTTCGAATTCCCTGATACGGTTTATGAGAACCCTCCATCTGTAATTAATTTCTTCATCATCACATGTTAAAATCCACCCATTCTTTAAGGTACAGTTTAAATTCTACCTCTTAATAAAACATTGTAGACAGAAATAATCTTGCCTCTCCTTGAACTCTACTAATTTTATCTTGCCTAGCCCTATAAAATTCATTTCATCTATTTTATATAAAAATAATTTTCACAAATATTTATTTTTAAGCTAAAATAATCTTTTAATTTTTATATTTTCCCAGAAACCTTTTATTAAAGCATATACACTTCTTCCCTTTCACAAATACCAATTTCCTATTTTAACTCAATGTTTGGAACCAGAGTTATGGCTTAATTAAGGTTTGTGTGTGTGTGTGTGTGTGTGTGTGTGTGTGTGTGTTTTTTGATGCCATAGTATTAACTAAAGTGCTTCTGAAGGAATAAACCCTGAATACTTATTTTAAGATGAGTATTTTATATTAAATTGACCAATTTTGACTAATCTCACCAGTTGGCTATGTTTCTACAAAAAGGATGTATGTGCTTATAGTTTAAAGGAAATGCTATTTTCTGGCTTATGTTTGAGTTTGTAGGTGAGGGCCTTATTGCTAATCTTAGTTCCAACTCTATTAGGCACTCAAATGCTCCTCTGGATGCTTTCAAAAATACAGAATTTCTCTCTACTTCTTTGGCTTGTTTCTTAAGTGTGAATTTAGCACATAAGGCTTCGACACAAAGAAGAACAAAGGGGATAGAGCTCCTGGGGAAATGCCAGAGACAATTTTCAACAATACTAACGTGTTCATGTATCTCATTCAATCCATCAATGAGAGTTCTTGAAACTGAGAGGAAGAAACCCTTGCAAGAGGGGCCCCTCGCTCCCAACATAGCTAATAAAAGCCAGCTTCTTCTTTGGAAAAACTCGTGTATGGATGAATACAATTTGATCCTCGATACAAAGAGAAATAAATTTTGCTCTTATATATATATATATATGTATGAGGAAGAGATCTTTTTTTAAAAAAAACTTATTTTCTAAAATTATTTCTTCTTTTGGCAGAAGGTAGCACTTTGGCTAGTCACAAAATAAATCTGATTTAACACTGATAGTAAGCATATTATTAAGTACAGATTCATCAGCTTACAAATATGAATTTTGACAGCTAGGGATCATGAATTAGAAGTAATAGTTAGACATCTTCTTCTTATTGTTATTACTCAAATGTTTATACCTCTGGTAAATGTCTCAATCAGGCTATTCTAGAGCAACAGAATCTATATATCATTCAAACATAGACAACTGGATTTATACATATAGATATAAATTTGGCAGCCCATAGAAATGGCCATTGCCATTCAGCATCATAGCAACTATGTAATTTTAAGTTCAAACAGGGCAACTTTTTTATTAATAACTATGCCAAGACTTTAGGCATAAACTGGGGATTTTTTTGGAAAAATTAGACCTAGTAGTCATCCTTTTCATAATTTAAAAAGCAGTTCCTTATTCATTATACAGATTATTATTGTCTACCATTCTATTTTCACTGGAAAATTTATTTAGCCACAAAAAAAAAGAAAGAAAATGCTCTATTATTTGCAGCAAAATAGATGGATGTTATATGAAATAAGTTCATGTTACATGAAATAAGTCAGGCAAGAAAAATAAATACCACAAGTTCTTCTTCTTTTTTTTTTTTTTTTTTTTTTTTTTTTAGATTTATTTATTTGAAAGAGTTGCAGAGAGAGGTAGAAACAGAGAGAGAGAGAGAGATCTTCCATCTGCCAGATGGCCGCAATGGCAGGATCTGTGCCGATCTGAAGCCAGAAGCTTCTTCCGGGTCTCCCACGAGGGTGCAGGGGCCCAAGGACTTGGGCCATCTTTTTCTGCTTTCCCAGGCCATAACAGAGAGCTGGATTGGAAGAGGAGCAGCCGGGACTAGAACCAGCGTCCATATGGGACGCCAGCACTTCAGGCCAGGGCGGTAACCCACTGCACCACAAAGCTGGCCCCACATGTTCTTCTTCTTATGTATAAGTTGAAACAAAACTCAATCTGAACAGAACAGAAGGGCATTGGATAACAGATCCCAAATCAGAGTTCATTGTGTAATGGTATTTCACAATAACCTATTTTATGTTTTGTACCACATAGAGGAAATGAGCTCAAAGTCTCCAATCATAAACTAATGTCATTGGGGGGGGGGTGTTTATTATCCTGACTTGATTGGTAAACTTTATATACTTATACTGAAATATCATACTGTAGCATATAAATACACACAATTATTGTTAATAAATTTTATTGTTAATAAAATAAATTTTATTGTTAATAAATTTTTAAAAGATTCATTTATTTGAAAGGCATAATTGTAGAGGGAGAGTCAGAGGCAGAAAGAGAGAGAGAGAGAGAATCTTCCAACCTCTGGTTCACTCCCCAAATGGCCACAGTGTTCATATCTGGGCCTTGCCAAAGCCAGGAAGCAGGAGCTTCATCCAGGTCTCTCACATGGGTGGCAGGGGTTGAAATAACTTGGCTATTCTCCACTGCTTTCCCAGGCATATTTGCAGGGAACTGGATCTGAAGTGGAGCAGGTTTGAATTGAAGTGGCACCCATAGGACATGCCAGGGCTGCAGGTGGTGGCTTTTCCTACTATTCCAGTTACTTTAAATAAATGAAGTTTTAGAAAGTAATACCAAATAATATCAAAAATTATAAATTAAACAATTGCTCAAAACTAATAATCATAAACAGTTTTTTGAGATTTAATTCAGTCATTCTGAACTTTTGGTCTGAGTATTGATTTAAATTTTTTTTTATTTATTTGAAAGGCAGAATAACAGAGAAAGGAAAGATAGAATATGAGATTGGAGAGGGAAAGAGTGGGTGTGTGGGGTTAAAGAGGGAGAGAGGGAGCACTCATCTATTTACTTCTTCACTCCCTAAATGCCCACAATAATAGCAGGGGGTGGGCCAAGCTGATAGAGGCAGGAGCTCTATCCAGGCTGCCCACATGGCAGGAACTCAAGTACTTGAGTTATCATCTGCTGTCGCACAGGTGCATTAGCAACAAGCTGCATTGGAAGTAGAGAAGCTGGGACTCAAACCAGCTCTCTAATAAATATGAGACACGGATGGCATGATTGGCTTTTAAACATTTCACTTTTTAATTCTAGTCAACTAATCTTTGGCAACTAAGCTAAGGCAACAAAATGGAGTAAATGTGTTTTTTTTTTTTCAAAAATTCGTGCTGAAAATCCACATGCAAAAAATTAATTAAGCTGGATAGACTTTATACATTTCACAATAAAACATCAAAATGGATTGTAATCACAAATGTAAAATTGCAGAACACATGGTTACTAACATAGGAGAAAGTCTAGATAATTTTAGATTTAACAATTACTGTTAGATGCAAAACCAAAAGGCATGACCTATGAAGGAAATAAATGAGAATATATACTTCACTAAAATTAAACACTTTTGAAAGAGAGTAAAAAGACATAATCTGAGTAAGATGTTGGCAAATGACCTAGCTCATAAGATTGTTATCTAAAATAGATGAAGAACCTCCTCACTAAGGATGATATGAATCGTCACAAAGTTCATGTATTATGAAAAAAGAAATACCCATGGATTTCAACTTTCTTTTGGCACCAAAATATCCTTTTAATTACACTTTCCATGATATTTTTTAAAACTATTTATTTATTTTTACTTGAAAGTCAGAGTTATACAGAAAGAGGAGAGGTGTAGAGAGAGAGAGGTCCTCCATCCACTGGTTCACTCCTCAATTGGCCGCAATGACCGGAGCTGCGCCGATCTGAAGCCAGGAACCACGACTTCCTCAAGGCCTCCCACGCGGGTACAGGGGCCCAAGGACTTGGGCAATCTTCCACTGCTTTTGGAGCAGCTGGGACATGAAACGGCGCCCATTTGGGATGCCGGCACTGCATGCGGTGGCTTTACCCACTACACCACAGTGCTGGCCCCTTTCCATAATCTTTTTATTTTTATTTTTTTTCTATTCTTTTTTTATTTTATTTGACAGGTAGAGTTATAGTCAAAGAGACAAAGAGAAAGGTCTTCCTTCTGTTGGTTCACTCCCCAAATGGCCGCAACAGCTGGCTCTATGCAGATCCGAAGCCAGGAACCAGGTGTTTCCTCCTGGTCTCCCAGCGGGTGCAGGGCCTAAGCACTTGAGCTATCCTCTGCTGCCTTCCTGGGCCACAGCAGAGAGCTGGACTGGAAGAGGAGCAGCCGGGACTAGAACCCGGTGCCCATATTGGATGCCAGCGCCTCAGGCGGAGGATTAACCAAGTGAGCTACGGCGCCAGTCCCATCCATGAGCTTTTTAAAGTACACAGATGACAAGAAAGCTCATGAAAAGATGTACCATATCATATATGTCATTAGAGAAATATATATTTAAACAGTGAGATAGCATTACATACTGATAGGACAGCCACCATACAGAGAACTACTAATATTCTCATTATATATCCAGCTGTCATCCTTCATGTTACCCCAAGTTGAAAAGTATTATCTATGTTAACATATATCTATATGATATGATAAATCCATATGATATGTTATCTATATTATCATGTTACCCCAAGTTAAAAAGTATTATCTATTTAAAGCCTACTCATAGATATTCATAGAATCTTTGCATTCTTTGCCAAAACTTGTAAGCAATCAAGATGTTCTTCAGTAGGTGAATGGATATACAAACTGTAGTACATTGATAATGGAATGTTTTTCAGCAATAAAATGATATAACAAAAGAACCACAGAAATATATGGTTGAAATTTAAATATACACTACTGATAAAAGAAGCCAATCTAAATAGAGTGACTTCTGAAAACAACTTATAAATGGTTACACTCATTTAGAATTTGTAGAATCAGGTACTCAATAAAATAATGCAACAGAGATTTCCCTTGTTAGATGAAGAATGGTAAACAGAGTCCAAATGTATTTCCTCTCTGTGTCCTTCCAACACTTTTAATTCAATTCATAGTTCATTATTTAATAATGATTAGAATTTTAGAATATAGGGCATTTTTAGAATATATATGTACACACACACACACATATATATTTATATATATAATTATTCAGGTTTATTATTGATGAACTATGTAGGCCTAGACTTATCTGTATATGCCTTGGTTTTCAGGAAAAATTGTGAAAAGCAAAATATAAAAACAATAAATTAATCAAAGAAAAAAATCTTACCCAGCAAATAAAGAAAATATTCTTGTATATTTGCATTTAAGCTAAAATTATTACAAAAGAGAAAAAAGTTAAAAAATTATGTGTTTAGAGCCAGTGTTGTGGCACAGAGTGTTATTCAGCTGCCTGCAATACCAGCATAGCAGTTGCAAAGTTTTGAGTCCTGGCTGCTCTGTTTCTGGTCCGACTCCCTGCTGATGTGCCTGGGAAAGCCCCAGAAGATGGTTTAAAAGTTTCTGCCATTCACATGGAGTTCTAAGCCCAGCTCCAGCAATTGTAGTAGTGTGGGGAGTGAATCAGTGGATGGAAGATCTCTTTGTCTCTCCCTCTTTCAAATAAATAAGGGAATTTCTAAAAATAAATAAAAATTAAAATTTATGTTTCCAAAGTAAAAATAAGTTAAGGTTTATTTATATTGAAGAAAGAAAATATTTTAAATAAATTTAATGAAGCCTAAGTGTATGATATTTTTAAAAACAATGGAAGTATACAGTAGTGTCCTAAGCCTTCACATTCAGTCACCACTCACTCATTCTATCAGAGGAATTTTCTAATCCTCCAAGTTCCATTCACAGTAAGTTCCTTACACAGGTACAACTTTTTCTTTTATACAGTATTTCCGTTGAACCTCTTCTGCATTTACATGTAATTAGACACATAAATACTTGCCATTGTAATATATTTGCCTCTAATATTTAACTGGAATATGCTGTGCAGATTTGTAGCCTAAGAGCAATAGGCCATGATATATAGGCTTGGTGTGCAGTATGCTATATCATTTACTTTTCTGTTTGTACACTCACAGGACTCAAAACTGTGCATTATGTTCACATAATGATGAAATCTCCTAACAGTGAATTTCTCAGCATGTGTCTTTATAGTTGAGTGAGGTATAATTGTACACAGATCCATGGGATGTATTTTGTGCCTTAAGCAGCTCATAGTAGTTACTTTTTACCTGAATAGTTCTGATCTATAATATTTTAGTTCTTTTCCCTCTGGGATATGGTATGATTATATCAACTTAGTTCCATGTGAGTGTTTGCCAATGGCAGTGACAGGCATCACAGACTTTAACCTTCCATGTGTATTTTTCTTGAACCTTCTTTTACTATAACTAGATTAGGAATTTTAACAATCTGAATCTTTAAGTGAGGACCTCATCAAACATGTCCACATTCTGATCAAAGGAAAATCCATTGTCTTAAGCCTATCTTGATCAAAGCAATTATAGTTATTTTACTAAAATTGTTATTCATTCAAAAATACTTAATGAACATCCTATTGAAACCATAATAATAACCACATTAAATTCCATGGTTATAAGGTTTATGTATACAATTCTTATTTTCAAGGCAATGACTGGTTAGTAAACCTAAAGAGACAACTAGACAGTAAAGTTAAAGGTTGCTAGCAATTATAATGTTTTATTGCATATAAAATGTGATGTGACTGAATTAATTCATGTAGTTGAAAGGAAATGATCAGTAAAATTATTCTGTAGCTGAAACTTGGAATATGAACAGGATTGCTTCACTGGATTTAGTAGGAAGTATATACTATATATATATATATACTCTCTCTCTCTATATATATATACACACACACAATATATGACATTGTAGAAAAAGGGAGCTCCACCAACAAAGGCAAATCTTGTGAAACATCACCAAAAGTTCATGATTCTGAAAATGGTGTTGTAATTATAGAAAGAATAAAAACTTGGAGGGCATTTTAAGTGATGTGGAGGAAGTTTAACTTTATGTTATGAACAAGGAGGATGCTCTGGATGATTTTAAACGGGAAGGTGCCTGAGCAGCAGGATGGAATTTGTACTTAATAAAGACTACCTTGGCATCTGCAAAGAGTAGAATTTAAGTTGGACAGCATGGAGTTCAACAAACTTTCTTGGGCCTGGTGTTGTGGTGTAGCCGGTTAGGTTACCACCTATGATTCGGCATACCATATGGACATCGGTTTGCATCCTGGCTGTTCTGCTTCTGATTCAGTTCCCTGTTGATATGACTGGAAAAGCAGAGGAGGATGTCCCAAGTGCTTCATCTCCTGTACAAAGGTGGGAAACCCAGAAGAATCTCCTGGCTCTTAGTTTCAGCCTGTCCCAGCCTTGGCCTTTTGGGAAGTGAACCACTGGATGGAAGAGTCTCTCCCTTTCTCTAACTATGCCTTTCAAGAGGCAATAAAAGGATTTAGAATCTTTAGAAAAACACTTTTTTTTAAAAAAAAGGAAGCTGTCCTGAAAATATATGATAAATATAAATATCAGAGTAGGAAAGCAGAAGAGAGAGAAATAATTATGAAAGCAAAGCACATAATTGATATTAAGAAGGCAAAAACCTCACAAAAATGATAGTTTATTTTCACTGAGCACTTAGTTTCTTCCAGACCCTATGTTAAATTCTTTGCAGGAATTTTGCTAATATTTACAATAAAATTAAGCTTATGAGCTAGGTGTACCTTGATGAAGCACAGAGACATGAAGCAGCTGCTCCAATTACATGATTAGCAGCAGTAGACTGGCGCCAGCGCTGTGGCACAGTGGGTTAAAGCCCAGATCTGCAGCACCAGTGTCCCATGCGGGTGCCGGTTTGAGTCCTGCCTGCTCCACTTTGGATCAGCGCAGCTCCAGCCCTTGCAGCCATCTGGGGGAGTGAACCAGCAGGTGGAAGACCTCTTTCTCTCTCTGCCTGTCCTTCTCTAGCTGTATAACTTTAACTTTCAGATGAATAAATAAGTCTTTAAAAAAAAAAAAAAAGCAGAAGACCTAGGATTGGGCACCAGCAATTAAAGCTCTGCTATGTTTCTCCCTCCCTCCCTCCTTCCCTGCCTCCCTCCTTCCCTCTCTCTCTCCCTTCCTCTCCTCTCTTTCCTCTCTCTCCCTTCAAATTAAAATATATTACAATAGGGAGGCCACATTCTTTTAAACAATGATCTGTACATACTGCCTCCCAAACATGACAAGGCATTGTGAATGACTAAATTATTATGTAGTATTATGTAGTAAACTATCATAAAGATTCAAACAGTATGATAGTTCAGAAAGAGCATACCTAGAGTGATGAAAGAAAAAATGAGTAGCATAATGCAGAAGTTAATTGAGATAGACCCTTACAAGTGACTAAAATTTCAGAAAGTAAAACATGACAATGAGGAGTTTTTGTAGTATATGGGAAAAGAAAGAATTGATATCACTGATGAATTGTGTGTAGAGATGAGTAATAGATATTCAGTAACTTATATTCATTGGAGTCATAAAAACACATCTGGTATGTTATATTTAGATCATACGCAAAACACTGTTAAAGCTAAATTGATGAGGCTAACTTTGAAACTTCAGGCACCAAGGAGAAAAATTGTTCTTGCTATACTTTGGTCAAATCAATTTGAAAATGGAGTGGAAAATCATGGTTGCAGGATCAGTTAGAAGTTTATTCCCATAGAAGTTTATTCCCATAGATCAGATAAGCTTAATTGGAGCCTAGAAATGATGAGGAATAGGACACTATGATGTAGGGACAATTGGAAATATAAGCTTTTTTTAATTTATTTTATTTTTTTGACATGCTGAGTGGACAGTGAGAGAGAGAGACAGAGAGAAAGGTCTTCCTTGGCCATTGGTTCACCCTCCAATGGCTGCCGCGGCCGGTGTGCTGTGGCCGGCGCACCGCGCTGATCAGATGGCAGGAGCCAGGTACTTATCCTGGTCTCCCATGGGGTGCAGGGCCCAAGCACTTGGGCCATCCTCCACTGCACTCCCGGGCCACAGCAGAGAGCTGGCCTGGAAGAGGGGCAACCGGGACAGAATCCGGCGCCCTGACCAGGACTAGAACCCGGTGTGCCGGTGCCGCAAGGCGGAGGATTAGCCTAGTGAGCCACGGCACCGGCTAGCAATATGAGCTTTATTGGCAGTGTGGAATTGAAAAACAATCTGGTGCTAAGATTAAACTTTCATATTTCTGTTTGTAGAACACACTGAGAAAGAGAAATCACTTTTGTGGTATTCCTATCCAAAATACAGCATTTGAATTTAGTCCTGAGCAATATCAGAGAAATGCAGTTTTAGTGATAGTCTGCAAATAATTGAGTGTACTCTGTAACATAACCTAGGTCTGAAAAAAATTCATCAAGAAACTTGTACATTAAGGAAGAATAAATTACCATGACCAGCAAAAGCAATGGATCTACATCCACTGTTATGAGTCTTTTTTCCTCCTGATGTATATGATAGTCACGTGAGTTCTGGTAAAATATAGATGTATTTTTGATATTAGATAATATCGTGCAATGTAAGTTGTAGGATTGGACAAAAATGTTTTGCATTTGTAGGGGAGTAAACTTTTTCTTGTGAAATATGTATTATGCAATTTAACAGTAAATTTGAAAATATAGAGTATTATCTCTGACTGCACTGAGGTTAAATTAGTAATAAACAAAAATAAAGCAAATAAAAAAGCCCAGATAATTAAAAATTTAATAATGTGTATCTAAATTACCAGTGATTTGAAATATTTTGAAATAAATAATAATAAAAATGTAGCAAAAACAAAATACTGTTGTTGTAGATAAAACGACCATTAGATACCAAAACTTTAATTTAAATACTGTTAGGAATGAATGAAATAGGATATCTCTATATATCATGGATATATAAAAAGAATGGAAAATAGGGATATAAAAATGTTATGCTGCTGCATTGAAATTTAAATGCAATGAGCAAATTACTTGAAAATTATAATTTAAAAACCAAAATAAAAGAGAAAACAGTAATGGCCCAGTATCTATTAACGTACTTCAATCTGTTGTCAAATCTTTTCATAAAGGAAATTCCAAGGTAAGGCAATTTCACTGGTTTCATTAAGTATTTAATAATATATCACTAATCTTAAAGGGGGAGATGAAATATTGATGTATGCCAAATCTTATAAAGAACCTTAAGGACATTATTTCAAGTGAACCCTGTCGCAAAAGATCACACCTTGTATGATTCCCTTTATTTGAAAGGAATAAGAATATCATTAAAGACAGATAATAGATTAGCAATTGCCTAGGGCTGGGAAGATGGAGGAGTAACAGATTGTGTCTGCTAATAAGTATGAGATTCCTTTATTAGGTTATGAAGATGTGCTACAAGTTATTGTAGTGATGGCTTCGGATTTTGTGAAAATATAAGAAACATTGAACATATACTTTAAATATATAAATTATTTAGTATTATATATAACTAAACTTGCTAATAAAAGGATAGTACATCATAAATAAAGGGGTTTTCATAAGAATTAAGTTGGTTTGGCATATGAGAATGATTTAATGCAATTCATGATATTGACAGGATAAAGGATGCAGAAAGTCATCGTATTAGAATCAGGCAAAAACCTTGGCAAATGTCATGAGCCATTCATTAGAAATAAAGGAAAGAGAAAAACATGCTCAGAAAAGTTGGAATAGAAGGGAATTCCCCCAGATTAATAAAGGACATCTATTACAAAACTAAAGTTAACATCATGGATATCTACGTAGTATATGAATGCATGTTTTTGTTTTTGTTTTTGTCTTTCTATGCTTTAATCTTCATTTTTTTACTATTAGGGAGTTGTTTATACACTCAGTTAAGGGGGCAATTTCATGATTGTAATTATTCTGATAACTTATTTCTTATTTTTATTAATGTGGTTTTTTTAAGGATTCCTTTCTGATTTTCAGTCACTTGTATGCGATTTATCTGCCATTTTACACAAGGACACCTGCTTTGTCATGAGTTGGGGGTGGGGGAATAGGCCTTACCTGCTTGAATGAATCTGGAAGATTTGGGGTGTAATGATCTTGAGAAACAGTTGTACATGGGGTAGAAAGAAAATTCTTAGCCACCTTACAGAACAGGGAAATAAAAAAAATGTGCTAAAATAGAGAGGAAATGCAGGGATCCATGAGAAAAATTGTGAGAAATATAGTTTCTGGGTTCAGACGAATGAAACAGGTTTTCTATGTTAGATGTTATGTTTCTCTAACCAGAGCTAAGTTTTATTGATCATTTAATGTGTGGCAGTGATTGCTGGAATTCTTTTCAAAATTATTTGAACCTCATCAGAAACTTAGTATTATTAATATTATTTTTATTTTTCATTTAAAAATAGTATTATTAGCATATTATCATTTAAAAAAGGAAATTTGAATTATAAAATTAAATAGTTACTATCACCGTGCTTTTAAATGAAGCAAGAATACAACATTGTGTGTGTAATTCCACAGTCACAACTCATCTACCAATACTAATATGACTGAATTAAAGGCAGCAAGATGGTGACAACAGTTCTTTTCTTCAGAATTCATGGAGAGAATTCAGTCTCTATTCTCAAAGTTCACATTTGAAATAGTCTTCATCATCTCTTAATATAATTTAACCTAGTTCAGTAACTATTAACTATTACACAAATTCATAAACTATTTCTTCTGTATGGTATACAGTTAGAGATAAATGCAGGTTAGAAAGAAATTCTGAGTTGCAGAAGTTTAATGAGGGCTGTATGTTTATTCTTTCTCATTCTAGACCCCATAGTCTTGATTCTAATGGTCAGAATTGGTCTGTTCAACTGTGGAATCTGCATATAGAGTGTTCTTTAAAATTAAGATGGAAAACACATTGAAAGTGTGAAATTTCACTATGAATAACTATGCACATGATGCATGTTATTTACAGAATTAACATTATTTATACTGGAACCTATTTTTGTCTTCACTGTACTTTTATTTTGCTCATTTAGTTGAGCCAGAAAAATAATTTCAGTCTCAATTGAGATTGGCATACGATTTCACCACGGGCTTATTACTAAATCCCCAATATTAATAAGCCCAACAGTGTTCTTGCCTAATATTTAGAGAAGAATTCTAAATACCGGCACAGATAACCGAGGCAGCATGGTACGTTTTAAGCTTTTATTTAGTGAGAAAGATGCATAGTAGAGTGAGAGCTTTATTTGAGAGAGAGATGAATAGGGGTTCATACCAAGCACCAGGAACCAGCCAAGTGGAAGAGCATCTAGGCCTGTATCTGGGCCAAGAAGCCTGGAGCACATGGCCCGAGGGCCATGCGCCCTGGAGGTATGGGACAAGAGGCCAGGGAAGAAGAGCCGGCCTGGCCACACAGTGTCCAGTTTTTAACCCACTTCAAAGGGGAGTGGTTAATTAACCTGAATGGCTGGTGGGCACCCAGGTGTAGCCAGGTAGGGGAATGAGGCCACTCAGGGGCATGGCAAAGGCATCAGGTAGGGGCATGAGGTCACACAGGGGCGTGGCAAAGGTGTGGTCTTCCAGTTCACAAATCTGATCAATTTTAACCTGTATGCCTGCCTACTTCAATTATAAGCCACTTACACGTGACTGTCAAATCCAACTTTGAGAGAACAATGTTAGGAACCATTGCGATGTGTTCTGGAGTTCTGAGAGGGGAAACTTGAAAATATTTTCCATGTCTAGTAGATATTTTGAAGGACTGATGATTTAAGAAAGAAAGGATATTCCACTAAGTTTCATAGACCTTTTATAATGTTCAACATGACTTAAATATAAAAGTTAAAACCCATTAATCTGCAACAAAGTCCTTGAAATGTGAGTTGAAGAAAAACAACACAAAATCCTATTATTCTGGGAAAAAGTAAATCAAGGAAACATGGAGTCAGTGTTAGGGTCAGCCTCCGAATTGTGCTTGCAGCTGCTAGTAGACTGTTAGACAAAGGCAGTTATTATTTGAGTGAAGGACTTGCCATTCTGTCAGTCACAGTATGGTATGCTGAACAAAGTGCTTTGCAATTTCCAAACCCAGAAAAATGGAAGAAAGGCTGAAGTTGACAAGTAGTAGAGAAGTCTCTACCAACTTCAAAGAAGCAGAACTGTTTCCATTTTTCTTTTCTCTAATGTTTATTTATCAACACTTAATCTCAGTTCTCTTCTTTCTTTCTCCTATGATTCATACTGAGTCTTGCTAACAATATGGCAGCATTATTCTATTTTCCAAAGTATGAAGGAGTAGCAAATAAATGCACAATATGAACCAAGCTAATACTGATATTGCAATTTCTTAAATGGAAATGCTCACTGTAATTCATAGAAAAACAGTATACCAAATAGTGTTGTTTTTGTTGTATTTTTCTTCTTTTTGGAAACAAAATATCAAAGATTGATTAATTCTCTTATTTCAGTAATTCTACCTTCAATTAACTCAACAATAAGCTGTGGCAGGAAGTTTCCAGATATTAAATAACAAATGATTTTACAGGGGAATAACTCTTTTATTATTAAAAGGACCCTAAAGGAATTTTTGGTCCAAGATTTGAGATCAATCTTTTATGAAACATGAATGTTGCTTCAAAGTTAGTCTACTTCAAATGCATGTTCTAAATCACTTTTCCCATTATCTTCAACAAGTTCGGCTTTGAATGCAAATTATATGTCACTGAGCTGTCCTTTAACCCCTCCAACTCTCAATTTACTTCATAAAGATGTTATGAGGTGCGGAACAGTTAAATTATATAAAATAATATGACCATTGGAGTATGATGTTGGTGTTGGTGTTGGCTCTATAATCAGACTTTGCTTTGAATGCTTGCTTACCTGTTACCATTATGTAGCCTTGAATAATTGATTATTGAATCTGTTAAAAAATCTAGTTTCTTTATATGTTAGGTAAGGATAACAGTTACCTACCCACAAGGTTGTAATGAGGTTCCAGACACTATCAAAAACCCATAAAAATATAAAATAATATTATTCAGTGTTCCTGCACCCTTACTACACATCTTTCTGATGCCCATCTTTCTCTCTCTCAGTTTTTTTCTGTACATTGACATTTGAGAATAGTATTTTCCTCATTGCTGGTTTTCTTTACTCAAGTTTTTGATGATTCATTTGCATCTAACACATCAAATAAAAGCTCTCAGAGGCAAAGTGGTATACTTGTTCAATTGACTTGGAATCAGCCTGATTTTGGATAATGTTTCCACTGTATATTTGCCATTGAAACCAGGTGTTTATTAATCCTTGTGTCTCATTTTTTCTTTTGTAAAAGGATAATAAGAGAGTCCTTTATTTATTGGTTATTATTCAGAAGGAGCAAAATAATAATAAAGCAATCCCACAAATCCGACACATAAAGAACTGTTAATTAAAATATAGCTAGTTTTTTTTCTAAATGTGGGAAAACTCCAATTATAAAGTTCCATATGTTGCCATATGCTGCCTGTCATAACATATATCTTTAATCATATAACAGGACATTTTAAAGTGATATATCTTGGAAAATTTTCCATAGAACTTGTACATATTTTTCTATATATATGAGTCAACAAATTATTTTCAAAATTTTAAAAAATGCTTCATCAGAAGGATCTTGGATTTTTTTTAAAAGAGAGTGATAGCCAAAACCATTTATCTCCAAGATAAAATGACTTTTTGTTGTTTGTTTCTGGAGGAGGATTTCATTAATAAATCTAAAAATAAAGACTAATCCACAGTAGAGAAATAATAAGATAATGAACAAAATCTCTTTCTAGAACAAGAATGTGCTATATCTGTGTTTCAACATCTTTGAAAGACAGTTACACTGGAAGTCATTTGGTCTCACGAATTTGGGGGAAACTGAAGAAGATATTTTTTCTGTAGTAAAATGGAAAGGAAATTTTGCCAATTGCATCCTTAAAATATATTTTATATTTTTTCCAATTTAATCAAAATAAGCACATTTTTCCATTGCAATTGCAATTAGAACCTGCTGAACAGTAACAATATGAAACAGCAAGAACAATTCAAAACAAGGATTAAACTAAAGTGTATATATTTTTCTGAGGATAAGTTTTGGGAAGCTTAAACTTTCTTTTGCCTTACCTCCCCTCCCCACTTTTCCTTTTCCATTTGTTTTCTTTATCTTTTATTTTTTTTATTTATGTAAGGTGAACAGATTTCATGTATTTCATACGGATTTAAGAGTATAGTGATACTACTTCTCTTTTCCTCTCCACTTTTTCATAGCTTCCTTAAAGAAAATCAGAGCATTTCTGAGATAGTCACACTCCCAAAGATTTACTGTGAATTTTGTTTGCTTTGCTGGGTCCATCCACCTCTTTCTATGAAGAACAGCTGTTGGTTTATGGGAAGCTACTAAATGAAGCTTATGAACTTGATGTAGGATAGTCCCTCAAGTCTAACTCCCATGCATGCTACTGTAAAAAAAAAAAAAAACCTGACTCCAACTCTGCCTTTCCAATTAGGGGCCAAAATGTTCACCATTATCATTATTACTACTTAAGTTTTAAGACTCAGGCAAATCCAAGAGTCTTAAACATTAGCATCATGATGGTAAATTGTGACAATATAGCAGTTACTACTCACCACTCATTTTAATTAGTAGTCTGTGTTCATTTATTTAATACTCCTGGAAAAGATGAGGTTAGTACTGTTATTATTCCCTATCACATCCCTCCATTGATGATCACACAGAATGACCAACTTCCCAATGCCATATATAGACTTTCCAATGGCATACACACACACACACACACACACACAAAACACACACACACATCCAATGAGTCCAGCTTAGGCATCTGGTATATATGTGATAGGTAATTCAAAGGAGAATTATTGTGATTATCAATTAAGTATTAATGTTATTAATTACTGTTTATTTCATTTTTAATTTGAGGAATTTTACTTCTTGTTTTCTTTTGAATTATTACTGCATTTTGTTTACATCGTGGGTCTAAGGTAATGCTGAAATAAAGCTTAGTTTAGGAGTCAGAACTATACCTTAGAGTGTTGGTTTTTCTAATAAGTTGCTGCATGAAAGATTAAAGAAAGTCAAATGCAGATATTTCTTTTTAAAAATTCATTTATTTTTATTTCAAAGAAAGAAAGAGAAAGATACAGAAGCACAGAGAGATCTCCCATCCATTGACTGGTTCACTTGACAGCTGGGGCTGGACCAAGCCAAAGCCAGGAGCCCAGAACCTAATCCAGGTCTCCTACATGATTGGCAGGGACCCAAGTACTTGACCTACCACCTACTGCTTCTCATGATGTGCATTTTCAGGAAGCCTGTATTGGCAGCAGAGCCAGGACTGGAACCGGCACTCAGATACAGAATGTAGACATCTCAAAGTGGAGCTTGGGTGGGAGGTCTCAGTCACTGCACCAAGTGCTCACTCCTAAGTAATTCTTAGAACTCACTCATTTGTACAGGGGAAGGTATTTGTAGAGTAGATAGATGAGCTTTTGCAAAGAGAAGTAGTATGCCATCTTTAGCTGTGTCTATACCCATGAGATGTGCTAACGTCCTACAAAGTCATTTGTTTGGCACCTCTTCTACAGCTCCATATTTCAAGATAGCACAAGGAGGAGCATTTTCAGGGTGAATTAATTTACACTTCTCTTTGGGAACTGGGAGTGAACTTATTAAGGCATTATAGTTCCCTGCAAAATATTCATTAGTTCAGTTAGTCATTCACCATTTGCTTTCTACACCCTGGAGCAAAACAAACCGTGGTTTATATTTTAGCTCATAATTACTTGGCCCTGTTACTTTGGGCAATTTACTTAAAATTTTTAAGACTTTCTAAAATAAGAAAGTTGTTACAAATTTATTAGAAGGTTATTAGGGGATTCTGATGAGAAAATATATATAAAATACATTCTGAATTGCTAAAGTTAGCTGCAGTCCTTATATCCTTCTTTTCTTAATTCTTAAAGTCTGAATTATAAAAAGTACTATAAACATAGTTGTCATCTATCATATAATTCCCCTATTCTAAAGATTTCCTTTATTTTCCTAGTTTAAGTCTGAAATTTTCATTCTGGCACTGTAAAACTTTGGCAAGTTTTGACACATGCCCATCACATCCATATCACACATCACACACACACACACACACACACACGCACACACACATCTATATTCCATCTAACCTCTCTTCATGTCGCATCCTCTTCCAGAACTCCTCCTTATTGTAGTTTCCCACAATAGCTGAAACCGTTAAGTCTTGGCTGAACACCCCATATCACACCCCACTTTCCCAGGTAAAGAGATTATTCCAACTACTTAATGTCCAGTGAACATACTTATACCCCACGAAGTATTATGATTCCTCCAATGACACTCATACACAGCTGTTCATTTCTGATTTCCTATAAATATCACATGTACTAGCTTTGAGGCAATTATCTTAGGTTGTCCTGAATTCTAGTGTTTCATGTATGTCTCTGATCTCCATAATTGCAAGATGAATTTTGTGAAGATACCTGGTTTACTCAATTTTGAATGTCTTTTAGTATCTTCCACCATATATGACAAGCAGTAGACATACAATAAACATTTGACTAATTTGAAAAACAAGTTTAGTTGATTGATCCTCATGGAGGAGTGTAATATGCATCACATAACAGCAGGAAATTGCTATGATTGAAATAGTCTAGCTGTTTATTAAGGTCCATTTACTTTCACTAACAGTTGGACAGCTGGTGGTATCATTAGACTAATTTTCAAGTTATGGGTTTAGTTGTACTTTCGAATGGTCATCAGTGCATTTCAAAGCAATAACTACCTTGAAATGCTTTTTGACATTATATGTATATCAAAGAAATATGTATTGAAAGTAATGAAGGGAAGACAATGAGTTTAATTTTCTTGTTCTTATTGTCCATGGGATATTTTGTTAATATAGCTGTCAGTAGAATAATCTGGCAAATAAAAACATCATTTCCAGGCTTTTGACTTTTGTATTAGGAGAATATTCAAAATCAAGTAACCTGTAAAATAGATTAAATCGTCACGTTATATAAAAACAGTTCAATAAGCAACAAGGAAACCCAAGACCAACCTTTTCAGGCCTTTGCCAGTGGGTTTTTTTTTTTTTTTTTCATTTTTTTTTCTGTTTTGTATGAGCCTTTCATATGGAAATAATGGGGAAGCAAAGTGGTCTGATGGTACTTTTTAAATCCCCATTTTATACCCTGCTTTTCACGCTCAGCATGTACACCTGGTTCTTTGGGTTGCTCTACATGCATTGTCGGAAAATGATAGTATGAGTTGGAGGGAACATATGTGAATACAATTCCATCTAGTTAAAGATTTTAAAAAATGATACCTTTATAGTTAACTTTGTCATAGATTTCAAAAATTATTTTTAGGTATTTTTAAGGAAAAGCAATAATAAAAGGCTGTAGTACATGTCTCATGTCATATCCTCCTGTGGTTTATAGACTTGCTTCCAGTTTTAGGCAAGCTTATTTTCTGCGTGTAAAAAATCAACATACCATCACCTAAGAAATTGTGGTGTGGTTATATAGGTACCAAATTGTAATTTACATCTTATTTTCTGAAACCTATGACATTATTGCTTTCTAAAATCAGTTATTTATTTTATATCAATAAATGTGTCTTTTCATAAGATATTTGTAAACATATCTACATTGAATATTCTTCCACCAAATAGAATGCTGGAAAGCACTACTCTAGATGTATTTTCATTCTTGGAAATCTAATAGATTCTCATTATTTGAAATTCTATATCTACAAATTGTCTTCTTGCTACATTTATTTGTAACTCCAAAATCAATACACAAGATATTTTTGTAGTAATTCTGTGTGAGGAGTTGAAAAATCAGAAGTCTACTGCTTGAAAGGTACCTTCCCATTTTAGGATGAATAAGAAAGAGCTCTACCTTCCTGATTTAGTTCTCATACTGTAAGCACATATTCTTTTAATTATTAGTGCTACATTTTTGTTGTAGTGATATTTGTTGTTGATTTTGCTACTCAAATGTTCCCCAAGAATAGAGCTGCTGTACTATATAATATTTCTAAGTGTCAGAGGACTATGATGAGTCTTGTGGAGAAATAGGTAGTTTAGGCATAAGTTATGGTCTCATTGGTTTTGAATTAAATATTAATGAATCAAATATATATATTTTAATATGTATATCAATATATGAAGGTATATTTTAATAAATGTAAGTAATGAAGTTATGTATTGCGAAGTTGATGAAAATGTTGTGACTAAATAGTTTCAGGAGCTAACAATATATTTTCCTTAGGAGCAATGGTTTGTTATTCACTAACTCATTGTTCACAGTGACTGTGTATAGTACCAGGAACAATGTGAATCAACTATATTTTTTGAGTTTGTCACCCAGCTATGATTACTTATCTCTGATCTTTTTTAAAAATTAAAAAAAAAAATCTTTTGACAGGCAGAGTGGACAGTGAGAGAGAGAGAGAGAGAGAAAGGTCTTCCTTTTGCTGTTGGTTCACCCTTCAATGGCCGCTGCGGCCAGCGTGCTTCGGCCGCTGCACCGCGCTGATCCGAAGGCAGGAGCCAGGTGCTTCTCCTGGTCTCCGATGAGGGTACAGGGACTTAGGCCATCCTCCTCTGCACTCCTGGGCCACAGCAGAGAGTTGGACTGGAGAAGCAACCGGGACTAGAACCTGGTGTGCCGGCGGCGCCGCAGGAGGAAGATTAACCTATTGAGCTGCGGCACTGGCTATCTCTGATCTATAACTATAGTACTTTGCTAGGTCCTTTCTCTCCCTTTCTCTTAATAATAGATGCATTATGTCCGAGAAAATTTGCATATAACAAATAGTTCATTTTATGTCAACTCCACAATAATTTCATTGGTAAAAATCACTGAACTCCTTTTATATATTGGGAACATTGAGGCTGTATCCAATTATCAGTTTCAGCAAAATTAATTGTAATATCCCATAATAGACTATCTGTATCAGTTTATCAGGATATGAAGAAAGTGGCACTCCTTAGGATTGATAGATGTTGATGTGTTACACACAGACATGGTATGCTAACACATAGACAGACATGTGCACTTACACATGCAGCAATGCAAATACAATAACACACATAGCATTATGTAAGATAAACAAAATAATTCTGTTGCATTATATATTGTATGCTTTATAACAACTATGGGGATGTTTTATGATGTAAGTTAACTTCCTGCTATACATAATTAATGATTTTGCTTTGCCAAGTCAATAAGAGTTGAATGAGAATCAACAGCGTGTGGAAGATTGTAATAAGCAGTGTATAGCAAAAAATACATTTGGACATAGAATTATGACCTCAAGTATTTTATATTCTAGTATCATACTGCCTTAGTTCATTTTATATATTGTAATAAAATATATGAAACTGGGTAGTTTAAAAAAGAAAGAGATTTATTTTGGCTCCTGGTTGTGGAGGTTCAAGAGCATGGCAACTAGCATCATTTCACAGTGAGGGTCTCTTGGAAGAAGGTATGACATGGGGGGAGTGCATGCACAAGTGAGCGATCACATACCTAGAGAGAGAGCAAGGGACTGAGGAGGGATACTTCTCAGGCTTTTATAGCAATTTGCTTTTGCAATAAACATTGTGGTTATGTGAGACCTAACTCTCTCCCAAAAGACAGCTATTAATCTCTTCTGAGGGTAGCTCCTCCATGATCTAAAGTCTCTGAAAGCCCTCACCAGCTTAACACTGTAACATTGGTGAACACTCTAGCACCTGACTCTTAAAATTCACAAACCATATCAGACCATAGCACATACATACAAAGAAAATACCTAATGGGAAAGGTGTAGAGTTCCACGTATTTTATAATGTGTAAATATTGGAGTAGATTTCTAGATTTACTTTCATATTCAATGCCGTAACTTAAATTAGCTAGATGAAGTTAAGCTCTAGATTATTTTAAATTATGTAATTCTGTAAATTCTGTAGCATACACTGACCACTCTAACTACTCAGTCAATCCCAGATCTTCTTAGATATTTATTGTTTCCTTTTCAATTTTTAACATCTTAGAACTACTGAAATTCATTACAGTCTTCTTATGGAGGGACTTTGTAAGTACCTCAAGTCTGGCCACCATTTGTAGTATTCACTATGGTCCATTTCAAATTGTGTGCATCCTTGTTGTACCCAGCTCCCCAAGTGCTGGACATGCCACACACATTTTTTTTTGCTCAGCATGCTTAGGCATGAAGTTTTACTAGCTAAAGTGTTATTTTCTTAACAATTATCCAGCCAGAAGTTAAGATGTCAGTCTCTCGTAAAGAAAAGTCGAACATTCAATCCAGGTTCAGATGATAAGACCACCAGCCTCCTTCACGTGCTGCCCACCCCTAACATAAACCTTTTGGGAGAGTAAAGGAAACACACAGAACCATTAAAAGCAGGTAGTGCTCTTGTTCAATATTTCTTTAAAACAAATTTGATTTCATTTCACATAAAAACTGAAGTGATATAAAGTTTAAAGATGACAAGAATGTTTTTGTGTACTTCCTTGCAAATCATTTTCAAAGAACATGCGAATTGTGTGTGTGTTGGGGGGGATGAGAGGTTTGCCATCAATTATTCTTGGTTTGATTTCCATCAAATATACACCGACAGTAGGAAAAGTCTCATTTTTTTTTCAAAAATCAAAATGCATATATATAATATAACTAACATTTTGGAATGTGAATTTCTTCACTGTGAATGTACAGCTATCTTGTTTTCTTGTTCTTTCTGGGCTTTTATAAGGGCAAGCCTTTTTCTTAAGATTTATTTTATTTATTTGGAAGACAGAGTTACAGAGAGAGGTAGGGACAAACAGAAGTCTTCCATCCACGGTTCAAATGGCCGCAATGCCCAGAGCTGAGCTGATCCAAAGACAGGAGCCAGAAGTCTGTTCCAGGTCTCCCAGGTAGGTGCAAGGGCCCATGTAATTGGGCCATCCTCTGCTGCTTTTCCAGGCACATTACCAGGGAACTGGATTGGAAGTGAAGGAGCCAGCACTTGAACTGGTGCCTGTGTGGAATGCTGGTGCTGCAGTCCAGGGCTTTAATTCACTGTGCCACAGCACCAGACCAAAGACTGGTGTTTTAGGCATGGCATCATTCTATAATTTGAAATTGCACAGAATTTGAGAAAAAAATAAACTGTTAAAATTATTTTGTATGTGTGTGTGTGTGTATTTTGGAAGGCAGTCTGATAGAGGGAGATGGAATGGGACAGGGAGAGGAAAATATAAATACCTTCACTTAGGAAACATATGACTATAGTTATGTTTCATTATACTAATCCAATTATTTCCTCTTATCCCCAGTAGAAAAGAATGCTAACAAAAAATTGTAGAGTCCACATACGGTTATTTTCCCAAAGCAGACAATACATAACTATTCTTTTCCCCTTTGCAAGAATACTTTTAGTGTTAGGAATATAAATGTCCTTGGAAGCTTCCAGACAATAGAAAATTACCATGAAATTATCTCTGATTGAAGCCTCTATTTTTGTACTGGTCAGTGATTTCTGAAACATTTTGCTAATGAATTGTATAAAGACATTACTTATTCTACCTCCACAATCCATTTCCATGTCAATAAAACAGATAGTTGAGCACGATTAGTTCTTTGGCAGAACTGTAAATATAGTCAGTCCTATCCTCTAGTGTCTTGTTTCTACATTGGTGAAGTGCATCATAGAGACAGTGCAATAGAAAACCATTTATAGGAGCTTGTTCCTGCTTTTTACTAGCAGGTTGATGAGTTCTCATTATGCTGATATTTCCAATTTATATTTGCTAGGTGCATTAATTTCATACCAAGTTTTCAATGACTGAGTATTTGAATTTTACATTTTGAGGCCGGCGCTGCCGTAGCTCAATAGGCTAATCCTCTGCCTGCGGCGCCAGCACACCAGGTTCTAGTCCCGGTCAGGGTGCTGGATTCTGTCCCGGTTGCCCCTCTTCAAGTCCAGCTCTCTGCTATGGCCCGGGAGTGCAGTGGAGGATGGCCCAGGTGCTTGGATCCTTGCACCCACGTGGGAGACCAGGAGGCAGCACCTGGCTCCTGGCTTCGGATCAGCGTGGTGCGCCGGCCTTAGTGTGCCGGCCGCGGTGGCCATTGAGGGGTGAAATAACGGACAAGGAAGACCTTTCTCTCTCTCTCTCTCTCTCTCTCTCTCTCACTGTCCACTCTGCCTGTCAAAAAATAAATTAAAAAAAATAAGAGTTTTACATTTTGACCATGTGTTTTAATGTTAATGAAAAATGGGTTTATTTCAAACTTGATATTATAATACTCTACTTTTAGGAAAAGTGTTTTAGAAAATAAATATTTCTCATCCTTTGCCGAGGTGATTATGTAGGAAAAGAGTGTTAATTGGTTTGAAAAAGGGCAATGATCAGGCAGTTCTCAGTTCTTCCAAAGCTTTTGCTTTCTCAGATATTACAACTGCAACAATCAGTGACTACGCTGCTACTGCAAATCGCGAGAAGCATGTTATAACAGAATCAGAGTTTGCACACTGCTTCTCTTACTGGAAGTGAGAAGACTAAAATATTTTGAATTGTATGATCTGGAGCAGGACATTTTTTGATTATCTGTCACAATAGCCACTTTTGTGCTGATTGTTTCACTTCTTTGCACAGAAACTATTTCCTTTTCTAAAACAATATTTTTCCTGTCTTTCTTTTAAATCTTCTTATTTGAAAAAAGAAAGACAGTGTTTCTCAGCCTCCCTTGCAGTTCTGTAAGGGCCACGTCACTGGATGCTGGGCTGACAAGGGTTGGCCACTTCAAATAAAACTCAACTTCTGCATTAGAATATATATGCCTGTCATTAATAATATTTTCTAATGAATTCATGTCAGTTTTAGTCCATGTTCAACATTACATTCATATCACATTAATCTCAAAAGAAATGATTATAGGAATAAGAAACATAATCTAGCTAATGGTAAATATCACAGATCAATTGTCCTTAAAAAATAAAAATTCTAAAATTTATCGTTGTCTGAGATGTCTTTCAGATACAACAGTATATTCTCATCCAACTATGTGTTCCGTTATTTCTCCCTTGCCAAGCAGAAATGTGACATGTCAAACCTTGCTTCAAGTTGTGTTGGGGCATTTAACTGTATTCTGATTGGTATGATTTAGACAGGAGTTATAGTCAAGCCTTTCTTTTAAACTATCCTCTAGAGTCCTTAACTTTTTCTTCCCCTTAATGTTCACTAGGGGACATTACATACATTGTAGGAGACATACACCATTGGGAAAATCATTGAACAATGTGTTTTCTAAGTGGCTGTGTGCAGCAAAGTTTCAATCTTTTCTTCCACTGAGCTACAACATAGCATTGAGTATTTTTGTTTGTTTGTTTAGCTAAGGCCACTGAGATTGGAGTTTAATTTGGTCCAACAGTGTAAGTTAGCTTGTCTTCAATTATGTAAAATGGCAATATTGCCAATATGTAAATCCTGGTTTTGGAAAATAAAGTGCTTCTGTGTGAGAGCAATTCTGTGAAGAATACTATTTTGACCATAATATAAGTATGAGGGTGAAGAAAGTAGAATTCTGTTGAGGAAGCCATATACATAACAACATAGTTTCAAGAGATTGTTGGCTGGATTTTATTGTTGCTTTTAGTTGATATGGCTTCATCTTTTGAAGTATTTTCTTAAATAGCAGAAGAGGACTGACATCTAACATTAGCTGCCTTATTTAGTTGTGATTTCTTATTTGACCCAACTTTCCTGTTTTTGTCTTTAATCACTGATCGATAGAAAAGGAAAACTTCTGTTTTTAGTCTCTCAAGTGATGGCCTGAATGTAACCAAATCCAGTTGCAAACAGTTGCTGTTCCATGTAGACCAAGGATTTTAGTGTGTGTGTGTGTTTTTTTTTTCTTTGATTTGAATGGCTTGAAAAAGTGATGGGCTTCATGTGGGCAGTGAATCTCCAATATTTTGATTTATGTGTACATTTTCATATTGAGTGGTTATGGAATATTAATCCTAGGAAGTAACATCAGAGTAGCAAACCTTGTAAATTATAACTTTTGCTACATCTGCACCATGATCTCAGTCGTCAGTCAGGAAAATTGACCCAACACCAATTTGCTGAAGTGAGCACATAGAGTCTCATGAAAAGAGCTCTAGGAGGCTGGCATTGCGGGATAGTTGTTAAAGCCACCACATGCACTGGTTCGTGTCCTGGGTACTCCTCTTCTAGTCAGAGTTACAGAGAGAGAGAGAGATCTTTCATTTGCTGTTTCATTCCCCAGATGGCTGCAACAGCCAGAGCTTGGCCAGGCCAAAGCCAGGAGCATCTGGGTCTTCTGAGTCTCCACTGTGGGTGGCAGGAACCCAAGCACTGGGCCATTTTCAACAGGATGTTAGCAGGGAGCTGGATTGGAGCAGTCCAGATACAAACCAGAATCAGACATTCAGTCCAGAACTGGTTCAGATGTCTGAGTCTAACATTGGAATACCTAGTTGTTTCCTTTCCCTGCCCCTTCCCACCAAGAATGTTGTTTTCTCTATTTGACAAGGGCTTTATTGTGCAAATACAACCCAAAGGGATGGTCAGTGACCTCACAGTTGGGAAACAGCTTGACTCTCTTCATCTTTTTTTGTTTTGTTTTTATAATTCATTAATTCCCATGAAAAATTTATACAATTAATTTTTAAAAAATTTATTTATTTATTTCAAAGTTACACAGATAGAGGAGAGGCAGGAAGAGAGAGAGAGGTTTCCCATCTGATGGGTCACTCCCCAATTGGCTGCAATGGCCAGAGCTGCACCAATCCGAAGCCAGGAGCCAGGAGCTTCTTCTGGGTCTCCTAGGTGGGTGCAGGGACCCAAGGACTTGGGCCATCTTCTGCTGCTTTCCCAGGCCATAGAAGAGAGCTGGATTGGAAGTGGAACAGCCAGGACTTGCACTGGTGCCCATATGGAATGCCAGTGCTTCAGGGCAGGGTATTAACCCACTGTGCTACAGCACCGGCCCCAACAATTAATTTTTATTATTCGTAAGCTAATTAGGCTTAGGCTTTGGTTGTTTGCTATACCAGCCTAAACAGACTACTACAATTACTAAATTACATCTAGTGATCCTTTTTTTTTAAGATTTATTTATTTATTTGAAAGTCTGAGTTACACAGAGAGAGAAGGAGAGGCAGAGAGAGAGAGAGAGAGAAAGAGAGAGAGAGAGAGAGACAGACTGTCTTCCATCTACTGGTTCACTCCCCAACTGGCTGCAACAGCCAGGGCTGTGCCAGGTTGAAGCCAGGAACCAGGAGCTTCTTCCAGGTCTCCCACATAGGCGCAGAGGTCCAAAGACTTGGGCCATCTTCTGTTGCTTTCCAAGGCCATAGCAGAGAGCTCGATTGGAAGTGGAGCAGCTGGGACTTGAAATGGCGCCCATATGCGATGCAGGCGGCAGCCTTACCCACTATGCCGCAATGCTGGCCCCTAGTGATGCTTTTTTGAACATCATGTAAGGGTAATGGGGCAATAAAAGCATTGCATTTGTAAGAAATTTGAACAAAGGAATGCATTTGTGTATTGTCACTTCAGGAAGCTTCCTCCTATTTAATGGGAAGAGATGTCAAACTTGTGTCTTACATATTTTTTAGTATAAATTAACCAACAGGAGAAATATGTGAGGGGAATTTAGCTGTCCATCTATGATTATTAGAACGGTTATTTTAAAGCAAACTCTTTATAAGTGCCATTTCTACCAATAAGGTAAACTTAGTTTGAAATTAAACACAGAAAGCAGAAATTGAAGTGTGTAGTGTTTGGAGACTTCTTAAAAGAGCCATTTCAGTGTGAGATCCTGAATTTAAAAATGATGCTCTAGACTTAGAAGTATCCAGTAAATAACAATAGCAGCAAAAACAATAAAAAGAATAGCAACAGTTCATGTTATTGATTTATTGTGTGCAGATTTGGAAGTGAGCATGCTAACTTACATTAACTCACTTAAGCTTCAACAATTATTTTACGTAGTTGCTAATATCATCCCTGTTTTTCAGAAGATAAAATCAAAACATTAAATGCCTAACAAAGGTGCCTGAAGTTTCATGGCTAGAAAATGTTTGGATGTAGGGTTGGACCGCAAGTACTCTGATTCTTAGTCCATCAGTATAATTTGTTAAATTCCTACAAACGTTTATATAATGTGCTCTAACTTGTTTAGAATACAACTGTATTATAGTTAGACATTTTAACTGAATTCTCATTGATTAAAAATCAAAAATCTCTTCAAGAATTGAAAAGATAACAGTGCATCCACTGGGAAATGACACCCATGGGCTACATAAAATTTTATTATTCACTTATACCTGGAAAGGAAGCAGAGGACATATTTGAATGATTAACAGAGAAAATTCATTTGGATCATATTCCTGCATTAATGGACCCTAATTATCCTGAGAAGTGAAAGAACTACTTCCTGTACTAGAAGCAAAAAGAACACAGTGATACCAAATGCATATGAAGATGTCCTAGTGCTCCCATGATACAATATACAACACTTTACAGTTTATTACTTAGAATATCATTCATTAAAAAGGGGGAAATATCTTTAAAACTTTAATAGAAATAAAAGTTTTGAATGTTTAATAGATGAAGACAGTGTATGCTACTTTCCTGGAATCAAAGAAAAAAATCAGGTTGAAACTGATTCTTAGTATCTAAAATTGGAAAGTGATTTTCTCCTAAGAAACCTGCAGAACCTATAACTTCAGAAAATGGTATTTTCCAAACTTTATTAGGAACAAACATACCTACAACTGAACTTACTTTGTAACCAAAAAATTATTCCCATGATTCACTCATGTAATTCATTTCTTCACCCTGAAAGGCAAAAAAGATTACTGGGAGTACAAAGCAAGAAATCAAACTGGATACAATGAGACTAATGTCAGTGAAAGTGCTAAAATGTAGCTTACTGGGATTTTAGCTGTTCAAGAAAAACTAAAGTTTTCATGTTTGCTGCACATCTCACTACAGGGCTAGCTTGAGGCAAAAATGTGAGCTCTAAGCTTTTTCTCTCTCCACATCTCATCTCCTACTGTATTCTGACCTTCACCCCCAAGCTTTGCTTGCTCTGGTCTATTTTCAATGCCCATACAAATCTTCATGAAAAGCAAGAGACTAAACCATGGCAGACATTGCTTGTATCAGCATGTCAACTAGATTTGTGACTTTTGAATCACACATGGGGCAGGTATCCTCTACATCAGTTCTGAAATATTGATAAAAATCCCTTTCATCTTCTGAGTGTTTCCATCAAGTTGGGTGCAATATTGCCAATTTATGTTCCATTCATCAGACCAGGTATTTGAAACCTAAAATTGTTTTATTATGGCTTAGAGAGCTCAAGTTGCTTATTCAACATCACAGAACTGGTTGATAATAGAAGTTGGTTTATTAAAATTCAAAGTTGATGTTTTATGAGAAAATTCTCTGGGTGGCTGCCATTAGAAGTTAACAATTTTCAAAGAAAATCCTTATTAAATGATTTGAATGGTGGTTTTTGACCATTTGCAGAGTACTATAATTTATATTTTGTTTTCATAAAAAAATTTTAAAGATTTTATTTATTTATTTGAGAATTAGAGTTACAGACAGGCAGAGGGATAGAGAAAAGGTCTTAAATCTGTTGGAATACTCCCCAAATGGCTGCAATGGCCGGACATGTGCGAATGCAAAGCCAGGAGCCAGGAGCTTCTTCCTAGTGTCCTTTGTGGGTGAGAGGCCCAAGGACTTGAGCCATCTTCTACTGCTTTCCCACCCCACAGCAGGGAGCTGGATCAGAAGAGGAGCAGCTGGGAATGCTACCGGTGCCCCTGTGGAATTCCAGTGCGGAGGCCCACTATGCCACAGTGCTGGTCTCTGTATTAAGAAAAAATTTAATTTGTAACTTTATGATATGTCTGTTTCAGATCATTAACTCTGAAAAAAAGTGACTTCAAATTTCTTTTATACTTTCAGCCCACTCATTCAAAATTTATTTGAATGATTTTTACCAGTTGACTGCTCCAATAAAAATTAAATATCTTGGGACCGGCATATCTTACGTAGTGGGTAAGCTGCTGCCTGCAGTGCTAGAATCACATATGGGTGCTAGTTGGAGAGCTGGCTGTTTCATTTCCGATCCAGCTCTCTGCCATGGCCTGGGAAAGCAGTGGAAGATGGCCGAAGTCCTTGTGCCCCTGCACCCACATGGGAGACCCATAAGAAGCTCCTGGCTCCTGGATTCAGATCGACTCAGCTCAGGTGGTTGTGGCTATTTGGGAGTGAACTAGTGTATGAAAGACCTCTCTCTGCCTCTGCTTCTGCCTCTGCCTCTGCTTCTCTGTGGCTGCCTTTCAAATATATAAATATTTAAACAATTAAATATCTTAATGTTTCAGAAAGAATGCTGAAGTATTTCCACAAGATGTGAACAGTTGTTTATGCACATTAAATTGGACAGAACCTTTCTAAAGATGAATTAAATGTAATTATCAGTATAAATAAACACTTTCTGTGTTCTGCATTTAGCTCTTCCTGAAATGTTTGCATTGGTAACCTGATTAATTTAGCACATCTGTCTTTTATTTTCACCACATATTCCTGTGACACCATTCTTCCATTTCTCTACCAAATAAATCTTTAATTAGATAAATTTAAATGGGAAGACTTTTTTTTATTTCAAATAATGAATTCAGAGCCCTTGGCAATGTATTTGTATAAGCAAGTGAGTTTTATTGTGGGCTTTATTTACAGAACTGGTAATTTTCATTTCTACCAACATTGTTTTATAGCTAATTATTTATTCTTTAACTTGTTCATTCACTATTAAGTGAATAAATTTAGTATAACATTTTTTGGAGTTGAAAGGAGCTTTACCATCACTTGACACAATTGTCTATTCAAAGGAGAATTTCCCTGCACAGTATCTGGACAGAGTGCTATTCTGGTTAATTACTTCAATGATGGAGAGCATTGAATAAAGTAAAGAAGTCATTCCTTTGGAAACATTAAAGTATTTAAAATTAACTCCAATATTTTTCTGAAATATTATTATTTTTATAATATTCACCCACTGATTTTGCTCAGAACACACTACTGTGCATTCAAAAAGGGCAATTATGTATTTACAGAGGCCCTTTATCCACTTCCTAAGGCTCCTTTATTTAGCCTATTATAGGTTTCTCAAGTGTTCATTGCTATTCTCTTCCTTCTTTGTCAGCTCCATCTTTTGTCTTAGTAAAGGGCAGGGAAACATTCAAGACTGTAAGCCACCACACTGACAGCAAAACAAGTCATTTCACAAAAACACGAGACAGTGGGCTTCCCAATTTTCTAGGTCTGGAGCAATTTCATTCAGTGGTATTTGTGTAATGCAACTTGGTTTATTGGCATCAACCTTAGAAGATAAAACATCTTCGGATTACTCAAGAAATTCTCAGTAGCATCATCTCTGTGATCTCTTTTATGGACAAATCATACCCCTTCTCTATTGACTTCTTTTTTGATACTATGGAAACAGCTCTTAAGCTCCTCCCAGGTTTTTGCCTGAGAAATAGTTTCAGTTTAATTTATTGGTTTTATAATTCTATCACTAGCCTGGTGAAAAGTTTTATTTTAGCAAGGATATTTGGTTCATGTGATTGGAATTTTAGCTCAGACCTCATCTTTAACATTATTCTGGATGTGATTCACAAATCTTTTTCTCCAAATTTGATCTGTTTTCTCAATTCCTTCTGTAATGAAATATATAATCTCCATTGCATGTCCTAATGTAGTTCACATTAGCAAACTACACATTACCCCCAAAATCCCAGAATCACGTATTTTTTCTGCAAGAACATCTTTATCAAATATGTCCTATATTCTTAACCAAAACTTTCTCTATTTTACATAATGAATTACCTCCTACCTGTCCAGAATCCTTACAAGTAGATTCGGACTCTAATGCTCTAGTGGTTCTAGTACTTAGCGAATGTGTAAACCTGTAGAAATGAATTTATCTCATTCCTAAACTGGTATATGTATAATAGTCTACTAGGATTGTTATTATGTAAACAAACAAATAAACACAAAGAATATTTCAGCATGATTGGCTATTCCCTAAGCCAATTGAGGAAAGCCCTCCCAGGGTTATGTGGGAAATGATTGATTTGTTTTCTCCTTACCACCATATAACTAGGAGTATTTTTCTGACCTCTACCTCCAAGGATAACAGTACCATAAAAAGAGAAGAGAACCTCAAGTATGCTATATAAATTGATTGTTATATAGCAAACATTCCTGTATTTTTAAAGAGCTAAAATCAAAGCTGTGACATTTCTTGATACTTAGGTATATGTTTCAGTTCAATTATTTTTTAAAAACCAGGAAATTAATTTTTATTTTCAGTGTTTTGTAATTTATGGCTTGGAACTATAGGCTTCTCCTTGAAAATTATTTCTTTGCTGACATGTGCAAAAACTACCTTATGGACTATGTGGCAGACCATCTGCAAGATACTCCTCCCGTCTTCCCCAGGGTCCCCACCCTAAATAATATATAAGACTGTGAATTTAGGGATCCTACTCCAGAATTAGGGTATTAAGTTATGTTTCATGGCAGTTGGACTTGATGAAAGGAAACCTCTCTAGGTAAGCCTATCCTAATCAATGGGACCCTTCAAAAGAATTCTCTCTCACAGTAGAAGCCAGAGACATTCAAAGGAAGAGAAGGACTAGATGCTTTGCTAACTAACTTGGAGATGAAATGGTCCACATGTACAGGTCCTGAGAAGGGACTTGTAATAATGGAAAGTTATGACTATATTGTAGCTAGCATGGTAAAGCGGACTGAACACTTTATCACAGGAACTCAATATTGCCAATAGCTTCAGTGAGATCGGAAATAGAACTTCTTCCCGAAGCCTTTAGGAAATAAGTCAGCCTTGAATTCATCCTTTCTGTTTCCTGTACACAGAACCTAGTCTTATCAGAACTTTGCCTACAGAAATTGTGAGATAATATTTTTGTGTTTTTATCTAAGTCATGAAGTTTGCATTAATTTGCTATGTATGGACAGAACTAATATCTGCTGTATCAGAAACTATTTTGGTACCTTAAAAATAAAGGTTTTCATTAAAGTTATTTAATACATCATGGGTATTAACCTTTCTGGCAAGAATATAGAAACACAGTCATTGTTATGCTCTGTTCTTAATGTATAAAGTTTTCCAAACATTAATCATAGTCACAGTGGAGATTGCTTTAAGTCATTTTTACAAATTTCTTTGTATCTACAGTCCATTCATTTCCTTATGTTGTATCATTGAAATTCTTAAAACCATCTAGAAGTTGAGCAAATGAAGCATAAGGAACCAGAATTAATTTCATGTTAATAACAGAAGCATCCTCAGTGCAAAGGTGGGAAAGTTTGACTAAGATTTGGATCAGTGTGGGGAGCTAAGGATTGTGTTTGGTACAGAAGATCTCCTGTTCACACTTGCATTTCATACAACTCTGCTCCCAGATAAGGCAATAGCAGGAGCCTCTACATGTACTTTCATGTTGTTGTTGTTTTTCCAAAAACATCAAAAGCATTTGTTGATTCTTCTTCTGATCAAAAAAATCAAAAACAATTCTGCAGACAATGTCAAGAGTTGAATTTCTACACTACTTCCTTCTGTCTGCTTTTCAGTTCCCATCCAATACAGCTGAAATGAGAAGGATGAGTTGATTCTCTCTGGCAATCAGAATTCTCCTTGAAATCGTCTAATATCTTTCATGAAAATATTAAAAGTGTAGACAATATAAGAATTTTTTAGCTGAATGACAGTATATTTGGTTCATAATATTTCCTCAAAGAGTACTGTTTCAGATAGTGTATTTATTTTTTAAAATCTATGTATTTATTTCAAAGTTAAAGTTAGGGAGGAAAAGAGCTATCTTCTATCTGCTGGTTCACTCCCTCAGATGGCCACAAAGGCTAGAGCTCGGCCAGGTCGAAGCCAGGAGTTTCCTCTGGGTATCCCACATGGGTCCAGGGGCCCAAGCACTCAGGTCATGTTCCGCTGATTTTCCCAGGCCATTAGCAGAGAGGTAGATACTAAGTGCAGCAGCTGGGACATGACCTAGTGCCTGTGTGGGATGCCAGTGTCTCAGGTGGTGGCTTTAACTGCTTCTCCAGGACACCAGCCACTGGACAGTGCATCTTTTTGTTCACTCTAGTCCTGAATAGAGAGACTAAACCAGTCTACAGAAGTGGTTTCACCATTAGCCAAATAGTTTTGATTAGTCAAGTACAATCTCTAGGCCCTCACACTCTGTATTTTTGTTATTTTTGACTAGTCAAATCTTGTGTAACACAAATTAACTCTTGATAGCTATAAAATTCTGTTTTCATAATTTGAATTCCCAGGCAGAGTCTGAGACAGATTAACATGACTATGGAAGAGTCATTAGAAAAAAGGTTGAACATGTATAAATCAGGACTTTGTTTGATGTGAATCTTGATTGAGTAGATCTTTAATATATAGTATAACAAATTTAAATGTTCTGCTTTAATTGAAAAGCAGTAAGAGCTCATTATTATTTTATTTGGATTCACTCCAGCACACGTAAGTAGACTTACTTGTACTCCAAATTTAGTGGGTCCATTTAGGAAGAATTGCAAAAATAAAAATAGGACTGGAGCTGTGGTGTAGCTGGTAAAGCCACTGCCTGTGGTGGCAGAACCCAATATGGGCACTGGTTTGAGTCCCTGCTGCTCCACTTCAGATCAGGCTGTCTACTATGGCCTGGGAAAGCAGTAAAAGATGGCCTGGGTCCTTGGGCCACTGCACTTATATGGGAGACCTGGGAGAAGCTCCTATTTCCTGACTCATGATTGGCCAGGCTCTGGCCATTACTGCCATTTGTGGGGTGGATCAGCAGATGTAAGACCTCTCTGTCTCTGCCTCTGCATCTCTGTAACTCTACCTTTCAAATAAATACGTAAATTTGTAATAAAAAGAAAAAAATAATATTCAAATTAAATATTTACTGGGCTTTTCATAATAAATCTGTACAAGAGACTCACAAAAATTTCAAGACAAGTTTATTTATAAATATGCATTATTTCATATCAATATATGGAGGAAAACAAGAGATAGCATGAAATGAATTCTTTGGCAGTTTAATAAGCTTTTAAACTTTGAAAAATGTTCAAATATTTAATGTAAATACAAGCACTTACAAAAACACAGGCACTTCACTAACTTTGATTTAATTTAAAGCCATTGTTGAAGAAACAGAATGTGAAACAATTTCTTGGAGAGGGGCATACACATATAGAACCCGTTTGCAGATAAATAAGGAACAAAAGGAACAGAGAAGTGAAAATGAAATAATGCAAGCCACAATAAAGTGTCTACAGTACCTGTATTTCCAGTTTCAAATACTAATGTTTAAAAAAGGAAGATTGGAATATATTTTTCTCATGAAGATGTGGCTCAAATTTGTTTTAAAATTATGAGAGAAAAAATAAAACAGCTCAAGTCTCTCATGGAAAAGAATGAATTCAAATAAGTGTTGAATAAAATTTATAATTTTAAAGGCAAATTCTCAAGAATTCCATGGCATTGAAATGCATGTCTAAGTAAGGCTTGGTGCATTTTTATTTTGTATTTATTTATTTATTTGCCTGCATTTCATAAAAACAACTTTAGAAACATTGTAATGATAACTTCTTTTGTGAGTACTTAGACACACTATAACTTATGAGGCATAGAATATCCTCCACTTAATACACTAAAATTAAGTAATCCTTCCAGAACAAGTTATACTAGTAAATCTCATAATACAACTCTTTGAGGGTAGAGGTCTGCATGGGAAGTTAGTGCACAGTGACTTAACACTCTTATGTATTATGTCAGTGATCATCTGAGGCTCTTGTAATGAGTTGCCCAGGCTATAGAAGCTTTTTGAGTCCACATCTGTGTTGGTATTTAGGTAAGGCCATAGGCAAAGTTGAAGTTCTCTCTTCCTTTCAGAGAGAAGTACATCCTTCTTTGATGGCCACTTTTCACTGGGGTCTCACCCACAGAGGTTCTTCATGTAGGATGCTTTTTGCCACAGTGTCTTTGCTTTTCATGCCTGAAATGCTCTTATGGACTTTTCAGCCAGACTAGAATGCCCTAAGGGTTGGTTCTGAGGTCAGAGTGCTACTTAAGGCGATTGTCATTCGATGAGTCTGCTGTGTGGACTGCTTCCCATGTTGGAGCCCTCATTCCTTTTTAATTCTATCTGTTATTATTACCAAACACTTAGTCCTATTTATATGATCACTTTAACACTTAATCATGTCCATATGATCACTATAACACTTAAAATTCTATTTTTACCACCCAGCCTAAGGAGATTTGGGGTTCCATGGTAAGTTTTTAAACTGTACTCTTAGAAGTAAGCCTGTAGGAATGTATGGAGAACTATACTGCTTTACAGTTAAAAACTTCATATATTTCACAATTACAACTTTATGAACATGGTGATTCTTCCCACCATGTCTGCACTCCCACCCACATTCCCACACTGCTTCCTCCTCCCTCTCTTACTCTCTTATTCTTTACTATGATCTATTTTCAATTAAATTTATACAAATTTGATTAACTCTATCAAGTAAAGAGTTCAAAAATTAGTATGAGAGAAAAATAAAAGAAAAAAAATAAAAAACACGGAAAAAATAAACTTCCTCAACTGTCAAGACAGGGGCTGTTCACAGTCATTGCTTCTCAAAGTGTGATTTCACTTCTTCAGGTTACCTTTTAGGTGATGTATTATCACAGATAAAGCAGAGCACATAATATCTTTCCCTTTGAAATTTACTTAATTCACTAAGTATGTTGTTTTCCAGTTTCATCCATTTTGTTGCAAATGACCAAATGATGGGATTTCTTTTTTTTTTTTTTTTTTTTTTACTGCTGTATAGTATTCGATGGTGTACATATCCCATAATATCTTTATCTAGTCCTCAGGTAATGGGCTTTTGGGTTGATTCCATGTCTTTGCTATTGTGAATTGAGCTGTGATAAACATAGGAGTATGTATAGCTCTTTCATATGCTGATTTCATTTCCCTTGGGTAAATTCTCAGGAGTTGAGTGGCTAGGTTATATTATAGGTTTATAGTCAGGTTTCTGAGTTATCTCCATACTGTCTTCCATAGTGGTTTTGGTAGTTTACATTTCCACTAACCGTGAATTAGGGTACCTTTACCCCCACATCCTCACCAGCATTTGTTTATTTCTGTATGAAAGCCATTCTAGCCAGGTGAGGTGAAACCTCATTGTGGTTTTGATTTGCATTTCCCTGATGGCTAGTGATATTGATCACTTTTTCCTGTGGCTGTTGATCATTTGGATTTCCTCTTTTGAAAAATGTCTGTTTAAATCCTTTTCCCATTTCTTAACTGGGTTGTTTGTTTTGTTGTTGAGTTTCTTGATCTCCTTATATATTCTGGTTATTAATCCTTTATCAGTTGTATAGTTTGCAAATATTTTCTCCCATCTCTCAGTCACCTCTTCATTTTGCTGATTGTTTCTTTTGCAGTACAGAAGCGTCTCAGTTTGATATAATCCCATTTGTTAATTTCGGCTTTGATTGCCTATGATTCCAGGGCCTTTTTCAAGAACTTTTTGTCTGTGCCAATGTCTTGCAGGATTTCTCCAATGCTCTCTAATAATTTGATGGAATCAGGTCATAGGTTTAGATCTCTAGTCCATTTTGAGTAGATTTTAGTGAAAGGTGTAAGATAGAAGTCTTGCTTCATACTTCTGCATATGGCAATCCAATTTTCCCAGCACCATTTGTTGAAGAGACTGTTCCTGCTCCAGAGATTGATTTTAGCTCCTTTGTCAAAGATAATTTGGCTGCAGATGCTTGGATTTATTTCTGGTGTTTCTATTCTGTTCCATTGGTTTATCCATCTGTATTTGTGCCAGTACCAGGCTATTTTGATCATAACTGCCCTGTAGTATGTGTTGAATACGGTGTTGCAATGCCTCCAGCTTTGGTTTTGTTGTTTAAGATTGCTTTAGCTATCCAAAGTCCCCTCTGTTTCATCTGAATTTCAGCATCATTTTTTTCTATATCTGAGAAGAATGTCCTTGGGATGTTGGTTGGTTTTATATTGAATCTGTATATTGCTTTCAAGGGTATGGGCAATCTGATAATATTGATTCTTCCAATCCATGAACATGGAAGCTTTTTTTTTCATTTTTTTGTATCTTATTCTATCTTTCTTTAAAGGTTTGTAATTCTCATTGTAGAGATCTTCTACATCCTGGATTAAATTTATTACAAGGTTGATTTTTTGTGTATTTATTGTAAATGAGTTGATCTTAGAAGTTCTCTCTCAGCCATGGTATTGTCTGTATATGCAAAGGCTGTTGATTTTTGTGTGTTGATTTTATATCCAGCCACTTTTCCAAACTCTTCTATGAGTTCTAATAGTCTCTTATGTCATGGAATGGGAAGGTCATGCCAAGATGGCCACTGGCAAGTGAGCGTTAGTTACTTAGGAATGGCTTCCAAACCCACCTGGCAACGGAGCCTGCCTGGCAATAGGCTGTGATTGGATGACTTTGGAAACCACATGGCAACAGAGCCTGCCTGGCAACAAGCTGGGATTGGATGGCTTCGGATACTGCCTGGCAACAGGTTGTGATTGGTTAAGGCATAAACCGCCCCTTGACCGGATTGGCTGCCATGGCTATTTAAGCTGCTGTACCAACTGAAATAAATGAGTTTGCAGGCTGCTCACCTCTGGCCTGTTTTCACCTGATTCCCAGGGTCTGTGTGGTGACTCTGCGGTTGATGCCCCCACCAAGCTCCTCCTCTCAGAACGAATACACAGCAACACTCAAAGTATTTTGGATTTTCTATATATAGAATCATGTCTTCTGCAAATAGGGATAGTTTGACTTCCTCCTTCCCAATTTGTAACCCTTTGATTTCTTTTTCTTGCCTAATTGTTCTGGCTAAAACCTCCAGGACTTTATTGAATAGCAATTGTGAGAGTGCTCATCCTTGTTTGGTTCTGAATCTCAGTGGAAATGCTCCCTACTTTGCCCCATTCAATAGGATGCTAGTCATGTGTTTGTCATAAATTTCTTTGATTATGTTGAGAAATGTTATTTCTATTCCCAGTTTGCTTATAGTTTTTATCATGAAAGGGTGTTGTATTTTATAAAATGCTTTCTCTGCATCTATTTACATAATCATATTGTGTTTGTTCTTCAATTTGTTAATGTGATATATCACATTGATTGATTTGCAAATGTTGAACCATCCCTGCATACCAGGGATAAATCCCATTTGGTCCAGGTGAATGATCTTTCTGATGTGTTGTTGGATTTGATTGGCTAGAATTTTGCTGAGTTTTTTTTTTGTGTGTGTGTGTGTGTGTGTCCATGTTCAACAGGAAAATTGGTCTGTAGTTCTTTTCTGTTTAGTTTAGTTTAGTTTAGTTTCTGTTTAGTTCTGTTTAGTTTCTGTAGTTTTTCTGTTTAAGGTGATGCTGGCTTCGTAGACAGAATTGGGAAGATTCTCTCTCTTTCAATTGTTTCGATTAGCTTGAGCAGAATTGCAGTTAATTCTTTAAATGTCTGTTAGAATTCATCAGTGAAGCCATCTGATCCTGGGCTTTTCTTTGCTGGGAGGGTCTTTATTACTGATGCAATTTCCATCATGCATATTGGTCTATGTAGGTTTTCTGTGTCTTCATGGCTCAGTTGTATGTGCACATGGCAGGTTGTATGTGTACAGCAATCCATCCAGTTTATCTAGGTTTCCTGGTTTGTTGGCAAACAGTTCCTTGTTGTAATTTCTGATTATTCTTTTTATTCTTGTGGTGTCTTTTGTTACATTTCTTTTTTCATCTCTGATTTTATTAATCTGGGTCTTCTCCCTCCTTTTTTTTGGAGGGTAAATAGTGTTACTTGGTCAATAGCGTGTCAGTTGGATTTATCTGTTCAAAAAACCAGTTCTTCATTTTGCTGACCTTTTGTACATTTTTTGTTTCAATTTAATTTTTTTTCTTCTCTAATTTTAGTTATTTCTTTTTTTCTACTAGTTTTGAATTTGGTTTGCTATTGTTTTTCTTGGTCATTGAGATGCATTTGTAGCTCATTTACTTGGTGCCTTTCCAATTTATTGAAAAGTTGGCACCTATTGCTATAAATTTTCCTTTTAACACTGTTTTGCTGTATCCCATAAGTTTTGATATGTTGTATTGTCTTTATTCATTTACAGAAATTTTTTGATTTCTTCAATGACCTACTGTTCATTCAGGAGCACGTTGTTCACTCTTCATATGTTTGCATGTATTCTAGAGTTTCCTGAGTTGTTGATTACTGACTTTTTTCCATTGTGGTCAGAGAAGATACATGGTGTGATTTCAGTTTTTTTGGACTTACTGAGATTTGCTTCATGGCATATCATGTGCTCAATCTTACAGAAAGGTCCACACACTGGTGAGAAGAATGTGTTACTTGTAGCTGTAGGATGGAAAGTTCTGTAGATATCTGTTAAGTCCATTTGGTCTATAATGTTGATTAGCTTTGTTGTTTCCTTGTTGATTTTCTGTCTGGTTGATCTGGCCATTGCTGAAAGTGGGGTATTAAAGTCCCCAATGCTATTGTGTTTGAGTCTATGTCTCCCTATAAGTCCATTAATATTTCTTTTACACAGCCAGGTGCCCTGTAATTAGGTGCATATATGTTTATAATAGTAACATCTTCCTGTTGAATTAATCCCTTAATCATTACTTAGTGCTATACTTTGCCTCTTTTAATAGTTTTTGTGTAAAAATCTATATTGTCTGGTATTAGGATGGCTACACCAGCTCTTTTTTGGTTTCTGTTATCATGGAATAGCTTTTTTTCCATTCTTTCACTTTCAGTTTGCGAGTATCTTTGTAGATGAGATGTGTTTCTTTTAGGCAGAAAATAAATGAGTTTTCTTTTTATTTCACTCAGCCAGTCTATGTCTTTTAACTGTAGTATTATGGATATTTACATTCAAGCTGGCTATTGATAAGTAGCAACTTTTCCCTGCCATTTTTCCATAAATATTCCTAATTTTTTTTGACAGGCAGAGTTAGACAGTGAGAGAGAGTGAGAGAGAAATGTCTTCCTTCTGTTGGTTCACCCCCCAAATGGCCACTGCTGCCAGTGAGCTGTGCTGATCTGAAGCCAGGAGCAGGCCCTTCCTCCTGGTCTCCCATGAGGGTGCAGGGCCCAAGCACTCAGGCCATCCTCCACTGCCTTCCTTGGCCATAGAAGAGAGCTCTACTGGAAGAGGAGCAACTGGGACAGAATCTGGCACCCCAACCAGGACTAGAACCTGGGGTGCTGGTGCCGCAGGTGGAGGATTAGCCAAGTGAGCCACAGCACTGGCCAATATTCCTATTTTTTACTTTAGATTTCCTTTGTGCTTTTACTGGGAGATTTTATGCCTTCACTTTTTTTCTTAGTGATGACCATGTTTCTGTGTTTCTGTGCATAACACATCCTTAAGCATCTTTTTTGAGGCTGTTCAAGTGGTGATAAATTCTTTCAATTTCTGTTTGTTATGGAAGGTCTTTATTTCATAAATGAGAGCTTTGCAAGGTGCAGCATTCTGAGTTGACAGTTTTTTCTTTTGGAATATGTTTCACCATTGTCTCTTAGCTTGTAGGATTCTGATGAGAAGTCTGCTGTGAGTTTAATTGAAGATCCTCTGGAAGTATATGGCATTTCTCAAATATATATATATATACACACACACACACACACACACACACACACACATGTATGTATATATTCATTTATTTGAGGGTTGTAGGGAGAGAGGGAGAAAGAGAGAGTACCCCATTCACTGTTTCAGCCCCCAAATGCTGCAAAATCCCAAGACTGTGCTGCATCAAATATAAGAGCCAGGTTTGCAACTTTGGTGTCATAAACATTTATCTGAGCCATCACCACTGCCTCCTAGGATCCACATTAGCAGGAAATCGAAGTGAAAGCCATAACCAGATAAGGAACAAAGGTACCCTGGTATTTGGACACGGGACTCCTAGCTGTTAGACTAAGTGCTTTCCCCTTACGGTCATTCTAAATATTATTAAATTTCATTGGGTGTTTTCGTGTGAGAATTATATGGGTGGGAGAGGAGTTCCCTGCGGATAATAGTTGTCTTTTATTATCACGAGATTAATTATATATAATTTCACAGAGCTTAGATTTCACTGAAATGCTATCTCCAACAGAAAATAAAATTTTCTTCTACTCAAAATAGCCACAATCACAATTAACACTATTATATGTGTATGAAGTCAAATAAAATCCATATCAAAAGTCTAATGGGAAGCATGCATCTTTCCAAACACCATTTTTCTTCTTATTTGGTTGATATTACTTTATGTAATTTGAAGTCAAAAAGGTATACAATTTGCACACATAAATTTTTGCTGACACTATGTCTTGATGTTGAAGACACTTCCTGGGATGCTAGCAACACATATTTTGACACTGGTTCATGTCCTGGCTGCTCTACTTCTGATCTAGCTCCCTACTAATATGCCTGGGAAAGCAACAGAGGATGGCCCAAGTGCTTTTTCTCCTGCCACTCATGTGGGGGACCCAGATGAAACTCCTGGCTCCTGGCTTAGGCTTGACCCCGTTTTGGCCAGTATATTCACTTGGAGAGTGAACCAGTGGATGGAAGATCTCTCTTGGTAGATATTGCCTTTCAAATGAATAAATAATATCTTTAAAAAAACACCTGTTAAACACACACACACATTATGTTTATATTCACCCTTCAAAATCCCCCATTAAGTTTGTGGGTAATTAAGATCAAGCAGATAGTCATCCATAGCATTTATAAGGTTGTTTAAGTTTTATTTTATTAAATATAAAAAAATTTATAATAAAATATTGGCACAAAATTCCAAAAACGAAGAGAAATTTAACAAAGCAATTTTTTAAAAAACATTAAGCCCATTAAAGTTAATGTGTTACCACAGAAAAAATAACTTTTAAATGTACATAATTTTCATTAGCATAAATATTTTAAGACTGTATTTCTAGCTAGATCTGGCAGCAGATGAAATCAGCTGTTCCAAGTCCCTGATTGTTCAGAAATAGTATAATAGGCAGGGTACGGGACATTGCTGAAGCTTACAGGGCTTTGAGCTGAATACCAGAATTCAGAAGTGAGAAATTTGGGGATTTAGATCTGTAAAATCAAATGTGATTCTTCAGTAGTTGTCACGCTCTGGAACAGATTCAGAAATAGATAACCACGTAGTCAAAAAAAAAAAAGGGATAAAAAATAATACTTTTTTATATTTTAAATGTTTGAATGTAATCAACTAATTATGGCTTGATAGAAAAAAGAATCAGAAACTGAGAGATCAGAAAGCATTTTGGCAAGGGAAAGCATTAGATACTTCTAACAAGGGCTGGATATGCTGCTAACATGCAGGAGAGGGTCTGGGATATAAAAGCCATTTCTGCCAGAGAAGAATCAATAAGAGTTGAAGCGTGCTAAATCTAACTACAGAAAAGGTAAAATTGAGAGAGTCGATACTGCAGCAAAGTTCTGGACGTGACTGCTGAACTGCTTTCTGTGAAAACTGTCCATACCACTGCAGTAGGAAGAATAACGCATCCCTTCCCACCACCCCCAACTACCACACACAAACACACGCACGTGCACGCACACACATACACACACACAAACACCTCAAAAATGTCTGTATCCAAACCCCTGAGGCTTGTAACTGTTCTGCAAGGTGTGGGAAAAGATTCTTAGTATATATGATTAATTAATTAATCAGACAAGGAGAATACTGTAATTTTCCAGTCAATTTAGTATACTCCTGAGTCGTGTTATAACAGGGTGGAAAGGGGTTCAGAGTTGGAGAAGTCTATGTGACAGAGCGAAAGGTTGAATCGTGCAGCCACAAGTCAGGAAGTTGCACAGACTTAGAATCTGGGAAGAGCAAGGAATTCAGAGCCCCACTCTGTCAACACATTAATTTTGGTCCAGCGAGACCCATTTTGGACTTCTGACCTCCAGAACAGTAAGGCAGCATGTTTGTGAGCTCTGAGGCCACTAGGTTTGGGGTGACTTGTTCAAGTCCCAACAGGAAATTTTAACAAAATCACATCCATTTTTATCAAAGGAGTGCCAACAAATAATTTGCTTATTTATGAAGACCTGGGAAAAAGACTTAAGTACATCTTTATAGTTTATTTTCACTGTCTTGAAAAATAAAATATTTGCTTGTTCTTTGAGTGTCCTCATGCAGTTATGCTTCTCAATTTGATGGAGGCAAATTTCTTCTAATTGTAAAGAGTAAAAGATCCCTTACTTTTAAGATGCAGGTGAAGCAGACTCTTAATGGGAATATGATTTGGCAAGGCCACTGCTTTAAATATTACACCTATTTATTTTCTTACATTATATCTTTCCCCCAAAGTTTCTACACTTTCTCCAGTATCACAACTTTTATGCCAGGGAGCACCTTTCTCAATTGCAGAAGTTGGCAATTCTTTTTGCCACACTTTATATTTCTCCTTAGATTCTGGTAAATTGTTATTTTACATCTCATTTGAGCACTAAGACAATAGTATTTATTGTTTCTAGTGTTCATTTATTGCTTTCGATCCCATCTTATCCCTCATGCTTGAAGGTAAGCTTATTTAGGATAGATAGTGTCTGTGTCTGCCTTTTCTCTGTATTGTCACCCTGACATGCACAGCACCTTGCACCTAGTAGATATTTTAAATATTTATGAATGTATGAGTTGCAAGCCATTTTTAGGATCTTTGTATGATTGCTTATGAATTAGAAATTAGCATTGTAAGTTAAGATTTAGAGCAGTTATTAGTCAACTATAAAAAGAACAAAAGTTTAAGTAAATTAAATTCTCTTAGTTACATTTTTGGAATTATAAAATTAAACCACAATTATTGGTCTCTGTTTTAAGATGGAATTTTTTCCAACAGAGAATGGAAATATTATGTATTTTTTAGAAGATTCCCACTATCACATGATTGGAGAAAATGGAAAATATTTTCAGGTTATGTGTTTTTATTAAAATGATAATATCCAATGACATAATAACAGAGTAAACATATTTTCACACAAATATATGTTAGAGCAAATCTTATGTTTTCCACATACACATAAAATATTCAGGGGAAACCTTAGCAAATTAGCCAGGCTGAATGACTTAATAATCTAAAATGTTATTTCGGTTTCTAAGTCCCATGGCTATGCAAGAGCCAGAGAAAACTCATTATGTTTTATTAGATTTCATGTAATATAACATATAATATAGATTAGATTAGAATTTTGACATTCTGTATCATAGTGTTTTGTCAACTGCTTTTCAGAAATTACACAAACTGCTAATATGTGAACAAAATACATCAACTTTGCAGATAAAATACAGTAATGAATAAGAAGCAAGCTGCCCATATCCCAGATATTTTAAATTAAGCCAATGAGGAGATGAGTGTGAGAATACACATCTTTAGATCTCCTGAAGATTTCTGAAATAATGTTTTTGTGTTCCTTATTCTGTTATGCTTAGATCATTATTAAAGTATTTCTTTTGCATGTTCGTTTAAGATTTCATTTGTTCTAATTTTGTTTTTCTTAAAATGGGTTGATAAGTTTCTACCTGTATGCAGTCTAAAATAAAAAGAAAAGTTTTTACTAGCTGCTTTTCATTTTTGTCTTACTCTTGCAGTTTTTGTTAATATCTATAATAAATGTCTTTCTTTGTATCCCCGGAGCAACAGAACCATAACTACTTGCATCATTCAAATAATGTGGATTTATGATGTAGACTCCATACCTGGTTTCCAAAGATAGTGATTTCCACCAAATGTAATGTGATTCTATTTTTTCTATCCCTGTGGGTGAAGTGGAGATTATTCTCATGTATTCTAAAATGGTTCTTTATCCCTTTCTACTATACAAATTGCTGTGCATTTTTTTTTAACATTCACTCATTCTCAACAAAAGTGCTCTGAGAAACAGTTCAAATTTTAACATTACTTTATAATATTTTTCTTAAAAATGTCTGCATTTACTTCAACAGGTTTCCCCTTTGGTGCTCAGTTAGTTGTCACCAATCAGGGAGAACATATGATATTTGTCCTTTTGGGACTGGCTTAATTCACTCAGCATGATGTTTTCCAGATTCCTCCATCTTGTTGCAAATGACCTGGTTTCATTGTTTTTGACTGCTGTATATTATTCTATAGAGTACATGTCCCATAATTTCTTTATCCAGTCTACTGTTGATGGGCATTTGGGTTGGTTCCAGGTCTTAGCTATTGTGAATTGAGCTGCAATAAACATTAATGTGCAAACAGCTTGTTTGTTTGCCAATTTCATTACCTTTGGGTAAATTCCAAGGAGTGGGATGGCTGGGTTGTATGGTAGGGTTATATTGAGGTTTCTGAGGAATCTCCAAACTGACTTCCATAGTGGCTTGACCAGTTTGCATTCCCACCAACAGTGGGTTAGTGTCCCTTTTTCCCCACATCCTCGCCAGCATCTATTGTTGGTAGATTTCTGAATGTGAGCCATTCTAACCGGGGTGAGGTGAAACCTCATTGTGGTTTTGATTTGCATTTCCCTGATTGCTAGTGATCTTGAAGTTTTTTTCATGTGTCTGTTGGCCATTTGGAGTTCCCTTTTGAAAAATGTCTATTGAGGTCCTTGGCCCATCTCTTAAGTGGGTTGTTTGTTTTGATGTTGTGGAGTTTCTTGGTTTCTTTGCAGATTCTGGTTATCAACCCTTTATCAGTTGCATAGTTTTCAAATATTTTTTCCCGTTCTGTCGGTTGCCTTTTCACTTTCCTGACTGTTTCTTTTGCAGTACAGAAACTCCTCAATCTGATGCAATACCAAATGTTAATTTTGGGGAAACCTGTTGAAGTGAAATGGACGCTATGAGAAACAGTAACTTAATCAGCCCTTGTCCTGACTGTTGAAATACAATGTAATACTTTATCCCTTTTAGTTTTTTTTTTTTTGTTCTACTTAATAGTATTGGTTGAACTCTGTAATTAACACACAATTATTCTTAGGTGTTTAAATTTTACTGAAAAGTGATCCCTGTTGGATATAAGAGTGGGAATAAGAGAGGAAGGAGATGTACAATTTGGGACATGCTCAGTCGCACTTGCCCCAAATGGTGGAGTTAGAAACGTGCCAGGGGATTTCAATACAATCGCATCAAGGTTGCATGTACCAATGACATCTCACTAGTCCAAGTCATCAATTTCTGTTCACAATTGATCACACTGATAGGTCTAAGAGTCAAAGGGATCACACAAACAAGGCTAGTGTCTGCTAATACTAACTGATAGAATCAAAAAGGAAGAGAACGATCCAACATGGGAAGTGGGATACACAGCAGAGTCATAGGATGGCAGATGTCCTAAATAGCACTCTGGCCTCACAATCAGCCTTTAAGGCATGCAGATCTGCCTGAAGAGCCCATGAGAGTATTTTAGGCATGGGAAACCAAGACACTCTGGAAAAAATAAAAAAGAGGATCTAAATGAAAGATCTCTGCGAGTGAGATCCCAGTGGAAAGAACGGGCCATCAAAGAAGGAGGTACTTTTCTCTGAAGGGAGGAGAGAACTTCCACTTTGACTATGACCCCGTCGGAATAAGATTGAAGTCAGTGAACTCATGACTAGAGCCTAGGGATATTTCTGATGCCATAAACAAGAGTGTCAAATTGTTAAGTCAACAACAGGAGTCACTGTGTACTGTTGTCCAATGTGAAGTAACACTATAACTAGTACTGAAACAGTATTTTACACTTTGTGTTTCTGTGTGGGTGCCAACTGATGAAATCTTCGCTTAATATATACTGGGAAAAAAAGTCTGCATTTATTCTTTAATGTAATTTAGTGATCCTCTTGGTTGTAATATATATTAGTATATAATAGTTATATTATTTTTAAAAATTAAATATGTAAAATGCATAGCAATTTTATTTTTATCTATAATGTTAATCTGGAATATAATATATATTTTCCAATTTCAAACTAAGACCTCCTAGGTTGCACAACAAATTACAGAGCAGTTATAAGCAAAATGTCCTGATATTGGTACAAAAATAGATACGTGAACCAATGGAACAGAATAGAAACCTCAGAAATTAGTTCATGCATCTATAACCAACTAATTTTTAACAAAGGAACTAAAATAACTTTCTAGAAAAAGACAGTCTCTTCAAATGTTTTGGAAAAATGGATCTCTGCATGCAGAAGTGTAAAACAAGACCCCTGAATTAGAACTTATCAAAAATCTACTCACAGTGGATCAATGATCTAAATCTGTGACCTTATACCATAAGATTACTAGAGAAAAACATTAAGGAAACTCTGCAAGACATTGACACAGGCAAAGACTTTTCGAAAAACATACCAGAAGGACAGATAATCAAAGTAAAAATAGACACATGGGATTACATCAAGCTAAGAAGCTACTGCACTCAACAAAGTGAAGAGACACCGGACAGAATGGTAGAAAATATTTTCCAAATATGCATCTGATAAAGGATTAATGTCCAGGACATATAAGGCTCAAGAAACAGCAATAACACAACAAAGAATCCATTTAAGAAATGAGCAAAGTACTTGAACAAGCATTTTTCAAAGGATGAAATACAAATGGCTAACAGACACGTGAGAAAATGCTAAGGATGACTAGCCATCAGGGAAGTGCAAATAAAACCACAATGCAGTTTTACCTCACCCCAGTTAGAATGGCTATAATCAAAAAAATTAAAAAATAACAAATTCTGGTGAAGATATGGAGAAAAGGCAGCCTGACACACTGTTAGTGGAATGTAAACTAGTACAACCATTATGATACAGTATGGATATTTCTTAGAAATCTGAATGTAGATCTACCATATGACCCAACCATCCCACTCCTGATAATTTACCCAAAGGAAATAAAATCTACATATTATACAGTCAGTTGTACCCCTACATTTATAGCAGCTAAATTCACAATAGTTAAGATGTGGAATCAATCCAAATGTTCATCAACTAATGAGTGGATAAAGAAACTGTGGTGTATATATGCATGATGGAATACTACTCAGCCATAAAATATGAAATCCTGTCATTTGCAACAAAATAGATACCAGGAGCGACCATTATGCTTAATGAATTAAACTAGTTCCAAAAAGACAAACATCATACATTTTTCTCTAAGTGTTAGTTAATATAGAATATAATAACATCATCAATGTGTAAGAAGGAAAGTAACATGATTTGATTAGTTTGTAGTTCTAGTCTACCTTCCTGTGGAATATTGCTCTTTCTACTTTTAGTTTGTTGAACGTTATGACTATTGGTGAATTAAGCTTGTGATTATAAAATAAAAATGTGTTATTGCAAAACTAAAGGAAACGACAAAAAAAAGAAAGAGGTAGGGGCATGGAGGCAGGGAAATGTAATAACCTTATTCAGATTGTAGTTACAAAATATGTGAATGTGTTCTGTTTATATTAATAAAATTTAAAAAGTTTTCATTACTAAGAAACCCACTACACTGTAATATTTCCTTTTACTGATGTAAGGAGTTGAGTTTATATCTGGTTAGGATGAAAATTCTTGATTTCTTATTGAAGTCAGTATTCATGAATAATTTTCTTCCTTATTTAATGATAGACTAGACTAATGTTTATAACTCTTGAAGTAATTCTGTTTATTTGGGGGCACTCTTGAAATTTCCAAAGAGCTCAAGATAATTTGGGAGAAGTTCCATTAAAGTACTACTAATAAGATACTCATGACATCAAATCACTTGACTAGTCATGTTTGATATAACTGATTTGTCTCAGATACTATTAATACCAAATTATATTCATGGGGCCATAACTAGTTCATAGATATGCAACTGAAAAATCTGGAGAGATACCCATCAAATAATGATTAAATGTAAATAGTGTAAAATGAATTTTAGTACTTACTAGGGATATGTTATGAAAATCCAGTTATTCCCAGTTACTGGTAATCTCACTATGTATTCTAAAGGATATCATTTACTCTGGCTATACTTCTGGAGCTACACAGCTATAGCTTACAAAATTTCTCAAATATCCACTGCTGCACACTCTTAATAGCTTACATTATTATGACTTTTTGGATAGATCAATAATGTGTCTGTGCATTAGCTTCTAATGAGTATATTCTGTTTTATGAGATGTTGTAAAATACTGATGTGCAATTATGTGGTAATCCCTGAAATTTTTATTGTTAATAGCTGTGTTTTTCATAATCAAATCCATGATTGTGTGAACTCTACATGGTTAAATATATGTTTAGGTTCAAAGCAGTAACTTCTGTATTGATATACCAAGTTCAAAGAAAATGCTTCAATGTGATTTTCTTACTAAAGCTATTTTGATTTTTTCAAAGCTATTACCTATTTTGCAACATAAAACACACATCCTTAAATCAAAATCAACAATGACTACATTTGTTATAAGGTAGATTATGTGAAAGATAATTTGAGAAAAAAATTGGAAATCTTCATATATTTCAGTACCATCTAGTCATTTGTTTTCCAAAATCAAATTCTCAATGATACATTTTTTTCAGGACATGTTCTTGCAAATACACAATAGCGTTTCCTTATCTTGGTATTTCTGTTCCCAATATATGACACAAAAAGGAAAAAGTATAAGTTTAACTGATTTAAGATTCAAGTTTAATAAGGTCATTAGTTTTGTTTTTCTTCCTGTCCTGTGAAGCACAACCTAATTCCCACAGGATACAGAAAACTCCAGGATTATCAATTAATGAAATATACCATGGATATTATTAAGAAAGTCCAAGACCAATTCATGTTAAGCTCCATTTGATTGTACAAGAGCTGTTAATAAATGTGTCATGATCTAGTTTTATCATTTGGTTTGAACTTGTGGTTCTAGGTAAAGGTTGTTTTGGTAATTTGCAGAAAAAAAGCTGGAAGAAAATTTAAAAGTTTTAAAGATTTATTTATTTATTTTAGAAGTAGATTTACAGGTGGAGAAAGCGAGGGAGAGACAGAGAGAAAGGTCTTCCATCTGCTGGTTCACTACTCAAGTATCCACAAAGGTGGGAGCTATGCCAATCCAAAGCCAGTAGCCAAGAGCTTCCTCAAATCTTTCATGTGAGCACAAGGGCCCATGCATTTGGGCCATCCTCCACTGCCCTCCCATGCCATAGCAGAGGGCATCATCAGAAAAGGAGCAACTGGGACATGAACTGGCATCCATATGGTATGCCAGCGTTGCAGGTGGAGGCTTTACCTACTAAGCCACAGTGCCAGACAAGTTTAAAAGTTTTAACCTCTTGAAGTTACTCTGTTAAAAAATCAAATGTGGCTGGTGCCGCAGCTCAATAGGCTAATCCTCCGCCTGCGGCGCCAGCACACCAGGTTCTAGTCCTGGTTAGGGTGCCGGATTCTGTCCCAGTTGCTCCTCTTCCAGGCCAGCTCTCTGCTATGGCCGGGGAGTGCAGTGGAGGATGGCCCAAATCCTTGGACCCTGCACCTGCATGGGAGACCAGGAGAAGCACCTGGCTCCTGGCTTTGGATCAGCGTGATGCGGCGGCCGCAGTGCGCCAGCCGCGGCAGCCATTGGAGGGTGAACCAGCGGCAAAGGAAGACCTTTCTCTCTGTCTCTCTCTCTCACTGTCCACTCAGCCTATCAAAAAAAAAAAAAAAATCAAAAGTGTGGTTTAATGTACATACATAAATATATTTCTTTACATTTGCTTTAAATTTTAGGTGTAATGAGAGGAAACTTTCTTGAAAATGTTTAATCAAATGAAATCTATGAATATTTGAGTGTCCTGAGAAGTCCAAATAGAGGAATATGTATCAACAGCAGAAAAAAGAGCTTGGGTCTCTACCCAAATATTGCTGGGAATTTTTCTACCTTTGATTTAAGCTGTATCATATATCAGCATTCTCTGAAACATTTTTTAAAATGGAAACTTTACAATAACTGATAATCATTACTTGTATTTTTGAAACTTTAAATGTTGATGTAATACAGGACATTTGGATTATTTAAATTAATAATTTTTCTATTCTACTGATATTTCTATGGGTTATTTGAATAAATATTCTACTATATCTTTTTAGTCAACTACTCGCTCAAAATTTTGTTTAATATTTTTTAGCCTTTTTGAGAAATGTCCATTCTGAAGCTTTATCATGTAGTATGTTTTATTTCTTAAATTCACCTTTTTTTGCCATAGGCACAAAGGAAGAGAAGAATGGCATAAATTAAATCAGAAAGTTATTGTAGATATTGTATATACAATAAATAAATAAATTATATATATTGCAAATGCTATATTGGGCTCCAGTTGACTCCTCAAATTTGTTAGCTCGGATAATCATCCATCTAACAATTGATTTTTGAGCTTTAAATCTTTTAAATAATTTCTTTAATGTTAAATAGTGCATATCTCTATAAGTTTGTTGTCAGACCCTTAAAACTGTATTTGGAATGTAAAAAGAGTTCTTTACCAGTCTGTATATCAAGTGGGTACCAGGGAATTAATATTTCTTAGAATATAGTAAGCATTTCTTATTTTAGAATGGATAATATGAATATCTATAAATTTCTCACCCACTGAATTGTGCTGTTATGGAGAGTTATTTTCAAAATCTTTAGCATTTTCCAATTGTTTGCTGCTACATGACAGTCTTGATTAGAGGTCATATTTGCTTGAACTCTTTTTCTCCATCTGTGCACAGTGCCTTGATATCCTTCCAAATGGACTGTGCTTTCTACAGGTTATTCTTCTATATCTCAGCAATATCCTTTCTTTATTTAGAAATGCTAATGCTGGGAGGTATACAAATTCTTGGACATAATGGGTCTTTGATCTGTTTTTGTTGTATAAAGACATCACAAACAGAAGTCTAAATGTTCTGTATCTGTATAAATGATTTAGATTTGGAAGTTCATATACTTTCAATACAATAAATAAAAATTGGAATATACATAATTATCATTTACATGAGTTTAAACAGTTATAAACAATATTAGATTATATTAGAGCTAGACTTTATCCTTTTAACAATGCAGATAATCTGGGCTATTCTTTCCAACTGGAGTTCAGCAAAAAATACATTAACACTAAACTAATGACTTATAGCTTTGTATAATGTTTAATATTAAGGGGAGGTATATCTTTCCCCACAACTAGAATTGAGTTAAAAAGGAAGCTCTTTTTTGATATTATATGCCACTTGTGAAATAGCAGACCTAATGAATTAAAGTTCTCTGCAAGATAAGTAGACACTCTCATTTTTCCACTTGGTTTGACTTGATTCTAATTCAGTAAAAGTGAAATATTACTTTCTATTTCAATATATAATCAGTTTTAGGGAAAAGGTATAGAGAATGAGGTTTTTCTTTTTAAAATTTTATTTAAGGTATGATAGTTTCATATATTTCATATAATCGTATTTAGGAACATAGTGATACTTCCCACACTACTGTCCCTCCTGCTCATGCTCATAGCCTTCTTACTCTTCCCTTTAACATTCCCACTCTTAATTTTTGCAAAGGTCTGTTTTTCAGTTCACTTAATGATCATTTGGTTAATCCTACACTAAGTAAAATAGTTCAACAAATAGTATGAAGAAAAACAACACTGTTCCACAACATTAGAGACAAGGGTTGTAAATAAACATCAAATCTCAAAAACATTATATTTAGGTACTCTACTAGTTACCCTAGATCAGGGAAAACATGATATTTGTGTTTTTGGGACTGGCTTCTTTCCCTAAGTGTAATGGTTTTTGGTTGCATCCATTTTGTTGCAAAAGATAGGATTTCATTTTTTACAGCTTAGTAGTACTCCATAGTGTATATATACCAAAGTTTCTTTATCTAATCATCAGTTGATGGACATCTGGGTTGATTCCATAACTTAGATATTGTGAATTGAGCTACAATGAACATGAGGGTATAGATAACTCTTTCATGTGCTGATTTCTTTTGTTTTGGGTAAATTTGCAGGAGTGGGATGGCTGGGTCATATGGTGGGTCTATATTCATATTTTTGAGGTATATCCATACTGTCTTCCAAAGTGGCTTTACAAGTTTACATACCCACCATCAGTGGAGTAGAGTACTTTTTTCCCCACATCCTCACCAGCATTTGTTTTTTGTTGATTTCTGTTTTAGAGCTGTTCTAACTGGAGTAAAGTAAAAACTCGTTGTGTTTTTGATTTCCTAGTGATTGTGAGCGTTTTTTCAAGTGTCTTTTGGCCAATTTAATTTCCTTTCTTGAAAACTGCCTGTTCAAGTCCTTTGCCCATTTATTAAGCGGATTGCTTGTTTTGCTGTTGGTGAATTTCTTAAGATCCTTATAAGTTCTAGCTCTTAATCCTTTATCAGTTTTATAGTGCAAATATTTTTCTCATTCTCTCTGCTGCCTCTTGACTTTAATGTGTGTTTCTTTTGCAGTGCAGAAGCTTCTCAGCTTTATGTTATCCCATTTGTCAATTTGCTATGACTGCCTATGCTTCTGGTGTCTTTTAGAAGAAGTCTATTCCTATACCAGTATCTTGCAGATTCCCCAATGTTCTCTAGTAATTTGAGAGTATTGTGTCATAGACTTATCTATTTGGCCCATTTATAGTTGCTTTTTGTGCAAATTTTGAGGTTGAGGGCTTGTTTCATACTTCTGCATGCAGATGTCCAATTTTCCCAGCACCGTTTGTTGAATGGGCTGTTCTTGCCACAGGCATTGATTTTAGCTTCTTTGTCAAAAATAAGTTGGTTGTAAATGTGTGGATTGATATTCGGGTTTCTGTTCTGTTCCATTGGTCTACACTTTTTCTGTGTGCCAGTACCAGGTTGTTCCAATTATAACTGCCCTGTAGTATGTCATTTCTGGTATTGTGATGCCTCCAGCTTCATTTTTGTTGTATAAGATTGATTTAGCTATTCAGAATCTCTTGCTTCCATGTGAATTTTAACATCATTTTTTTGCTAGATCTGAAAAGAATGTCATTGGTATTTGATTGGGATTGTGTTGAATCTGTAAATTACTATTGGTTGTATGGACATTTTGATGAGATTGAATCTTCCAATCCATGAACATGAAAGATTTTTCCACTTTTTTCTGTCTTCTATTTCTTTATAATGTTTTATTAATTTTCATCATAGAGATATTTGACATCCTTGGTTAAATTTATCCTTTGGTACTTAATTCTTTTTGCAGCTATTGTGAATGAGATTGATCTTAGAAGTTCTTTCTCAGACAGGGCATTGTGTTTGTATACATACCGTATTGATTTTTTGTGTGTTAATTTTATATCCTGACACTTTACTAAACCCTTTTAGGAGTTCCAGTAGTCCCTTAGTGGAGTCTTTTGAATCTCCTATAGAATTCCCCAGTGCTCTTGAGTTTCCTTTAACTAAATAAACAAACTGAAAAATTATATGATGCAACAGTATAGTGGGAATCTTGAACAGATATACAGGAAATCAAGGCTCTTAATGGGAAAAAAGCATTTATTCTTGCTGGCAGTTCCAGAGGATTTGTATCCAGAGTCTGGACCCTGAACAAAACAAGGTGTTGTCTTATATAACCAGGAACAAACAACTTGAAATTTTATAATACATATTCAGCTATACAACTTTTGAGGGATATCTTAAAGCTAGGACATTACTTTTACAACCGTCATACAAAGTTATACCTGCGGGCATCCAAGTCACTGCAGTTGACCTAGCTGCAACTGAAGTATTTCTTAGAAAGTTACTTCCACCTCCCTGTTCCCAGAAAGCCCCTGCTTGGATGTCTCTACACTTTTTGCCTTTAGTTGTTTTTTTTCTTCCTTCAAGGGAGGGCTCTTGGCTACATTTCCCAGGATCTCTGCCACAACAACATGACTGAAAAAATTGATAGAATTTATATTAGCTTGGTTACTTATGATTATAGCAATTTATAGGACTATGTGATTAACTAGCACAATTTTTTTATTTATCAATATATAGATATGAAACATATGATGTCTATTGATAGCAACAATGACTATAAAATAATCCTATTGTCCAGGTAATTATGAAGAATAATGTACCAAATTTATAAATTGTTTTCCAAATGCCCTCCTGGAGTATATAAAAGAATCATCTAGGATTGCATGTTACAATGCAGGTTTTTGGGTTCTACTATAAGGACTTCTGTTTTAGTAGATCTCAAGTAATGGCTGATATTCTCTATTTTTGACAAGCCCTAATGTATATAGATCACTGAAGTTCAGGTAATTTTTTAAATACAGAACTCCCAGAACCTTGAGTTTTTCAACCCTAGAGATGGTCAAAAGTAAAAATGTTGTAACCCAGCCAGATTTGCTAAATTTCTCTTATATGTTGTATTTAAAATCACTATCTGATGTCCAGCAAAGAAACATCATATTAGATTTAGGCTACCTAATCACTCTAACATATTTGAGTATTACTATAGTGATGGAGAGGTGAACATTTTACAGAGCAGCTTTTGCCATTTTTGTACTGCTATTTCTCCTATGAAGTATGCCTTTATATAGGTCCATTTTATATAATATACTGAAATTTCCATTCACTATGTCAATTATATCTCTTGGAGTGCATTTAAGGTCAAAGAAAGATTACTATTGATCACAGTTGCTGTCCCACATATTCAGCCAACTATAACCAAAACAAAATCAATAAAATGAGTGATGAGAATAAAAGGACACACATGTTTCTGGATCAGGGGATTTAGTAAATTAGAAACATAAATTTTGAAGAAAATTAACCATTTTGTAGGAATAAATAAATTTTTATGTACAGCCAGTTTCAACTTACCATATAGATATATTTTATTAACAGAAATGTATTAAAGAAGAAAAATATTTTAATTCTTATATGTTGTTTGAAGTACCTGATTTAACAATTTCTAAGAACACGTCGGCTTTTACAAATTTCCTTAAGGGGAAATATTAGCCCTTGAGCATTAAGATAAAAAAAAATCATTTTTTCTCCATTCCTACATTTTCTTCCCAAACTAATTAAGAAAAAGGTCTTTGGCTCTTAGGTAAGCATAATAATTAATAACATTCTTTGCCAGATGTGTGTTTCCTTTGACAGTCAGGAAATGAAAGTTAGCCATCATATTGTAAGAAGGCTCAAACCATATGGTGAGACTATCTGCAACATTATAACAGAGGTTTCAAGCTAATGTTTTAGGGGAACAGGGGTTAACATTTACATTTGTCACTAAAGCCAATAGATGTATGTTTGTGTGTATGTGTGTATGTGTATGTGTGTGCAATTTTATATCAGTTTGGATCTCTTTGAAGACATTTTCTCACTGAAATTGACATGTACATCTGTTGTAAAATATATTATTCGCTCTGTGGTGGGTTTTAGTAGAAGGTCTTAAGAAGTCTTAGGTTATCCAAGGAAGAGAAAACGCTACTTTCTGATCACCTTCAGACTCAAACTGCTGCATCAAGTCTTCCCTGCATTTTCAACTTGCCCTACAGATTTTGAACTTGTCGTCATTAACTCTTACATGGACATATTCCTGATAAATCTCTTTTTTAAAAATTTATATTTGTGTAAGGCCAAAACATTTCATGTATTTCATGAAATATACAGATTTAAGAGCATAATGACACTTCCCACCCTAATTTTCTCCCAACTCTAATCCCACCCACCCTTCCACTTCCTTTCTTATTTTCTCCTTCAGTTTTTTCAATGACATACTTTCAGTTCATTTTATAATCACAAGCTTAACTCTCCATTAAATAACAAATTCAAGAAGTAGAAAATAGACAAATCATTGTTCCTCAAGAGCATAGTTAAGAGCTATAAACAATAAATGGGTTGATAGATTGATCTAAAGAGACTTATTTTAAGGAATTGCCTCTCACAATTCATATATAGAAATTGGTATCTATAGTTGTCCATGAATGTACTTCAAAAATCTTGTGGAAAACGGAATTAAAAGATAAGCTTGAGGTGTAGAGGGTTAAGCTGCTGCCTGCAGTGCTGGCATCCCATATGGGTGTGAGTTCGAGTCCTGACAGCTCCACTTCCAATCTAGCTCTCTGCTATGGCCTGGGAAAGCAGTAGAAGATGGCCCAAGTCCTTGGGCCCCTGCACTCATGTGCAAGACCTGGAAGAAGCTCCTGGCTCCTGGCTTCGGATCTGTGCAGCGCGGGCCATTGTGGCTATCTGGAGAGTAAACCAGTGGATGGAAGACCTCCTTCTCTCTCTCCTTCTCCCTCCCTCCCTCTCCCCACTCCCTCCCCCTCCCGCCTCTTGTTCTCTGTGTCTAACTCTGACTTTCAAATAAATAAATAAATCTTTAAACAAAATAAGTGTATAGGGTTGGCATTGTAACATAGAGCTAAAGTAGCTGCTTACAATGCTGGCATCCCATGTGAGCAACAGTGTGTGTCATGATTGCCCCTTTTCCAATGTAGTTCCCTGCTAATGCCTAGAATAAACAACATAGGATGATCCAAGTGTTTGGGTCCCTACCACCTATGTTGGAGACCTGTGTGAAGCTCCTGGCTCTTGGCTCCCTGCTTCAGCCTGGCACAACCTGGGCCCTTGCAGCCTTTTGGAGAGTAAACCAGTGGACGGACTATCACTTATTTTTGTCTTTCCCTTTCTCTTTGGAGTTTTGAATTTCAAGTAAATACATAATTGTTTTTTTAAAAAAGATAAATTTAGAGGCTGGTGTTGTGGCACAGCAGGATAAAGCCCTGGCCTGGAGCACTGGCATCCCAAATGGGAGCCAGTTCCAGTCCCGGCTGCTCCTCTTCTGATCCAGCTCTCTGCTATGGTCTGGGAAAGCAGTAGAAGATGCCCCAAGTCCTTGGGCTCCTGGGAGACCTGGAAGAAGCTCCTGGCTCCTGGCCATTGCAGCTCCAGCCATTGCAGCCATTGCAGCCATCTGGGGTATAACCCAGTGGATGGAAGACCTCTCTTTCTGTCTCTAGCTCTCTCTGTAACTCTGTCTTTCAAATAAATGAATAAATCTTAAAATAAAAAAAGATAGGGCCGGCGCTGCAGCTCACTAGGCTAATCCTCTGCCTGCGGCTCCGCCACACTGGGTTCTACTCCCAGTCTGGGAGTCGGATTCTGTCCCGGTTGCCCCTCTTCCAGGCCAGCTCTCTGCTGTGGCCAGGGAGTGCAGTGGAGGATGGCCCAAGTACTTGGGCCCTGCACCCCATGGGAGACCAGGATAAGTACCTGGCTCCTGCCATCAGATCAGCGTGGTGCACTGGTCGCAGCGCGCTGGCAGCGGCGGCCATTGGAGGGTGAACCAGCGGCAAAGGAAGACCTTTCTCTCTGTCTCTCTCTCTCACTGTCCACTCTGCCTGTCAAAAATAAATAAATAAATAAATAAATAAAGATAAGTTCATTTTGGTCCAAAAATTTGAAATTCATGCATGCAATTAGTATTCAGAAGCCTCAAGGAAAATCCTGATTATGAAGAAACAATGCATGGATTTCAAATAAATTTTTATACCAAAATAGAATTATCTTTTAATTCCATTTTTCCATGAACAACCATTCATACTGGTTCTATTTTCGGGAAAACTCTGACAGAAGTAAGCATTATTTCTGCATATGAGAGAACCAAAAACAAACAAACAGATGTGAATCAACTTTCTCTATGTCCATATAAAGGAATTAGGTAAAGAGAGTTGATTAAGCAGAAGAAAATGGACAGTAAATATCAGTGTATAAAATAATTATATAGGATACATAAAAAGTACTAAAGAAAATTACTACCACTTAGACATACTTCTGTAGAAAGTTAATAAAATTGAAAATACCTTTGAGATTGAATAGGGAGGAAAAATGAAGACACAACTTGCCAGTATATGGAATAAGAAAAGTGACATAATTAGAGATTCTGAATTTGTATTTAAAGGAAAATAAATCAATATTGTGAATAATTCTGTGCCAGTAAAATGAACGGTTTATATGAAGTTGGCAAATTCCTCAAAATACATTAACAACTAAAGCTCAATAAAGAAGAAATCGATAAGTTGAAGATACCTATTCCTTTAAAACATATTAAATATAAGAACATAGTTAAAAATCTGTCATCAGAGGAAAATTCTTTCTTTGATAAATTTTCTAGTGACTTTTACCAAAAATTTGAAGAACAATTAATTCCAATTATATGCTAGAAATTCTAGGAAATAAGAGAGCTTACTTCTCAATTCACTTATGAGGCCAGAATACCTTTGATATGCAATAAAAGAAAACTACAGACCTATATTACTAAGGAACACATATACAAAAAAAATGTTTAAATACGTTTGGCAAATTGGATCAAACATTGCATAGAAGGATAATAAATCATGAATATTTTTTTTCTAAACTTTTCCTTAGGAAAATATGCTTTGCTTAATATTGAAAAATCTGAACTGGCACTGTGGTACAGTGGGTTAAGCCACCGTTTGCAGTGTTAGCATCCCATCTGGGTGCCCGTTCCAATTCTTGCTGCTCCACTTCCCATCTAGCTCCCTGCTAAGGTGACTGGACAAGTAGCAGAGGATGGTCCAAGTGCTTGGGTCCCTGTATCCATGGGGGAGACTGGCTTCAGCCTTGCCTAGCTCTGGGCGTTGTGGTTTTTATTTGCAATTCTCTGATGGTTAGTGATACTGAACATTTTTTCATTTGTCTGTTGGCCATTTGAATTTTATCTTTTGAAAACTTCCTGTTCCTCTTTATAACTGAATTGTTTTGTTGTTTTTGAGCATCTCGAATTCTTCATAGATTATGGATTAATATCCTTTATCAGTTGCACAGTTTGCAAATATTTTTCCCATTCTGTCAGTTGCCTCTTTTTTTGTTGAGTGTTTCCTCTGCAGGGCAGAAGCTTCTTAGCTTGATGTAACCCCATTTGTCTGTTTTTGTCTTGATTGCCTGTGTTTCTGGGGTCTTTTCCAAAAAGCCTTTACTTATGTCAATGTATCATAGGATTTTACCAATGTTTATGTCTGGTAATTTTGTGTCATCAGGTCACAGATTTAGATCCTTGATCCATTTTGAGTTAATTTTTGTATAAGGGGTAAAGTTGGGATCTTATTTAATACTTCTACAAGCAGCGATCCAATTTTCACAGCACCATTTGTTGAAGAGACTGACTTTTCTCCAGGAATTGATATAAGCTTCTTTGTCAAAGATTAGTTGGTTGTAGATATATGGATATTTCTGGGGATTCTATTCTGTTCCACTGGTCTACATGTCAATGTTTGTGTCAGTACCAGGCTTTTTTTTTTTTTTTTTTTAATTTATAACTGCCCTGTAGAATGTCTTGAAATCTGGTATTGTAATTCTACCAACTTTGTTTTTGTTGTTTAAGATGGGTTAAGCTGTTTGAGCTTTCATGCTTCCATATGAATTTTAGTATCATTTTCTTCTAGGTATGAGAAGAATGTTGCTATTTTGATTGAGATCTCATTGAATCTATAAATTGCTATTGACAGTACAGAAATTTTGATATTAATTTTTCTAATCCACAAACATGGAAGATTATATTCCATTTTTTATTCTTCTATTTCCTTCTTTAAAGTTTTCTATTTCTCATTTTTTAAAAAATATTTATTTATTTGAGAGTCAGAGTTACAACGAGAGAGGGAGAGATAGAGAAAAAGGTCTTCCATCCACTGGTTCACTCCCCAAATTGCCACAGCAGCTGGAGCTGGGCCGTTCTGAAGCCAGGAGCCAGGAGCTTCTTCTGGGTCTCACACTTGGGTACAGGGGCCCAAGCACTTGGGTCATCTTCCATTGCTTTCCCAGGCCATAGCAGAGAGCTGGATTGGGATAGGTGCAGCCAGGACACAGAGCCCATATGGGATACCAACACTGCATGTAGTGGCTTTACCTACTTTGCCACAGTGCCAGTCCCAAGTTTTATAATTCACAACATAGAGATGTTTAACATTTAGTCACATTTATTGCAAGACATTTAAAATTTTTTAGCTATTTTGAGTGGGACTGAAGTTATAAATACTTTCTCAGCCATGGGATTGTGTATACAAAAGCTATTGATTATTGTGTGCTAATTTTACATCCTGCAACTTTACCAAACTCTCTTAATGTGTTCCATTAGTCTCTTAATGGAGTCTTTTGGTTTGCCTATATATGGAATCATGTCATCTGCAAACAGTGATAACTTGACTTCCTTCTTTCTAATTTGTATTTCTTTGATTTCTTTTTCTTGCTTAATGGCTTTGGCTAAAATTTCCAGAACTATATTAAATAGCAATGGTGAAATTGTATATGTCTAGGAATCTAACCATGACTTGTATATTTTCCAACTTGTTGGTATTCAACTGTTTGTAGCAATTCCTTGTGATTCTTTTTTATTTCTTTGACTGCTTCGGGATATTAGTGGAAATGCTTCCAACTTTTCCCCATTCAGCATGATGCTGGGTGTGGCTTTGTCGAAAATTGTCTTGATTGTGTTGAGGATTGTTCCTTCTGTACCCATTTGCTTAAGGTTTTTTTTTTTTTTTAATCATGAAAGGAAGTTGTATTTTATCAAATGCTTTCTCTGCATCTATTGACATAATTGAGGTTTTTATTCATCAAACTATTAATGTGAAGTATCACACTTATTGATTTTTGTATGTTGAACGATCCCTGAATACCAGAAATAAATCTCACTTGTTCCATGTGAATGATATTTCTGATATGTTGTTGGACTTGGCATAGCTACTATTTTGTTGAAGATTTTATCAGTGATATCAGTCTATAGTTCTCATTCTGTTGTATCGTTTTTCTAGTTTGAAATTAAGTTCTGCTGGCCTTCTAAGGATTTTGGAAGTAGTCCCTCCCTTTCAATTGTTTAGAATAGTTTGAGAAGAATTAGAATAAGTTCTTTAAAAGTCCAGTAGAATTCAGTGGTGAAACCACCTGATCCTGGGCTTTTCTTTGTTGGGAGAATCCTTATTACTGATTCAATCTCTATCTTGGTTATTGGGCTGTTTAGGTTTTGTATGTCTTCATGACTCAATTTGATAGATTGTATATGTCTAGGAATCCATCCATTTCTTGTATATTTTCCAACTTGTTGGCATTTAGTTGTTTGTAGTAATTCCTTGTGATTCTTTTTTATTTCTTTGGTATATGGTGTTACATCTCCTTTTCTATCTGATTTTATTCATTTGGGCCTTCTCCCTATTATCTTTTGGTTAGTTGGGCCAATGGTATGTCAATTTTGTTTATTTTTTTCAACAAAACAGTTCCTTATTTCAATGCTCTTTTGTATTTTTTGTTGCTTGGTTTCATTTTTGATTATTTCTTCTCTAATTTTAATAATTTCTTTTCTCCTAATAATTTTGCAGTTGCTTTGTTGTTGTTTTTCTAGGTCCTTGAGATGCACTGATAGCTCATTTATTTGGTGCCTTTCTGATTTCTTGATGTAGGAACCAATTGCTATAAACTTCTCTCTTCACACTGCTTTTGCTGTATCCCATAAATTTTGATATGTTGTGTTGTGTGTTTTTTTTTTGTTTTTTTTTGTTTTTTTTTTTTTTTTTTTTTTTTTTTTGACAGGCAGAGTGGACAGTGAGAGAGAGAGACAGAGAGAAAGGTCTTCCTTTGCCGTTGGTTCACCCTCCAATGGCCGCCGCTGCCAGCACGCTGCAGCTGGCGCACCGAGCTGATCCAATGGAAGGAGCCAGGTCCTGGTCTCCCATGGGGTGCAGGGCCCAAGTACTTGGGCCATCCTCCACTGCACTCCCTGGCCACAGCAGAGAGCTGGCCTGGAAGAGGGGCAACCGACACAGAATCCAGTGCCCCGACCGGGACTAGAACCCGGTGTGCTGGTGCCGCAAGGCGGAGGATTAGCCGTGAGCCGTGGTGCCGGCTGATAAGTTGTACTGTAAACTTCATTCATCTCCAGAAAGTTTTTTGATTTCCAATTTGATTTCTTCTATGACCCACTGTTCATTCAGGAGCATGTTTATCAGTCTTCATGTGTTTGCATAATTTTTAGAGATCCATAGGTTGTTAATTTAAAGATACATTCCACTATGGGGTTAAAAGATACATAATATGATTTCAATTTTTTTGGATTTGCTGAGACTTGCCTTATGGCCTAGGAAAATCTGAACTCACATCTATTGTCTCAAAAGAATCATTAACACAAAATATCACTGTCTGAAGTGTGACATTTGGATAATAAATTTAGGGCTGCTATTAGAGTAAAGTAAATGAGGACACTTTTGCCTTGGACAAAAATTTTAAGAGAACCCCAGAATACTTACCAATTAAGACAAAAATATGTATGCAATATTTTATAAAAAAGTGAATACCAAAAAATTATAATATAAAATATCAAAAGTTTAATTAAAGACAGAAACTGTTGTCTTGCCAATTATGTTTTATAATAACATAATTGTTTAATAAGCTATTCTGTGGCCCTTTCTGGCATGAAAAGTACTGCTTGTTGGAAATTAGAATAAAATACAAGCTGGGTGAATTCATAAGGGAAGTTGCATTCTTCCCAGTGTTCAGTCAGATGCTTCCCATGTTACTCTAACCTCATGAAAAAGGAAGGGCAGGCAGAAATTTGTATAATGAATTAAAGCATTTTTCCATATGGCTCATGATTGAAAATAACTGGAAAGGAAAGATAAATAATAATTTACCTGTTGTCTTTTTCCAGACGGTACAAAGGGAGAATTCTCCCTTTGACATATTTTCTGCTATCACAAGTATACTTGCAGACTTACCATTCCAAAATAAATGTTATAAAATTTATTCATTAATAATGTAGTTAATAAAAATATTTGCTACCAATAACAAAAGTTTATTGCCCTGTATTAAAATTATGGTCTCTTCACATTGTATTTTTATAAAGGAAATTGCAAATTTGAGACATAATGGGTACTTTTCAAATTACAGAACTGCTGCAAATTTTCTTCTTCCATGTTATCAGGAGGACAAGAGAGGTTATCAGTTAAGAGCATGACCCTTAGAATCACTGAGTTAATATCCCAGCTTTGCCACATGCCAGCTGTGTGTCTAAGAGCAATTTAATCTCCATGGCTTTCAGTTTCAATATGTCAAGGGGCTGTTATAAAATGTAGCAATGTAGGCTAAAAATCTGTCACAATACGAGGTCTGTAGTAAGCATTAAAAAAAATTGTACATGTTACTATTATTAAAGTGCGTTTTAATGGGAGTACAGATGGGAGGATTCCTGGAATGCTCCGTCATAGCGAAGACTTCCCAGAAATCCTCAATGAATAGTACTTTCCTGAGTGGAAATGTTTCAGGTTCCACTGAAGGATAATGATAAGTTGTTATATATTCCCAGGTGATGGGCAAGCAGATTAAACCATGTTACTGTTCAAGTAGTTTGATTTATCTTTCTGGGGTAGCTCCACCTATTATTACAAAAGACAAATTTGCACTTAGTCTGTCAATTTAGGTTCCATGGTAAGTCACCCTTGGAAAGGATGAGCTGTCAATGAGGAGACAGATCGAGTTGTTGTGTATGCAGAAACCACCTCAGTACTGTTCAAAGTTGCTTCAGAAGCTAACAAACTGAGAATGTGCCAAATCAAGGAGAGTGAGAAGTTTACTCATTTGGTTTGGAAAGGGCTGGGTTTGACTTTCCTCTCATAGTTGTAGTAATTTAATGTTTAATGTAGAAGTTAATGATTTTAATTAATCATTGATTAGTAACGAATGAATTTGACTTAGGAATTAATCATAAAATGATTTTGATTTACTAGATCTATTTCCTTTGCATTTCTTTTACCACAGCACAAGACATTGTATGGTTACTTTTTTGGAAGTTATTCCTGGCTGGATTAATTTGCATAGAACAGAATCTTGATAAGTTTACTCAACTGTTCCACACATCTTTCAAAGTAAATCATTTTATAACCTTTTCACTCTGTAATAATATCTTTAACTACTAGCATTGTCAGCCCATTTCTTCTGATTTGTGACATAATTTGGATTTTTATATGCAGTTTAATTTCTTAAATGTATATTATTATGGTTTGGACAATTTGGATTTCAAAAGAAATGAGAATAATTTTGCTTATCATAAAGTTTAAAAATTTGTCAATTGGGACCGACTGTGTGGCATAGCGGGTAAAGCTGCCACCTGCAGTGCAGGCATCCTGTATGGGCTTTAGTTCGAGTCCCAGCCACTCCACTTCTGATCCAGCTCTCTGATGTGACCTGGGAAAGTAGTAGAAGATGGCTCAAGCCCTTGGGCCCTGCACCTGCGTGGGAGACCTGGAAGTAGCACCTGGCTTTAGATCGGTTTAGCTCTGGCCATTCCAGCCAATTGGGAAGTGAAACAGCAGATGGAAGACTTCTCTCTCTCTCTCTCTCTCTCTCTCTCTCTCTGACTCTGCTACTCTCTGTGTAACTCCGACTTTTAAAGCAATAAATAAAATCTTTAAAATATTCATCAATAATTAGAAATAAATATAAAAGTAAGTGGTATACTGAAATAGTAATATTTAGTACTTTCTGAGATATATCATGATAGGATTTTTGAAATTTTTAATATATTCTTCTTTGCTGGTAGTATCAGAATAAGCCTCCTGTCAATATTTAATTATATTTTCACCACATAATGAATATAGGAATCCAGCAATAAGGACATATATATATATATATATATATATGTACTGATTCATACAAGGATATTCAGACCTTTATAAAAAGCAAAAGTAAATTCTGAAAATTATGAGAGACAAAAAATAATGGTTTGACTAACAAGTAAGGCTTATTTTTAACTTAAGTCTTTTAAGAAGCAAACTAGTGATGATATACATAGAATTATCCTTTGTGAGAGAAGTTTGTAACTTGGACTAGCTTTTCTATTTTTAAATCTCTAGCCATGACATGAATGGAGCTCCAAATGCATAAATTTACAAGAACTTTTTAATTACCCTTAGTGAAAATAAAGTCAATATTTGCTTCTTCGCTCCTCACTCTTTGGCATCACTGTTTAGTAACAAAGCTCAAAACCTTAGGATTCTGAGTCCTGTCTCCTTTGTGGAAGAAATGATAAAAGCAATTATTCCTTCAGGGTGTTTGAAGTAAGGATAATATAGAAAAAAATAAAAAGCGTGAGTAATGTACATATAGGAATTTAACTCAGTACCACACCTCCTCTCAAATACAAACACCTAATACAGATAGTTATTAAACCAAAGAAAAGTAGTAACTATTGTTGATGTGAGTTGTTTACACATCATTCTCCCTCACAACACACTAAGAAGATTATGCTAATCTATTTTGAAATGTTTATTATACTGATCTAGAGTCAATTACAAATTCTATCTATAAAAATATTCCTTAGACAATTATCATTTGATATGCCTGATATCTAGGTAGAGTAAGTTAGCTAAGTTTGTTATTTTAGAAAATGTGTTCTCATTTAGGCAGTGGTGTATTTTCACCCAGACCTTGGCTTTTAGGAGAGTTAATGTCAGATAATCTATCTAAAGGGGACTTAGCCTTGATCCCCAGCATTACCAGCACAAGCACGATGAATTGAGTACAGATAAAGCTTTTTAATATGAAAAAATAGTGCATATCTAATGAGGATTGTGTTCTGAAAAATTTTAAGATCCTTTTGGTTGAATCCAAATTTTTTCATTTGCAGTTCCAAGCATTTTATTTATATATTTAATTTTTAGTCATGTTAAAATTGTTTCATATGAATAAAATAAGTGCTCAATATAAATGAATTTTCCGAGTGTCAATACATGTTAATAAGCCATCCATTATAGTATACTATTATTAATTTAAATTTTGTTTCTATTATGTTATGGAAGTTAGAAATATTAGTTCCAATTCAGTTATAGGAAATAGATAAGAGAGAACAGAAAGTGACCAGATGCTGCAACTGATCAGTAAAACTGGAGTTGACATATTTTGACATATTTTCTGCATATTTTGAAAAACTACAAATATCCTTTCTCTTATTCTGATTTTCCTACTCTGTTAAGATTGTTCAAGATCAAACAATGAACATTTTTGATAAAATTAATATTTCTGGATTTCTGACTTAAGGACAATCTCTGAGTTGCATAGCCCCAACAGAGTGGCAATTTTCCTGTAGTTAGCTCTAAAGGCTGATGAGAGAGTCTGGGAGGTGGACCAACGTAACATACCATGGAAAATACTCTGCTGATTACACGAGGGTTAAATGAGTCATTAAGTTCAGCCATTCCAATCATGTCGATGATAAACAGAGAGTAAAGCCCCTTCTTTCTCAGCACTAGGAAGAAAGGCATGCATGGCTTTAGTCATAATTCCAACTGTTCTTACTACTTGAAGATACTTGGCCACAGGCAAGAAAATGAGCTCCTGTGTCCTGGCATGCACAAAGACTTAGAACTGTGCTATCATTACAAATATCCTCATCATCTTCTCCAACCTCATGTTCAATATTTCATTAAAGAAATGTTTTTGAATTTGAAATTTACATATGGACCATGCCTGCAGTGTAAGAGCTGGCAGAAAGAGATTTGCCTCAAAAGACCAGAAATTTAGTGGGCTCTTCCGTGCTACTTCCGTGCTACACCATAGTTATAGCTGTTATTTCCCAAACAGCTCTATGAAGGAGGATTTTTATTGTTGTTGTTTGTTTAAAGCCTATGAGCAAACTAAGTTTGCTGTATGTTGAATCACTTACACTCTGTTCTAGAACTAGTGTTAGCTGACATATTTGTGGAAAATAGATCTGTTCAGTTCCAAATCTGGGACTTATCCCATTAGCTTTCAATCTCTAGTCCTTTACTTGTACCTATAAATTATTTGCTCTAAACTGCAAAAATAAATATACATTCTATTGTTTATAACTGACCCAGTTTGTGTGAAAGACAGACTGCTATTGAAATAAGGTTGATTTCTAATCATGTCAAGACATACAGACAAAAGAAAGTTTTAAAATGAGTGTTACAAAAAAACTAGATATTTAAAACTTGTGTCAGAGTAAGATGAAAACCATTTGGGATCCTGTATTTTGGAGTACCCGAAGTTAGTGTCATTCCAGTGACAAAACTGGGCTAAGTCCTTCATGAAAATAATTTCCTTCTGCTCAGCCATAAGTTGGGGGTACAGAGAAAATAGTAGCAATAAAAGCTGCTGGTTTAAAAGTAATTGTGTCATGTTATATTTAACACTGTGCCATATAATTAAAGTGTAATTTACCACCCAGATTGGAAGACTTTTGAAAGAATGTAGGGAACGACCCATTCAAGTGAGAACACTGGTGGCTGTTCTAAAGCCGGATTGTGTCATGCCAGCATACATAGCTCCAAGGTCAGTGTCTCTTCTTTGCTCTTTTCTGCTGTTCTTTTGCTTATAGAATACCAAAAATAGTTCAGAGTGGCATGCCATTCTTAAATCTACTTGTATCTCAGCAACTCATCTCTTTCGCAATATTAGCATTGCTTTTACCCTTGAAGGAGGCAATGTTGTAGCATCATAACACCATTCAGAGGTGGCATTAGCTGGCCATTACATTTATTCTCCCCTTACTCTCTGTCTATGAATAGAAAGCAGTTACATTTTGTATAAGACAAAGGTACTCTGATTTTTACATGCTGGAAACACACTGGAAATGGAGATGGAGAATATCCTGGATACTTTTTTTAAAGGAAAATCTAGAATTGGAGCATTTATGGATTTATGCTAGAAAATAACAACATTTAGCTTTCCAAATGTCTAACAAACTGTCAGTTTCTTCCCAATAACAGGTCGCAAAGATGGGTGTTTTTTTTTTTTTTCCTCATGGTTAATGATATAAAGAACTTTGTCTCAGTGCCCTTGGAAGCAAGATGATGGAGAATTCATTCAAAATTGACACTGATCTCTTGTTAAAATATTCCCTTGCATAGAAAATGATATATATCTAAACTATTTAATGTCTATGTATTATTTAGTTAAAATATATGCCTTATCGTGCTAATAGCCAAGTCCTTAGTCTGCTTGGATACATCTGATCCCATATATATACATTATGAATAAACACTATATTTATAGTTACTTACATATATATCCCATCATTGTCCCTCGTTTACTGGAGGAAATAAACAACTCTTCAGTAACTCTCCACAGTAAGAGAAGAGGACTTATATAGTTGTGCAAATAATCTCCGAATCTAGATTTACTCATTAATAGTTTTGATGAATTGAATGAAAATAATCAAAAACATCTACCACCCAGTCTCCAATTCAAGATGAAAAATTTTAGACCAGTCAGACATGTTTTAATTGGCATTATAAGCATCTGAAGTGGAATATATAAGTGAAACATTAAATTGCCATGTAGAATTTAGTTTTAATACAGTCATCTCATTTTGAAACTGACAGTTTAATTATAAGAATCCTGTTCATTTATATGAACATCAGTAACACTCCGGTGGCATCTGCTGATGACTTGGGTGTGACCTGAATGGGTAATTACAAAATGAAAAGTCTCAGGGAGAAGAAGCAATGAATAGTGAGTGGATACCTGGCCCTAAATTCTGAGAAAGAGATGGACAGACAGGTAAACATATGATAAAACCACAGACTTTACTTAGATTGGAAATGAGAAGGATATTTCAGAGAGACAGAATCATAGAGACTCTTGTATTTGTGTACTGGAGAGAAAAGGAAATAAGAGAAGTCCAGTTATCTGTTTCAATGTGAAGACAGAAAGTTCCCATGGCAGTGTGAGCTCACTAGGGCATGAATCTGTTGGGTGGAAGACTGGCAAAGTTCAGCATATTATAATTAGTGTCTGGAAGACCTTTCTCTCCGTCTCTCCTTCTCTCTGTAACTCTACCTCTCAAACAAATAAATAAAACATCTTTAAAACAAAGTTTGAAGGAATGGACAGTTACTGAGAGTTTGATACAGAACAAGATAGGTCAGCATTCACTAGAGTGGAGCATATAGAGTGGAGTGGAGCTCAAAGAAGCATGAGCTTTAGCATATTTTTGGAGCAGAGAGGTCTAGGTTAGGCAGGAGCCAAAGCGTGTAGCACTGAGATGTCAGACGGGTGGAGAGAGCCATATGGTGGTTAGGGTGAAGAACCAAGAGGACAGAAAACACAGGCAAGTCAGTTCAAGGAAAAAGACATTCAGCTGCGTTTCCAGCCCTAGAGAGCCAAGGCAGGCCCCACTTCAGGAAGCATCAACTGGGGGCCTCTAATCTTGAAGACGGTGATCAAAGGGCACCATTTGGTGCTTGACTTTTGAGGTTTATTTTGGTCTGAATAAAAATTAAAAGAAATGGCCTCTAAGGGCAAAGGAAAGTTTTATAATCCTAAGACAAAATACATCTGAACAAACAAGAAATGAATCAGAGAAAATCACCAAATGAAGTAGTGCAAACAGTCCCCCAAATATTTTAAATTCCTTGTAGAAGAGACAGATTCAAATAATTGTATTTAAATGGTGGCAGAACTAATATCAGTCAGTGATACTAAAAAAGCAATTATGTTGGAGAGACAATGAAAATAATGAGTAACCCCCCAATACAATTCCATTTGTAGTGAGTATTCATAACATGCAGACACATACGCAGAAAGATTACTGATTGCCAGGTACTGTGAGAAGGGGTGAGTGAGACACGACTGCTGAAGGTTATGTGGCTTTATTTACTTATTTTCTATTTAATACATACAAATGTTCTACAATAATATAGTAATGATGGCTGCACAACTCTGAATACCACAGTGCTTCAAAAAGTGTGTGGAGAAAGAATTAAAAAATGTTTGTTTTGGTATAAAAGTTTTGAGATCCATGAATGGTTTTTAGAACATGCCTTTTGCATTATCTTTTGAAGAACTCTCCTTTACCAAAATCCAACAAATTATATGCTTTACAGGAAAGAATTTTTTAAAAAAATATTTATTTTGTTTGTTTGAAAGGCAAAGATATAGGGAGAGAAGGAGAGAGAGAGAGGTCGATCTTCCATCCACCTGTTCACTCCCCAAATGGCCGCAATGGCCAGGGCTGGGCTAGGCCAAAACAAGGAGCCATGAGATTCTTCTGGGTCTCCTATGTGGGTGCTGGAGCCCAAGCACTGGCCAACATTATCAGGGTGCTAGATTGGAAGTGAAGTAGCCAGGACTGGAACCAGTGCCCAAAATGGGATGTGGATACTTCAGGCAAAGGCTTACCCTTCTATGTCACAGTGCTGGACCCTACAAGAGAATTTTATGATATGTAAGTTATGGTCATAAAATTCTGATAATAATAAGTTCCCAAATTTTTAAATGGGTTATTTTCAACAATATTACTATAAGTTCTTAAGATTTACTTTGATCACCCATATAAAAGCACATCAGTTATGATTCACTCAGAGTAACAGGAAATGACATTTTTCTTCTCTGTTATTTTTGTGGATTTGTAAATTGTTTAAAAAGAAATTATGAAATAAAGTAGAAAAGTTGAATAACCTGTGGTAGATCCCTAAAGGATATGGGGAAGTATATAAAATTATACTTAGGGACATCTTCAGTAGGTAGATAAAGATGGACAGAATGGACAGGAGAAAGAAAAAGAAGAGGATGAAGAAAAGGAGATACGCGAACCTGTGTGACAAATGGATAATGAGAACAATAGGCAAGAGAACTTGACAACCTTGATGGAAATTGATGTACAGTTGTGACCATCTTTTTTGCAATTAGGTGAATGTAAAAAAACAAAAACTGCAGGTCACTATTAGCACAGTATTCTGCTTATTATATATTTACTTACCAATTCTGAAATATCCTTGGAGACAATTAAATTTCATAGGTCTAGACATGTTTTTGAGAAAAAAATAATATCTTTCTGCTCTCACTTTGGACTTAACTGAAAGAACAACTTCTTTATTACAATTTGTATCCAAAGGAAGCTGCATTATCACATTATAACCCAAAAATCAGACATCTGTGAACATTATGCATTGTGCCAAAAGTCAAAAAGCTAAGGCAAAAAACTCATTCTGTATCAACTCTACATAATCACAGATGCAATGGTGATCTGGAATGACAAAAGCGGAGTTGAGTTGTATTCCATTTACATAGAAAATGTCAGTTGGTTATGCTTCCCATTATGCGTAAACTAAACTATCCAACATTTCCTTGCTAATTTTATCTTTGATGCATGTCTTTTGACCTTCAGATGATCTGATTTCATATTTAAAAACAAAGCCTAAAGATTTTCTAAACAAATTGTAGCTAGTTAGACCTTACCTGCATTTTAATTTATTTCTCTGTGGATATATTTATTTTGTGAGTTAACTGATCAACTTTCAAATATCAGAAGTGATTTATTCTTAGTATACATTTATACAACAGAGAATATATTTATTCTAATTAAGATATTGAGAAATATTTTAAAAGCAGAATCAAATAATTCATTTTTTCATATAGAATCTGGCATGTTGAAGTAAATAAAAATTATAGACAGTACTTCATTGGCTATCTACATCGCACCAGATGCTTTAGGTATGAGTATTTATTTGTGGAGCCTCACATGCAATTGTAAAACTTTGCTAAACTGTCTTTGGTATTTTATAATGAAGGAGCAATAAAAGTGTCCCTACTGAAGTTTATTTTGAAAAAACAGAAATAAATGATCAAACATAATTTTGTTGCTACTATATTTTCCTCATACATTTTCCCAACACAGTTTCCTAAAGCATTGAGATTTATACGTTTTTGTATTGCCCAGACATTTTAGCACAAATATATCTATCAATAGTTGTTGCTATAACTGAATTGAAATATATTTACTATATACAAGATAAGGCTCTTGAAGATGAATACATAACATACTATAGGAATGAATACATAGCATACTATAGTGTGGGGAGCAACTGCAGCAACTCGGACTAGACTAAGTTACTGGAATTAAGACTTATTCTATGCATCTGCTCTCCCACAATATGGCGCTGGGAGAGGAGGAAACAGCTTCTACACAGCTGCCTCCAGTTCAACCAATAAACTGTAGGACCTACTCCTGATTGGAGGAGAGCAGCGTACTTGGCGTGTGGGAAGCAGAGTTGGGATTGGTGGAAGAGGACTATAAAGGAGGAGAGAGACAACATGCACCAGGAACATCTATCTGAAGGAACACCTGTGCAGCCCCCGAGAGAGCCGGCCGGCGGTGTGCCGCTCCCCCGCAGAAGTGGGGAAAGTGGCAGGGGGAACCGCCCTTCCACGGAGGTGGAAGGGTCAGTTGCCAACCCGGGAAGAACCAGCAGCAAACCCGGGGAGGGCCGAGCAGACGAAAGAACAACGCAGGGTCCTGTGTCGTTCCTCCACGAAGACGGGGAGCGACACTATAGGAATTAATCTTTTTCTAAAATAATATTTATAACCTATCAGAGAGTTGTTTCTCTGGAACATATTGAAAAAATCAATTGGATGTTTGCTTAAGTGCATACTAACAATGATTCAATTCCAAATTACAGTGAAACCATAGCCCTGGGGCATTTGGCCTAGTGGTTCAGATGCCCATTAAGACACCTGCGTTCTATATTGTAGTACCTGGGTTTGGTAATGTGTCTGGATCCTGACCCTCGTTTCTTGCTAATGCAGAATCTGGGTGGCAGCGATTATAGCTCAAGTAATTGAGTTCCTGCTACCTACATGGGAGAATGGGATTCATTTCTCAAATTCCTGCTTCATCCCCAAGCCTCCCTAGTCATTTGGGGCAGTTAGAGTCAATCAGTGGATAGGACCTCTCTCTATGTCTGTCCGTCTCTCTTTCTCTGTGTGTCTCAGTCTCAAACAAAACAGAATCACAAAGCTCTCACATTGTACAGGTATTATCAAAGGAGATAAAATTCATCAAGGCATACAATTTATATTTATGGCATTTGTAATGAGTATCTCACAACATAGAGTACCCCCATCAAGTCCAAAGCCCTTTAAAGAAAACAGAAATATCTTATTTATGGTTAGCGTGATGGAAAAGTCTGAAATGAAAAATTCCAGTCATAGTCTTTTATTATTATATAATCTATGCTGTTAGAAGAATTACATACATACATTAGTTTATTTATGTATAAGAATTACATAAATGTCTTTTATTTTGTGTAATTTTCACAAATGGGACAATAAATAGGGCCTTATACTCCTAGCAGGTATCATCCTTATTTCCCATTGAAAATAAGGTCTCTGGTATTTTCAGTTTAAGGAAAAAATAAAAAAGAAATTAGCCCATGTGGGGAGCAACTCGGACTAGACTAAGTTACTGGAATTAAGACTTATTTTATGCATCTGCTCTCCCACAATATGGCACTGAGAAGGGAGAAACAGCTTCTACACAGCTGCCTCCAGTTCAACCAATAAACTGTAGGACCTACTCCTGATTGGAGGAGAGCAGCGTACTCGGCGTGTGGGTAGCAGAGTTGGGATTGGTGGAAGAGGACTATAAAGGAGGAGAGAGACAACATGCACCAGGAACATCTAAAGGGAACATCTATCTGAAGGAACACCTGTGCAGCCCCCGAGAGAGCCGGCCGGCGGTGTGCCGCTCCCCCGCGGAAGTGGGGAAAGTGGCTAGGGGGAACTGCCCTTCCACGGAGGTGGAAGGGACGGTAGCCAACCCGGGAAGAACCAGCAGCAAACCCGGGAAGGGCCGAGCAGACAAAAAGAACAGCGCAGGGTCCTGTGTCGTTCCTCCACGAAGAGGGGGAGCGACAAGCCCACTATTTGAATAATGTTTGTCAAAGACAACTTATTCAAAGGAGAAAAATTACTGGAAGCATTTTTTTTTTTTTTGACAGGCAGAGTGGACAGTGAGAGAGAGAGAGAGAGGTCTTCCTTTTCCATTGGTTCACCCCCCCAATGGCCGCTGCGGCCAGTGCGCTGGCCCAAAGCCAGGAACCAGGTACTTGTCCAGGTCTCCCATGTGGGTGCAGGGCCCAAGCACTTGGGCCATCTTCCACTGCACTCCCTGTCCACAGCAGAGAGCTGGACTGGAAGAGGAGCAACCGGGACAGAATCCGGAACCCCAACCGGGACTAGAACCCAGTCTAGTGAGTCTGCTGTGTGTCCCGATTCCCATGTAGGATCATTCTCAGCTTTTTAATTCTATCAATTATTTGCAGACACTGGGCTTATTTATGTAATCCCTTTGACAATTAATCCCATCTTTTTGATCAATTATGAACTTAAACTGATCACTTTAACAAGTAAGATGGCATTGGTACATGCTACCCTTATGGGCCTCTTGTCTTTTTTGATAACAACTGGCCTAACAAATGTAAAGTTATACCTCATTGTGCCTTTGATTTGCATTTTTCATGATGATTTTTAATGTCAAATACTTTCTCGTATACCTAATGACCTTATTTGTGTTTTCTTTGGAAAATATATACTACATTTCTTTGCCCATATCTAATCAAATTACTTAGTACTTTTCTGTTGAGTTATGAAAGTTTTTCATATATTTTGAATAATAACACATTATCAGATATATGGTTTGCAAATAATGTTCCCAATCAATAGTCTGACTTTTCATTTTGTTGTTTCCTTTGCTATACAGAAGCTTTTTAGTTTATTATCATCTTTGTTTTTCCTTTTGTTACTTGTGATTTTGATATCCAAAAAAATTACTGCTGAGACTTATTATTTTCTTCTCTAATATTTTTATGGTTCCAATACATATGTTTAGGTCTTAAGTCATTTTGGACTGACCTTTTGTATGGTGTAGGATGAGGGTCAAATTTCATTCTTTGCACGTGAGTGTCTAATTTTCCCAACACAATTTATTGAAGAGACTACCCTGTCCTAATTTCATGTTCAAGGTGCTCTTGGAAAATATTAGTGGACCATACATGTTCCATTAGTCTATGAGCCTGCTTCTGTTCCCATACCCTACTCTTTTGATTATTATAACATTTTAATATACTTTCAAATCAGGAAGTGTGATACTATCACTATTTTTCTTTCTCAGGATTTCATTGGCTGTTCAGTGTCTAATGTGGTTCAATAAAAAAAAAATTTTTTTTTCTATTATTGATTGGCCATTCTCTAGTTGCTGATTCTGTCTAACTAGTCTAATACCTTACCCTGTATTAAAGTGATCATATAAAAACAATATTTACTAAATATTATGTCTTAAGAATTTACTAAATATTATGTCTTAAGAATTTTACTTGATGCTTTGTATACATGATCACTTTCAATTTCATTATCTTATTGCATATGAAGCATAAAACTTAACCTTAATAAGCATCCTTTTTTTGATGTTTGTGATCCTTTATGTCTTACAAGGGATAAAAGTGGAATGTTGTCAGTATGGTAAAAAAATATTGTGAGCTGTCAGTTAATTAAAAAAGTTTCAATTGCCCCAAATCCTGCTTTCCCTAATAGTGATATTTCCAAAACTTATACATATTCTTGTTTTTAGGCAAGACTAGTCTCTTGCCATGTAGAAAGTTAATAAGGAATAAACAACTTTTAAAAATAATACTCATTAACCTTTGTGATGTATCTATGAGGGAGGTAACTAATTATACAGTACATAGAAGTCCAGGGCTTAAAATGAATAAAAGGTATCAGAACCACAGTTGGGACAGGAAAGCCTCTTTGTCTTTCATTCTCTGGTCTCTCAGGCAAGAAGGAAAAAATAGGTGTTTGGCTTCCATAGCCTTGGCAACTCATGGCTAGAGCCTAAGGAGATTACTGCCGCCATAAACAAGAGTGTCAAATTGCTAAGTCAACAACAGGAGTCACTGTGTACTTACTCCCCATGTGGGATCTGTCCTTAATGTGTTGTCCAATGTGAATTATGCTGTAACTAGTACTGAAACAGTATTTTACACTTTGTGTTTCTGTGTGGGTGCAAACTGATGAAATCTTTACTTAATATATACTGAATTGATCTTCTGTATATAAAGAGAATTGAAAATGAATATTGATGTGAATGGAGTGGGAGAGGGAGCGGGAGATGAGAGGGGTGTGAGTGGGAGGGAAATTATGGGGGGGAAGCCATTGTAATCCATTAACTGTACTTTAAAAATTTATATTTACTAAATTAAAAATAAATAAAAAATAAGTTTTTGCACAGATAGCAAATGCAGGGATTTCAAAAATGGGGCATTGTATGTAATGCTTATATTTTTGAAAGTTATTTAAGGAATTTCCCTAGATAATCATTCTTTTTCATGTCAATGGTATGTATTATTCTTTATGAAAGACTGAAGAGTACTACTAATTTAAGTTCCAATCACTGTTTTGTTTTTTTTTTTTTCTTCCTGAACTTTGGAGAAAGGTTTGGACAGTACACACACACACACACACACACACTTTCTCAGGTAAAAAAGTAGATGTCTGGAAACTCTTTAGGGGATTGCATTCCTCAAAAGCAAACCTTTTAGCTGAAAATATGTTTTCCATGGTTACAGTCCTGTCAGTTTCAGGATGTTTCTCATGGCATTCTCAATAATTGTGGTGATCTTGTAAGAAGAACTGCTAACATGATAGAAAAAATAAAAGAAAAAATAAATTCTTAATTGCTGGAGCCTAGGATACATTAACAGATCACTATCTCAGAAATCTGAGCTATGAGCTGCAAAATTACTGTGGCTCATCCAAGAATTGTTAAAGCAGGGTCAGTGCTATGTGTCCCTTTAAAGCATGTCAGGGTCAAGTCTATTTAACTTAAGAAGGCCTTGGTGTGGTAGAAGCCCGGTTTCTGCATTTCATAGAAGCTGGTTGTAAATCGAATAGAAGCAGATGACATTACATTCCTACATATGTAAAAACAATTTACGGTTGATTTCAAAAGGCAGAGCAATAGAGAAAGAGAAACTCTCACTCATACACACACACACACACACACAGAGAGAGAGAGAGAGAGAGAGAGAGACAGAGAGAATTTCATCTGATGGTTCATTCCCTAAATGGCTGTGATGGCCAATATTGGGGCAGGCTGAAGTCTGGAGACTGGGACTACTTCTGTGTCTCCCTGTGGGTGGCAGGGCCCAAGCGTTTGGGTATCTTCCTCTGCTTTCCCTGACACATTAGCAGACAGCTATATCAGAAACCCAGCAGCCAGGGCTTGAACCAGTGTTCCAACATGAGATGCCAGCACTGCAAACAGCGACTTGCCACAGCCACAGCCCCTCTCTATTATTTGAGTTCGTGAATCTTGTCATTACTTTATCTTCACTCTTTTATGAAATTTTAATTTCTGACTTTATTGGTTTACAAATAATCTGGAATCTATATATAAATATAAATAATAAATATTTATATAAATGTAAATATAAACCTATATGTACCTCAGGTTTAGGGCTGGGACACCCACAACACAAAGTAATTGAGATAATGAAGAATAGTGAAAAATATGACACTCATAGAGTATTCTGTTTTCTAACAACCTTATTCCTTAATGCTGTATGTTAGCTGTACACCACTATTCTAACATCACTCTATTTTCCATAACTATCCTCAAACTCCATTGTCCTCTCACACTCTATTTTTATTATTTTCATATTTATTTTTGCATTTGCTCTGAGAAGCGTTGTGCTTCAAATGCTTTGCAAAACAAGTGATAAAATATATCTACCCTTATAGAATGTGAAATTATTTTTCTTTTAAAGATTTTATTTATTTATTTAAGAGGTAGAGTTACAGACAGAAGGAGAGACAGAAAGGTCTTCCATCCACTGGTTCACTCCACAATTGACCGCAACGGCCGGAGCTGCACTGATCAGAAGCCAGAAGACAGGGGCCCCTTCTGAGTCTCCCACGGGGTTCAGGGGCCCAAGCACTTGGACCATCCTCCGCTGCCCTCCCAGGCAATAGCAGAGAGCTGAATTGGAGGAGGAGCAGCTGGGACTTGAGCTGGCGTCCATATGGGATTCAGGTGCTGAAGGCAGATGCTTAGCTTACTATGTGTCACAGCACCGGCCCTGAGAATGTGAAATTCGTAATTTTTTTTTGACAGGCAGAGTTAGAGAGAGAGAGAGAGAGAGAGGTCTTCCTTCTGTTGGTTCACCCCCCAAATGGCTGCTATGGTCGGTGCACTGCCCCGATCCGAAGCCAGGAGTCAGGTGCTTCCTCCTGGTCTCCCATGCGGGTGCAGGGCCCAGGGACTTGGGCCATCCTCCACTGCCTTCCCAGGCCACAGCAGAGAGCTGGATTGGAAGAGGAGCAACCAGGACAGAATCCGGTGCTCCGACCGGGACTAGAACCCAGGGTGCCGGCACTGCAGGTGGAGGATTAGCCTAGTCAGCCCCAGCGCCGGCCGAATGTGAAATTCTTAATACCTACTGCAGCCAGGTCAAAGTTGGGAGCCTGGAATTTCATCCGGGTCTCCCATGTAGATGGCAAAGCCCAAGGTACTTGAGTCTGTGCTTCTTCCCACAGTGTGCATTAGTGGGAAGCTGGATTGGAAGTGGAGTAGCCAGGAGCTGGATTAGACACTCTGACATGGAATGCCCTCTGCCACCATGCCTGTTCACAGATGTATTATTCCTGACTGTGTCCTTCCCACCACCATAGGAGATCTGAGTGTTTCTCACAGGGAGCCTGACCTAGAGGAAATATTCACCAATATTAACATTTTGAAGCCCTTAATAAAATGACGAAGTGCCTATTCAATGATCCTGTGGGGCTTTCCAGCAGCTGACAAGCCTCATCCCACACTTAGAGAATCCAGTTACATTCTTTAGCAACTCCTTCTTTAAATGTGAATGTTGAAGCAGGGATTATCAGATATTTGACGATAATCCTTGTGGCTTACACTGAAGATTAACTATTCAAAATCCGTTTAATCCTCACTTCCTTTCTTTTTACATGAAAGAAAAGCTTCCTAAAATCCCCTGCTATTCGAGAAGTGACCTTATTTTCATTGGAGTTTTCTGGGTGAGTCTTCTGGGAATTTCCTTTTTCAGCCAATACCTCTTGCAACGTTTTAACTCGGACCTTTGTCTTTTATTTTCTGGCTATCATGCAGACGTAGTCCTTGAGGGTTCCGGTGCTGTCTGAGGCTGTGGAAGGAAGAGCATTTAGTATCATCACATTACAGTACTGTCAAGAACTTCTGTCAGTATTTCATCAGTGCTTCCCAATATTTTACTATAAAAGTTTAAACATACAGCCAATGACAAGGAATCGTACAGTGTCTATGAAATTACCTGCCACTTGAATTTCGTCGTTAATACTTTACTCATTATTACACATGTAGTCATCTAGCCACCTGTCTTTCCATCTAAATTTTATGCATTTCAAAATGAATTGCAGACCTCAGAACCTGAAATTTAATGATTAATTTACAGCCCCTTTTCCAATAAAATGCTTGTTTATTGATTTTTATTTATTTGAATGACAGAGAGAGAGAGAGAAAGAGATTACCTGTTCACTGGTTCACTTCCCAAATACTTGTAACAAATGAGGGTTGGTCCAGCCGAAAACCAAGAGGCATGTACTCTATCCAGATCTTCCATGTGAATGACAGGGACTCAAGTTCATGGGATATCATCTGTTACCTGAGCGTTTTCTCCGAGTTTGTGGTTTGCCTTATCTTTTTTCCTAATGATGTCTTTTGAAGAGCAAGCATTTATAATTTTTTAGTTTATTTTATTTATTTGAAAGGCAGAGTAACAGAGAAAGACAGAGAGACAGACAGACACTATGTGTGTGCCTAAGCAGCATCTTAACACACTGCACCAAAATACCCATTACAAAAGTTTCTCATCTTGATGAAGTATAATTAATTCCTTGATAATTTTTGCTTTTTATAAACTTTTGAAAGGAACGGCCGAGAGCCAAGAGCCGCCATAAGAACGGCCTTAATAAAACAGTCCTGGGAAATGGGGAGTAAACTAAGTTCACAGAGAAGGCAGATAGCTACTACCCAGAGATAAGGGCTACTACCCAGAGATAAGGGCGACAGAACATCCTGGTACGCACCTAAGCCCCCTCCCCTGTGCTTGTTCAAGCTTAACAAAGAAACCACGAGGCACGTAGGGCACGTAGCCACCCCTTTCTGCTCTTCAAGGACCCCCTCCCCATATCCAAGGTTAGACACGTAGGGCACGTAGCCCCCTGTTTCTCCTCCTCCTCGACGACCTCCTCCCCTTGTAGTTGCCCAAAAAACTTACACCACCCTATAGTATGTTAATTTTGTGGTTTTGCCCTTTAAAAACTGTGTAAAATGATTGTTCAGGGCTCCTCTCTGCCCCCGCTGCTTGCGGCAGCAAGAAGAGGGCCCATTTGCGCAAATGAAATAAAACTGCCTCCTGCCTTTTGCATCGTCTGGTCTGGAGTCTGTGTTTCTGGGGTCGTCACAAAAGGACACTGCTTTTGGGGTCCTACATTTTCTGTAAAATGTGTGTCTATTGCCTTGTTACAAATATATCCTTTATTAGTTTCTTCCCAAATCTTTATGGCTTTGGCTTAAGTTTTTCTGATATAACACAATACTCTTTGTGTTCTGTATAAGTTAGTTTCTTTTTTTTTTTTTTTTTTTTTTGGTGTATACTCAGTTATTCTAATATCATTTATGGACAATATGACCCTTTCTCCATTGGATTGATTTAGCTCCTTGGTAAAATATCAAGTAACTCTATAGGTATGAACCAACTTTTAAGCTTTCCATTCTGTTCCGTGATTTACTTGCAAGTATTTAAACTCGTATCATATTGTTTTGACATTGTAAGTTTATAGGAAATTATATATAAATCAGCATAAGCCATTTGAGTTTCTTGTTTTAAAAGACTTCTTTCGATATTTTCAGTTCTCTGTATTCAAGAAATGGTTTGAGTTTCAGAAATGGCTTGTCAATTTTAGAAATTGTTTGTTAGTTTGTATTAAAAACACTGCATGAGAAATAATTGGTATTTCATTCAATGTATATATACATTTTTAAAACAATTGTTACATTAAAATAATGTCTTATCAGCCATTAACATTGTATATATCTCCATATATTTAGATTCCATTTAATTTAATCAACCATCTTTTTAGTTTTCTAAGTACAATTCTTACACAATAGTTCATATTTTATTTCAAAAATTGTGTATAATCAGATCCTCTTGTAATTAGATTTTTATTTTAACTTTTATTTCATTTTTATTTTTGGCATGTAAAATTACAATTGATTTATTTTTGACTATCATCCTCATATACTGTAACTATTGAGAGAAGCAATCCACCATAAGCCCTGAGGATTCTTGAAAATTTTTGCTGAGTATGCCAAATATAAGGGCCTATCCATTCTCTATCTTAACCAGTTCTCAGATTAAATTTGAAGGAAGGAAATGTGAAGAAAACTATCACTGTAAAATGGGCAGGCTCGTTCCGACCTGTGATTCACCAAGGCTGGGTGTTCTCCTGTGACTCAATACAGCACATAAGCAGGTGATTCCTAGCTCTCTTTATGATGCCATGTAGCACTTGGGGAAACATGTAAGAAAATGCTGATATTCTGGTTCAGCTGTTGTCATGAGTAATTTAATCCTTTGTCTCTGACCCAAGAATCTTGTGTCTACTGCCAAAGAAAATGTGACAAGGAAACTTGTTAGCTGGTGTTAAAATCAAATCCAAGATCTTTGACAGTGACATTGCAAAACTCACTGATTAGTTATAATAGGGATTTTTGAGATTCCATCAGATTTTCTGTTTAACAATCACCTCTCCTAGTAATATAATTTAACCACTTCCTTTATAGTCTTTCAACTTTTGTTTATTTACATTTTCTGTTACCAATGTCTAAGACCTCAAATAACATGTTCAAAAGAAGTGATCAGGGTAGAAAATATTTTGTTTTTTCCAAATCTGAGACAAAAGTACTATTTTCCCATTAAGTATGCCAGATGTATGTCATTACATACATTACCATAACCAGTCAAAGGTGTTGCCTTCATTTCCTGTTTTGATGATAGTTTTGACCATAATATATACAGAATATATATGCATATAATGTCTAATACTGGTATAGCTACCATATGTTCCTTGCTTTTTATTCTGTAAATATGGTGGGTTAAAATGCTTAATTTCAAAGTGTTAAGCCACTATTTATTTTTGGAACATGCTTAATTGTTATTATATGACATAGTTTCTCACTCTTCTAATATGTATTGCGCAAAACCAGCTCTTCGCCATACTGTATGGAGAGACAGTGTCAAACTAAAAATTTTACGATATTAATCTGTCTTTGGTTTGGGGGTAGTTTTATGCCATATCTATAAATTTGTTTCTGAAGATAGGCAACCTGAGTACAAGCATGATTCTGATACCTACTAATTTTTATCCTTTGAGAAGTTGTTAAATCTGTCTGCCTTAGCTTTCTCACTTCTCAAGTATGCACTGGAAATAATAACACCATCTATGCCACAGGGTCTTAAGAATTAAATGGGAACATATAAGTACATAATTGACTTACTTGAAGTAGAAGACACAAAATGACTCTGCAGAAATACAAGTGATCAACAAAAGCATGACAACATGTCCAGTCTATCTCGTAACTCATGGAATTACAGTTAAAATAATTGTTTGATAACTTGGAAGGGGTTTTATCAGTGGATAATTATTTGAAAGTGCATTTTGTTTGATTTAATGTTTTAAACCAGAAAATAAGTCTCTGAGTATGTTCTTGCACAGAAATAATTCAGGAGCGGAGCAGGCTTGTGGTGTGGTGGGATAACCTGCCTCTTGGGACACCCACATTCCATTTCAGAGTGCCAGGTCAAATCCCAGCTACTCAGCTCCCAATCCAGCTTCTTGCTCATTCACCTGGGAGGCAGCTGATGATGCATAAGTACTTGAGTCTCTGCTACTCACACAGTGAACCCAGAGGGAGTCCCTGGCTCTTGGTTTCACCCTGGTCCATCTCTAGTTGTGAGCATTTATGAGAGTGAACCAGCAGATTAAATATTTCTCTCTTCTCTCTCTCGCACTCTCTGTCATTCCTCTTTTCAAACAGATAAATAAATCTTTTTGAAAAGGAATTCAGGTAACGCACCTTTAAAAATTCTGAAATACAGTATCGTGCCAATGAAATGAGAAAAGTTTTAGTATACTGTGTGCCGCGGGGTGAAATTCAATAGCTTCTGAATTGCAGTAACCAAATTATCTTAGACTTAGGTTGAGCTATACAGGGTACATACAGTGGTTTTGTGAGCTGGAGAAGAAAGACTTAGATGGGCAAAATAAATTAAGCTCTCTGCAAATTAGGTCAAAGCAATAGGAATATGTGAAACTAGTACAATGGATACATGAAAAGAAGCTTGAGAGGAAACATAATCTCTCAGATTCCCTGCTGTTATCTTGATGATTTGGTTCATTACTTACAAAATAAATTTGGAAATCCTAGAGAGTTAGATCATAATTGGAAAAGGGTTTCAGAGATATTTATTAGAAGAAAGACTTTTTTTCTCATGATCATGTAATTTCACATCACATACTCCATTTGCAAATTGCCTGGGTGCTATAGGGAATTAGGCAGAATGTAATTCAAAATCTGTCTCTCTGGAACTAGCAAGCAAAGGTTGTCATCTGTATATTATTTATCAAAGTTGTAAAATAAATTAATGTATTTAACAGGCAGAGCAACAGAGGGAGGGAGGAAGAGAGAGAAAGAGAGATCTTTGATCTGCTGGTTCACTACTCAAATGCCTACAACAGCCAAGAATAGGCTAGATCAAAACCAGAAGCTCCATTCAGATTTTCCACAGAGGTGACAGGAACTCAAGTACTTGGGCCATCATCTGCTGCCTCTCGGGCGTGTTAATAGAAACCTGGATCAGAAAAGCTGGCAGGACTCGACCTCAAGAATTCTGTTATGTGGTGTGGACCTCACAAGTGGCATCTTAACCTGCTGTGACACAACACTCATCCTATGATCTACAGTTTGATACTAAACGCTATGTTTTAGGTCTGCTTTCCTGTACCCCTGGCCCCGCCTCAAATTTCACATGCTGGAAGTGTGGCTCCTAATGTAAGATGTATGCCATTATATACATTATATGTATGTAATGTAAGAACTTTGAAAGATGGTGGAACCTTTAAGAGGCAGGGTCTAATGAGAGGTGTTTGGATAGTAACTGATCTCAAAAGAGATTAATCATGGTTTCTCAGAGTGGGTGTGGCTCAGTAATACATTAGTTGCTCCAAGAATAGTTTGTTATAAAGAACTAGCCTGGCCCTTCCTGTTCTGTTTTCCCTCTAGTCATGTGGTCTCTCTCCCCAACTCTGTCTTTACCTTTCTTTCTCTCATGCGACCCCACTATGTGATGTCATCTCTTGCTTTGTGAAACACATAGGTTTCCTGCCAATCAACAGTGGTGTGCTGTTTGCATTTTTCAGTCATCCAAACTATGAAACCCAAAAATATTCTCCTTTGTGAATCACGCAGTCTCAGGTATCCTGTGATAGCTGCACAAAACAGAATAAGACACTGAACATGGGTAAATTTCCTAAAATGCGTATGATATTTGACCTGATAATTAGCTATTTTCAAGCTAAAGTTCTGTTTTAGAGTTGTAATAGATCATTAGTATAAATGAAGGCTAAAAATTGCCTTTATTTTGAATGGTTCTATTTTTTAAACATATATTTATAAATGTTATAAAATATTATTTATAAATATAATGACATGGCCCATTTATATTTATAACATTTATTTATTTATGAATGTTATGGAGAAAGAGGGAGAGACAGAAACAGAGATCTATGTGCTGGCTCACTCTCCAAATGACCACATCAGACAGGGCTGGACCAGACTAAAGCCAAGACCCAACAGGTCACCTGGGGTAAAGCACCACTGTAGTGCATAGACTGAGAGGATGAAGTTGAAGGAGGAAAAAGAGTAGGAGAAGAGGACAAAGAAAAAGCCAAAGGAATTTAACTCAAATTTGCAAAACCGCTTTTAAAGCTCAGCACAGTGAGAGCTAGTTTTTAGAGTTTATAGGACAAATGACTCCTGACTTTCAATAAAGACAACATTTTACTGCTGCAAGCTTTTCAGAACTATACTCTGAGGAGAGAATAGAAAGAATAGACTTCGGTAGAAATCTAGATCTGGTATTTGCTTTCTGTATAGGAATTCACTTCAGTGATTTGACCTTCCTGTCCATACACAATTCAGGTAGAATATATAATGTCACGAATGTCCTGTGGCTTCTAAATGAGCGAACATCTGTAAAATACTTAGCATGTCCCTGGGAACTAATAATTGACTATTTCTCTCAAGGAGAAGAAGGAATAAAATTTTAAATAGAAATGTAAAGTTTTAATGTCTATTCAGGCAGACATTGGTCTTGTTTATTTCTGTTTTTGTTTGAAAATGTGCGTCTGTGGTTTGATTCACTGTTAGTATCTTCAAAACCTGCAATTGTTCTTCCCGGGATATATTCAGATAGGCAGCAGGTTTCCTCGCAGTTTCATGGAGGGAAAACAAACTGCCAAAATACTGCCAGACAATTTTGCTTCTATCATTGTAAATATGGTCTACCCTGTTTAATGCTTTCTTTTAACTTTATCTCACTTATATAATATTCTGTGTTGCTCCTTTTTTTATTTATTGGAAGGAGACAGCAAGAAAGAGACAGAGAGGGAGAAGGAGAGCTCCCATTCACTAATCCACTTCTCAAATGCCTGCAGTGGCTGAAGCTGGGCTGAGGCTAAATCAATCCAGATCTCCCACATGGATAGGAGACCACCACTGCCTCCCAAGGTTTGTGTTAGCAGGAAGTCAAAATCAATAGCCAGGATCTGGGAGTGAAACCAGGAGCTAGCTCTTACATGGGACACCGACATCTTAACCAGTAGGCCAAACATCCAACTGTGACTGCTCGCTTTTAACAAAGTGAGAGCTTTGGGTCACATTCTCTTAGGTGATTTAAAATATATTTCTGGGAGTTGATTTGACCAAGTCCTAATTGTACTTCTAATAAACTTGTATAGGGAAAGAAAGGCTTACCAACCCAGCAATGATTCCCACCAAGATCCAAAATATCCAGTTAATTCTTAGAGTCCATCAAAATGGTTTTCTTGTTGCCGGATGCAGTAAAATACTAAATATTCTCTGAACATGTCCATAGCATGCAGGTTTTGTAGCATCACTGGGGAGGGAGGGAGGTGCTATGATCTGTGACTTTTCAACTTCCACCAGAAAACTACTATTAACAGATGCAGTTGCTTTAGTAATTAAATTCTTTGAGACTGTTGACATTTAACTGTGGCATTCTTATGGAGACAGGACTAATATGATAAATGCCCTTTCATTTCTCATTTGATGAAAAGACAAACTGAGATATATTTTGTAAAGGAACCATATTATTTGAGTAGACTTCAATTTCAAAATAATCTCACTTGTTTGAATTTTCTTGTGTAATTGTGAACAGGTAAGTGCTAATATGAAATCATAAAATATATTTTAAAGGTATATTCTTAATCTATGTTTTATCCTTTTTGAATGTATAATTTTTTTCAGATTTTCTTAGAAGTCTGTGATACACTATTTAAAAATGGCATGACCCAGAATGACTGTTTAGCCAAGCAGATATTGATATCCAATGGTGAGGATAATTTCCACATAATTTGCATAAAACTAATAATATCCCTGTGCATCAACTTGGGACTTAACAAGATAGGCTCAGTTATAGAGAAAAATGCTCTTTTCCAAAAATCTAATCAAAAAGAACAGCTGTAGTAAAGGAAAATTTATAGCAGAATTAGCTAATTAACATATTAGGGATTATTTGCAAAAGTATCAATATCAAAGACTTGAAATAAATATCTATAATCATGGCATTTAAATTAAGATCAGCAGAACAGGCACAAATGCCAAAAATTGTCCTGACATTACAGCAATGTCACTAGATCCTTGGTTATGTCCTTAAAGGATCTGATACTAAAGATTATTTTATATTTTATTTACTAATTTATTTAAACATTTTTATCAATACATTCTTCATTAATAAACAAAATCATTGATATTTTCTTAACAAACAAATAAATGTAACTAGTTGTCCAAAATGGACATATTACAGGGTAGACTCCCTGAGTAGGAACTGACCTGTGGATCTCTATGGAATTGGTTGTGGTTGGGTGTATGGGATATGAATCTTGATACTGTTCTGAGATATACAGGCTGATAGCTAGGTAGCTGAGTGGCAAGGATCATCTGTAGTGCCTAACCATTCTTCACAATAGAGGAAGGAATAGCTCCTCTTCAACCACTGATATTGAAGGTGTGAATTACATCTGGGTCATAAAGTGCTTGGATTTGCAGATATGACTAACCACAGAAAAGGCATGTTTTCCTGATCAGGAAATTCTAAATTCCATTGTGCACAGCCAAAAGCTTTTTTCTGTTACCCAAGGCTAAGTATTGTTAGGTCCTGGTATGCTGTCTCTGAAAATGAGAGAGAACAAGATTAACAAGCAACTGATTTTGTTTCCATAAACTGTCTGCAATAAATGCTATTTAAACTTAATTGCTTGTTTTCTCAATTTCCAGTCTTTCATACACACACACACACAAACACACACAAAAAAACTAGAAACATGGTGATTGTCATAAAGTCCTATATAAAAGAAGTCCTGTGGATAATCTGGTTATCCTAGTATTAGATCAGTAGCTGTATTTATATACATATCTGCATTTATGCACCTTATATTTGGATCAACAGGTATATCAGCTTAGTTGTCTCTGGATTTTCATAGAAAATATTTATGTGAATGAATGAGGACATAGACTATGTTTAATATGAATTTCATTAGTGCTATCAGCCATAATTTTCATCTATTATACAATGTGTCTTGCAGGAAGAAATTTCAGATAACAAATCTATGCTATATTAGTCCCTTTTTTATTTCAGTAACAAATTACCTGAGGCTAAATAGTTTAAAAGAAGTGAAACTTGGTTGACTACTCCTTAGTTCAGTAGTTAAAAAGCCACTTGGGGAGCATACATGCCATAACTCAGTACCTATTTCAAGACCATTCCTCTACGGATTCTGGTTTCCTGCTAATGCACACCCTGGAGACTGCAGGAGATGGTTCCAATATTCAGGTTGCTGTCATCCACACGGGACACCTGGATTGAGCTGCAGACTCCTGGCTTTGTCCTGGCACATCCTCAGCTGTTGTAGGCATTTGGAGAGTAAACCAGCAGATGGAAAATCTCTATCTATCTGTCTCTGCCTCTCTCTCTCTGACTATAAAATAAATGCACTTTTAAAAGATAAATTAAGAAAAGCAGTTTATTTTGATATTTTCTGTAGACTGAAAATGCAAGATTAGACGGCCCCTGTTGGTTTGTCCTCTGGTGAGGGATTTCTTCGATGCACTACAAAACAGTGAAAAAGTAGGAAGACAGACATGCAGAAGGATGGAAACGCATGCGTGGCATGATTTTATATTAACTGGCTCTCATGAGAACAAAGTGGAGTCTGTGAAGAATTAAATTCATGCCTCTCAAGGGCAGTGACCCCTATGACCTGATCACCATCTGCTAGGTCCTGATTTTTAACTATTCCACTACCTTTCATATTGCCATTCTGGGTATCAAGCCTCTGCCACTGAAACTGTGGGAGACATACTCCAACTGTATCTAAACATAAGAACTTAAGGGATAATCATAATTATAAAGGATTGCCTCTACTCTTCTATGTAATACATAGGGCTTATGTCCTTGGGACAACCCAGAAGAGCATTCTTTCTCTATCAAAATGTTATATTCAACTTTATCTCTCTCAAAAAAAGATCTGTAATATAAAAGTCTATCAAAGATTTAAGAATTTTTGTTAATTTGTGTAGAGTACTAAGTATACAATATGCCTTCAAAAAGTTCATGGAAAATGTGTAATATGGAAAAAATGAATAGATTTCAATTTTTTGTACCAAAGTAATCTCTTAACTCCATTTTCTGTAAACTTTTTGATATATGTTTGTTAGTGATTTGAAGATTATAACCAGCTGACTTTTCTTGACTAGAATTTATGAGAATGACTTCTGTGTATCTCGACAGTAAAGAAACTCAATGATGAAACCAGGCCAAGATCAAACATTTAAGATTAGGGAGAATAGGCAAATTGTGGTGAGCTGCCATTAAGGGTTTATTTTAAAGAGGAGTTAGAAGTAAGATCAATGCTTCTTTAGCTTACTCAGATACCCTATCTTGTGACAACCCCTGTGATCTCATGTTTTACTTGATTTCTTTAGTCTTCATTCATTAATGAACTCAGTGCAAATGTGTGACCTACAAACCCATCACGCCAAGTGTTTTAGAGGGAGCTCTGCTTGCTTTGATATCTTAAGAGCAAAACTGCTACATATTTCCGTTGTTCTTTACTCTCTAAAGGTCTTTTGTTTACATTATTGTATTCTTATCCTTTCCCAAGAAATACATTGACTATGAATTGTTTTAAACATTAAAAGCTAGCTAGCTTTAGAAATGTTAGTAGCCAGGCAGGCGCTGCGGCTCAACAAGCTGATCCTCTGCCTGCGGCACCGGCACACCGGGTTCTAGTCCCAGTCGGGGCGCCGGATTCTGTCCCGGTTGCCCCTCTTCCAGGCCAGCTCTCTGCTATGGCCCAGGAGCGCAGTGGAGGATGACCCAAGTGCTTGAGCCCTGCACCCCGTGGGAGACCAGGAGAAGCACCTGGCTCCTGCCATCGGATCAGTGCAATGCACTGGCTGCAGCACACCGGCGGCAGCGGTCATTGGAGGGTGAACCAACGGCAAAAGGAAAACCTTTCTCTCTGTCTCTCTCTCTCTCTCACTATCTAACTCTGCCTGTCAAAAAAAAAAAAAAAAAAAAAAGAATATTTATTTACTTCACGAAACTTTCAAGTTTTGTATTAATTTTATTCAATCAATAAAAGAACCAAAAATCTGAGGCTGTAACAATTTATTTTAATGTAGCATTTTATTCCCTCAACAATATTCAATAAATGTGATATTATTACTGCAGCTTTAATACTCTGGCAGTTTCTATTTGCTTACAAATGCCATTCCTTATGTGATAAAGCAATTAATTTTGTTCAAAAATAATTTTTAAAAAAGAAGCATAATGTCTAAATTATTTCTTTTATCCTGGGAAATTAGCTTTTTTTTAATATATATGCATCCACGTGTGTATGCCCACATACACATACATATACACTTTTTATTGTATATAACTGCTATTTGGTAAGAAATGTGGTCATTTATGTGTTCGTGTACTTTTTCTGCCTGACTGGTGGAAGTAATGTAATGCATTAAAGTAAAACACAATTTAGTCCTAAACTGGATATTGTTCCTTTGCTAACCCACATTTAGATACTTAAGACTTCTGAATGCTTGCACTATAATTCCTGTATTTCAGAACACATTTATTTTTGTTTTGTGTCTGGAAGAAGCATGTAATCTGAAATGTAAAATGAAGTTGCATCCCCTGCACTCTGTTGACAAAGAGCGCTAAAGGACTTTCGCTAAGGTTCATTTAATTGAAACATTAGATAAAGAGAACGAATGATCTTTGAATGCCATCTGACAAGATTTCATTAAAAAAAAGACTTCATAGCTATTCTAACACTTTTTTTCTTTTACTAGAGAAAGGATAGACATGGTTTGTGATATGTGAAGGTAGTGATGGCTCATCAATTACTGTGAACATTTTTAAACTACTGACAATTTCCCCAAAAAGGACATTAAATAGAAGATAGAATTTTCAAGTAAAAGATGGTTTAATTTATTTTCAGGTTCTTCTTCACTGAGATCTAACAAAATACCTCAATATTTATATCCCCAACTATACTTGATTGTAATGGAAAAGTGAGAAACAACCAAATGTCCTGATTTGTTGTGGGTGAATAAAACTTCTACAACTCTTGCATACTTGAAAATAATTTTGGTCTGGGCATTGTAGTACTGCAGGGTAAACCATTATTTGGAACTCCTGCATCCCACTATCAGAGTGCCTGTTTCATCTCATTTTTTCCATTCTTTTGATCCAATCTGATCCCCAAACTAACCCTGAGAAGGCAGCAGATGATGTTCTAAGTACGCGGGTCTCTGCCACCCATATGGGGGACCTGGATGGGTTCCAGGGCTCCTGGCTTTAGCCTGGTCCAGCCCTGAAACTTGTGGCCATTTGGGGAGAGGCAGAGAAAGAGAGAAATCTTCCATCCGCTCCTAAGTTGGAAACAATGGCCAGGGCTGGGCCAGCCAGGAGCCAGGAGACAGAAGCTTCTTCCAGGTCTCCCACAAGGGTGGCAGGGGCCAAAAGGCTTTAGGCCATCTTTGGCTGTTTTTCCAGCCATTAGCAGGGAGCCGAATCAGAAATGGAGCAACTAGGATATGAACCAGTACCCATATGGGATGCTGATGTTGTAGGTGGTGGCTTTATCCACTACACCCCAATACTGGCTCCTATATGCTTAACAATCATATGTTCTCTCTCATGTGTACAGTGATGTTAAACACTAATTGTCTCTTTTCATCTCCCTTCTTCTTTTTCCCCCTCCCCCCATACTTCTTATTGTCTTATTCTTCTTCCCCTGCCTTCTTGTGTGTCTTTATCATGTTTCTTCCATTAAATGCTGGGTTTTTCTGCTTACCAACCAAGTAATTGCAGAGATATGCCTAATAACATAAAAGTTGCACACAGGCTGTTCCAGGTTTATAGTTACTCTGTTTACAAGACAAGACAGAATGATACTGAAATCACTTAGTTCTGTTCCAAGTCAAAGAGAAAAGAGCTTAATAGACTGGGGAGAGTAAACGCTTGGTGTAGATGAGGTGTTTTTTCTTTCCTTTCCCCTTTGATGATTTTTGTGCCTCTGTGTGACATGTATTTCTCTTCCAACTCTTCATTCCAGCCATTTTCAATTAATAATTTGTTTTTACATGAAGTCCTGAACACAAATCTTACTAACTGTACCAAAACAGAATAAATCTTTGTGGTTTATCATTGTTTTCTCTCCTGCTTCTTATCTCAACATACCTTTGGAATTGTCATCCTTCTTTGTGAGTTTCAGGGACATCAGTGAGTAGAAAGTCCATGCCTATAAATTCAGACACATGCCGATTATATTCTTGTGCAGAGTTATGAAACCTGGATGTAGTATATTAGAATCTGGGGATAACTGATTCTGCCCATAACTATCATTCTAGGTTTTCATTCCTCAACAGTGATCGAAGGAACTCAGATTTCCAGGGTTCTGTTCAGAAGCAGGTGTTATCCTTATTTGATATAAACAAATTTTAATATACCTTCATTAAAAATATGGCAAAAGAATAAATTTATGAGGTATATCCACAACAAGGGGTATCTATTTAATAGTCGCTAAAGATTTATAACAAAATATTGTTAATAAAATATATTCATACTATCTGAGGAATTTCTTTTTTGTCTATTTGAGCATATAATGGACTGGTAAGTAACATGGGGCAGTCCCCTCATCTTATTCTTGTTCTCCATTATATTCTGACGTACCCTCTTGAACTTCTGTCCTCTCTTAGCTCTTTCCTGATAACATAATTGCTGGACCAACGACCTTATCATCTTTCTAAGCAGCCTTCACAGAGAGCATTTACTTTATATTGGAATGGGGAAGAAAAACCTTACCCGATTTTCATGATCAAAATTCTTCTCTCAGCTACTTTTAAAACAACACACGTTATATGCTTTGCTTCTCTTTCTCAGTGAAATCATGGCTTAGAATTTGGGCTTATTCGAGTGAAGGAGAAATAAACTCCGGTTTCCTTCATTGAGGGTCACCAGCCGTTCAGCTTCTACAAACTCACCAGAAGCTGTGTTCTCTTTATCACTGTCTGCCAAATTGTGAAGGTAGAGGTAAAGACAAATTTATCACGGGGAATTTGATTTTTTGAATGAGGCTGAGACAATTACAGACAGATCGATGTCATTATTGACTTCATTTTAAAGTGCAGACCATCCCAACTTATCCTGGTTCAACCTGCAATTTTTCAATTTGTTGCAACAACAACGTGCAGTCACTAGAAACTGTACTTCAGGATGTTTTTATTGTAAGTTGGAGGAAATTTACCAAGAGTTGTCAGTAACACCATTTTTATACACTGAATTCTGCATTCTAAATGGAATGAGAAAATTCAAACCAACTGTTAAAACCTTTTTCTTAATACTTTTCAGACTGATCAAAATAGAAAGGAAAATAAGTAATGTATACTTTGAATTTTGAATTTTAATACTTTCCCTGACTAACAGCACCAGGTGCAGCAATCTTTTCCATTGCTAGGCAGAAGTAGAGCCAAAGCACCATATGATCAAGATGGGAAACAACAGATATGGTGTCACCAACCCAAGAAATTTAGTACTTTAGGTACAGTAAATACATTTTAGACTCATGAGGGGTTCAATCAGAACAGAATCTCCAACATAAGTCAAGGAGTATCTGAAGTGCATTTTTATCATGCTGTGATAAGCCACAGAAATCCCTCCTACACGGTGTATCATAGAAGGTCAGGGTCATCTGTTTTCTCTAGTCAAGTATGTTCTCCCTGATATTCATGGCAAACAGCACTTAAGGGTGTTTTTCAATTATCTTAGAAATTTTATTAGCGATACTTGTAATCAATTGTCTATCTACTTATACCAAGCTAGAATACCAGTCCATACCAAGACTTCAGAAAATTATCTAAAATAAATAACCTAGTTGCAGAAACAGTATTAACAGTCTAAAGTAGCTAGATAAATGAAAGTAACAACATGATGGTGTATTAGTTAATGATTATACATATAAATCTTAAGACTGTCAGAGATATTGTAGGAAAAGAAAGAAAGCATTGTAGGTCACATTTTCAAATTATTTCTGCTTCTTTATTTATGTCATTTAAATTATATTAAGATGCTGCAAACTTCATAGTATCTTTTTCACATTTTCTTTCCAAAATCATCTCAGAATCCTTTAATTGTTTTTCCCATATCTGAGGATCTATATTATAGCTGTTTCACATGATTTTGTGATTACTTTTGCCAGCTTTCATGAAGGGAAAGTAAATAAGACAATGAAATATTTCTTTGTACCAATTTGTGGATAGTCATTGAAATGCTGAGATTCAGGGACAGAGTTCCTGCCAAAGGCTTATGGTTAATAAAAATAGAGACAGTGCTACCACATTAACTGCTCACATAAAGGTATTTTACAAGGGGATTCAGCAGAAAGTGCCATTTAAGAGGAAGGTCCTATCCAAAGCACAAAAAACATAAGATGGAGCATGACTTAATTACCAGAAAATAGAGTGTTAGCTAACTGAACCCCACTATCTTTTTTTTTAAGATTTATTTATTTATTTGAAAAGCAGAGTTACAAAGAGGAAGCAGCAGAAAGAGACAGAGAGATCTTCCAACAACTGGTACACTCCCTAGATGGCCACAACGGCCGGAGCTGGGCCCCTCCGAAGCCATGAGCTTCTTCCAGGTCTCCCACATGGGTGCAGGAGCCCAATGACTTTGACCATCTTCTACTGCTTTCCCAGGCCATGGCAGAGAGCTGGATCAGGAGTGGAGCAGCCAAGACTTCAACAGGTGCCCATATGAAATGCCAGCATTGCAGCCAGTGACTTTTCCCACTATACCACAGCACCAGCTCCAAACCCCACTCTAACACAAGAATTTATGTTTGAATTTGAAGATGCTCAAAGTAGAAGTATTAAGAACAAAATTTCACATACTGCTAATTCATAATTTGATTAAAAAATTCTGAACACAAGAAATATTAAAAAGAGTAATGTTCTCACTTCTAGTCATAAAAAAATTACCACATCCTTAACTGTCTAACCAAAAATGTCCACTATTCAATAATAATTCATGGGACATATATAGAGAGTCTGGCACTGTGGTATGGGGATTAAACTGCCACTTGTGATGCCAGTAACCCACATTGGTGTTCTAGTTTCAATCCTGGCTGGTCCACTTCCAATCCAAGTTCATGCCAATATGCCTGGGAAGGCGTCAAATGATGACCTAAGTATTTCAACCCCAGCCACCCATTTGGGAGACCCAGATAGAGTTCCTGACTCTTGGCTTCAGCTTGGCCCAGGTCTGCCTGTTGTGGCCTTTTGGAGAGTGAACCAGTGAATGGAAGATAGTGTCTCTCTCTTTTTTTTCTCTCTCTCTCTCTACCCCGTTGCCCAGTGAAATAAAATAAATATTTAAAAAAAAAAGAAATACGAAGAGAATAGAATAAAAGCAAAAAAGGAGATATATTTGTATATTGCGATATAACTTTTCCTCTAGTTTGATATGAATAAGGATTCTACCTCCTGAGACTATGTCCCAAGCTGCTATAATTGCTTAAAGCTTATTGTGGGAATAATGAGATAGGTAAAATCTGTAAATAAATGTTTTAAAAGACGTGTTAATTTTGTTGTAAAAAATTTTGAAAAACTTGCATGCTTTTTAATCATATGCATTTTCCATGAATTTTTGGTGACCCCTTATATATTTACTGTGGTACCCCATTTCTAGCTGTTTATAAAAAGAAGATTTATTTATTTATTTGAAAGGTAGAGTTACAGTGAGAGAGAGACAAAGGCTGCAACAGACAGCTAGGCCAGGCAGAAGCCAGGAGCCAGAAGTGTCATTGAGGTCTCTCACGTGGGTGCAGGGACCAAAGCACTTAGGCCATGCTTGGCTGCCTTCCCAGGCACATAAGCAAGGAGTTCGATCAGAAGTGGAGCAGCCTGGATTCAGCTGGTAACCACATGGTATGCCAGCACCACAGGCGGTGGCCTCACCTACCACACCACAGCGCCGGACTGAATTTCTTGCTTTTATAAAACCCATTCTCATAAAGGAAAAGGACAAGTATCAATTGTAATCTGGACAATTAGTTATCATGATGTATTAAAGAAATTTGTAACTTTGTAAGTTCAAGCTCATTTCAAATGATGGTATATTTTTATTAAATTATTTCTGAAATGAATATGTACATATATCTTCCACCATATATTAGAATTTATGGCTGGCGCCGCGGCTCAATAGGCTAATCCTCCACCTAGCGGTGCCCGCACACCGGGTTCTAGTCCTGGTCAGGGCGCCAGATTCTGTCCCGGTTGCTCCTCTTCCAGGACAGCTCTCTGCTGTGGCCCAGGAGTGCAGTAGAGGATGGCCCAAGTGCTTGGGCCCTGCACCCCATGGGAGACCAGGAGAAGCACCTGGCTCCTGCTTTTGAAGGCAGACAAAGAAAGAGTTCTAACCACTATTCATTTCTTAAATATTAGCATCGAGCAGGGCTGTGTGCCAGGCTGAAGCCAGGAACCAGAAACTCAGTCTAGAAACTCCTCCATGGATTCCAGGATCTGAAGTACTTGAGTGATCACTTGGTGCCTCCCTGTGGGCGCATTTGCAGGAAGGTAGATTTTAAGCAGAACCAAGGCATGAACCCACACATTTCACTGTGCAACACAGACATCTTAGCCTCTTTAACCTTCTCCTACTTTATACTATTTGTAATATTTGAAATGGATATGCATAATCCAAATCACTGGTGGTGTATAAATTTAAATGGAAGAGTTTCATTTCCATTTTCTGACCAATTATTAAATGATCCTTTTCGGGCTCATGGGCTCTGGTGAAACCAGTCATCCTATTCTTTGGAAAGCATTAATTACCAATTGCTCTTCTTGTCTCTTCAAACACTGAATAACCTAGATATATGGTATGGAATTTACAAAAACCAACAGACTAAATTTACTGTGTAAAACCATTTATTATGACTTTAAAAATATTTTAACATGATTGTATTACTGTTGACATATTTACTAGGAAACAAACCTGTTAATCTTGGTAGAGCTCTTTAGAGACATACTCACAGAATTTGGATTTATTTCAAATATCATCTTCACTCTTAAGTCCTCAGGATATATTGTTAAGGATAAATTCACTTTTATGGTAACAACCAGGAAAATATTTTATATCCTGTGTTTCATAGAGGTAGAACACAAGTGCATTACTTAGTAATTCTGTAAGCCAAATTAATTATGATGTACTTAAAAACAAACAAATAACAGGAAGTATACTTTCAGATGATGACAGTGTTATTGGAAAAAATATGCTTATATACAGAAATTTACAGAGCAGCAAAGGGCAAAATATGTCTGTAGTTATTTACTCTTGTTTTGATGACAAGTTCCTTGGGGATTCCCAGAAAGACGAATTTAATTAGCAAATGATTTGTTGAGACAAAATTGATAAGTATATTTAAAATGCTAGCCTCTAACTTATAAAAATCATGCAATTCCTTTTGCAATGTTTAGTACAGTCAAGAAATCCACTATTAAAATGTACACACTCAAATTTTTTTTGCAAATGCAGTTACAACTTCAGGCATTCAATATTCAGCCTTTCTAGATAGTAGTCATATGATAATAATTTATGCTATAATTTCATATTAGGAAAGTAGATATTTATCTTCAGAGATAGGTCCATACTTTCATGTTCTAAGATTGTACCAGCCTAATAGTCTATAAAATATTCATAATTTGAACTGATCATATTGTAATGGAGAGTTGGGAATAATTTATTTTTTAACAAATTCTGTTTCAACATTAAGATACATTTAAAAATAGTGGCATATGAAGATATTGTCTCTGGATTGACAATTGTTATATTTATGAGATATTTATTCTATTCTCACTTTTAAACTCTAGAGGGAAAAATAAGAGAAAAACAATTAGATTATTAATCCAGTTAAAAATAAAAGATATTCATCAGAAATAATGGGGAAAAGAGAAAATGATTAATCTTTATGGAGGTTGCTAGTTAGGCTTCATTTTCATTTATGGTACAAATTTTGCCTGATCTTAGAGGAATACTATCAGAAAACATTCATCAGTCCTTCACACTTCAACACAGAGGCTTAAATTTAATAATGTTTTGGTGCAATGAATTAAGCCACTGTTTGCTATGCCAGCATCCCATATCAAGTTTTGATTCAAACAGTTGCTCTGCTTCTCATTTAGTCTCCTGCTAATGTACTGGGAAAGCAGTAGGAAATGGCCTAAGTACTTGTATCCCAGCCACTCATATGGGAGATCAGGATGGAGTTTCTCTCCCTATCTCTCTCTCCATCTCTCTATCTCTATGTGTGTGTGTGTGTGTGTGTGTGTCTCCTTTCTGATCTCTGCCTTTCAAGTAAACAAATCCTACAAAAAAAGGATTAGTAAATCACTCAATGAATATTATGTTTTGAGAATTGTTTTAGTTTTGACTTGAGGCACGATGATTAGAAACATTTAGCTGTTCATTAAATCCTAGGGTAAAGGTGACAGCAGGCTGAGAAACACCACATCCGAAATCAAAACCTAAGGTGGCAGGAGGTATGTAGTATAGAACTTAAGATGCTGCTTGAGAAAAACATTCCATATAAAAGTCCTTGGATTTGAGTCGTGGCTCTACTGCTACATTCCAGCAGGAAAATTAAAGAATCTAGCAGCTATAGAAATTACTTGGGACAGGGATGAATATGAAGAAAACTGATGCTATGAATCCATTCAGCTTGTATTTATTTAAGTACATTCTCTAGATTTTGTATGCACTACTTGAGACACTGCACATTTTTTTGAGTTTTAGATTTGTTATATCTAATATGCTAGTTACTATCTACATGTGGTTATTTAACACATATAATGTGGCTAGAGCAAGTGAGAAACAATAATGAAGTTTAATTTTAACTGAATAAAAATGTTTGCTCAATTTTATCATTGAAAAGCTTTTAAATATAGTTAAAAATTACACATGCAAAACTTCTTTTTATGAAACTTAAATACATATCAAGTATCTGTATTGAAAAGAAACTTTAATGTTTGAAATGAGATGTGTTGTGACTATAAAATATACACCAAGCTAAAAAAATATGAAAAATAGAGAAAACTATTTCATTAATGAAGTTTTTATTAACTAAAGAGTAACCAAAATATTTTGGATGTTTCATATCCATAAAATATATTATTAGCTTTCTCAGTTCTTATTTTTTAGATGTAGCTATGAAACATACATAATACATTTGTGGCTCCCATTTTATTTTTATCAGAGAGAGCTTGGTTTATATCTTTGTCCAACCATTCCCTAATCTATCAGGACTGTGAATTTTTGAACCCACTGCTGTCATTCTCCCATCTATTTCTGTCTTGCAGACTGATGAATAGGTATTTGATTCCTTTGGATAAGTGTCAATATTGCTCAAACAACAGTGCCACACATGGTTCATATTTACCAGAGCTTAAGCTACTGTCTGGTGTTAAGAAAACTTTGGAAGATTACTTAACAGCCTAAAAATATTATTTTGTTTCAATAAAAAGGCCATGGATTAAGGATAGTTAAGTCATGATGTGCCACTTTTAAGTTTGTTTAACTGTCTCCAACTAAAATAAGTTCTATATCCATTTAAAGAATTATTAATATAAAGAGCATATTCCATTGACTTCACTGATACAGTTCTAAGAATATAATGATATCATACTTCTTCTCTCCCCCACCTCCTGCTTTCTTTTGTTCTTTTCTTGGAAGAGGAGCAGCTGGGACTCGAACTGGTGTCATATAGGATGCTGGTGCCGCAGGCGGAGGATCAGTCTACCACGCCACACCAATGGCCCCACAAAATATATTTTAAACCATTCTAATACTCTCAAAAAGAAAGGATAATTAATATTTATTCACTTGTTTCTTACTATATGGACTAATTAGCGAAAACTCATCATTAGATAAGCAAACAGTTCTCCATCATAATTTGAGTAAAATTGTGCTTGTGCTTCCCAGTATTGTAGTAAAATGGATACATGCAATGTCTTCTGTGGTCATATGAGTAAATTTTATAAAAACAATTCAAGTGGTTAAAAGAGTCATACATTGAAGGTAGACAGTCCAAATGCAAAAATCAGAGATGGAAACATTTGGAGGATTCATCGTAAGAATGTACAGTTTTTAAATTAGTGTTTTTGCAAATTATATATGTTTCTGTGAAAGATTGTGAAGAATAAAGTGTAGCAGAACAATTAGTGATAACTTTGGTTTTGGGTTTTCTTCAATCTAACCTCTTGTGCTTGCCTAACCATGATTTGAAAATATTACAAGCCTCAGTAAACTTCCATATAGCAACAATTGAAAGTAAGTTCACAATCTTCCTTACACAACCCTACTATTGTCTAAGACAAGCATCCACAAAACAATTGAATTCTAAGACAGCCTGAATATAAAATCTACAGCTGACTAAAATTTAAAAAGAGCCAGACATTCCTTTTATCTCATTATTAATAAATAGTGATTTGGCATTGCTGGAAAGTCTTCAGCAAGTCAGTTCATGATCATTCAGTGGCTAACCTATTATGCAGCATGGTTGAGCTGTTGGCACAGATAATGGCAGCCATGGTTTTCAGTTGGGAAGAATTTTGTTTGATTGGCAATAGTCACCATCCAGGAGTGCTGACACCAAAACTATTTATAGATTATTGAAAAGTGTATAGTATGGAGATTTTATAATGGCCAGCACTGCATCCTCCTTACTTTTAAGAGCACTTGGAGTTGCATCAGAATAGAAAGGCAGTGTAGAACATTGCCTTTATGAAATGTCCAATTGCCTAAATGGATTTCAGCTCTTTAGTTACTGTCATTATTGTAAATTTCAATAAAAACAATGATGACTCAGGGAAATATGCTTACCTCAGGAGAATGAAAGCATTTTGCACTGCTTTTAAAATGCTAACTCTGCCCAGAACTCATAAATATATTCACCAATAATGTGGCTTTTCTGGTAGTTCTGTGTCAGTAGAAAAATGTAACTGGAGTCTATTGATAGAATAAATCTTGACTTTTCGGTAGAATTTTCATGGCTCCTAGGATAAGGCTGGCTATACATACTGTTGGGATGAAAACACAAGTTTCCTGCAAAATGCCTACTCTCAAACGTTTCTTCACACTCTCATCTGCAGCTTTCCTGGGTTACTTCTATCCCTGAAGCTGCCAGCTTTTCTCACTTCACAAGCTTCCTAGGTGATGTTCATTCTACACTCCTGTCCTTATTGTTTTCAAACATTTCTGTTCTTAGTCTTTAGAAATAATGGTGATTTATATATGATTGTATTTAAGACATTTATTCATAGATTGCCTTTCCCATCTTCAAATACAGGAATATTGTCTTCCTTAATATTTTTCATTCTTAGTGTCTTGACACCCATCATTGCATCTTGACAACTAAGAAGCACTGAAAACATGTTTCCTGAAATTTACTTTGGCAAAATCCAGTTATTCAAAATGAATTTTTTTGACAAGCAGAGTTAAACAGTGAGAGAGAGAGACAGAGAGAAAGGTTTTCCCTCCATTGGTTCACTCCCCAAATGGCCACTATGGCCAGTGCACTGTGCTGATCTGAAGCCAGGAGCCAGGTGCTTCCTCCCGGTCTCCCTTGTGGGTGCAGGGGCCCAAGCACCTGGGCCATCCTACACTGCCCTCCCGGGCCACACAGAGAGCTGGACCAGAAGAGGAGCAACCATGACCAGAACCCGGTGCCCATATGGGATGCTGTAACCGCAGGTGGAGGATCAACCAAGTGAGCCATGGCGACAGCACCCAAAAATGAATTTTTTAAATATTTGATTTATTTATATGAGAGAGACAGAGACCTGCAGATGGTGAGAGGAAGAGGTAGAGAGAAAGGTCTTCCATCCACTGGCTCAATTCCCAAATGGCCATAGCTAGGTCATCCAAAGCCAGGAGACAGGAGCTTCCTCTAGGTCTCCCACGTGGGTGAGGGGCCCAAGCACCTAGGCTGTCTTCCACTGCTTTCCCCAGCCACTGTAGAGAGCTGGATCAGAAGAGGAGAAGCAGGGACTAGAACTGATGTCCATATGGTATGCCCACACTGCTGGCAGACGATTAACCCATTCCATCACAGCACTGGACACAAAACTGAATTTAATTGCACTTCTTGTGGCAAGTCTGCCTTGACATTGTCATTGAAATTCAGGATATGTGTCTTGTAGTGCTCATACTTCTTTCCATTTAACCTGTGAACTCTTCCATATCAAGCTCAAAGACTTAGCCCTTTATATACTCAAAACATTGCGCTGTGTCTGCTGTTTAATGGACATTCTGATGTTTGTTGAATTCCAATTTTTGTTATTTTTTTATAAAATGACACTATTAGAAAAATTTTCTTTACACATCCGCCCAAACAACTTATCCATAAAAAGGAATGAAATACTGTCTTTTGCAACAAAAAGGAAGCAGCTAGAGACCATTATGCTTAGGGCAATAAGCCACACCCCAAAGACAAATATCATATGTTCTTTCTGGTTTGTCATAGGTAACATATAGAGTACAAAAAAATGAAAGAGCTAAATTGAAATTTATCCCAGTGTAATAATGAAACATAAAAATAGATGCACAGCTTGAGGTGATTCAAAAGATCTCTGCCCTTAGTGTGCTGTACATTGAGATTTAATGCTATAACTGGTACTCAAACAGTATTTTTCACTTTATGTTTCTGTGTGGGAGCAAACTGTTGAAATCTTTACTTAATGTATGCTAAACTGATCTTCTGTATATAAAGAGAATTGAAAATGAATCTTGATGTGAATGGAAGGGGAGAGGGAGAGGGAAAGGGGAGGGTTGTGGGTTGGAGGGATGTTATGGGGGGGAAGCCATTGTAATCAATATTCTGTACTTTGGAAATTTATATTAATTAAATAAAAGTTAAAAAAAATGCATGCTAGATTCCAGGTATAGATGAGGCAGGACAATTCCTTGAGGAGACGCCATCTCTAAGACACAAATTCAGAGTGCTTACTTAGACAAAGTCTGATTATGAGCCACAGAGAATGCCCCTCTATGCTATAAATCAGTCAGTCACTTAATAAATAACAGTTGTCTATTGCTGGGTGAGGGACAAATGCTTGGAGAGAAACCCTAAAATAAGGAAAACCTAAAGCTGAGGTTTGAGTAGACATGAGAAAAACTCTTTGGCAAACCAGTCTTCAACCTAAATAAGAGTATTAGAGAAATATGAACCTAGAGATAAACTGAGGGTAACCATGGCAGTCATAAAGCAGTAAAACTAAAGCTCTGTTCAACTCTTGACAAGATTGGCTCAGCATTGCACAAAGATTGACAGAGCGGCCTGATGCAGTGGCCACTAGGTTAATCCTCTGCCTGTGGCACTGGTATCCCATAAGGTTACCGGGTTCTACTCCTGGCTGCTCCTCTTCCAATCTAGCTCTCTCCTGTGGCCTGGGAAAGCAGTAGAAGGCCCAAGTGCTTGGCCCCTGCACCCATGTGGGAGACCAGGAAGAAGCACCTGGCTCCTGGCTTAAGATCAGCGCAGCTCCAGCCATTGTGGCCATTTGGGGAGTGAGCCAGCAGATGGAAGACCTTTCTCTCTCTCCCTCTCACTGTCTGTAAAATGACCTCTCAAATAAATAAAAAAATCTTTAAAAAAAGAAGAATGACAGAGCAAAACAGAAAAGAAAAACCATAACTGAAAATCCAAGTGTTTTGAACACCCAATTTGAACAATATCAAATTTTCAAAGTTATAGATAACAAGAATCCAAGAAAACTGCCAGACAGAACAGAAAAGTTTTTGAAGAAATAATGGCTGGTAATTTCCTCAAATTATTAACAGACATCTGTTTGAAGAAGTTCAAAGAGGAACATCAAACAGGAAAAAATAATATAAGTAATCACAAATGTAGGCATATTGTATTCAAAATTCCATAGACCAAAAACAAACATAATCTTGAAGTCAGCCAGAAAAGGGACAACATCTTTTGTGGAAAAAAAAGAGATAAAAATTAGAGCTGAATGTTTGTCAGAAATGATGTAATTTGGAAGATAATGGAGTGGTAAGTATTTAATGTACTAAAAGGAAGTAGCAGTCATTGAAGAATTGTCTCTCAGAACAACAAAAATGGGGAAAACCTAATTATAGCATACCTGTTAAGGAAATATCAAATAAATTAGAAGAAACATATGATATGAATTTGGTTTTAAACATAGAAATGAAGAACATTGGAAAAGTAATAAATTAAGGTAAGCATAAAATTCTTTTTTAAAATACTTTAGAGATAATGACAGTCTAATGCAAAAATAATGTAATTCATTGTTTATAATGCATTCAAAAATGAAATGTCTAAACTAGAAACATAGAGGATTTACAATTTTAACTACAAGCAGGAAACATTTAATATACTAAAATAGTTTCAAATACAACTTCTTTAAATGATATCTGTATACACTACTGTTTTTAGAATAGATTTCATGAAATGTATGAAATTTCATGGTTTGCATTGAAGTTATTTTTTTCAATGTTATATATATGTCGTTGGTCCACTGATCCCAACAGTCAATATAAATCAATTTTCCAAGAATTACTAAAAGCTTTGTGTTAGGATATCATGTTTCAGTAGGGTTAGCAATCACACAGCTCATTGAAAATCTGAATTCATAACACGAAGAGGTTAATCCAAGATTGTGATTTGCGGCAGATCATTTAACCTTTTTAGGGTGCAGGTGTCAATATAATGAGTATGTTTAGATTAAAAAGATCTCCAAAATTCATGCACAGCTAACATCCTGTAGTGCAAAAATGTAGAAAATAATTAAATTTGTGTATTTGAGAATATGATACAGTTATAAATTATGATTTTTTTCATATAACAGTATGAACTGATTGGAGCAGGTTATCAAGACATCCTTAACAAAACAATAAAAGGGGCTAACGTTGTGATGCATCGGGTTTAACTTCCCCCTGTGATGCCAGAATCCCATATGCTACCTGCTAATGTGCCTGAAAAACAGCAGAAGATGGCTCAAGTCTTTGTGGCCCCTGCACCATGTGGGAGCCTGGATTGAGTTCCAGGCTCCTGGATTTTGCTTGGCACATCTCCAACTGTTGTAACCATTTGGGGAGTAAGCCAGCAGAGGAAGATAAGCCTGCATGTGTGTGTATGTGTGTGTGTGTCTGTTTTTGTGTGTGGTTGTGTCCTCTTCTTCTCCCTCTCCCTCTGCCTCTCTAAGTCTGCTTTGAAATAAATAAAAATATTTTTCACAAAAGAAATAGTGTAGAAGTCTGGAACAAATTCTCTAGACCTAAATCAAAATTGATCCTTAAATAAGATTGCAGGCACTTCATGCTTTCATGGATTGTTACAGGATTTCTTTCAATTTATCTGGAAATATAAGACCCAAAAATTCTGAAATTTATGTTAGATAAATATTCATCACTAGCAGAAATGACCTTTTGGGTAGAATAATATATTCTCTCAAATAGACTTTTGATTTATAGCAAGGAAAATCTGAATCAATTAATTGGTAAAAAATTGCTCAAAAATCTACCAGAGCAATGCTTACTTCTTGTAATGAAGAGAAGGCAAAAGGAAAAATGCAATCATAACATGAAAGTCTACACAGAAAGCTGCACAGTATTTAATAATTTAATCGCAAGCATCCAATGCAGTTAACTGGTCATTATTGTTCCTCAAGTCTATTTCTCAAAAGAGAAATGAAAAAAATTTCAGGAAACAAATAAATATGACAAAAAACACACAAAAATTTTTGGGATATGTCAAAAGCATTGTTAAAAGGAAAGTTTATAACAATTGGTGCCTACATCAAGAAACTGGAAAGGCACAAAATAAATGAACTATCTATGGACTTCAAAGATCATTTGTTTCCTGAAATTTTTTCATTTCTCTTTCGATTTGTTCTATGATGCACTGTTCATTCAGAAACATGTTGTTCATTCTCCATGTGTTTTCATATGATGTAGAATCTTGAGTTGTTGATTTGCAACTTCATTGCATTGTGGTCTGAGAAGATGGATGGTATAATTTCGAATTTTTTGAATTTGCTGAGACTCACTTTATGGTCTAGCACGTGGTGAATTCTAGAAAAAGTTCCATATACTGGAGATAAAAATGTGTACTCTGTTGCTGTAAGGTGGAAGGCTCTGTAGATATCTGCTAGGTCTATTTGGTATATGGCACCGATTAACTCTGGTGTTTCCTTGTTGATTTTCTGTCTAGTTGATCTGTCCGTCGCCGGAAGTGGGGTATTGAAGTTCCCCATTACCATTGTATTTGAGTCTATATATCCCTCTAAATAACTTAACAATTCTTTTAAATACCTGGGTGCCCTGAAATTAGGTGCATATACATTTATAGTAGTCATACCTTCCTGTTGAATTGATACTTTAATCATTATATAGGGTCCTTATTTGTCTCTTTTAATAGTTTTGTGTTAATGTCTATTCTGTCTGAAATTAGTATGGCCACACCAGCTCTTTTTTTGTTTCTGTTAGTATGGATTATCTTTTTCCATCCTTCTACTTTGCATGCATCTTTGTTGGTAATATGTGTTTCTTGTAGGCAGCAAATAGATGGGTTTTCTTTTTTAATCCATTCAACCAGGCTTTGTTTTTTAACTGGGGAGTTGAAACCATTTACATTCAGTGTGACTGTTGTTAAGTATCAACTTTGCCTGGCCAGGTTTCCATAATTAGTCCTGTTTATGTATTTTGAATTACATTTGTACTATACTTTTGCTGGGTCATTTTCTACATTCATCTTCTTTTGTAATGATGTTTCTGTTTCTGTGTGTAGAATATCCTTGAGCATCTTTTGTAGGGCTGGACAGGTGATGACAAATTCTTTCAATTTCTTCTTGTTGTGGCAGATCCTTATTTTTCCTTCATTCATAAATGAGAGTTTTGCAGGTTACAGTATTCTGAGTTGACAGTTTTTTTTTTTTCTCTTAGGACTTGGAATATGTTTCGCCATTGTCCCATTGTCTTCTTGCCTGTAGGGTTTGCGATGAGAAGTCCAGAATGAGTCTAATTGGGTTTTCTCTGAATGTGACTTTTCATTTTCCTCATGCACATTTTAAGATCTGTTCTTTATGTTTCACTAAGGAGAGTTTTGCTACAATGTGCCATAGTGAAATTCTTTTCTGTTGAAGTTCTGTGTACTTCTTTCACTTGGATGTCTCTTTCTTTCAACATATTGGGGAAGTTCTCTGTTATTATTTCATTAAGAATGCCTTCTAATCTTTTCTCTCTTTCCACATCTTCTGGAGTTCCTAGGATCTGTAAATTGTGTCATTTGATAGAATCTTGTAAATCTCTAACTGTGATTTTTAATTTTCCAATTTCTTCTTCTTGTATTTGGACTGACTGCATTATTTCCAGAAATTTGTCTAATATTTGTTTTAATATTCTTCCTTCTTTCTTATCTATTCTATTGTTAAGGCTTTCCACTGCTTTTTAAATTTGATCTAGTGATGTTTTCATTTCTAGTATTTCATTCTGACTTCTCTGTAATATCTCAATTTCTTGGGAGTGTTTTTCATTTAGATTGCAAATTTGTTTCTGATTGCTTCTAAGTAATCTGATGATTAATTTTCTGAATTCCTTTTCTGGCATATCCTTGATCTCCAGCTTCCATTATTGAAGAGCTGTAGTGTTCCTTTTGGGGGTTGATAGTATCTTCTGTATTCATATTCAGAGTTTTTCCTTTGTTTTTCAGCATTTCTGGTTGCTTTTGTCTTTAATTTGTGTCGTTGTGCTTGTGGTGAGATTTTCCTCTGGTATGATGCTGTGTGTGCATTGCAAGTGGAAACATGCAACCCTGCTGCCTGGAGCCCTGCTCACTTTTAGATTTTGATGGTGGCAAGTACCAAAGCTCTGGTGCACTAAGCCCCACCTACTGAGACCAGGATCGCTTCTCACTGGTGCATGAAACAAGCTCAACTCATTGCTGTACAGCTTGTGTGGTGGGGAGGAAATTACTCTGAAATGTTGTGATCCTCATTCCCGGGTTGGGGGTGTTGTGAGGTAGCCCCCACAATTGATGGGCATGTGCACGGGCTGCAAATTTGGCAACCCCCTGCTTACATTTGAAAATGTAAGCAATTAATATGGCTTCTCTCCACTGGCTGTATGTATGGTTGTAGGGAGGGGAGAAATAAATGTGCCTGACCTCTTCATTTGTTCCCCTATACTTTCTCTTTCTTCCAGCTTGAAGCTTCAAACTCATTTTGTCAGGCTCCCCCGTCTGCCGCTATCCACAGCTCTGTGGACTCGTGATTTCTCATCCGGTTCACTTGGTGGGAACTGGAGTTGGCATCAATCTCTTCATATGGCTTCTCCACCACACCTTCGCTGCATCTCCACTGCACCTCTGCCACTTCCCTTACTCTTTTGCTTCCTCAGCGTGTACCTGCCCAGTCTCTGTTGGATTCCTGGGCTTCACTGCATGAATTTCTTGTGACTCTGTCACCAGCTTGTATCCCCTCTGCTTATTAACTATCTATTTTGCTCAAGGCAACTTGGAATGTCCTGTTTCTGTACTGCCATCTTGGACCCTCCCATATACATAGTTTTAAGAACATAGGCCGGCACTGCGGCTCACTAGGCTAATCCTCCACCTTGTGGCGCTGGCACACCGGGTTCTAGTCCTGGTCGGGGTGCCGGATTCTGTCCCAGTTGCCCCTCTTCCAGGCCAGCTCTCTGCTGTGGCCCGGGAGTGCAGTGGAGGATGGCCCAAGTGCCTGGACCCTGCACCCCATGGGAGACCAGGATAAGTACCTGGCTCCTGCCATCGGATCAGCGCGGTGCGCCGGCCACAGCAGGAAGACCTTTCTCTCTGTCTTTCTCTCTCACTATCCACTCTGCCTGTAAAAAAAAAAAAAAAAAAAAAAAAAAAAAAAAAAAAAGACACCCCTCACCTTCTTTTCTCCTTTCTTTATTATATTTTTAATTTTTGTAATTATATATTTTCAATTAAGTTTTATAATCAGAATCTTAATTCCACTAAATAAAGAATTCAACAAATAGTAGGTAGAAAGACTGCTATTCCTCAAGAGGATAGACAAGGGCTATAAACAATAAGCAAATCACAAGATATCAATTTCCTTATAAACATTACATTTTTGTTAATGTATATGTTAGTTACCATAACCAGAAAAAATATAGAATATTTGTATTTTGTGGAATGGCTTATTTTGCTAAACATAGTGGTCTCCATTTGTACTCATTTTATTGCAAAAGACAGGATTTCATTCTTTTTTATATCTATTATTCCATTGTGTTATATATACTACATTTTCTTTATTCAGTCATCAGTTAATGGAAATTTGGATTGATGCCATATCTTAGCTATTGTGAGTTGAGCTGATATAAACATTGTGGTATAGATCCTTTTTTTATATGCTGATTTCACTAACTTTTACTATATTCTCAGGAGTTGGGTGGCAGGATCATATGATAGATGTATGTTCAGATTTATGTGGAATCTCCATACTGTCTTCAATAATGGTTGCACTAGTTTAGATTCCCACCAACAGTATATTAGGGTACTTTCCCCTACATCCTCACCAATATTTCTTTTTAATTTTTATTTTTAGATGATAGCAATTCCAGTTGGGGTGAGGTAAAACTACATTTGTGTTATTATTTGCATTTCATTGATGGTTAGTAATCCAGAACATTTTTTCATGTGTCTATTGATCATTTGTATTTCTTTTTTTATCTTTTTAAAACTTGCTATTAACATAAAGAAAATACATTTCTTATATTTCATAGATACAGTTTAAGAAGATAACCATACTTCTATCCCTTATTCCCTCCTTCAACTCCCACTTATTTCTTTCCTTTCATGTTTTTCTTTACATTCTTCAGTAATGTGATCAATTTACTTTATAATCACAGACTTAATGTACCACTAACCATAACATTCACTAAGTAAGTAAAAAAAAAAAAATTAAAGACAACTGTTCTAAATGAGTATAGACAAGGACTAAAATCAATAATCATATCATAAAGTGTCAGTTTCAGCTTTGTACCTTTTTTATATTCTATATTAACTACCACTTACCAGAGAAAACATGATATTTGTCTTACAGGGACTGGATTATTTCACTAAGTACAATGGTCCCCAGTTATATCCCTTTTATTTGCAAAAGACAGGATTTCGTTCTTTAGTGGCTGAGTAGTATAATATTGTGTATGTACACCACTTTTAAAATGCCTGTACATAGCCTTAGCACATTTCTTAACTGGATTATTTGTTTTGTTGTTGTTAAGTTTCCTAGCTCCTTATGTATTCTAGATATTAATCTTTTATTAGATGTAGAATTTGCAAATATTTAATCCCATTCTGTTGGTTAACTGTTCACTTTGTTGAGTATTCCTTTTACTATGCAGAGGCTTCTTAGATTGATGTAATCTCATTTCTCTACTTTCATTTTATTGCTTGTGATTCTACAGTCATATCCAAGAAGTCTTTGCCTAGGCCCATGTCTTTCATTGTTTCCCCTAGGTTTTCCTCCAGTAATCTGATTATTTTAGGTATTAGGTTTAGATCCTTGATCCATTGTGAGTTGATTTTTCAGAAGGGAGTGAATTAGGGGTCTTGTTTCATATTTCTGCATGTGGAGATCCAATATTTCCAACACCATTTGTTAACGAGACTGTCTTTTCACCAGGGTGTGATTTTCGCTTGTTTGTTAAAGATTAGTTGGTTGTAGATGCACGGATTAATTTTTAGGGAATCTAATCTGTTCCATTGATCCACATGTATATTTTTGTGCCAGCACCAGGCTGTATTGATTATAACTACCCAATAATATGTCTCAAATTCCAGTATTGCCATACTTCTGGTTTTGTTTTTATTGTTTAAGATTGCTTTAACTATTTAAGATCTTTTGTGTTTCATATTTTTTTTATTTGACAGATAGAGTTAGACAGCGAGAGAGAGAGAGACAGAGAGAAAGGTCTTCCTTCCATTGGTTCACCCCCTAAATGACTGCTATGGCCAGCGCTATATTGATATGAAGCCAGGAGCCAGGAATTCCTCCAGGTCTCCCAGGTGGGTGCAGGGGCCCGAGTACTTGGGCCATTCTCCACTGCCCTCCCAGGCCACAGCAGAGAGCTAGACTGGAAGAGGAGCAATCGGTACTAGAACCTGGCACCCATATGGGATGCAGGTGCTGCAGATGGAGGATTAACCAATTGAGCCATGGCACTGGCCCCCCTCATATAAATTTTAAGGTCTATTTTATTTCTTTTTATTTATTTATTTGACAGATAGAGTTATAGACAGTGAGAGAGAGAGAGACAGAGAGAGACAGAGACAGAGAGAAAGGTCTGCCTTCTGTTGGTTCACTCCCCAAATGGCTGCAATGGCCGGCGCTGTGCAGGTCCAAAGCCAGGAGCCAGGTACTTCTTCCTGGTCTCCCACACAGGTGCAGGAGCCCAAGCACTTGGCCATCCTCCACTACCCTCATGGGCCACCACAGAGAGCTGGACTGGAAGAGGAGCTACTGGACTAGAGCCCATTGCCCATATTGGATGCCGGTGCCGCAGGCAGAGGATTAACCAAGTGAGCACAGTTCCGGCCCTGGGTCTATTTTATTTCTATATCTTAGAAAAATACCATTTGTATTTTGATGGGGATCGCACGTTGAATCTGTAAATTACTTTGGGTAGGATGGACATATTGATGATATTAATTTGATTCATGTACATGGAAGATTTTTCCATTTTTGTGGGTGTTCTGTTTCTTTCCTTAATGCTTTATAATTTTCATTTTAGAAGTCATTCACATTCTTGGATAAATTTATCCCAAGATATTAAAATATTGTGTGCCTATTGTGAATGGGAGTTACCTTACAAGTCCTCTCTCAGCCATGGCATTGTTTGTGTATACAAATGCTGTTGTTCTTTGTATGTTGATTTTATATCCTGTAACTTTGACAAACTCTCTAATGAGTTCCAGTAATCTCTTAGTGAAGTCTTTGGTTTCCCTAATCACAGGTTCATATCATCTGCAAACAGGGATAATTTGATTTCTTCCTTTCTTATTTGTATCCCTTTAATTTATTTTTCTCGTCTAATGGCTCTGGCTAAAACTTCCAAAACAAATGGTGAGAGTGGGCATCTGTGTCTGGTTCTGAGTCTCAGTGGACATACACCCACCTTTTCTCCATTCAGCATGATGCTGGCTGTGAGTTTCTTATATTCTGCCTTGAGTATGTTTAAATGTGTTCCTTCTCTACTCAATTTGCTTACTTATTTTATCATGACATGATGTATTTTATCAGATGGTTTCTCTGAATCTGTTGAGATAATCCTATAGTGTTAGTTTTTATTCATCAATTTGTTAATGTGACGTACCACTTTTTGTTGATTTGCATGTATTAGAACATCCCATCATCACATAGATAAATCCTGCTTCATGGATAATCTTTTTGATGTGTTGTTGGATTTGATTAGCTAGTATTTTGTTGAGGACTTTTTTATCTATGTTCATTAGGGATATTGGTCTATAGTCCTCTATTTATTTGTTGTATCTTTTTGTGGTTTTGGAATCAAGGTGATGCTCGCAATATAGAATTTCTTGGATTCCTTCCCTTTCAATTGTTTTGAACATTTGAAGAATTATTAGGATTAATTCCTAAAAGTTTGGTAGAATTCAGCAATGAAGCCATCCAGGCCTGGGCTTTTATTTGTTGGGAAGAGTATTACTGATTTAATCTCTGTCTTGGTTATTAGTCTCTTTAAGTTTTCTGTGTCTTCATGTCTGAATATTGGTATATTGTTTGTGTCTAGAAATCATTCACTTCTAGATTTTCCAGTTTGTTGGCATATAACTGTTAGTTCCTGATGACTCTTTTCATTTCTCTATCCATTGAACAATCTCCTTTTTCATCTCTGATTTTATCATTTTAGGTCTTTTTTGGTTAGTTGAGTGATGTTTTATCAATAGTGTGGGGAGCAACTGGGAGCAACTCGGACTAGACTAAGTTACTGGAATTAAGACTTATTCTATGCATCTGCTCTCCCACAATATGGCGCTGGGAGAGGAGAAAACAGCTTCTACGCAGCTGCCTCTTGCCAACTTGAGTGATGACCTCCAGGAGCTGATCCTGCTCCTGATTGGAGGAGAGCAGCGTACTCGGCGTGTGGGCAGCCGAGTTGGGATTGGCGGAAGAGGACTATAAAGGAGGAGAGAGACAACATGCACCAGGAACATCTAAAGGGGAACATCTATCTGAATAACACCTGTGCAGCCCCCGAGAGAGCCGGCCGGTGGTGTGCCGCTCCCCCGCGGAAGTGGGGAATGTGGCAGGGGGAACCGCCCTTCCATGGAGGTGGAAGGGTTGGTAGCCAACCCGGGAAGAACCAGCAGCAAACCCGGGGAGGGCCGAGCAGACAAAAGAACAGCGCAGGGTCCTGTGTCGTTCCTCCACAAAGACGGGGAGCGACAAATAGTGTTTAACTTTTCAAAAAACCAACTCTTCATTTCACTGATCTTTTGTATGGCTTTTAATTTTAATTTTCAAAAAAATACAAAAACTAAACAATATTTTTTTAAACTTTTATTTAATGAATATAAATTTCCAAAGTACGACTTATGGATTACAAGATATGACTTATGTACAGTATTAGTAAAACCAAAAAGAAGCAATCCATTATGCAAACAAGAGTAGTATCATATTTCAATGTTAAAGGGAAAATGGATTTTGAAAAAAAGGAGAAGAGAGATAGCAGAAGATAGACAAAATTGGGGCGGTGGGTATTGTGGGGCAGCTGCATCTGATATTGTAGTCCCAGTTTGAGTCTTGGCTGCTCAGCTTCTGATCCTGCTTCCTCTTAATGCATCTTGGTCTTATTCCAGATCCTGCCACCTATTTGGGACACCTAAATGGCTTTCTAGGCTCCCAGCTTCATCCTGACCCAGCTCTGGCTGTTGTCCACATTTGGGGAATGAACCAGTAGATGGAGAATCTCTCTCTTTCTCTTCTCTTTTCAAAAAGATGGAAATAGAGTAAGCATAAAATGGGAAGATTGACAATGAGGCAATGACAATGTAGAATGTAAATGAAATGAGTGTGATATTGAAATATTAAGTGATTAAGGGAGTTACAAAAAAAGCAAATCGTTTATCCATGTTGAATTAGACTGACAGAATAAAACATTGGTTGATAAAAAATATTGGATTTTCCAGACTGGAATTCATTCATTAAATTGGCAAAGGAGATTGTTGTGGCATGAGGCCAACTGAAGTCCAAATGAAGCAGAAAAGAGACAGGGAGGGACAACAGTCAACTCCCCAAGAATTTAGCTACTTCTCTTCATGATCAGTTTAAACTTTTTCAATCTATCATTCATACTGCCACTAGGATCCTAAGTTTTTCAATGTAAGCTTCATCAGAAACTCATTTTCTCTTAAAACCAACCAAGTGTTATAAAGAGCAAATCTACTGAGCACAAAATTCTAGAGAAAAAAATATGTGTTTTAATGTATTCAGGATACATTTTCACATATAATGCTTTTAAAAGTAGTATATTAAATCATACCTCTTTTTTTTATCTGAATCGTTAATACTACCTTTTTAGAACAATTTAAAAGCAATGATAGCACTGGGATTCAGTTTCATTATAGAATCAAGACAAATATGTTTATTGCTCTCATGCTTAAGTTCAGTGTCTAGCACAGATAAGGCATAAACAAAAATATTTCCTGATTCAGTGAATTGTGCTTGATTTCATACCATAGAGGTTGGTCCCATTAGAAGGGCCAATAGGGTAAAAATGCAGAAGAAAATTAAAGAATTAAAGACTATTAACTTTCAAAGGAGCATCAGAAGTAACAATAGCTGTGGGATAAGGAAATTAAGAACAACACAAGCTGGAAAGTAGCCAAATGACTAAAAACGGAAAAGATGTAAAAGCAATTTGGAAAGGCAAACCCTACTATACGATTATAATCTGGTGGTTCTTCAAATTCTAATTACTCATCTGGGTGTTTTTCAAAACTAAATATATTTTACCTCAAGTCTAGCCTTACAACAAGTATGGATTATGGACAACAGTGAATATGCAACATACTAGATTGCAAATGCATTCTGAAAAACTACCAGAAAGAGTATTTCTTCAATAGTGTATATCACCGAAAATATGAAGTCAACAATGGTAGAAGCTGAGGCCTTATTTAAAAGGTTATAATGAGGTAAGACTACTCCCAAGGGCAGAATTCACCCTGTGGGAAAAAAATTTTTCTTTTGACAGCTCCCGCCTAAAAGAAAAAAAGTACACTCCTATGTATGCCTGTACAATTTTTATGCTAAAATCCACCATTCCCAAATTTTTCTGGTGAGTATGTTTGAGTGCTTTAATAACAATATGTTAATGCAATGTTATCACTCCATTTGTGCAGGCCATGGTTCATATAAAAAACTCAGAAGGATGATACAGAGACTATTTAAATTCTTTATATCCTAATGCTTCTAAAACTTCTTTTTTAAGAATTATTTATTAAAAGACAGAAATATGCAGATAGGGAGAGACAGAGAGATAAAGATCTTCCATCTGCTGTTTCACTCCTCAAATGGCTGCAACAGCCAGGACTGGGCCAGACCGCAGCCTGGAGCCATGAGTTTCATCAGATCTCCCATGTGGGTGCAGGAGCTCAAGCACTTGGGCCATCCTCCACTGCTTTTCCAGGCACATTAGCAGGGAGCAGTATCAGAAGTGAAGCAGCTGGGACTTGAATGGGCACCTATATGGGATGCTGGTGTTGCAGGTAGTGCCACAATGCCAGCCCTCTAAAACTTATTTTTTTAATTTTTTCAGATTTCATAACCTAGTGACTAGCTTTAGTTTTCTGTATCCATAATAAAATAGCTATATCATGTTCATCCTATTGACAGCATATCCAAGAACTAAGCATTAGCCAGAATATTGTTTTTTAGAATTTTATAAAAAGACTTATTTATTCATTCAAAAGAGAACTGCAGAGAGAGAAGGAGAGACATAATGAGAGACAATAATGAGAGAGAGTGAGAGAGCAAGAGAGATATTCCATCCTCTGGTTCATACTTCAGATGGTCACAGTAGCTAGAGCTAGGCCAGGCCAAACCTGGAGGAGCCTGGAACTCTATCCAGGTCTCCCACATGGGTGGCAGGGGCCCAGGTTCTTGAGCCATGTTCTGCTGTTTTTTCAGGTGCATTAGCAGGGAGCTACATCAGAAGCTGAGCAGTGAGGACTCAAACCAGTGGTCATATGGGATGCTGGTGTCTGTGTCAGTGTCACAAGCGGCAGAGTGCCTGGTGCACCACAACATCAGCCCCTATAACTAGAATTTAATACTGAGATTCCCTCCATCCAGGCCAGGCAGGGCTGCATATGTGTGTGAGATGGGGAAGGTTCGAGGGAATTGATGATAAAAAGCTAAGCATAAAAAGGAATAGAAATAGAAGAAAAATCAAATCATTTGGAAGAAAATCTAGGACATGTGTGTTCTATTTACTCTTCTATGTATTCTCAATAGTTTTTTTTTTTTTTTCAAATTAAATCACCAGGAAACTCTATATCTAGACTTCTTCTCTTACCCTGAACATGTTTATGTCAGATAAGTAAAATTTCCTAATTAACTATTAAATATTTACATATGTAAATATATGCATGATGAAGTGTATCCATGTCATTTATAAAGCCTTTATATGCTATTCTTACTTTATTTTAATGTGATTGTTGTTTTGGGGGTGTTTGTTCATCAGTAAATCATTGCCATAAAAATAAAAGCAAACACACCCTCTATCTTCTTTGATAATATCTTTATTATCAAAGAAGGCTCACTGAAACTTCTTTGTTCTGTGTGTGGAGTACTCATGAGGCTTACAGACAAAAAAGGCAGATAGCAACATATGGTCCCTCTTCAGACTGCGGCTTAGAAATACCACAAAGATGCCACTGTGAAAGCAAATATGGCCAAAACCAAGTGGAACAGAATAATATACTTTGCCTACTGTAGAAGGCACTCTGAAGTCAAAGCATACAGAATGGATGAATAACTACCAACAATAACATCATATGTTAAGTCAGGTATGATGAGTCTTTATGGACGTTTGTGTCATGACTGTTGACTGCTCCTGAAAATGATGAGGCATTGTCTCAACTGTGATTTCAACCATGACTTCCTCTGGCTTCTTCTGTTTCACAATCAGAATGAGATGGGCTATTCAGTTTTTTACTATCACGCTTGAAAACTCAAAAGTCAATTGAGCAGTCATTGGCAACAAATATTTTCTAAGAATATGCACTACTACTGCTTTTTTCCATTAGTGATGAGGATAACCTAATACTGGTAGCTTCCAAGTCATATAATGGAACTGGGTTCCCTTGAATCTTTATATTGGGTCAGTGGTCTTTGTGTCATTCTGTCCTCACTCAGCAGCCCAGAGTCTCCACTGAACCTTCAACAATTGCCCTTACAAGAGGAAAAAAAAAGTGAGAGCATAAGACTTTCTAGGAGGGCTAGCGCTGTGGCGCAGTTGGTTAATCTTCCACCTGTGGCACCTGCATCCCATATTGGCGCCAGTTCTAGCCCCAGCTGCTTCTCTTCCAATCCAGCTCTCTGCTATGGCCTGAGAAAGCATGGAGTATGGCTCAAGTCCTTGGGCCCCTGCACCCGTGTGGGAGACCGGGAGGAAGCTCCTGGCTCCTGGCTTCAGATCGGCTCAGCTCCAACCACAGTGGCCATTTGGGGAGTGAACCAGTGGATGGAAGACCTATGTCTCTGTCTCTCCCTCTCACTGTCTATAATTCTGCCTCTCAAATAAATAAAATCTTAAAAAAAAGACTTTCTGTGACACATACTACCATGCTGCATGCCTGTGAAGGGGAGAATCTGAAAAGCTGGCAAACAGCTTAAAATCCTGACAGAAATTATCCTGACTACTGTTTTTAAAGATTTATTTGTTTATTGATTTGAAAGGCAGAGCATCGGGGGAGGGGGGAGGAGAAACAGATAGAGATATCTTTCATCTGCTATTTACTCCCTAAAAGGCCCCAACAGCCATTTGGATCCCTGCTGCCCACCTGGGAAATCTAGATGGCATTCCTTGCTCCTCACCTTAGCCTGCCCCAGCCCTACTTCTTGCAGGAATGTGGGGAGGAAGCAGTAAACCTCTGTCTTCTTAGCTCTCCTTTTCTCAGTAACTGCCTTTCCATCTTTTAAGTAATCCACTCAATACATTTGGGGACAAAAGGAAGCAAAATATAAAAATTATGAACAAGAAAAATAAACAATATGGTAGAAATAATTTCAGACATAATGGCCAAAATGTAAAAATAGTTTTAAAATCCTAATATAATAATAAAAAGATCTTAGACTGATTTTAAAAAGCTATGTCATTGTGAAGAAATACACAATTAAAACATGAGAACTAACAGCTGAATGTAAACAGGGACACACAAATTCAATGGTTGATGCTTTTGAACATTTAACCGGTATCAAATAACTATGTTGTTTAATTTGTGTAAGATATCACAGATCCTGAAAAGCTATTTCTTTTTCTTTGATATCATTAGATAATTTATATGTTCATCTTCCAGAAGCCTTACAAAAATGTTGAAAAGCACATATTTCACAAAAGGAGAACTTTGGTAGGGGGATGTCATTTATATTGCCCAAGACTTACAATAATTGTGAAACAAAATTTAAGTTTTACATTTAGTTTTATTAGATTTAATCTTTAGTCTTTATCTTTTTTTTTCCTTTTTTTATATTTGACTCCAAATTATTTGATGATCCAGGTCTAGCACAATACCTCCTACTCATATAGGGAATATCAGAGGCTCATAAATGTGAAGCCATAATGAAGTCTAAGCCAACTCCCCAGGATGTTGTGAGAATTGGGGCAAGGAGCAGTCCACTGAGTATTCCAGGAACATGAGAGTGAAGAGTTTAAATTGTTGCTACAAAAAATAAGTGAGGATTATCTGGTCTCTTTCAAATACTGCAGAAAAGAGGCCATGTATCTCAGATATTCAGCAACTGATGTGAATTAGAAATCAACTTCAGAACGTAAAAAAAAAAAAAATTTGCAGGGAGATAGTATAAGGAATAGATAACACATGAAAAACACTTAGATTAGATATATTCAAAGAATAATACATTATTATTACTACCCTCTTTGCTTTCATATTCCATGGAGTATAAAGTAGGAAGAGTTTTACTAGTTACTCTATAGTTTGCAGATTTTCTAATAAAAGAAAGCAAAGAAATCCCAGCCTTGGAAACTCAGAAATAAAATTCAGCATAGATAGAGGAGTTTCAGTAGAGATACCTGACAAGATTTTGGCTGATTCCAAGAATTAGAGCCTACCACAGAGTTTTAGAGATATTAAAAGGCTCATTACATAAATGAATGATTCCTGTATTGCCATATAACTGTTTGGGAAAGGAATATGGCATCAGTAGTTTTGGAAGGGAATGACTTTTTGTAGATCAAAGTAGCTGAGATTTTTTATGAAATGTGTTAATTTAACATCAGAGAAAAATGTTTGTCTCATTTTAATGCTGTTTCCATGAATATTGGGAATGAGAAAATTCCATTCCACACAGTGCTTTGTGATAATTATCCTTTTAAATCCACTGAGAGCAAGATTTTAGTGAAAGTAATTTACTTAAGAGGTGATTCCTGGAAGCACCAGTGGAGGGGTTGAAAATTTACAAAGATCTTATAAAGAGTACACCCAGAAGCAGATTACTACCATGGGCAACTGAGGCTCAATCTTGCTCCTGAATCTTTGGGAAATAGCATAGAAGAGGTATCAGAGATCCAACAGTCCCTGTTTGTCAGTGGTTAACGATTACTTCTGAAAGTACCAAACCTTGTCCTCCCCCATGTGTACATCTTAGTCTGTGCATAAACATTATGCTCCTTAACCCAAACACAGTCTTCAGTCCTTGATTCTTGGAGTTGTCATTTATGGTTATCAGTGTGCGTGAAAGCCAATATATATACACCAGTGAATTCTCTGCTTACAAGATATATTCCTCCATGATCTCTTTCTGTGGGAGTACCATACTTGCTTATAATTCGAGCAAGTTTCCCATACCAATTGATTATTTCTTTGTTTTCTCACTGGTGGATCAGTACAAGGAGTATAAAATAATAAGGTCACTGCCATGTCCTTAGGCTTAGTGAAACTCTGTCTAAGCTCACTGACAAAACACCGCCACCACAGTAAATCACTCAGTAGGAAACTACAAATTCCCATTCTGTGGAAATAAGATTCTAGGAATACAGAAAACATTTTTTCCAACTAAATCACTGGCAATGTAATTGAGGTATGTTCTCCTATTCTCCTTTTTTCACAATCTATGATTTTCTAATTATCAGGCTCGAGACCATCTTATGGACATTCATTCAAAGTGTAAATATCTTGAAGGAGAGTTTCCCAGCTTTGCAGAAGGCTTTAAGAGTTACACTCCACAGGTGTCATTCTATTAGCTTCTGTTGATTGCGGTATTTAGAGGACTAGTAAGTTCCATGGCTATGTGCTTATGACTATCCTCCCTGAGTAGTAACTGCCTCCATTATTCTGGGCATTGTGATGAAAATCTCATCTTGGTGAATCAATATGTAAGCTCTCCAAGCCTATTGCTATTTTCTGCGGAATGCTCATGTGATTACTTGTTTAGCCAGGAGAACGTGGCAGGAGCAACATTATGCCAACCAAATACTAAGAAACTTTGTATGCTTTCACTTTGCCCTTTTAGCCCCACAGCCATCTGCATAAAGTTATGACTACCGTGCAGCTTAGTGTTGGCCACTTGCCAGCCTTTACCACGTTATACCAAGGAGACCCAGCTAACTAGACAGATTATCCCAGATCTGTCCACAAGTCTGAGATGAGCAAACTTAATTTAGGTCAACAGAAGCACCTGCTTGACTATGGAGCATTAATAAATGCTGTTTTTTTTTTTTTTTTTGTAAGTCACTAAATTTTGGAAATAGCTTGTTGTTCATTAAAAGGTAACTAATATAAATGGGTACCATTAGCTCTGCATTTAATATTATATGGGGGTTATATTCTGCATGCAATTCCATGTTACTTCTGGTTTCCAGGGATGCAAGGCAGAATTATAACTTCCATGTTGTTCAGCCTTCTAACATTGCTTTTTCTCTACATATCATAAAACCATTAATAGGGATATGCCAGATGCTAAGTGAATCCATCCAAATTATACATTTATGGGCTAGGGAAATGACCATAAGGCTGTGTTACAGACCTATTGTATCCAACGTGACTTGAAATAGGACCAGAACTCCATTTATCATCTGGCTTCCATATGCCACTGGTTGTGGGCTGGTCCCAAAGGCATGAATTTCCCAGAACTTTCATCCTGAGCATGTTCCCTTAGCCAGAAAATATAGCCAAGCAAAGAGTAGCAGTAAAAAAGCTAGAACACAAACTTGCTGACATTGCATGGAAAGAGAAAGTGGTAAAGGCATATGGTAGGCCAGTGATACTTTTTATTAAAATACTTTTCTTTAGAATTCATGAAACTTACATGGAAGGAAGGTTAAAATTTTACTTTAAATATAACTAGAATAAAAATAGTTATTGTTGTTGTACATGGCTTATCCATTAAAATGCCTAAGCTGCATGAAATTGATTCGATACAACAAAGTAGGCTGTTATCCACCATGAGAAAGGTTCTACTCCTGTAGCTAGTCAGCAGCCAAGAAGAGAGATTTTTTTTAAAGATTTATTTATTTTCCTGAAAGTCAGAGTTACACAGAGAGAGAAGAGGCAGACAGAGAGAGAGAGAGATCTCCCACCTGATGGTTCACTCGCCAATTGGCTGCAACAGACGGAGCTGTGCCGATCCAAAGCCAGGAGCCAGGAGTGTCTTCCAGGTCTTCCATGTGGGCACAGGGGCCCAAGCATTTGGGCCATCTTGCACTGCTTTCTCAGGCCATAGCAGAGACCTGGATCGGAAGAGGAGCAGCCAGGACTAGAACCGGCGCCCATGTGGGATACCAGTATGTCAGGCCAGGGCTTTAACCTGCTGCGCCACAGTACCGGTCCCAAGAAGAGAGTTTTAATTCAGATTTCTATGACTGTAAATGCCAGGATTTCTCAAGTGAAAGTCATGTCTAATCATTCCCATTATGTTTGGTTAAAATTATGCAAGAAAAGCAAAGGTTGTTTTGAGAGAATACTGAATGGCATGAAATAACTAGGAAATCAGTAAGTGTATTTTGCCTAGGTTTAAGAGGGTAAATTTTATTTTTAAAGATTTATTTATATATTTGAAAGAGTTACACAGAAAGAGAAGGAGAGGCAAACAGAGAGAGAGAGAAAGAGAGAGAAAGAGAAAGAGAAAGAGAAAGACAGAGAGAGAGAGAGAGAGAGAGAGAGAGAGAGATCTTCCATCCACTGGTTTACTCCCCAGTTCGCCTCAATGGCAGAGCTGCACTGACCAAAACCATGAGCCAGGAGCTTCTTCCGGGTCTGCCATGTGGGTGCAGAGGTCCAAGCACTTGGGTCATCTTCCACTGCTTTCCCAGGCCATAGCAGAGAGCTGGATTGGAAGTAGAGCAGCCAGGTCTCGAATGGTGCCCATATTGGATGCTGCCGGTACTGTAGGCAGTGGCTTTACCCACTATGTCACAGCAACAGCCCTGAGATGGTAAATTAATATCAGATAGTTTGCCTCAGGGTGTTGCTGAAAATTCAAGAAAAAATTGAATATAGAAAAAAATGATACAGGCATCTGAATTCAGATTCTTATTTATTTATTACTTAAGCAAAGGTATTTTACCAAAGAATAATATTAAATGTATGATGTGACTATATATTAGAGGATGTGTATATTTAAAATACTTTTTTAAAGTGAACAGAATCATCTTATTCAAAAACTCTTGTTCTAATTTGAGAAAAATGGTATGTGTTGGGTGTAGTGATTAAGATGAACATATTGTAGATCAGAGTGCCTAGATTCAAATCCTAACTCTACACCAGATTGCCACTTTCTGGTAATTCCCATTCCAAAAGGTAGCTAGTGATGCTAAAGTAGTTGAATCCTTACCACCCACCAGGAGACCAAGACTGAGTTCCTGGCTGTGGCCTTGCCCTGGCCCAGCCCAGGTTATTGTGGTTATTGAAGGGGATTGAAATGGCAGATGGAGAGTTTTATTACCACCATCCCCCTTCAGCCTTTCAAATAAGTAAAAATAAAATAACTAAAAATGTTTAAAAATACATCAAGATAAAACTATCTTGAAATTATAGATACATGATAATAGATAGATACACAGATAGAGATATGGGTAGTCACACAGTCATACAAGACAGACAACAACTGTGAGTAAACTGATGGTGACAACAAACGCGGAAAGCAAATATGCGATTGCTTTTGCAGTTGAGCAAGCACATTCTTTGCTCTTCTAAATGTGTTCCCTCATCTCTTCATTTGGCTTCTTCAAAGTTTGTAGAAGCTTCTCTTGTCTCTGCTTTGCCAAAGGAGACCAAGAACAGAGAAAGGGAATTATGCTTAAAAATGACATTTAATAAATAAGATTTTATTAAATGAATGGTCAGGGCAGGTGCTGTTGGTATGCAACAGCAAAACAAAAACTTAAACAAATGAGGCAGAAAACCAAGAGAATGTGTAGAATGACATTCTGGAAGGAGTTGGTGAGGCTCTGAGATGGAGGATTTGTAAGGATCTCTTTGGGAAAGTTAAAAGGCCAGGTTTCTTACAGCAGAAAGACTAAAGGGAGAAAAGTAGGGAATGTGCCTGAAAAGAAGTCAGGACAAAGATCACAGGACACACAACGTTGACAGTTGTAATCTGTATTGAGAACTTTGAGTTCTAGTCAAGTATGACATGAGCTATGTGAGAATATTAAGAAAAAGATTGAGATGCTGATTCATATTCTATAAAGAAAGTTCTAAGCTCTGTGCAGAGAAAAAAATGAAATATGGCAAGCTTAGAAACAAGGAGAGTAATTAGGAGCTCATTACCATCCCAAGAAGAAAGGAGACAGTGAGGATGGGACAACTGTTGGTGGTGAAAAGTATTAGTTTACAGGTATATTTTCAAAATAGACCTGATAACACACTTATGCACAGATTTCTAACATATACACAGCCATACTGATATTTCTGGGAAAATTCTAGCCTGCCGTGGCCCTAACTAATTTAAGATTCACTCAGTTATCATCTTGATATACCTCCAGTATGATACCAACTGGCACATCCTAAATAAAACATGTTTAATAAGAGATATTAGGAAGAATTAGAAATAAAACACTCTCTAAATGAAAATTCTTAATGTGGCAGCAATGAATAAGATGCCTCTTCCATAGAAGACCACACACAAGTAATCAGTATTACCTCTCTCATCTCATACAGTAAGTTCCAGTGTGTCATCAGAGAGAGAGAGAGAGAGAAATCAGTTGTTGGTGGAGCTGACATTATGGCATAGCAAGTTTATATGATGCTTACAAGACCAGTATCTCATATGGAATGGCCAGTTCTAGTCCTGGCTATGCTGCTTCTTGGTAATGTGCCTGGGAATGCAGCAGATGATGGCCCAAGTACTTGAGCTCCTGCCTCTTATGGGAGTGGCCAACAGAGAGTTTCTGGCTCCTGTCTTTGGCCTGTTACAGAGCTAGCTATTATGGCCATGTGCAGAGTGAACATGAGAATGGAAAATTTATCTCCTTCTCTCATTCTTTATCTCTTTCTTCACTCCTACTCCATGTCACTCCTACTTTGTGTCACTGTTGCTCTGCCTTTATGATAAATAAATATTAAAAAAAAGAGTGTATCATCCTAAAATCCCAAAGGTTTAGTAGTAGGTGTTGCTTGGGGATAATTTTTTTTAATTTTTATTTTTTTTTTTTGACAGGCAGAGTTAGACAGTGAGAGAGAGAGACAGAGAGAAAGGTCTTCCTTCTGTTGGTTCACCCCCCAAATGGCCACTACAACCGGCATGCAGCGCTGATTCGAAACCAGGAGCCAGGTGCTTCTTCCTGGTCTCCCATGTGGGTGCAGGGACCCAAGCACTTTGGCCATCTTCCACAGTCTTCCCAGGCCACAGCAGAGACTGGACTGGAAGAGGAGCAACCGGGACAGGAGGATTAGCCTAGTGAGCCATGGCGCCGGCCTGGGGATTATTTTATATATTTAAAAAAGCTATGAAATATGATGGTAATTGCTGTTCACTTCCAAGTTCAATGGGAGCAGGATCCATTGAATTAGTGTAATTTCCTTTGAAAAGTGAATTACAGTACACAATGATTTAACTCCCTAGCGGTTAGGAATGGTAAGTTATTATATTGGTTTCTATCCATAACATCACTAGAAAAAAAATTTTTTTTTCTGGTGAACTTATTGCTAGCTTTGACCAGAGCAAGATTTACCCCCACCATTATTAGTAAGGGAATGAAAATGTGGGCCAGACTTTTCAACTTACTTTTATTTTTCCCTTAAGCAACATAACTATGGAGAAAATATAGAAAAATGAAGAAAAATTAAAAATGCACACACACACCAGGACTCTGTCAAAAAGTCTGGGCAAAATAACTCCCATGCAAATTAGTATTCAACATTGGGTAATATTCTTGGTGACTACTTTTGTAAAAAACTGGAAGAGGACTCAGATCATTGGGTAACATATTGATGCTAGCTAAATTTCTTACAAGTCTAAAATGTTAAGTAAAATAAATTATTATATGTACAACGTCTCCATAGAGACTAAGGCACTCTTTGCTATTAGAAATTGTAGCAAGGATATATCGTAATGTATTTTTTGCAGCACTTCAACCTAGTTCAGCCTAGTTTGTGAGAGCCACTATGTGACTTTGTAATGTTTCGTATCACAGGATTATCAAAATGGGTCTTATAATGTTAATTTTTCCTTACCTTTTATTGTAAAATATTTGGCTTGCTTGAGATACTGACAATTGTTTTAATATTATAATTTTGCACTAAGTAAAACTGCAAGATTTGTCAAGTAAAAATACGGAATGATACATAAAATTTTACTTTTAAAAAGCAAAATACATTTTTGTAATCAGTACTCATATGTTGCAACTACAGCATAGGTCATACTTATGCTGAAGCGATTACTCAAAGGTAACTGGTTGTATACATTTTAAATCTGGTATATCTAGATTTGAGGCAAATTATCTTTAAAATTTTTTAAATTTAAATTTTAAAAATCTGATATATCCTACTATGAATAAAAGATATTTATAGCTAAAACATATGTAAAATAAAATCTGAGTGTCCAAGGGGACACTATTTATATTAATTTAGTTAATTTATATATCTCCTGTAATTGTTTCCATTTGAAATAATCCTTCCTTTCACATACTACTTTACTTTCCACAATTCAGAATTTTGAAATATTTAGAAATAAGTGATTTAAGTGCATCCTTAAGCAAATCCATTCATTCAGTGTTTTCTCAATAATCACTGTATAGAACAACATAATTATACAGCATATACATGTTAAGTAATTCATAATAGTTGTCTATTTCTATATGCCAAGAACTTTAGAAAATAATTTATGTACTTTCATGTCACTTAACAGTATAAGGTACTGATCCATTTTACATATTAAGATAATGAGTCCACAAAGATTAAGTGTCCTTCCAAGATCTCAGAGTCAAGGGATAGAATAGAATTCAACTGAATATATTTTAATCCTATTACCAAAATTGATTCCTCTACTCTGTGGATCCACTGAAGTTTGATACAGAAAGTTTATATCAAAGGCACAATGCTTGTTAGAAGTTGCATTTTTTAAGACTTTATTTATTTATTTGAGAGGTAGAGTTATAGACAGTGAGAGAGAGAGAAAGAGAGAAAGAGAGAAAGGTCTTCCTTCCATTGGTTCACTCCCCAAATGGCCACAATGGCCAGAGCTGCAGCAATCCGAAGTCAGGAGCCAGGTGCTTCTTCCCAGTCTCCAACGTGGGTGCAGGGGTCCAGGACTTGGGCCATCTTCTACTGCTTTCCCAGGCCACAGCAGAGAGCTGGACTGGAAGAGGAGCAACCGGGACTAGAATCAGAGCCCATATGGGATGCCGGCGCCAGAGGTGGAGGATTAACCTACTGCGCCATAGTGCCGGCCCCTGGAAGGTGCACGTTTGTAAAACATTCATTTATTTATTTGGATGGCAGCATTTCAGAGAGATAGAGGGAAAGACAGAGAAAGAGGGAGCGATCCTCCATCTGCTGTTTCACTCCCCCAAATGGCCCCAATGATGAACTGGGCTGGTTGGTCAGAAGCAAAGAACCAGGAGATTCTTCAAGTTCCCCAAGCGAGTGTAGGGGCCCAAGTAATTAGGCATCTTCCAGTGCTTTATCAGGCCATTAGCAGGAAGCTTGACGCAGGCATCACAGGTGGAGGCTCAACCACTAAGCAACAACAACAGCCCCAGAAGGCATTTTTTTTACAGGCTGAATATTCAGTAATTTAAAAAACAAAAAACAAACAAACAAACAAACAAAAAAACAAACAAAAACAAAACAAAACAAAAAAAACTTTGGTAGTTAACAGGAAAAATCTTACTTTCTTAATGATTTCCTTGAAACTTGTTTTTATGAAAAAGTAGATTTTGTCTCGTATTTATATTGAATTCAGTTATTTCATTTGTTGCTGAGGAGACCCAAGTGTTCATTCTTACATCTTCCTTCCTGTATTTCTCCCCAAAATACAAGGTTTTATTTTCCCCCAAAATACATGCTTGAATTTTCTTGGAACCTTTTATCACATCAAAGATTTATGTAAGTCCTTACTGTAAATGATTCAGTTCAGATAAACGGACTCCAGTGTATGAAACAGTAAAGGTGATGGTATATCCAAAAGGCATAATTATCAGTTACATATATGGGTGATTGTGAAGGGACAGTAGAGGCTATTATTGCTCTTATATCTTATTCTTACAACTAATCCATTAGTTCTTAAGACTTAACCCACAATTATTTTCTTGAAACAATTAGAAAGAAATTAATTTTGGTGGGTAGCATTTTAAGACTATCCAAATGCACGGTTGAAAAGCTTGAAGAATTTGAGATAGTGACTTAACTTGTGGCAGAGTGAGCATGCATGAAATATCAGCTAGGGAATACAAAGCAATCACAGCTAAGTGTGAAAAAAATGCAAAACTAAATCTGGAAACCACATAAACACAAGAATATATCCATCTGGTTCTGCTGGCCGTTGCCCTGCTGAGTAGACTCTGTTGTGGAACAAATAATGAAAACCCAGTGGTGCAGGAACGTAAGGTCCTGCTCCAGGAGACATCTCAGGATGTGCAGCATCAGTGCTTGCTCCTCTGTTGATATTAACCTACGGGCATGATGCATGCATGTGGACTTCCCATATGCGTTGTTACCATTGGTACTGTCTCTAGAAATGTGCTTACCTGCTAAAACATCAGACAAGTGCTAGATATTTTCTTGCTCTTATTAGCAATGCAAAAGCATTTAAATGAGGAAACCTTTTTGGAATTCTAAAAAAAAAAAAAATGGATATCTTTCCCAAAGATTCACATTCTTTGTAAAAAACAAACAAACAAAAAACCAAAAAAATAGCTTTAAGAGAACAAAATCTTACCCTAAGTAATGTTGAAAAATTTATATAATATTAAATACTAAAATTTTGGATTGTGTGATATTGTTACTATTAAAATTCTTCTACCTTGCAACATTCGATTATGCCCTACATATTTTTAGACTTGTTTTTTTTTTTTTTTTTTTTGACAGGCAGAGTGGACAGTGAGAGAGAGAGACAGAGAGAAAGGTCTTCCTTTGCCGTTGGTTCACCCTCCAATGGCCGCCGCGGCCGGCGCACTGCGGCCGGCGCACCGCGCTGATCCGATGGCAGGAGCCAGGAGCCAGGTGCTTTTCCTGGTCTCCCATGGGGTGCAGGGCCCAAGCACCTGGGCCATCCTCCACTGCACTCCCTGGCCACAGCAGAGGGCTGGCCTGGAAGAGGGGCAACCGGGACAGTATCCGGCGCCCCGACCGGGACTAGAATCCGGTGTGCCGGCGCCGCTAGGCGGAGGATTAGCCTAGTGAGCCGTGGCGCCGGCCGTAGACTTGTTTTTAAAAGAGAGTTTCAGGAGCATCATTTACTTTCTCAGATATGTTCTCCATTCTAGCAGCTCATTAAGCCACATGTGGGTTGCTGGAACTCATGTCTAGTACTTGGACTTTCAGGTATTAGAATTTTTTCCCCTTCTATTAAAAGCTGTCTTTTTATGCTTGCTACAAAACCTGTAAAAATAAATGTTACTACTAGTAGTAGTATTTGGTATTAATAATTAAATATTCATAGTTGTGCTCCTTAAAATAGTATGTGACTTAAAAACAAAGGTTTTTAGCTAGCTAGAGCCACCTAAGAAAATGTTTGTCTACGAATTCTTTCCGTCTTTCAAAATAAATCTAGCCAACCTGATTTATTTTCACTGACATCTTTAATGCTGATCTCAACCATAGATTTTTTAATCCACCATTGTATGCTGTTTCAAATTCTGCCAAAACATTTCTTCAGTAAGATTATCAAGATTATATAAGCTGATGCACATATATAAATATTTATATACATCTGTAAATTATTTACTATAGCTTCACAACATTATGTTATTTTTCAAGGTTTACTGCATTGCTTAAAAAGTGTCTGGCACATATTATATTTTTAAAGACTCCTGAATGAAGATAAATGAAATGCTACTCAAGAAATCCTGCTCTCTGTCTGTATATTTCATCATAGAAAGAAGCCTTCATTATTCAGCTCCAGATTGCCTTTCTGATGATTTCTAAGGGTGGATTTGTTAGCATTTTTTGTGAATAATTTTTATTCCATGAATGAGTGCAGAATTGAAATGAGGTCTTACAGGTGTATAATGACTACTTCCAAATGATAGTTACATAAAAAAGCTTTAGACCACACTGATGCATGTTCCAAGAACTTTCAAAAGTGAATTCATTGACTGAATGAGATGCACTTAGAACACTATCCTGGGTGATTATAAAATTTAAGACCAGTCGTATTTTTTTTCTGTTGGTGTGTAACACGTTACTGCAAACTCAATGCTTTAAAGCAGCACTGATTTTCTGTAGATTAGAAATCTCTGTACAGCTCTACTGGGTTCTGTTGGCAGGGTCACACACTCAAAAGTGTTGGTAGAGCGAGGTGTGTATTGGGGCACTCTGAGGAAGAACTGCATCCGCGTTCATATCAAGAGTTGGGAGTAGGTAGTTTCTTTACAAGTATAAAACCAAAATCCTCATTTCCTTGCTGGTTGCCAGCCAAAGCTGCTGTCGGATCCTTGGGCGATTTGTAACAACTGGAGAGATGGAACCAAAACCAATATGAAACACAAACCGTAAGCTGGTGTTGCGGCTCACTAGGCTAATCCTCCGCCTGCGGCGCCAGCACCCTGGGTTCTAGTCCTGGTTGGGGTACCGGATTCTGTCCCGGTTGCCCCTCTTCAAGGCCAGCTCTCTGCTGTGGTCCAGGGAGTGCAGTGGAGGATGGCCCAGGTGCTTGGACCCTGCACCCGCATGGGAGACCAGGAGGAAGCACCTGGCTCCTTGCTTCGGATCGTAGCAGTGCACTGGTTGTAATGGCCATTTGGGGGGTGAACCAACGGAAGGAAGACTTTGCTTTCTGTCTCTCTCTCTCACTGTCTAACTCTGCCTGTCAAAAAAAAAAAAAAAAAAAAAAAAAAAAAAAGACAAAACATAAACTTGCCAAAGAGGTACAGGTGTGCAACTTCTTGAATGCAGTATTTAAAACTTTCTGTGATTTCTCTTTCTTCCTATACAATGAAAATGATAATATTCTTTATTTTCCATGATTTTTATGAGAATCCCTATAATGATAATAATAATGATGATGATGATGATGTTAGAGCCTTTTGAGCAGAGCCTGACACATAGGCAATATTTCAAAAATGCCTGCTTTTATGAGGCCTCGTGCATCATTAATTCTAATTCCATAGGGATAAGTAGAAATTGAGTAGCACAGTATTCTAGATTTGTAAGATGAAGGTAACTTTAGAACCATACTGCTGGCCGGCCCCGCGGCTCACTAGGCTAATCCTCCGCCTTGCGGCACTGGCACACCAGGTTCTAGTCCCGGTTGGGGTGTGGGATTCTGTCCCGGTTGCCCCTCTTCCAGGCCAGCTCTCTGCTGTGGCCCGGGAGTGCAGTGGAGGATGGCCCAGGTGCTTGGGCCCTGCACCCCATGGGAGACCAGGAGAAGCACCTGGCTCCTGCCTTCGGATCAGCGCAGTGGGCCGGCTGCGGCCCGCGGCAGCCATTGGAGGGTGAACCACCGGCAAAGGAAGACCTTTCTCTCTGTCTCTCTCTCTCACTGTCCACTCTGCCTGTCAAAAAAAAAAAAAAAAAAAAAAAAAAAAAAGAAAGGAAAAAAAAAAAGAACCATACTGCATGTGCTCTGTATTTTATTTTACTGAGTATAATAAATGATGAAAATATTTGTAAAGATGTAAGCATACTGTTTGTGTTCAAATTATGTCCTTGAATAGTTCTCATTATTTAAAATGGTAATAATTCAGTCCTAAGAAACAAAAAAGAAAAGTGAGTTTTCGCACTAATGTGATTAAACAGGTGGCATCAGTGTAAATGCAGTTTACAATTTACACATCCAAGCATCTTTGAAATTATAAGGTACAAAATTTCGGGAGTGTGATGTTGATGAAAAACTTAAATTATATAAAAATTTGCATCTAGAGTAGAACTATCAATATGTTCTATCAGATTGTTTCCAAAACAACAGTTTCCTAGGCATCAAAGGCAACCATTCTGAGGAACTCACCAATGGTTTTGTACAGGCCAATATCATTATAGGCAGCCCTTAGTAAGTACAAAACCAGGTGTAATAGGAACTTTGGTATATCAGAGTAAAAATCCACTTAAAAAGTAGCAGATTATTTTCAACACAATCTTAGTTAATGAGTCATAATTATTGATTAATTCTAGAACCCAAATAAACTTATTGTACAAGGAACTGTTTTACCCAGTTTTCAAAAGACCTGAAAATTCTGGTTTTGGGCAATTGAATTGGTTTGTTCTTTAAAGATTTATTTATTTATTTATTTATTTGAAAAATAGAGTGTCAGAGAGAGAGGAAGTGATAAGGAGATGGGGGAAGAGAATGGAGAGACAGAGAGGAAGAGATAGATGGAGAAAGAGAGATATCTTCATCTACTGGTTCATTTTCAAATGCCAACATAGCCTGGGCTTGGCAAAGCCAGGAACTCCATCTAGATCTCACATGGGTGGCAGGAATTTGGGTTCTCATCTATTACCTTCCAGGATGTTTATTAGCAGAAAACGGAGTCAGTAGCTTGGAGTAGCCAAGACTTGAACCAAGCACTTTGATATGGGATTAGAGCATCCTAAGGAGAAGCTTAATTGGCTTAACCAGTGTGCTATAACAAGGACAGCATTACAGAAGGAGAGACAGACACACAGACCCAGAAAGGGCACCTCCATCCACTGACTCTCACCCCAAATGGCTGTAATGTCCAGAGCTGTGCCAGGCCTAACCCAGGAGCCAGGAGCTCCACCTGGGTCTCCTACATGGGTGCAGAGGCCAACCATTTGGGCCATATTCCACTGCTTTCCCAGGCACACTAGCTCAGAACTGGGTTGGAAGTGTAGCAGCCTGGACTTGAACTAGCTTCCATATGGGATGCCAATATCATGTCACAGGAAATGGCTTAACCTGCTTTGCCACAACACCGCCCCATTTTTATTTTTTTAAAGAAATAAATTTAAATGGAATTAATGTTTTATTTTCTCCTTACGACCACTAAATGATGAATACATTTTAGCCTTAAAATGGTAGAAGAGCTGTTCTGAGGCATTTTAATTCCAGAGCCTCTTCTGTAACTAGGAAAAGTTAAATGATGTAACATCAACTTACCAATGTCATTTCTCTAACATCTTAGAAAGCAATAACACAAAAATGTCTCAAGAGTATCTTTCTTTGCTACAAAGTCTATGCTTTTCTGAGAAAGATTCTGAAAGATTCTTGTGTTTACCAAATACAAAAAAAAGACTTCTCTTTGTAAAGGGTCAGTCGCAAACTAACATGCAGGTTTGAGTATGTTTCTATCCTTAGGATTAGACTCAAGGCAGCTATAGAAAACTCAAACAAGTGAGTTAACATGAAATTGAAAATATTAGTAGCCTGAGGACAAAATATTTTGATTTTTAAACTGAAATTAGGGGCCAGCGTTCTGGCATAGCAGGTAAAGCTGCCGCCTGCAGTGCTGCCATCCCACATGGGCATCGGTTCGGTCTCAGCTGCTCCACTTCCCATCCAGCTCTCTGCTGTGGCCTGGGAAAGCAGTAGAAGGTGGCCCAAGTCCTTGGGCCCCTGAACCCGCATGGGAGACCTGGAAGAAGCTCCTGGCTTCAGATCAGCACAGCTCCAGATTGGCACAGCTTCAGCTGTTGTAGCCATCTGGGAGTGAACCAGCAGATGGAAGATCTCTCTCTCTCTCTCTGTCTCTGTCTCTGTCTCTCTCTGCCTCTGCTTCTCTGTAACTCTGTCTTCAAGTAAATAAAATCATAGTAAAAAAAAAAAGTGGAATTAGAGGGACTGGCGCTGTGGCACCATAGGATACAGCCCCAGACTGCAGTGCCAGCATCCCATATAGGTGCCAGCTGAAGTCCTGGCTGCTTCTCTTCGGATCAAGCTCCCTGCTATTTCACCTGGGAACACAGTAGAGGATGACATAAGTCCTTGGGCCCATGCACCCCCATGGGAGACCTAGCAGAAGCTCCTGGTCCCTGGCTTATGATCAGCTCACCTCTGGCTATTGCAGTCATTTGGGGAGTGAGCCAGCAGATAGAAGGCCTCTCTGTGTTTCTACCTCTCTCTCTAACTCTACCTTTCAAATAAATAACTCTTAAAAAATAAAGGGTAATTAGAATCTAAAAGGAAGCTGAATAGTAGTAAAGAAAGAAAGCAAAGTATACAGGTCAGAGACGTAAGGGATATTTGAAGTGACCCAGTATGGAGAACAGTCAACTGCACTTGAGCCTGAGGCTCTGGGTTCTGTTGCTGTATCAACACTAAGGGAGGAACAAAAAGGCAAGCCAGGCTTTTAAAGTCCACATAAATCAGAACATTCATGCCAAGTTAATCAAATATTTCAGAATCAGGAGGGAGTGGAGAACAAATGAAATAAAATTTGAAGAGAATATTTAAATTTGATTATTTAGTCATAACTATCTTGGCCAATGTCTGGAGTCCAGTGAGCAGGTGTAGAAGATGAGCTTAGTAAAGAAATGTGATGCTGTTCATTCATACTTTACAATAGCAGGGATGATGATATCAGTATGAACAGCAGCTACCTTTAAATGAGTGTTCAATGGTTATGAGACATTGTGATCATGCCTTCAGTTCATGTAGGAAACATTGTGATAAGTACTGACCTTCAGTTCAGATCAATAGCTATTATTGTTCTTGCTGAGAGATGCGAAAAGGTAAGAGCTGTAGATACCAATTTGGACAACGTCATTGAGCCAGCAAATTCGATTTTCACAAGTAGAACATGCTAGTATTTGTTAGAAAACATGGAGAAAATCCAAGTTGGTTGCAGTTTCTGATGAAAATTGTTTAACCTTGTGTTTGTTTGTACGGAAATCTGGAAAAAAATACAATCTAATTTTTCCTTTATTTATATCATCTACTCACTAAAATGTTTTAGCTAAAACTTGATAAAATTCAGGAAATGAGGAAAAAACAATATTTCTAATTAAACAGGCATGAATTTCTCATCTTCTGCCACTTGATATTAATATGACATTGTACAAGAAACACATTCCCTGACCCTCATATGTTAAGAAATATGTTAATACTTGCGTCACAGTTCTGATACCATGCATGCAAATATCTAATATTTTCATCATAATCATGGTTATGATCATCATTCTTATTTATTCTTCCTCTTCAGATTACTTTCTTCCTTCTTTAATAATACTTTAGGTTTTCATTTCACTTTAAGTTGAATCCTATTACCTTCTTTAATTCTGTATAGTTAGGTCTTGAGTAATGATGGATTATAATGATCTAAATTTTTACATTCTCACTAACTGAGTGTTTGGCTTGTTTTTTTTTTTTTTCCATAATATGGCGTCACAGGAAGCAAAAGTTGTAAAAAGAACAAGCTGACAAATTAAATATTGATTAGGTTTATGTGTTATAATAGGATTGATAAATATGACCATACTTCAAAAAGCAAATGGAAAATGAAATCAAAATGTGAAGTGGATTTTTTAGTAAAAATAAAGTGAAATCCATGCATAATTTTTTTCATAATACATGTTTTCCATGGACTTTTTGAATACCCCACTTGTATCAAATCTATCATCTGAAGGATTACAAAGCTTGCACCTTACTTTCCATTGTCCAGCAATCAGTGATAGTCTCACTTCTAGCACATAGGGTAGTGCAGAGTGGAAAAAGAGGACATTTGTTCTGATCATGAATGTTCATGTGAATTAGTAATTTCTAGAGTTTCTGTTATTTGAGGAGATATTTTTGATTTCTGATAACCTGGAAGGTTACGACGCAAAATGTTACATTATAAAACTGAATGGATTTTAGGAAACAGGAAATGATGGAAATGACTTTCCTAGGCAGCTCTGATTTGCAATACCAGTAATATGGTAGGAATTAGGGAGATAGCATTAGATAACACACTACAAGATAGAAAAGGTTTAGAGAAATTATAATTCCTGTTCTTTATTAATTATTGAGTCTTTCAGTATCTCTCTACTTTGCATATGAGCCAATATTTAAAATGTTTTGGAGATTATCACAAATAAAATTGCCATTCTTTATTTAAAATTCATTCATTTGAAAGGCAGAATGATAGTGAAAGAGATAGAGAGAGGGGTAAAGGGGAGAGAGAGAGAGAGAGAGAGAGAAATATGAATGTGTGAATGAAAAAATTCCATTCACTGGAAAACATTATGCTGAGTGTAATAAGCCAATCCCAAAGGGACAAATACCACTTGTTCTCCTTGATAGGTGACAACTACAGAGCACCAAAAAGGAAACCTGCTAAAGTGAAATGAACACTAGGAGAAATGGTGACTTGATCAGCCCTCACCCTGACTGTTGATGAGCAACTTGATATGTTATCCCTCTTAGTATTTTTTTTGTTTGTTCTACTTAATACTTTTGGTTGAATTCTGTAATCAATACACAATTCTTCTTAAGTGCTGAAACTTAACTGAAAAGTGATCGCTGTTAATTATAAGAGTGGGAATAAGAGAGGTAAGAGATGTGCAATTCGGGACATGCTCAAGCTGACTTACCTCAAACGGTAGAGTCAGAAACATACCAGGGGATTCCAATTCAATCCCATCAAGTGGCATGTACCAATGCCATCTCACTAGTCCCAGTGATCAATTTCTGTTCACAATTGATCATAATGATAGGACTAAGAACCAAAGGGATCACATAAACAAGAATAGTGTCTATAAATACTAGCTGATAGAATAAAAAAGGGAGAGAATGATCCAACATGGGAAGTGAGATACACAGCAGACCCATAGAATGGCAGATGTCCTAAACAGCACTCTGGCCTCAGAATCAGCCCTTAAGGCATGTGGATCCCGCTGAAAAGCCCATGAGAGTATTTCAGGCGTGGAAAGCCAAGACACTCTGGGAGGAAAAAAAAAAAAAAAAAAAAAACTAAATGAAAGATCTCCACGATTGAGATCCCAGTGGAAAGAACGGGTCATCAAAGAAGGAGGTACCTTTCTCTGAAGGGAGGAGAGAACTTCCATTTTGACCATGGCTTTGTCTAAATATGATCAGAGTCACTGAACTCAGGGGGCTTCCATAGCCTTGGCAGCTCATGAAAACAGCCTAGGGTGATTACTGAGGCCATAAACAAGAGTGTCAATTTGTTAAGTCAACAACAGGAGTCACTGTGCACTTACTCCTCATGTAGGATCTCTGTCCTTAGTGTGCTGTACATTGAGATTTAATGCTATAACTGGTACTCAAACAGTATTTTTCACTTTATGTTTCTGTGTGGGAGCAAACTGTTGAAATCTTTACTTAATGTATGCTAAACTGATCTTCTGTATATAAAGAGAATCGAAAATGAATCTTGATGTGAATGGAAGGAGAGAGGGAGAGGGAAAGGGGAGGGTTGCAGGTGGGAGGGATGTTATGGTGGGGAAGGTATTGTAATCCATAAGCTGTACTTTGGAAATTTATATTCATTAAATAAAAGTTTAAAAAAAAGATAGTAGCGCATACATAACTGTTGTTTCCTTCTTTTCTCATTTATTTCCTTAATACTTCATATGTTTTATATGCCCTCTGTAAAACAAAACCGTCTAGTAGCAGAGACAAAAAATATAAACCAATGTTTATAAGAGAATGAAATACAAATTGAGACTAATATTAAGAAGCAGAAACACCTAAGTCATACCAAAGACCAAGAAATCTATCCAAGATGATTAAATTGTAATTTAAAAAATGAATGCAAGTAATAAAGGAGAATGTGCTAGTGAAAGGACAATGCAGCACATCTAAAAATATGTTCAGCTGTACAGAGTCCTGAAAAAATATACAACTTCATCCCCAAATTAGCAAGTATTTAGGTACACCTGTATTTAAAGAATAATAGCATAAAAGTCTAGAGAGACAGCAAAGCCAGCTCTAGTATGAAAAATGATCTTTGAACCTGAATTTGGAAGCATGGTTATCACAGATTAGCAACTCAGAAAACTCATCTTGGGCAGCAGTGTGAGACACAAATTATAGAGACTGTCTTGGAGAGAAGGTATTTAGTTAGAAGGTCTTTGAGGAATTGTATGCAAAAAATATTAAGGACATATTTTGATCATGAAAATGAAAAGTGGAGCAGTTTTCATGAAAGTGAAATCTTTGAGATTGTGTTACTGGCTTGTTCGGAGGTGCCAAAGCTTTGAGAAAAATGGAATGCATCCCAAATTTACAATTTTATAAGCCAGGGTACCCTTTTTGTGAGAGGGTGACTTGTGGAGGATGAACCTGTTTGAAAAGGAAGCTGCTACTTCTGCTTTGTGTCAAGGTGAATATAGGAGGTTTTGGGACACTCAAGTAAGTACATGGTTGGATACACAAATATTCCCAGCCTAGTGGGCCAGCAGGCGCTGAACTCTAGTTCCTGGTCCTGTCTAGGAAGACTTTGCCCTGCCAGAGAAGGAGTCATCTCCTAAGGCATTCCTTTAGAGAGGGGACTTTTTAATGTTCTTGAACGTTTAACTTACAAAATATAGGTGAGTCTGCTTCTCAGAGTGTCTGTGAATGGAAATGAGTGCAGAAGAAAATGCAGGTAGTTAGTTTTAAATGTTATGTTCTTTGGGACTGCACTTAAGGGTTTGGGTAGGCAGCATAGCCCACATACTCAAATGCATTACACATTTTCACTCTGAGGCAGCAAGCCTTTCCTTTCTGAGAATTAGGTGGCTTATTAAAAATTGAGGCAACAAATATTTAGATCTGAATGCAGATTGGGTTCTCATCATTTATTCAGATACTTGCCTTTGAAATGTAGTCGTCAAGAAAGACGATGCCTTTATTTGGTTGTTTCTATGGGAGAGTCAGAATCTCACTCCCATAAGTTAACAAACCTAGATGGTCTATTAACAAACATAGATTCTGGCCAAATAGCAAACATAGATGGCCTATTCACATTGTCCAATTTCTTCCTTAATGTCTTCTATTCCTTTTCCATTAGCTCATCCCTGTGGTTATACACCCATGTCTTTTGTTTCAGAGGAGTTAAGATCCATCCTGTACTGAAGTTACTTTCTCCTACTTTGATAGCTTGAATATTATCTTTCTGCTTTTTTTCAGGTGTTCATTACAACTTCTTTTCTATACTAGCAGCCTGAGTTCTCTGTAGATTAAGAACTGAGGATGGTATTCAGTAAATTCAGAAACTTAGACTAGATAATGTATCAAAATTAGCCACAATTGTATAAATAAGTAAATTAAAATGATCTAATCTAACAACTTATCTGTAATTGATAAGTACGTTTGCCCAAGGCAGGTGCACATCTCTAGACTTTTATTTTGTATTGTTTTGTTTATCAAAGAGATGCTGAGATCAGATCAGAACATGGAATCACTTTTTTCATTAATTTATTTTATTTGCTTGTGGGGAGAGGGACTGGGAGGTGGGGGAAGAGGGGAGAGGGGAGAGAAAAACAGGGGAGTTGAAGAGAGAAAGAGGCAACTTCCACCACCTGACCCACCTCTCAAATTACTTCATTGTCTGGAGATGGGTTAGGCTGAAGCCAGGAGCTAGGAACTTAATGCAGGTCTCCCACATGCGTGGCAGGGACCCAAGTACACAATGACATGAAGTTGGAAGTAGAAGCACAGCCAGGGCTTCAACACATTTTCTCCAATGTGAGATAAAAGTATCCTAAGTAGTCTTAACTACTATGCCAAAAGACCACTTCTCAGACTGTTAAGGCTTCTAGGTAACTGTTAGCCTATGTGTGTAAGAAGGGATGTAGAAAATGAGAAGTTTTAAAGAAAATAAATTTATGTGCAATGAAAGACAGACCCAGCCTCTTGTCTGTCTCCCCTGCATCCCATATAACAGTGCCTAGGGCTGAGTGCTGGTTCCGCTTCTGATCTCCGATTCCTGCTAATTCAGTTTTCCATTTCTGGGAAACAGCAGGTGATGGCATAAGTAGGTGGATCCCTACCATCCAACTAGGAGACCAAGCCTGAGTTACTGACTCCTGGCTTTAGCATTGCTGTGCCCTAGTTGTCTCAGTCATGTGGAGAGTATGAAACAGAACATAGACACTCTCTCTGTTTCTGTCTCTTTCTCTCTCTCTCCTCTCTTTCTCCTTCTCTCACTGCCTTTCTGCCTTTCAAATAAAAATTATAATAAAGAAGTTGTCTTAAAAAATTAAATAAGGAACTTTGGATGTTTTTCATAGAGTTAAGAGGAAAAAAACTACAGCGTAAAATTCTTCAAGGAAACATAAAAAAGATTCTGTGAATTAGGTTGGTAAAATGAAAAAGCAAGGAAACAGATGAAATAAGCATAAAGCCCCAAAGCTAGGGAGGAGGGACCCAACTCTTATACTTAAATGCTGTGTGTTCTTAGACAAGTTGCCACATTTTTCTGTTCTTTGAGAGAAGCACAATAATATATATTTTAGAGGGTTGTTGGAACACTGAATAGGATAACAATTGTAAAAGACCTGTCACGTCATTTAAAACAGGTAACTGAGACTCAAGAGTTCTTTCATATTTGAGGGTCATATAATGTTTCCATATAACTGCTTATTAGTCTATTTTTGCCATCTTTAAATACATAGGAAATGTCTTAACAGTATTTGATAGCACCCATCAGTATCAAATTATACTGCCAGTTCTTCTCACCTCCAAGTTGAAACTTTTCACTTTCTTCAAAATCCTACCTGTTTCACAGTGCCCATATCATTAATCTTCCCGGTTGTACTTTCTCATTTTATTTATTGCCTTTAAAGTGCAGGTGACAGAAAAGAAATTCCCCTTCAGCCATCATCTGATCCGTTTATAAGGAACTGATTTTACCTTATTTAGAAGACTGTGTTTCTTCTAGTGCTGCCTGTGATTACACTAGTGGTTTGGAGACAGGGATGGGGATGGGGGGACTACTTCACTCAATAGGACTCAAATTGAATTAGTAGGAAGCCATATTTTTCTAGGTATTTTAGAACATGATTCTTCTTTTGACCTTTTTTGGTGCACATTTGCCTTAGTGTGTGTGTATGTGTGTATGCACCATATAATCTTGTACTAAAATCCATTTCTACAAAGTAAATATTTTTGTCATCTTCCAAGCTCACAAACATTTTGATGAAAATGTAAAAAGAAATAAAAAACAAGCAACTGTATAGGATACTATATTATGTTCATATTCAAGGAATGAATAATATGTGTGAAGACCATATGGTGGTGTAATCTACCTAAAACCGTGGTATTTCTATATACATACTTAATTCCAAGACAGTATTTCAATCAATATCTTCAAAATATACAAATACTCTTGAGTTATTACTGATATATATATATATATATGTCTATAACCTAAGATAGGTATACCCCATTCCCACAAACATATATATATATGTATATATATGTGTGTGTGTATATATATATATAATATGATGGATGAAATGGATAGAATTACTCTACTAATGGAATATTTACATTTATGGACAAGTCAGTTTCCTTTTCTGAGCAATTGGTTTAAAAACAATTCTCTTTTTAGTATAATTTCTTTGTCCTCAGAATACAGATATTGTATTAGAATGCCTCTAATTTGTGACAGAACTTGTCTCCTTTAGAGTGTTAAGCTTCACACTTTGTTCTTATTTTTGTATTATTTCATATTTCTGTAATAATTTTTGAACCACTGCTGTTATTGAAATACAGTGTAACATGAGCTTCTTTAGACATAAGTGCAAAACAAGACAGGACTACTTTTAGCATAATGGGGGGCTCCCTTGCTGAGAAATCACACAAAGAACTAAGGACATCTTTCAAAATTATCTTAATTTATTACTGTTGATTCTCAAAGACATATAAATTGGGACTGGTCTAATTTGGATCGGACTTGTTATTTTATGTCCAGTTTCTTAGGAAACAAAAAGTAATATGTCAATTTTGTTAGGTCTTTAATCTCTGGAGTTTGAGGGATAAGATTTGAAACCTGGCTCAAACTTTACTAGCTAGGATACCCAAAGTAAATGATTAAATTTCTCCTGCTTCAATATCTTATAGTAATTACTCTATTGCATGCTTGTTTTGAGGAGTTTATAGCTGTCTGCTACTCTGTAAAGTGTTTGAAATTTAAATATATATATATTTTTTTTTTCTCATTGTAACTTTGAGAGAGAGCAAATCTACGTTTACAGGGATATTATTCTGATACCCATATTTCATCACTCTTAAGTCTACAGCAGCAATTTTTTGAGGCTAAATTGGCTACTGGCAGTTGTTCAGTTGTTCTGGAGACTCTGAAAGCAAACTTAAAGAACCATCAATGACAGAGCTGGTTCGTGGGTATTCACACTGTGACAAACCCTGGAGTCAGGAAACTGGCATTGTGTTGTTGCATCACAAATGAACCAGTGGTCTAGATCATCTACAATCACTTTGAATTCACAAAAATAGTGATTCATTTTGAGATCAGAATGCAATGTGTATCACTAGTAAGTAAAGCATATGTAGGTAAGACAGACAGATTTGTGATTTGCCTATTTCCACCTTAAACAGGAAATATTCCTTCTGAGAATCTATAATCATCATCATAAACTATCATGAACCTACGTATCTTGCTATTTGTATCACACTTCAGTATTTAAAGATATGCTCAATATGCTCTTCCTTTTTGATTGTTATGATGAATAAGACTGGGAATTGAAAGTGGAAAATTATTATCCCAACCAGTATAAAAAGAAATTGAAGATAAGAAAATTAAATAATTTACTAAAAAAAAAAGGCAGTGAGTAAATGGCAGGACCACATGTTGACTTATTCCAAAATCGCTTCTGAAGTTAGAAAAATAATATACTTATTATTGGAGCAGGTGTTTGGCACAGCAATTAAGATGCCAGTTGGGATATCTATACCCAACAGCAGCGTGTCTGAATTAGAATCCCTGACTTTCCTAATTCTAGCCTCCAGCTAATGCAGAACCTGAAAGGCAACAAGTGATGACTTAAGTAGTTGTGTCTTGGGTACTCCCATGGGGGATGTGAATTGAATTCCTGTCTCCTGGCTTTGACCTGGCTCAGCTCTTTCTTTTGCAAGCATTTAGGGAGTGACCTTCAGATGGAAGATCTCTGTCTCCCTCCTTTTGTGTTTCTCTCTACCTTTCAAATAAAAGATATACAAAAATGTAAGAATAACAATGTACTTATTTACTTAGATGCATGAAGGAGGAAGTTTTTCTTAATTTCAGTTTTATTGAATGCAATCCATGCAACAGGACACAAGCAATATAGAGTCTTGATTAGGTGGATGTTGAAATTTTCATTGGGTCAGAAAATGAGAAGACTAGAAAAGTTTTATACTAATCCTGTTATAGTGACTTAAAATCGTGCTCCAACTTGATGGGAATAAGCTTGTATTGTTGACTACCTTAATATAAGCAAATATTATTAATGCATTCAGTGTACATTGACCCCGTTTCTAATCTTTCCCAAAATGAAAAGCTGCTTTGAAAAACTGCTTGTGTAAATGCAGAATATTTAGAATACTGAGCTGATATACCCTTTAGAACATCAAGAAGTATATAATTGACCTTGTAATTGAGTTAACTGTATTATTATTTCAACATTCTGGAATAGTTTGAAAACTATTGGAGTTCATTCCTCTTGAAATGTTTTGTAGAATTTAGTAGTGAAACCCTTACAACCTGGACATTTCCTTGATGGAGAACTTTTAATTACTGCTTCAATCTCATTGCTTGTTATGAGTCTGTTTAGATTATCTATATTTCTCATTTTAATTTTGATAGCTTCTATGTATCCAGGAATTTAACCATTTCTTTGAGATTTTCCAATTTGTTAACATATAGTTGTTGCCCTGATTCTGATTCTGGCTCTGATCATTTCTGGTAGCAGAGAAACAGAGGTCAGCTGCGTGACTCTGTACAGCCGGTTGAGTCTGGTGCTTTGGGCAAGGGTGGGAAGGAGGGCAATGAGGCTTTCCTTTTCGTAGCAAATTAGTCACTCAGACCACAGTCAGCTCCCTAGGCTAGAGTTGAAGTCAGTGGGGATTGTTGAATTCTCGCAATTAAGGCTGCGAGTGGCGGGGCATGCAGCAACATCCTTCCTACTTTGATCTGGAGAAGCAGTGTTTCCTGTCTGGAAACGTTGTGTCGATACAGGATGTGGCTGGCTATGGGGCCAGTGAGGCGTTGTGTCTGTGCTTTTTCTTCGCTGTCCCATGGAGTCTGTTTCATTCTGCTATTTCTCCACTGAATATTTCTGTCACTCAGTACCCTGGGTACTTGGTCCTCCCTTTGTTTTTCTGGTATCTTCCTGCAGCTAGAATCTCCTAAGACTACACTTTAAACCCCATTGTTATGGACTTGTAACCCACAAAGCAGTTTTGTGAGGCAAATAATGTTACTCTTAATTTATAAGTGATGACTCTAAACCTCAGAGTCATTCATGAATTAGGAGGCTATAGTCATCTTGTGATAAGAGTACAGCCCCCTGGTACTCTGAATTTGGAAAACATAACCATCAAATTCAAAATAAGGTTACTGATAGCAAAGTAACTGAAAGTCAATAAAAATCCTGTGCTGGCACATTTCAACTTTCTGATATATCTTACTCCTTCTGTCGTGTAATGATAGAGAATACTGACTATCATCAATTTAATATGACCACTCCAGATAATTCCCAAGCCTTTTAAGTTGAAAATGACTTCATTCCTAATAGCCTGTGGATATGAATTCATCAAGTAATTTAATTTCATATTTTCACTTTGAGGTGTTTTATTGCAAGAAAAGATGGGGATATGCAGTAGTTTTATAGGAACAGTACCTCTGGCAATACGTTGCTTAGCTTAACTGTTTGAATGAGCTAACAAGATCCAAATTTACGGAGTGTTTCAGTCAGAGGTCATGATTGTTTAGTACATCTTTGTCAAAGGTAGAAATGATCAACTAAATAGAACATCGTAAAACCAGACAGTAATTGGGATGGAGGACCATAGATGATAAAGAAGCCAACAAGTGTGAAACAAGGAAATAGAAAATCAGGAACAGGCAAAGCAGAGTATCTAAGACACACAAGACCCAAGGCATGGGGTGAATGAAGTGTTCCCCTAACCCCATTCAATTTTACAGTTCATTCTTTTAATGAACAAGATAGAAAGTGAGGGATTTTAGGTTGCATATCAAAAGATGGGAACCTAATTCATCTAAGTCTCTTTATATATGGTAATTTAGGTAGTCTTGAAATCAGAAAAGACGCCCTAAAATCTACACTAAAATGTGGCCCCTTAAAGTTCCATAGAAATGCTATCCAGGGTGCCACATGTGCTACCGGAATTTGGGGTGCCTTATGATTTCACCACGGGCTTATTACTAAATCCCTGATATTAATAAGCCCAAGAGGGTTCTTGCCTAATATTTAAAGAAGAATTCTAAATACCGACAGATAAACAAGGCAGCATGGTACATTTTAAGCTTTTATTTAGTGAGAAAGATGCATAGGAGAGTGAGAGCTTTACTTAAGAGAGAGAAGTGAATGGGCGTTCATACCGAGCACCAGGAACCAGCTATGTGGAAGAGCATCTAGGCCAGGAAGCCTAGAGCACATGGCCAGAAGGCCATGCGCCCTGGATGCGCAGGGCTACAGCAAGCTCCCTTCCTAGCAAGAGGCCAGGGAAAAAGAGCAGGGCCGGACACACTGCGCCCTAGGCTTTTAATCCACTCCAAAGGGGAGTGGTTAATTAACCTGATTGGTTGGTGGGCACCCAGGTGTGGCCAGGTAGGGGAATGAGGCCACACAGGGGCATGGCAAAAGCATCAGGTAGGAGCATGAGGTCACACAGGGGCGTGGTCTTCCAGTTCACAAATCTGATCAATTTTAACCTGTATGCCTGCCTACTTCAGTCTCATTTTAAACACTCAGTTATTTTTGTGTGGATAAATAAATGTATAGGGGCTGGCGCTGTGGCACAGTGGGTTAACGCCCTGGCCTGAAGCATCAGCATCCCATATGGGCGCCAGTTCGAGACCGGCTGCTCCACTTCTGATCAGCTCTCTGCTGTGACCTGGGAAGGCAGTGGAGGATGGCACAAGTCCTTGGGCCCCTGCACCCATGTAGGAGACCCGGAAGAAGCTCCTGGTTCCTGACTTTGGATCGGTGCAGCTCTGGCTGTTGCAGCCATCTGGGGAGTGAACTATTGGATGGAAGACCTCTCTCTCTGCCTCTCCTCTCTCTGTGTAACTCTGCCTTTCAAATAAACAAATAAATCTTAAAAAAATATAAGATTGACAATTTTAAAATTTAAAAATAAATAAATAAATGTATAAAAAGATGTATACATGCACAGATAAGTGAGTGAAAATGTAAAAGCATATATTGAGAGTTGTAATTTTCCAAAGCATTAGTTGAAGTGAATTTAGAAATGGCATGGGTTTACTTTAAAAATATGCCAAGAAGGTCATAGAGATACAGATTTAGATTCAAGTTTGTTAGTGAACTGGTAGCGTTGCTTCGAAAGCATCTTTGTGCTTTGAGACACTGAAGATATTGAGAAAAAATATCTCCTGGTAAAGAAAGATGCACTTTAATTACATTTAAACATCTTGGAATTTAAATCCCAGAGATAAATGAATTTTTACAGTTAGTCACTATAGATCCTCATTTGAAAAGAAATAATTTCAGCCTAATTACAATTAAGTTCGTGAAATTATAATCACCTATATGATTATAACTGACTCAATTTTGTAATCTAGCTACTTGGTAAAGATCTTTTTGACTCTCCATAACTTGCTATATGCAAAACTACATTTTAAAGCTTTTAACAAAAGACTTTATGAAGTGATTTTTTTTTAACTAGAAACAAATTAATTGAAATTGCAACAATACATTTGTTCTAGGAAACTGGAAAACAAAACTTTTTACCAAATTAGAGATAGTCATTAACAAATTAAAACTCGTAGGGGTTTTTGGTGCAGCAGTTAAGATGACAGTTGGATTCCCAAATCCCATATCAGAGGTTCAACTCCTGATGCTACTTCCCACTACAGCTTCTGCTAATACACAGCCTGGGGGCCAGCAGATCAGGCACCATTTGCTGGCTCAAGTACTTATGTCTCTGGCTTCGGCCTGGCACAGCCGTGATAATTATGATCAAATGGGTAGTGAAACAGAGGTTGGAAAATCTCTCTCTGCCTCTCTGTTTCTGGGGTTCTCTTTCAAATAAAAAGAAAAAAATATTCCCTGGTTTCACAATTAATGGATATATGTAAAGAAAATGCCTAGACTTAAATATTTGGTGCAAGGGTGAATCAAAAAATTTAAATATTTAAATATCCATTTGTTTATTGATAATAATTTAAAAATCTGATTGATTCGTATAGATTGAAAACTTAATGTTACAAATCCACTGAACCTAAATCACATAATTGCACCAAGTTTAGAGTTGGGTCTCTCTAGCTCTATTTATCAGTGAACCATGAGAACTTTAGGTTATTATTGTCACATAGTCATTCTTGTGATGTACAACTCCTCAGATAAATGTGGGTATGTGATCTTAAGCTCTATGCCACCCAGACCTCTATAACCCTCAAATATACTGGGTATACTTCTAGAGCAGAGAATAAACTGACATGTTTATTAGTGGAGGTTAATGTTTTTGCTGGAAAGTGAATAAGCTATTTAATGGTAAATTATTAAATTTCTTTTCCAGAAAAGTTTACAGATGGTTACCACTTCTGCATTACATATAATACTTTAGTAAAATTTAAAGAAAGAATTTCTCAAAAAAAATAAATAAAAGCACAGCTTAGAAAAAAATAATGGATTAGGCAGCTCTAAACTCTCACCCCTCCACAAAAAAAAACTGAAAAAATAAGCAGAAAGTTGCCAAAACCAATTTGTCAGAACTCTGGAAATAGGCCAAGGTATAAAGCGAGGAAGTGAACAATAAATAAAGAAAAATATAACTGAAAAATGATAGGACAGCTTTAGGGCATTTTTTGCCTGCCCTTGTCTTCCTCCCTGGCACAGTGGCAATCTTAAAGCCGGCAGTTTGTGTCCTCAATATGAGACCCTTGCTCCAGGTTTTGGGGTAAGCAGAGCAGAACTCATTTACAATTATTATTTTTGTCCGTTAACACTTTTCTAGAGGACTGCCTGAGGGACTGCCACATGGTGACTGTCTCTGTTTTGACCCATGTGCAACACTCAGGGCAGTGGGCATGGCTGGAAAACATTGTGAGGCAAATGGAAAACCTAATACAGCGTGGGAGCAAGACATATACTTGAGACATGCAGCGGACAATGTGCAGCCTGGGGGACGATGTGCAGCCTCTCTCTTGTAATTGAGAAATTATGGCATTCAAAATGTACTGAGAAGTGTAAAATTGCCTGTGTATACTGAGAAATTTAAAAGGCACACACAGGCTGTTTTAGCTAGCTACTTGTCACTACAATGACAATAATGGAGAGGTTAACATAGAAAGAAAACATTTATTTTTGCTCATGGTTTTGAAGGTTCACAATCCAAGATCAGGAAGGGCTGCATTACCGTGGTGGAACCTGTGGAGGGAATAATCTCATGGTGAGCCAAGAAGCAGAGTGATAGGAACCACACTCCATCATGATTGCACCATCAGGCCCTGCTTATGCAACTTAATTCAATCAAATCACTGCCCAAAAGTCCTGCCTTAGGAAACTATAATTTGTCACTCTTCTGCTCTGTTAGCATCTTCAATCCTTGGCTTTGGACTTAAACGTCTAGATGAGTAGGGAGCCAAATCCTATTCTGTCTTTAGCACATGCCTTTACCATGTCAATCATTAGAAAAACAGAGACTGAGACAATGACTACCCTTTCAGAACTATTGCTGTTCACGTAGTGATTTGTTTATCTATTTGCCTCACATTTATTGAATAACATTGCATTTGTATGTTGAGTGGAATTATCTTTATCTCAACTAATACTGATTAAAAATGAAGGTGGGCCGGCGCCGTGGCTCACTAGGCTAATCCTCCGCCTTGCGGCGCCGGCACACCGGTTCTAGTCCTGGTCGGGGTGCTGGATTCTGTCCCGGTTGCCCCTCTTCCAGGCCAGCTCTCTGCTGTGACCAGGGAATGCAGTGGAGGATGGCCCGAGTGCTTGGGCCCTGCACCCCATGGGAGACCAGGAGAAGCACCTGGCTCCTGCCATCGGATCAGCGCAGTGCGCCAGCTGCAGCGCGCCAGCCGTGGCGGCCATTGGAGGGTGAACCAACGGCAAAGGAAGACCTTTCTCTCTGTCTCTCTCTCTCACTGTCCACTCTGCCTGTCAAAAAAAAAAAGAAAAAATGAAGGTGTAGGCAGAGTCTCAGCTAGATATCAAAGAAGAGACACATAGATGTTTCTGTGTTAAAAATAAATCATAGAAATGTCTTTACTATTCTAACACTGGAATAACTTCCTTACATCAAAATCTTTCTATGACTTAGTCTGTGAGACTGCATAGAATCTCTCCCTTCCTATTCTACCAGTCTCATTTTCCTCCATGAAATTTGTTCAGTTTTGTATAGTTCTGGTTACCCCAAGCCCCCATATTAATTCACAAAACTGCCATGACCTTTGCATTGCATTTAGAAGTTGTATGTTTTTGCTGCAGATATTCTCATGGGTTACTCCCCCAATTCTTCCATGCCTCCGCAAAAGCATCCATGAATGTGTTATCTCAATGGGACCCTCCATGTACCCTCTCCATTCCATTCTCTTCATGGTTCTCATATTGAACTGATATTATATAGAATATTTGTGTGTTTTTGTATCATCAGCCTCCCTGTCTTCAATATAAACTCCACGAGGGAAAGGATATTTCTTGTACCTATGATAGTACTTGCAACACGGTCATGTTCAGTAACGTTTTTACTAGATGGATGCTGAGGCTCTTGCTGTAAGTGGGTGCTAGAGTTATTTTAGTCCATGCCAACCCAGAAGATTCTAAGTTTAGGAAGTCAATGATTTCTGGAAACTATGAAAATATTCCTTAGGGTATTTTCCAGATAGTAAGTTTTTAATAAGTACAGGTAATCTTCAATGTATAAGCTTTCCTTGAGGGAATGAAAGCATTGCAAATTTTTCTAAAACAATAAAGTATCCAAGATCCTGGCTTGTTAAATTGAAATTTGGCCCTGGCTATAAAGAGAGAATAAACAAAAAAGAGTAGTAAAATGTCCTCCCACCTGAATCTTTGAAAAAAACAAAATAATAAAAATAGGTCGATATTGGTGACACAGAAATCAGAGAACAGTAATTGGATGAAGAGAATATAAAGAGCAAAGGCTGCGTGAGTCTTGCCAAATTATTGCTGATAATTATCAGAGTCTGCCCTTATTCTGAGTTAATTTACCTTTTTTATTTCTTGGCTTTCATCCCCATTTCTTGAAATACCTTGAATCTGAATTACTTATTTTTAGCTAGGACAGTGGCATTCAGAAAAAGAGATTTGAAGTTTGGCGAAGATTGAAGATTACCCACCCTGTGTGTACCTCAGGCATCCTCTACCTCCTTACTATAGAGCATTCCTCTATAGAGCCCAAAGCTAAGGACCTAGCAAAGAGTGGCGCCCAACCTTGTTCTCAAAGGGGAGTTTCAATCTGGTTGTGGGGAGAGTGGGCTGGCAATATTAACCAGCGATTGGGACAACCTGTTCAGCAGTAGATTGCGGAACAGAGCCAGTGAATTTAAAAATTTGGATGGAACCGACAGTTAAGGACACCTTATCCATCAGCCAACACACTGGACAAGCCACAGTGCAGATTGTGTGGCTAGGAGCCCAGGTATAATGATTATGTTAGACCTCTTATAATAAACCCTAATCAACCACTTGGGATAGAATATGCCCTCTAAAATGTATGTTAGTGTCGATAGCAGAGTACAAGGTGAGATAAAAGGTGCTTGGTAAAATCAGAATACCAGAAATGTTGTGGCTTGCTTGCTATTTTTTTTCTTATTTCTCATATGTGCAAACTCATTTCCACACAGTCTATTGATAGCATGGGCTACGTTTCTGCTCACAAATTAATGTTTTGAAATGCATTTATTTGACAGAGAGAGGAAGAGGCGGAGAGAGAGAGAGACAGAGAAACACACTCATGCACTCATGTGAACACACACACACACACACATGCAGCTCTTATCTGCTAGCCCTCTCCCCAAATGTTACAGTGACTGGGGCTGGACAGGGACCAGCATCAGGAGCCAATAATTCAATTCAGATGTCCCATTTAGCTGGTAGGAACCCAACTAGTTGAGCTGTCACCTGGTGCCTCCCAGAATCTGTATTGGTGTGAAAAAGCAGCAGTCAGGAGCCAGAGCTTGAAATGAAACCCAGCTGCTCTGATAATGGATGTGCTGTCTTAATTTACATCTTAACAGCTAGACCAAATATTTCCTCTCTGCCTACATTTTATATAATAACGTATATAAGTGAAGGTTAAATATTAAAAGTACAAATTTTAAATAAAGCCTCAAGAACTTTATTATTTGAGAAAAAATGATTATTGAATAATATTTGGGAACTGTTACTGTGTATTATTTGAATTTTAAAGAAGAAAAAAGCAATTTATCTGTTTCCTTCATTACAAAATAAGGGCAAATAAAGTTCTAAGTAACAAAAATAGCTTCTTAAAATTGTCCAATGATCTTGTAATAAGTGGAAGAATGAACTGTCAGATATGTTTAAAAAATCTCATTGGACTTAATATATATTCTTCCCTTTTTATTGACAACATTTATGTCCTATAATAACTTTTTCACTGAGTAAATTAGGATAATGTGTAAACTCTAAGTAATCATTAAATTTTAAAAGTGTACCGAAGATATTAGGCAAGCCTGGTAAGCAATTTGCTAATACATGGCATAAATTATAGAAACTATGATAAGGAGATAACTATGATAAGGCTGAAAAACATTGCCATTTCAGCACTTCAAATTTGTATGAGTCACTAAGTTTTATTCAAATAGTTCTTGGAAAGTAACACAAGATATGGAAAGATCACACGTAACACTAAAATATATCTTTTTAAAAATGTGGAAGGAGAGAAATAAAATAAAGGGACAACATCTTGATAATCAGCTCACTACCTAACTGATTACGCTGAATCTCTTACTCAAAGAGCACTAGATAATCAAGGAAGTTCATTTCCACATATCATGACCACATGGAATTACTGTAATCAGTTGACAACCAAACATGGCAAATTAGTCTCATCTTTAGTTCTTTGAGGGAGAAGAACTGATGATGCCATAATTTTATAAAGATACTGCCAAATAGTGTTATCATTTTAACTGATTCTTGTGTTTCTCATGACAGATAGTTTGCGAACTGATAGGTGGTATAATACTGAGTTTCCACAATAAAGTAAAAAAGTTCTGAAAAAATAAACAAATAGTAGAAATGAAAAGGTTATCAGAAATTATAAAAATGTCACCTGTCTCTGAAAATCATACAAAACCCACCAAGCAGTGGGTATCTTTAAACACATACCATGGATGATAGCTTAATCACTTGCAAGGGAATGAAAACAGAAACCATTTGACTTCTGGAGGCCATGCCACATAAGGCAGCTTGTAATTGTCCTAATATAGCTAGAACTAGAGAAAAGAAAACACAGTTTTGGAACTCTGCTTTCTTTTTTTTTTTTTTTTTTTTTTTTTTGTAAGATTTATTTATTTATTTATTTGAAAGAGTTCCACAGAGAAGGAGAGGCAGTGAGAGAGGTCTTCCATCCACTGATTCACTCCCCAGTTGGCCTCAACAGCTGGAGCTGCGCTGCTCTGATGCCAGGAGCCAGGAGCTTCTTCTGGGTCTCCCACATGGGTGCAGGGGCCCAAGGACTTGGGCCATCTTCCACTGCTTTCCCAGGCCACAGCAGAGAGCTGGATTGGAAGTGGAGCCGCCAAGACTCTAACCTGTGCCCATTTGGGATGCTAGCATTTCAGGTGGCAGGATTAACCACTGCTTTCTAATAGAGAGCAGCCTTAAGTCAGCACAGATTCATTGCAGTATTTGCTCAGGGAATAATAGTCTGGATTAGCAACACTGTGTTGGCTGATTGAGGAAGAATGAGGAGCGGTACTCATGGTAATGGTAATATTCTTCCCAAAAGGAAGGAATTGAGGGATGTTGGGAACACCTCAGCTTGCCACCAAAAAAGTATAGGGGATGCATACAAGGTAATCATGAAATACACTTAATAATTTAATTCATTAAAATTGAAAACGACAGGGGTGAGAATGGTGGTGTAGGGATTAAGCTGCAGTTTTCAGTGTGAGCTCCCCATATGTCAGTTTTAGTTCTGGTTACTCAGCTTCCAGTCCAGATTTCTGCATATGTATCAGGAGGCAGCAGAGGCAGTTCATGTATTTGGGTTTCTGCTTTCCAAGAGGCCGTTCCAAATGAGATTCCTGGCTCCTGGCTTTGGCCTGGCCTAGCCACAAGCTGCCACAGCCATTTGGAGAGTGAATCAGCAGAGGGAAGATCTGTCTCCCTCCTCTCCTTTCTTACTCATTCTCTCTCTCTCTCTCTCTCTCTCTCCCCCTCTCCCTCTCCCTCTCTCTTTTAAATAAGTATTTTTTTAATTGTGATGAATTAGTCTTTAAAAAAGTTGAAATTATAGCCTGGGGTTGGATAAGTAAGAAGATCAAAAGCAAATGATGGAAGATGCAAACATTTAAAAAGGAAATGAAGGGAAATTTTCACAATCTATGGGAGTTAAGAGAAAAGATAATAAAAGAACAGTAAATTATAGAAACTATGATAAGAACATGATCATATGGTGATCAGTGTGTACTGTACACAGTTAATAGGTATGTTCCTAAAAGTAGCTAATTCCAATATGTGTTTTGCTATTTTATAATTTTTCTTCAGGAAAAAAACAATTACATAAAAATATATAAACAAACACATATATATATTTAAAGTAAATGTGAGAAACATTGCATAGGATACTATGCTCTGTACAATATCCAAAAGAATCTGTGACTGTTTCAGTTTATATTAATACTAATGTTAAAAGAATTATAATTAAAATTCAGTAGCTAGGTTGGCATAATACAATTGAAATGTTTTTATCCACTTAGGAGTAGGGATTACTATTTTGGGTAGTGCAGATAGAGAATATTCCCAACATTATAGAAAGTTCTACAAAACCACTCTGGTGAATTCACAATACATTTTATCATATTAATGGTACTGAGCAATGTAGATGAAAGAAAAAAAAAGCAATGGGACTGTTATTTTGGCATAATAATGGGTGAGCCATCAATATAGAAAACTCCATGCATAAATCTCAAGATAATAGTGCTGTATGAAAGAAGTCACACAAAAATAATAAATATTTGATGATTCCATTGATACAAGCGGAACATCTGAGGCGCATGTGTAAATTGCCTCCTACAGCATTACCCATAATCCTCTACTGGTTTTGTCATGGCTTTAGAATAGGAAATTTTATCTTTTCTGAATGGTTTGCTAACTCGTTAAGAATAATTGTAGAAACATTGGGAAATGAGTCCCATAACTCCTAGTTTGTTGAATGGATTTTAATAAAATTTAGCCAGCAGTCAAGTGATTTCAGAAATTAAGACTTATATTTTATACATTTCAGTCTTACATTTGCTCAGAAAGAACATTCTGCAGTTTATTTTTTTTTAAATTTTAGAGTGATGGAATGGTAAATGGGAGACGCTCTGAAGATGCCTTATGACTGTTCAGATAATTGAAGTGAAAGCAACCTAGACTGAGAGTGAGGAGATTGCTCAAGTGTCCCGAGCACCACTTGCCATGCAGCTTGCCAAGGCTAATGCAAGGTGCTGGAGCACAGGGAAGAATCACACAGAATGATGGTGGTCTTTTCAATAGAATTTATTGTTCAATACCACTCTTTATATATACATATATTCAATGCACACATCTAAAGGTCAATGCCACTCAATTTGTCATTAGTCCACACGTCATAACACACGTCTAGGAGTAAGACAACTTTTAGAAGTATCCAACAATAGTAATAAGTATAACACATGCAAAGCATAAAGGCATAATCAATCTAAACACTCATGGCTAAGGGTGTGATATGAGTGCTATGTTCTCATATCCTGGCCATGAAAAGTCAAAGTCCCAAGTCCAGAGTTCAAAGTCTTCGTTACCACTCGGAGAGAAGGATCTCAGAACAGTCACTTACGGGCAGGAATCGTGGAATGACTGGCACTCTGAGCTTTAGGCTCAAAGTTCAAGACAGATGGTGAGGTGAAGGGTTGGAGAGGTCACCCATGAGAAGTCTGGTCTGGCTCTGATGTCAGCTCCAGCAGAGGCTGGGACGTCCAGGTGTGGTTGGATCCAGCAGAGTGGTGAACAGAGCTCCAGTAAGCAAAGACTCGGGCAGAGTTTCACTTATACTGAGCCATGATCCCCAAGGGGATGAGGAGCAGTTGTGAGACTTGCCTTTTTATCCCCCTCTGGGGTAGGTGGGTGGTGAGTGCGCTCAAAGCTGTCACCAATCGCAGACTCATCTTTTTGGGTGTCACCAGATGTTGGTATTTGGGTGTAACCAATGGTGTTTTAGGGGTCTTCTGGGTGTGGCCAATCATGGTGCAGTAGTGTGGGTGAAGTAATGCAGTAGCCAGTGGTTGGCTTCTAATGATGTAAAGTCCTCCAGTCCCTATCACCACCTGTGTCGGTTCTGACAGATGGTCTAGGCAGTCCTGGTGCTTAGTGACCTTAGCTTAAGTAACTCCATTTTGGTTTTGCTTTTTCTCTGTCTGTTTGGATTAGCAGTGCTCTGTAACTCTTTTGGGACTCCTGTGGAGTTCCCCACATCAAGTCAAAATGCCAACACAATTTGCTTCAGCTTGTAAAATGTGAGGGCAGAGTAGTTCTCCAAATGGATGTTTCCAGCTTCACCATCAAGCACATTGCAATGTAAATTACAGTACTATCTGTCCATCCAAGGGCTGTATGATATTCCCCACTCACACATTTTTCACTGACATAAAATCAGAAGCAAAATTTGGGAATAAGTTGAAATACAGACTCTTCATTTTCTTTTACTGAACTTAATCTTAAAATTTCTGACCAAGAAGCTTTCCTTTTGTGAAGGCAAACCTCAGGCTTTTTAAAACTAAGAGAACTATTCTAGTGACATAGTATTGGTACTGACAGAGACATACAAACTTTGCTTCAAGGAAAAATCAACAAATCAACTTTCCCTAAACCATTGTTGTATTTAATTTCTATTAGAACAGTATTTATTTTTGAGTCTAGGGACCGGCACCGTGGCTCACTAGGTTAATCCTCTGCCTGAAGCGCCAGTATCCCATTTGGGCACTGGGTTCTAGTCCTGGTTGCTCCTCTTCCAGTCCAGCTCTCTGCTGTGGCCCAGGAAGGCAGTGGAGGATGGCCCAAGTGATTGGGCCCCTGCACTCACATGGGAGACCGGGAAGAAGCCCCTGGTTCCTGGCTTTGGATTGGCACAGAGCCGGCCATTGTGGTCATTTGGGGAGTGAACCAATCAATGGGTAGTAAGACCTTTCTCTCTCTCTTCTCTCTCACTGTCTATAACTCTACCTGTCAAATAAATAAATAAAAAAATAGTATTTATTTTTGAGTCTAGTAGAGAATGTTCCCAGACTGGGCTATTTAGTTTTCAGTGAAAAATTTAAAAAAGTAAGAAGAGCTCAATTTGCAGTGTTCTTTCCCATTTCTCTAAAAATGGATCCACCTGTGCTTAAATATAACTTCCTCCTTGGAAGGCATGGATTCAGAATATCTGTGTCATGTAAAATAGATATACTTTCTCCAGTTTTCTTTTTCCTTATTTAAAAAAAAATCAAATACTTCTTTGAGCAAATAACTCTGTAAGTACCAGTCTTGCAAAGAGTCATTTCCTGTACTTCTTGCAATGGAATTGCAAGGTAACAAATGGATATGAGTCTCGTAACAAAAGAATCTACCTTGCTTATATATAGCTCTCTCTTCTCTCTGATTTTACATTTAATTGCAACTCTGAGTCTTTCATTTTCTTTGAAGGGTGGTGAATTGGATTCCATACATCTTAATCAAATTAAAATTACCCTAAAATGTAATTAAACCAATTTGAAAATGCCTCTCTCTAAAAGACATCTTTGTATAACAGGAACAGTAGTAAGTGGTATACTTTCTGCACTCAAACACTCTCTGAAAGATAAATTACAATATTTTGTAAAATTCATCTTTTAATTACAAGGCCATCATTAATCACCTAACAAACAATAGCTGCTGACAACTTAATAAAAGTGCCTAATGGCAATTATTAAATCACTTGTATGATTCTTTTTGTGTGAACTATGCTATTTCACAAGACAGCTGAGTATCTATGAAAAGAAATTCTTAATAATTGAAACGCTCATAACTGTCAATTCATTTTTGTGTACATTACCAGTTTCTAAGACACCTGGGTGTTTCCTAGCCACTAACACTAAAAATATTTCTCTGGGTCGGTGCTGTGGCATAGTGGGAAAGCTGCTGCTTGTCTCCCATATGGGCACTAGTTCGAGTCTTGGCTGCTTCACTTCTGATCCAGCTTTCTGCTGTGGCCTGGAAGAAGCTCCAGGCTCCTGGCTTCAGATCGGCCCAGACCCGGCTGTTGTGGCCATGTGGGGAGTGAACTAGCAGATGGAAGACCTCTCTCACTCTCTCTGCCTCTGCTTCTGCCTCTCTGTAACTCTGCCTTTCAAACAAATAAATAAATCTTAAAAAAAAATAGTATTTACTACAGCTGTAAGCAGCTTTCTTTTTGCTTCTGGAAATCTTCTCAACTCATAGGCAGACAAAAGTAAAATAAAAGATTTCCAGTGAAATATTTGTGTATTTAATCCTTTATTGAGAATATTGAGCTCTGTGGTTACTCTTACCTTGCATTATTACTTTTTCTGTATTCAGCGTGATTTTTCTTTGGCAAGGCTTGGATCACATGATATAAACTCAACTTCCTTGCTTCTGTGATGGAACTGTATAACAACTCTAAATGCCAAGGCTTGAGTGAGCTTCTCTGGTTGGTGGTGCTCCATGTGTGTCATTACACATCAGTGCCATAGAGAGGCCATAGAGAGAAGACAAGTTGAAGCTGTGTATTTGATACCATCGAACACTCAGCCTTATGTGTTCTAGGCTGATTTCACTCTGTATCCATTCCATGTGATAAACCATACCTGTGACTATAATAGATTTCAGAGAGTCCTGTAAGTCATTCTTGTGAAGTATTGAACCTGAGGGTAGTTTTGAGAACTTCTCCAGATTGTTATTGGTGTCAGAATAAAAGATGGCTTTATATAGGCTATGATTAACTCCTCACAGTACTGGATTTTCCAGCTTACTATATTACATTCATCATTTTGAAAGAATATCTGTGGATAATTGATTTTTTCGATAAAGTTATTTTTCCTTATCTGTGATGCTTAGTGACTAATATGAAATACTCTAAGGTCAACACACTTAGATATCATATTAGGGAATCCTGTGAGAATATTACTTTCAGAGGATTCAAGATGAAATAGGGAGATGAGAGAATGTGATTTGTTGCTGTTTGACAAACTGTATTCAAAAAAAAGTAATTCAAGGAAATTGATGAGAATGAATGTTTTATTTAGCCCAAATAATAAAAAAAAACACTTAAAACTCTATATTGTATCCTACTAGTTCCATAGAAAAATAAATAAATAATTTGATTTCAAAACATTTCTATTATGTTTAGATAATGTAAATTAGACACATGTTTGGATGTGCTCCCATGAAGAGTTGGTCCCATGGGGTCGAGACAAAGCACACAAATAATCATATACTCTAGAATAATCATATACTCTAGAATTATGAAGGTTTCCCAGTTTCCTATTTTTAGTTTTTCAAAAGATGATTTTATAGTCCACCATCCTGTAGAGTATTTATTAAAGGAGAAAAACATTTTACTCAATAAGAAGCATAAGGGAATCAGGTAATAAAGAAACTGCATTTACCAGTATACATATGTGCATTTCTTGGTATGTGTATTGTAGTTCAATAAAACAATAAAAGTTGCATCATTTAGATTTAGGATCAATTTTTTTAATGTGACATAGAATTTGAGTCTATAGTACAGTTGCAGAAATAGACATCCTTTATTTTTATGGCCTAACCTTCTAGATGCCTAACGTTTTACTCGGAATTAAAATTGTTCTTTTAAACATCAAAAAAAAAAGCAAAAACAAAAAAGATAAGAGAAGTAGGAAAAGTTCTCATCTTTATGAGGAAGGAGCTAAAGATAAAATTAATGTTGCAAAGTGATGAGAAATCTATCTGGGAAAAATAAGTGTTTAAATCTGGAACTGAGATACCCCCAAATAGTCTTCATTATCCAATTTACTCTAGGGAATGCCACTGCCAAGGATAGACTAATCTTTCCTGTTATTTAGACGTTTATCTTCCTCTAGATAGAGTCTCAGAAAGTGTAAAATAGCCTGAATGCTTTTGGAAGCTGTAAGGAAATTCTGATATAATCTCTCATTTTGTAGCCTGAATTACCCCATTTGTTGAGAAAGCTTCATTTCATGGGCATCTGTTGTTCCCCCAAGTAAAATGGAACATTGTCTGTTTTTTAGATGCAATAGTTACATTCCATGCTGAAGGCTTGTTTCCCAACTCTTAACTGGGTTTTAACTATACCCACACTCGGAATCTCTTAGCTCTGCTTTTTTGTTCTAGTGGACGTAAACTAAAATTGAGAAGAAAAGTACTCATGCTTTTCCATTTGAAATAAAAATATTGGTACCACCAGGCTTAAGCTGATATTACTGCTTAAGATATTTCTTTTAGTATTTTTCTACATTTCTCCTGGGTTCCTTGGATATGAATTTGTTCAGTCTCCAGGCTAAGTCAGTTCTCTGTAAAACTTTTAAGAAGCTTTGATTATACATATAAACATTTATCCCTGGAAGCTGAGCTTATGCTTAGCATTGGCATCCTAACTGATTTCTCTAATATCAGACTTATATTAAGTTTTTGCTACTCACTAGCTTCACTACCAAGTGCTCCTGAAGAAGTTATTTTGGGTGACAAAACTGACTGTAATTACATTCTTGAAAAATTATTTTCCTGATTGTTCTGTATAAGTAGGAAAATAAATATATGGTTCAAACCTACTTAATATCTTATAAATTCTCAGTGAACTATATTGTCATAGTATCTAAGCAATTCCCATATTTAAAAGTAGGAAATTATATAGAGTTTATTAATTCTTTTTCAAAAATTGCATTATGAGTTTTCTAGGACCAAAGTATGAGGATTCATAACCATGATAAGGATGTAAAATAATGTTAGAACATCTCGGAGCTGAGAGTCAAGTAAATAAAAACATCTTAAGGGCCAAAGAGCTAGAATTATATATATATATATATATATATATATGTGTGTGTATATATATATATGTATGTACACACACATATATATATACTGAATGATATTTAAAAATCATTGGAATGTTTTTTGATTAAAGAAAAAATGCATATTCCTATTTTCATATTGTAACAATAGCGCTGATTTCCCTGTATGTGGTGACGTTTCATGAAAAACGAATCTAAGGGTGTGCATTCGACATAGTAATTAAGATGTGGCTTGAGGAGCCATCATCTTAGATCAGAGTGGAGTGGCTGGATTTGAGGCCCAAATCCACCCCAATTCCAGATTCCTCCTAAAGCACACTGTGTCAGACAATAGGCAGTGGCTCAAATCATTGGGTCCCCACCACCCACATGGGAGACCCAGATTGAGTTCCCAGATCCTGGCTTTAGACTGGCCCAGACCTGCCTATTATAGTATTTGGGGAATGAACTAAAGAAGGGAAATCTCTCTCTCTCTCTCTCTCTCTCTCTCTCTCTCTTTCTACCTTTCAAGTAAAAATTTTTAAAAATCCAAAATGTTAGAGAACATTTTTTTAAAAAAAATGAACTCACCTTATTATGAAATAAATGCACATTTTATTCAGAAATGTAAAATTTCAAAGTCATGGTATCTAGTATGAAAGATATTGTGAACAAAACTACAGTCCAATTCTGCATATGCATGCATGAAGGAGAATTAGATATCAGTGATTCAATTACACCTTGCAAAAGAATTAACAAGACTAGGTACCAGAAAATTTTAATGTTTTCTCCAATTTTCCATGAGACTTATTCCATTAAATAAAATATTTAAATAGATATTTGCAATAATACAGTATAATTCTGTTTACGAATCTTCCATTATAGGAAAGAAATATACAGAGTTCAAGGTTGTTTTATCCCTCTTTCTTCTCTAGCCATGTACTAGAGAGCATCAGAACTGCTACTCCTCTCTAACTGTAATTGGGTATCAATCCTACTTCTCCCATTCCTCCCACCTCCTACCCTCCCCAGCATCTGGTAAGCACCAGTCTACATCTCATTTATATCTATTTATGAGGGTAGTTTCAAAAGTTCAGCAAACAATGGAGTCAAAAATTAACTTTATTATAATAGCCCCCAAAATTGAAATCCAGGCACAGTTTTTGTAATGTACATTTTCCACAAAATTTTGAAAATATTTGCATACTTTTTCATGTAAATTTAATTTTCTTTTGAAATTCTTTTCTAGCTGTACTGTTGTGATTATAGTTGTATATTTAACCCTGACTGTGCTGTGAGAGCTCCAGCTATTTGTTCAAACACAACATTTGAATTGTTAGGTTATATAAAGCATCTTGACCTCACTGATGTAGTGAGTCGCATACAATAAAATTGAAGTTTTAAATAGAACGTAATTACTTGGCAAGAGGAATCATAATCTGCCTGTGAGAGCTGGGAGGGACATCAGTCTTTTCCTATCTTTGTGGCGAAAGTCGCACCTTTGGCTCTTCTGGTCCTTAGGCCTTCAACCTGGGACTTTTATACCAGTGTCCCTCTTGGATCTCAACCTTACCAACTGAGGATCTTAGTGCTTCTCCGCCTCCATCATCGCATGAACCAGTTTCTTAAAGTAAATAAAATAATATTTAGAAAATTAAAGTTGCAGCGATCAGTGTGGTGCAGTGGGTTAAGCCTTTGTTGGGACGCCCACATCCCCATATCATAGTGTTGGTTTGAGTTCTAGCTCCTCTGCTTCTAATTCAGCACCCAGCTCATGCATCACATGATTCAAGTACCTGGGTCTCTGCCACCCACACGGGAGACCCCGATGGAGTTCTAGGTTTCTTGCTTCAACCTGACCCAGCCCTGTTGTTGTGGGCATGGAGGGAGTGAAGCACCAGATGATAGAGTTGTCTCTCTACTAACGATATCTCCTTCTTTCTCTGTCACTCTGCCCTTCAAGTAAAATTGATTAAGAAATAAAGAAAAAGAAACATTTTCATAACTCAAAGTAAAAACACGTTGTTGGGGGCCGGTGCTGTGGCTCAGTGGGTTAATGCCGTGGCCTGAAGCACCAGCATCCCATATGGGCGCCGGTTCTAGTCCTGGCTACTCCTCTTCCAATCCAGGTCTCTGCTATGGCCTGGAAGAGCAGTAGAGGATGACCCAAGTCCTTGGACCCCTGCACCCATGTGGAAGACCCAGAGGAAGTTCCTGGCTCCTGGCTTTGGATCAGCACAGCTCTGGCCATTGCAGTGAACCAGCGGATGGAAGACCTCTCTCTATTTCTCTACCTCTTTCTCTAATCCTGTCTTTCAAATAAATAAACTAAATCTTTTAAAAAAATACGTTGTTGGATATTTTTATCTGGAAAACCATGAATAAAACAGAGTGATCCCAAGAGTGGTTTTATTTTTTGTTTATTTTTAAAGATTCATTTATTTGACAGGCAGAGTAAAACACACACACACACACACACACAGAGAGAGAGAGAGAGAGAGAGAGAGAGAGAGAGAATGCCTTCCCAAGCAAATAGCAAGGAGCTATAGAGGAAGCAGAGCAGCCATGTTTCCAACTGGCGCTCCCACGTGGGGTGCCGGCATCACAAGTGGCAGCTTACTTTCTGTGCCACAACACCAGCCTTCAAGGTGGATTTTAGAGGAACAGAATTTTAAGGATGAAATTTCTGAATTGGTTCTAGGGATTCTGAAATCGGCTGTTTAATCGGATTATATTTACAGATGTTAAGGACTCTGTTTCTAATAGTAACAACAGCTCTAATTGTCTATGGTGTGATCTGCTAATAGAAATATTTAAATATCACTATTGAATACTCCTAATTAATTGCACAAAAAACAAGGAAGTGGGTAGTTGTATATATATTTTTTGACAAACTAACCAATAAATAATTTGGTTCCTCCTAATGGTGCTGGATGAAGTTTTAGTGAAAAAGCATAAACTCAGAAATTTATTTTCCAGTCCAAGCTGAGAAGGAATAGGCCATGCCATATTACAAATGCCAAAAATCAGTTTAAAATGCAGTCAGTTGCTAGCTTTGGCATTTCTTCTAGCAGATAAATTTTCTGGAGTTTTTTTTTTTTTTATGAATTAAAACTGAATTTCCTAAAGAATTCAGTGAAATTACTTACTGGCCTGAAAATGATTATGTATGGTGGGATAAGAAAACACGCCACGATGTTGCAATTCAATCACCAGTGTTGTTTCTGCCAAATTTGTGGTCTGTGTATTAGTTTTTGCAGAATGGATGGCTGTGTTCCTAAAACTACACAGAAGCATGGCAAAGAAAATGAGAAAAATTAACAGAGAATGCTCATATCATTGTACTTTGAATCGTAGAAGAATTAACAGAAGAGAAAAACCATGTAAAATATGAATGTGAACATATTCTCTGAGGAAATCCATTTCTTCAAAGAAAAAATGAAGTGGCTATCCATTGCAATGCAAGACTACAAAATGTGACTAAATATCATGAAAGCCAGCCAGCATTTATGGATTACCTCCATGCAACAGCCCATAATCTATCAGATGAATTTTCTTTTTTTGTTTGTCTGTTTGGGGGATGTGTTTTTTTCTTTTCATAGTCTTTTTTTTTTTTTTTTTTTTTTTTTTTTTTTTTTTTTTACAGGCAGAGTGGACAGTGAGAGAGAGAGAGACAGAGAGAAAGGTCTTCCTTTGCCGTTGGTTCACCCTCCAGTGGCCAACGCGGCTGGCGCGCTGCGGCTGGCGTACCACGCTGATCTGATGGCAGGAGCCAGGTACTTCTCCTGGTCTCCCATGGGGTGCAGGGCCCAAGGATTTGGGCCATCCTCCACTGCACTCCTGGCCACAGCAGAGAGCTGGCCTGGAAGAGGGGCAACCGGGACAGAATCCGGCACCCCGACCGGGACTAGAACCTGGTGTGCCGGCACCGCAAGGCGGAGGATTAGCCTAGTGAGCCGCAGCGCCCTTTTCATTGTCTTTTTTAAAAAATGCAGCTCATTATGCGTTTTTACCATTGCACTATTTCTAAAACTGTAAGTAAAATTTACATAAGGCTTTTAGATCTCTAATTAATTTTGTGAAATTTTGCAAATTTAACTCTGTAAAAGTGCATTATCACAACATTTTCCTTTGTTTTTAAACATTGTTTCTGCAAATAAAAACATCAAAACATTTTATAATTGGTATGCTTTGTACAACTGCATTTGTGAAAGATAACACTTCCACATATCTTAGCTCTTTGGGTGACTACATTTGTGGTTGTGACCCAAGGGATTTTTGATTTATACCTAAAGACTTATTTTTTTATAGTATTTTAGATAACAAAGTTGGGTGCACACAATTACCAACCATAGTAATTTGCATTTTTCTTTTTGACCCACTTCTTTATGAATATGAATCATCTGTTCATAGCTGTTTCATCCATTGGGACTATTTTTATTACAACTGACTATTTGTTTCCCCAAATACTGATCTATGAAATCTTCTGTCATCTTTTATGTTTCTCAGATAAATCCTCCTTTAAAAAATGATTTTTAAAAAAAAATTTAAGTAATATTTTCCAGAATTACTCCTCGAGGATTTTGATCTTTTGAGATTTTACACTTTAGGGTTTTTGATCTTGAGATTTTTGACTTCAGAATTATGTTGCTTGGTATTGTGTCTTTCAAGATGATGGCCCAAATCCCAGTGGGCATTGAAATAATTGAATTGGGAAATATACAAGGGAGTAACTGAATAATGAAATAGAAGAGATCCAGTAGTGGCACCCGGTTGCCAGAGGCAAGGTGGGCATGTAACAGACAGCAGATAGAAAGTGGCAATCAAAATAGTCTGATGGATTCAGGCCAATAGTATTGACTAGTTGATATTGGTATTCTTAGGAATGAAATAGATAGGAGGTCTATTAAATCCTTGCTTGATCTACACAGGCAAAGAAATTCTAGTTTAAATAAACAAAAGTCTAATCTAAATTGTAAGGAAAAAAAAAAAGATTTAAACCCCTTCAATTAGTCAGGTTTAAGGCAGTTGAAAAACTCACAATTGCCTTCAGGAAAATCCCTGGTACACTGTCAAAAATTTACACAGTTAATCTTTCCTCTAGCTGTTTCCCAAAGAGACTTATAGCCTTATATCAGGAGAGCTGTGCATTGTGTTTAAGGGAATAATTAGACTTCAGACCTTGTAGAGACTACTAAACACCAGGTCTGAACTAACACACCTTCAGAAACACACAAATCATAACTTGTCCTCTATTCAGAGCAAGGCATTATGAAAGTCAGGGCATCAATCAAGCTTTGGCTCAAGTCCAGCTCACAATGGGCACAGTGGATCCTTGGTCACATCCTGTGGTTATTTCCCAGTTCTGGAATATTCTTTTTGGGTTGGAAATACTCAACAGGTGTCAGATCTCCATACTGAGGACTATTATAGTAGGAAACACCAAGTGGAAGCCATTAGAATTGTCTTTGCCTAGAAAAGCAGTCCACCAAAGTAGTGCTGCATTTCTGGAAGAAACTTGGAAATCAGTATTGGAAAGACAAAAGGGTGATGATCATCCCCACATATTACTTTCAACTTGCTTATTTGGACAGCTTAGAAAACTGATAAGTGTTGGAGGATGACAGTGGATTATCATAAACTTGATCAGCTTGGCAACTGTAATTCCAAGTTCCGTGCCACATGTGGCTTCATGGCTTGAGCAAAGTAACACATCCCATGTGGTTGGAATGTAGCTAATAGCTTTGCAAATGCCTTTTTCTATACCAGCCATAGGCTCAGCAGAAGGAGTAATATACCTTGAATGTCCCAGTTCAGGGGTATACCAACTCTCCAGGCCTCTGTCATAGTTATATGATAGGAAACTTGATTGCCTTACTCTTCCACAAGATTTTACTCTGGTCTAATACAAAGATATAATTATGCTAACTGAACATTATGAACAAGAAGTAATCTTGAATGCTAACTGAACATTATGAACAAGAAGTAGTCACAGAATGAGAAATAGATTGAAAAATATTTAGGGGCTTTCTGTCTCGCTGAAATTTTTAGATATTCAGTGGTGTGAGGCATTTTGAGGTATAACTTCTGAGGTAGTATCTAGTCCCTCCAATAACCAAAAAACAGACACGTGGTGTAGTGGACTGCTTGATATTTTAAAGGCAATGTATTCCTCGATGGAGATTTAATTCTGGAGCATGTACTGAGTGACCCGAAAATCTGCTAGAGCTAAGTGAAACTAGAACAAGAGGAGTCTCTGCAACAGGTCTGGGCTGTTCCAAGCGTTCAGGCTGCTTAAGCCACTTAACGCAGATGGCTCAGTACAGCCAATGGTGGCTGGTGTAAGTGGCTGATAGGGATACTATATGGAGCCTGTGGCACATCCCTACACGGTGAATCTCAGCATAGTCTCTTAGAATTTAAGAGCAAAGCCCTGAAGTCCTCTGTGAGTAATTGCTCCCCTTATGAGAAAAAGTTTTAGGCCTACTACAGGTCCTTTTAGAGACCGATGCACAACAATCAAAGGAACACACACACACACACACAGAGGAGAGAGAGAGAGAGAGCAAGAGAGAGAGAGAGAGAGAGAGAGAGAGAGAGAGATTGAGAAAGAGGGAATCTTCAAAAAGTTTTTGGATAAATGGAACTAAATAAGTTTATTTTAGTGCCAAAGTGTTTTGAAATCAATGCATCCTGTTTTCATGATTTCTATTTCCATGACCTTTTTGAAGCCCCATCAGATTTAGAGGGCAGTTATCTGTTTTTGAGTTTTGGTGGAGACAGAACTCAAAAGCTTCAAGCAACAGTTGTTTCCTGTCTTTGCCTACTAGGAGCTAGCAATGAACATGTAGCAAAAGTATTTTTTCATTGGGTAAATTTAGTTTGAATTTATCATCTGAAGGAGAGATGCAATGCAAGAAGAGTTGAGAAATTAGTTACAATAATGCCAGTATCTGCAAGAAAACAGTAATGACAGTGTAGGATCCAGTAAGAGGAGTGCCAAGAGCAGAATCCAAAATTAAAAATATTGGGATTTTTAAATGACTTTAACTGTTTCTTGTTCTATTGTAGCCTATATAAGTTTGCGATTTCTTATAATGAAAACTACTGTTGTGCTATTTCTCAGTTATTTTGCTTTAATATTTTAATGCAGATATAGTCTTCTAGATTTCTTTTCCCCAATTCTTAAATAAGTCATTCTATTGATTTCTGACTTTTGTAATTTTTGGATTGCTTCTTTACTTACCTGTTTTCTCAAGGAAGCAATTGAATCATGATAACCCAAGGAGGCCTGATTGATTCCAAACCCCTCTGATCAGAACTTGTCTGGTCAGTATGTGTGCATTCCAGCTCCTTCCTACCTAATCCATAAAACCTCCCCAGGCTCCTAATCAAAAAACCAGATAGAAGAATTAACCCTGATTCCCTAATTGCTACCTTGAAATAAACTTTATCTCTGAAAAAAGACTGTGGCTTCACTGGTTGTTTTTCTGATGCATGAAGGCAGATAAGGGCTCATTTTTGATTTTGGTAGCAAAACAGTGCTCATCAGTGTTATTAGTGTGCACAGTATATCTTTGTTCCCACGGTCTGCTTTTATATTTTTCTCTTTATCACTGGTCAGGCAGTGCATTTTCTGGTTTGTTTGTTTGTTTGTTTTATTTTAGTTTTAATTATGCTTATCTAGATTGAATTGAATTGAATTTATTGTAAACTGACCTTTTAGAATTTTCCTCAAATTTGGATAAATTGGGGCATTTTTTCTTTTTCTTTTTTTTTAAGATTTTATTTATTTATTTGACAGGTAGAGTTACACAGTGAGAGAGAGAGAGAGAGAGAGAGACAGACAGACAGACAGAAAGGTCTTCCTCCTGTTGGTTCATTCCCCAAACGGCCACAACAGACGAAGCTGCACCGATCTGAAGCCAGGAGCCATGTGCTTCTTCTCGGTCTCCCATATGGGTGCAGGGGCCTAAGCACTTGGGCCATCTTCTACTGCTTTCCCAGGCCACACAGAGATCTGGACTGGAAGAGGAGCAACCAGGACTAGAACTGGCACCCATATGGGATGCTGGCGCCACAGGCAGAGGATTAACCTAGTGAGCCATGGCACCGGTCCCTAGGGCATTTTTTTCTTCAGTATTATTTCTGCACACTTATCTCTACCTTCTCTTTCCTCTGTGACTTTGCCTAGCTGTATATTAAGCCATACATATCATTCCTGATGATTGACCAAAATCTAAACTTTTTTTTTTAAGATTTATTTATTTATTTATTTGGGAAGCAGAGTTACAGTTCAAGAGAGGAAGAGACATATAGAGAGAGGTCTTCCATCCGCTGGTTCACTTCCTAAATGGCCATAAGGGCTGGAGCTGAGCCGATCAGAAGCCATGAGCCAAGAGCTTCTTCTAGGCCTCCCACGTGGGCACAGGGGCCCAAACACTTGGGCCAGCGTCCACTGCTTTACCAGGTCATCAGCAGAAAGCTGGATTGGAAGAGGAGTTGCCAAGATGCTGGTGCTGCAGGCAGAGGCTTAGCCTACTATGCCACAGTGTTGGCCCTGATACCACTTTCTTTTAATGCTTCTCAAGATCTTTTCTTTTCTTTTGCAGGGGTTTGAGAGGTGGGTGTGGGAGGGGGCTTTTTCCTACAATATAAAAACCCCTACTGATATCTAAAGTAATATTGTAGATGATAGTTGAGGAGTAAGAATAAAACATTTAATCATTAATGGACTTACTAGAAAAAATAAGCACTGAATAATTGAATCCAATTCAGGTACAAAAGTATTAATGTTTAGAAGATAGAAAGCAGCAGAAAAATAAAAGCTAAAAGTCAGAGGCTTAAGGTGATAGGAATCAAAATTCTCCATAATGTTAGAAGTAAAACGTTCTATCCTTGTGAAACTGCTTTCTGATTCAACCGGCAGAGTTCTATTATTATCCTTTCTACCGTCTGAACATAGATTGTGTTTATATTTATGTTAGAAGGCTCAAGATATTGCCTGTTTTTATTCTTCAAATGGCCAGGATTTATAAAAATCCTTTATTTTTAAAATTAAGCAGATGTTTCTTCAGTCTTCCTGTAACCTACTGCTTTTTTGTGTGTTTTTTTTTTCAGACATATTCATTAAATACTACTGAGGCTTACTTAATCTATACAGAAAATATTTAGCACACCCTTAGTCATAACTTTTTCTTTTCAATGTTTACCTTCAATATCTTTGTAAGCATTTTCTGTGTTGGTTTTTCAGAAAATTCATCACCTGCCTCTTTCTGTTTTCTCTGGTTGTCAGTCTCAGCAACTGTAGCAGCTCCAGTGCCTGTACATACTTTGGCAGTAGGCTGAAACAACAGTCATTCCCAAGCTCTCTCTCATCACTCAACCTCAAATTAAGTGAAGTAGGATCAGTTCCTCCTGCTGGTGTCAGCTCTTGGTACCCCTCTCTCATTCTGAAGCCAGTGTTCTTTTTCTCCCAGTTCTCTTGTTTTGTAAAGTGACTTTACCTCAAAGTCACATTTACATTTATCTATAAAAAATTGGAAACAATGTGTCCTCAGGTACAAAGACAGGAAACTGAGGGGAAAGAAAATGAAAATCCAATAGATGAAATAGTGTGAGCTACTGTATTCACTGCTATAGACCTTGCATGTAGTGAATACGAGGTTGTTGCCATATGCATTTTTCGCACAGTTGGTCTTTACTTACTTACTCTACCCCTATAATACAAGTATGTTGTTACACTGAGGTAAATCAGTTCTTTACTCTGGCATGGCTAGTGAGCATTATTCAACGACCTCATTTCCTACTCAGCTGAAGAAAAGTTAGTTGGATTAGTATTAGAAAGCCAGAAATTTGATTCTATTTGGATTATGGAGTATGTTGGCCTGTCAACTAATAATTTTAAGAAGTTGGTAAAAAAGTAAATCTTACAGCGGCCAGCACCGTGACACACTAGGTTAATCCTCTGCCTTTGATGCTGGCATCCCATATAGTCTCTGGGTTCTAGTCCCAGTTGCTCCTCTTGCAGTCCAGCTCTCTGCTGTGGCTTAGGAAAGCAGTAGAAGATGGCCCAAGTGCCTGGACCCTGCACCCGCAAGGGAGACCAGGAATAAGCACCTGGCTCCTGGCTTCAGATCCGCACAGCTCCGACGGTTGCAGCCATCTGAGGAGAGAACCAATGGAAGGAAGACCTTTCTCTCTGTCTCTACCTCTCACTGTCTATAACTCTACTTGTCAAATAAATAAATAAAATCTTTTAAAAAATTAAATCTTATATATTAGCTTTTTCAATTATTACCTTTATGAAATAGTTCAGAACTTACCCTTCACACATGTAAATGAAATTTTTTATTATGCATTTCCTACCCAGTCTTACCAGATTACTCACTATGTCTACTGTGATGTCTTTTGAAACTAAATTCATCCTGTTTCTCCTTTACTTTTACCTGAATATAAGCGTCTCCTGCTAGTGAATGTAACTCACCCTTTCTGGGCTTTTTGTTAACTATATAAGGCTTATACTTTCAGGAGTGGACATTTGGCATGGGAATTAAGACACCAGCATTCCACCCAATAGTTGAGTCTCTGACACCCATGTGGGAGACCCACACTGAGTACTTGGCTCCTGGCTTCAGCCTGGCCTAGCCCCAGCTATTGTGGGCATTTGCGATTGAACCAGCTGATGAGAGATCTCTCTGTCCCTCTCTCGCTCCCCCTCTTTATCAGAGTACCATTAAAATAAATAAATAAATTTATTCACTCATTAAATAATAATAAAATTAATGAATAATACATAAAAATGGAAAAGACCCAAGGAAAACAAAGAGTGGGTATTTGTGAACAAGAATAGGTGCCATTTGTTTCCTGTGTCACTGTGTCATTTTACTTCTACTGTCTAATGTGGGATTCATCATGAATTCTGAGCTAGTCAACAAAAAAAATAAATAAACACAATTTTTATTCCCTTGTTTAAATATTCTGATACAACTTATATATATATATGTATACATATATGTTTTAGAAACATTATATGTATTCAAGTTAATACAAGAAGTTTCTGATGTGTTTATAGAAATGAAATAAATACATCATTTGAACAATAGAGTTTCATGAAGTGTTTTATAAGCCCATAACCAATAGTTTAATTTTTGTATTCTGCTTAATGGCTGCTTGACAACAGCAGTTGAAAACATTATGTTCCTTTAGGTATTTTATTATGCTATATTTAAGATATAACCATATATAAAATCAGTGATGCTAACTAAGATTATTCCATCTTCTACCAAAATTGCAGCTGCCAAAAATGGTAAATATTTTATTTCTTTTCCACTTGAAAGATTAAAATAAAAGTACATCTCAGAGAGATATTTGAAGGATTATATGAGATAATATAATCTCATATATTTATAATCTCATATATTTCTCTGCATATATGTATAAAAGGCCTGGTGCATATGGACAATATGAATGCATGTACTAGAAACTTCATCATAAACACTAACATGATTATAATGGTTAATTTGATTTCTAGTCACTAATCCACATGGAATTTGGTACTAGAAGCAGAGATTCTTGATCAGTATAGAACTTGAGAATACAGCAATTCCTGCAACATGATTACTTTAAAAAAGAAGAAATTGGTAGATAATTTAGTTAGAATTTAGTGTGTAGTTGGAATGGAATGTGACTTTAAAAACTCAACAATTATAAATTATGTCATTATAACCCAGAGATAATTGAAAATAAATTGGAAAATAATAGGGAAAAAATGTATTTTCCACCAAGAAGTTTTCAGATGGAATTCTGTTTCCAAGGAAGCAACTCCTTCTCCCAAGTACTTCTATGTCAGGCTAACAGCAGTCCACTTAACTCAGGAAGGGAGTCTGCCAGGAATCTTCCCCATGGGATAGTCCTCCAAGTCATGGAAGCTACTGTGTTTGGTCTATCTTGTCATAATAAGACCGCCTTGAGATTCAATTTGCCTAGCCCTTTTTACCCTTCTTAAGTGTTTACCTCCAACTTAGCAAAGCATGGTGGCCTCTGTCAAAAACATTTTTGAGGAGCTTCCACATTCATAGTTACGTCTTCAGGGCTTCTGCAGTTGTACCTTTCACAGACCCTTCAAATCTTCCCTATATTCCAACCTGTGGTTATTTTTTTTTTATTTTATTTTATTTTTTTTACAGGCAGAGTGGACAGTGAGAGAGAGAGAGAGACAGAGAGGAAGGTCTTCCTTTGCCGTTGGTTCACCCTCCAATGGCCGCTGCGGCCAGCGTGCTGCGGCCAGCGCACCGCGCTGATCCGATGGCAGGAGCCAGGAGCCAGGTGCTTTTCCTGGTCTCCCATGGGGTGCAGGGCCCAAGCACCTGGGCCATCCTCCACTGCACTCCCTGGCCACAGCAGAGGGCTGGCCTGGAAGAGGGGCAACCGGGACAGAATCCGGTGCCCCGACTGGGACTAGAACCCGGTGTGCCAGCGCCGCTAGGCGGAGGATTAGCCTAGTGAGCCGCGCTTATCGAACATATTGTCTAGTCTTGTTTTTGTTTGGAACAATCACCTTGACAAGCAAACTGCTGATATCTACTAATCTAAACTTTCCTCTGTGGTGTGCTTTTAAAATTTTTATTTATTTATTCAATTTATTTGAAAAGCAGAGAGAGAGAGAGAGAGATAGTCCATCTTCTGGTTAACTCCTCAAATGCTTGCAACAGATAGGACAAGGGCAAAACAAAGCCAGGAGTCCTGACCTTAATCTGGGTGTCCCACTCGAGTGGCAGGGACCCAAGAGCTTGAGCTATCACTTGCTGTCCCTTATGGTGTACAACAGCAAGAAGCTGAAATTGGAAACAAAATCAGAGCTTGAACAAAGGGCTCTAATATGAGATACAAGTATTCTAAGTGATGACTTAACCAGTGTGCCAAAAGCATGCCCCATAGCATGCTTTTGTAAGGGCTAATCATATAGAAGTTGCTCCTCCATCAGACAAAATTCGATTGTAGTTTTCCAGCTATCACTTAGCTGTATATCCGTCTCTGGAGTCTACAGATAAGTTAGCCATCTCTTGTTAGATGCATCTTATTCATCACTGTCCTCATAAAAATAACATGAAAAAATCATATTAAAAGCTATTTTGAGCTACATGAGAAACTAAGAATTAACAGAAACATTTACTGAGACCTAGTCTATATTAACAGACTCAGTGGCTGGAGTCCAGATGCAGCATTGTTATCACAAAAGCACTCTTAGCTTTCTTCTGAACTATGTAAGAACAAGTTATCTTTTCTTTTTCCTATAAGGGAATTGAAGATTCAGTGAACTTTATCCCTACTGAGCTCTTTATCCATAATTGAAGGGAGAAGGCGATTTTCTGTGACTTGATGAAGGCTTTAGTCAACGGGTGAACATTTGGATTGGCTAAATTTAGTTAACTGACCTTAAGCTTTGATTCCCTTATAACCAGAATTTTATCATATACCATGACTTGAATGGTACAAGCTAAAATAAGTCAAAGTTAAGCTATGATAATGCTCAGTCTCACAAAGTCCATTGACCACTGTGTTCCTGTCCCCTGAGGACATATTTCAGACAAGATTCATATTTCAGAAACTGTTGAGTCACTGTTACTCTAATTAAAAATTGTGGTACTGTGTACTGAGTTAACTAATTTGATTTTTTAAGATGTAGATGAGTCTAGATTAGATGAAAAAATCTTCCATTTTTCAATGCTTTTGAGTTAGAATTTTGATGCAACAGTACTATAATTTGGTTAGTTTTTATATCCCCAAATTGGCTCTAGATAATTTCCTTACCATATCTTATTCCAATTTTCTTCCTGTTTCTTAAATCCCTTACAGTGAGATTCTTTGGCTTGTATGAATATAAATTTTAGATATTTGTACTCATAATTTCTCTGTAAAATTAATAGGATAGTGAGTAAATTAAAAACTAATTTGAATATGATAAGGGTAACACTAGGCAGTATATAATTAATTTATAATTCAAGTTTTCTAGTTTGGTTTAGCTTCTTATTACTACAGTATTCTGCTCACCTGTACAACTTAAAAGTTCAAAACATTTACATTTTAATATTATCGGATAATTTAAACTCTTCCTTTTGTTAAAGTCGACTTTAAAGGATTTTAGTAACAATTTCAGATCCTTCAAATGTCCTACCAGTGGATAAGGCCAGTGAGACGTATCAATTCTACTTACCATCTCCTAGGCATAAATAACCTAGAATTAAATGTGGCACTTAAAATTAGGAAGTAAGAGGACTGGTACTGTGGCATAGATTAAGTCTCCACCTGTGGCACTGGCACTGGAACCCTATAAGCGCACGGGTTCCTGTGTTGGCTGTTCCTTTTCTGATTCATCGCTCTGCTGGAGACCTGGGAAGGCAGCGGAGGGTGGCCCAAGTCTTTAGGCTCTCGCACCCACAAAGAAGTTCCTAGCCCCCGACTTGAGACAGGCCCAGCCCCTGTTGTAGAAGCCATTTGGGGAGTGAACCAGTAGATGGAAGACCTCTCTTTCTGTCTGTCCCTCTGTCTGTAACTCTGCCTGTCAAATGGATAAATAAATCTTTTTAAAAAATTAGCTAGTAGGGACCAAACACAAAGAAAATTTAAGGTAAAATAAAGACTAATTAACTGGTTTAATTGATTTATGCTGTGTACTATGTTGAAATATTCCACTCTACCCCATAAAAATGTGCAAGGATTCCATTTAATCAAAAAATTTTAAATGTAATTTTAAAATAATTATTTATTTTAATTTATTTGAAAGGCAGAGAGTCAGAGAGAAAGAGCCTCAAATGCCCCAAATGACTGTAACAGCCAGAGTTGGAAAAAGCTGAAGCCAGGGGCCAGGAACTCCATATAGGTCGCTCACTTGGCTGTCAGGGACTTAATTACTTAAGTCAAAATGTGGTGCCTACCAGAGGGTATGTTACCAGGAAGCTAGGTTGAAAGCAGAAGCAAGACCCAACCCAAGGAACTCAGATACAGGATGGAGGCGTCCCACATGGAGGCATCCCAACAGCTTATGCTGTTGTACACAATTCTTACCCCTAAATATAAACTTTTCAAAGATCATTTAGGGCAAGGACAAAGCTAGGCAATACTGTAAAACAACAGAAATCTTCCTATCCTATTCACCTTTCCTTTAAATATGCAGCTCCCTACATCTGGTTCTTTATCCTTTCCTTCTAAATACTTATTGCTGCATAGCAATTTATTATATGCTACCCTGAGACCTTTACCTGGGAAATATCCTATCTCATTCTGTCTTCCAATGAATAATAATTGCCTTACGATATATTTTTGTGCAATTAGTTATGAAATATTTTTACTTTTACATTTCTTTTTTTAAAGATTTATTTATTGATAGACAGAGGGAAAGGTAGAGAGAGATCTTCCATCTGCTAGTTTACTCCCCAAATGGCATCAATGACCAGAGCTGGGCTGATATGAAGCCAGGAGCCAGAAGCTTTTTCTGGGTCTCCTACCTGGGAGCAGGGGCCCAAGCTCTTGGGCCATCTTTCATTGCTTTCCCATGCCATCAGCAGGGAGCTGGATCAGAAGTGGAGCAGCCAGGACTCCAATAGGCAACCAAATAGGATGCCAGCACCTCAGGCAGAGGCTTAACCTACAATGCCACAGCGCTTTCTTTCTTTTCCTTCCCTCTTTCTCTCTCTCTCTTTCTTTCTCTCTCTCTTTCTCACTCTCTTTCTCTCTTTCTTATTTAAAAGGCAGAGAGAGAGGGCAGGGTTGGGGGGTAGGTAGAGTGAGGTCTTGTGTTCACTGGTGTGCTCCCCTAATTAACATAAAAACTGGCACTATGCTAAGCCAGAGCAAGGGCTCTAGTACTTGAGCCATCAGCACTGCCTTCCAGGGTCTGCAGTGGCATGAAACTGGCATCAGAGGAGGAGCTTATTCAAAATCAGTCACTCTAATACAGGGCGTATCAAGTGACATTTTAACCCCTGTGTCCAATATTTGCCCTTTCCTTTACTCATATTAACAGGTCACTATACCTCCAATGAAGTAAATGGTCATGAACAAATTGATTTGTAATATCACAAGCAGAATGATAAATCATATAATGGTGGCAATGGCTTTCTGCTTACTTTTTTGAGTGGTTTAAAAGCATAGTAAACCATTTCCCTAAATTCTAACAATCACCATTCTCATACATAGGAGATCAAGGTTATACAGTACATTATCTAATTAGCAATGGATTTGTTTTCAACCAAGTATTTTATTGTTTTAGCTATTTTAATATAATGAAACAAGTTTGAGTAAAACTAAGTAAAACTAAGCACATATTAGGCAACCGCTTAGATCTGTAGATTAGATTTACTTTGCTTTCAGTGAAATTACATTCTTTATCAATGGAATTGCAGTGAAAAAATAAAATTGAATGATAAGACAAAGAATAGAGGCCATTCTCAGGTATTTGAAAAATTAAAAAAAAAAAAAACAGCTGAGGAATGTTTGATTTTCTGTTAAAACTCACAGCTTTGTCTAAGCACCCAGAAAAACAAATAGAAGAAGTATGAATGCAATTGCAGAACTCTGTGTCCTCCACATCTCACTAAAACTTCAAGGACACAATTTTGAGCAATTATAAATAGCGTGAGAATTACATATTGATCGTATCGATGTTTATAGCAGAAGAACGTGAGACTCATAGTTGGGGCGTATGGGCAACATCTCGCACAGGGATAATGACTTGTAAAGGGACCCAGAACATGACAGGAATCAGGCAAGGCTCTGCCTGGCAGCCACAGCAGGATCAGCTTCTATCTTCTATCTTCTATCTCTTATGATAGAAGACTTCGGGGTACCAGCATTACCACATTACAGTTCTAATCTCACACTGTATTAGAAATAACACTCATCACGGGCGTCTAGAGAATTCACAGTAAGTGGCAGCCACTGTGATAATTAATTTATCAGTGCTTATCAAATTGTCCACTGGCTGCTAACACCAAAATTACCATGACCCTTGCTCAAAATGTTTTTTCTTATTTTTGTCTCAAATTCTTTATTTTAACATATGCACTGGGAGATTCTAAACCATACTAAAATCTGTGAAAAATTGGCATATTATTTCATTGAATTATTTTATTATAAAAGATAAGTATTGTCCTATTTTCTAAGGAAAGAAGCTTATAAAGAAATAATCTGACATTAAGGTTAAATGATACATATGGGACGGGTGTTTGGCAGCAGCTGTCACTGTGTGGGATGGCTGGATCCCAAGCCAGAGTGCTGGGTTCAAGTCCTGACTTCTCTGTTTCCAAGTCAGCTTGCCACTAATTTGCTTTCTAAGAGGCAGCAGATGATGGCTCAAGAACCTGGATCTTTGATATCCTCATAGGAGACACAGATGGAGTTCTGGGGTCCTGGATTTGGCCTGGACAAGCCACGGCGCTTGAGAACATTTGCAGAATGAACCAGCAGATGAATAGATATTTCTTTTGTGTTCTCTCTCTCTCTCTCTACTTTTCAAATAAAATGAAAATTGATTTTTTAAAAGTGCAGAAATAATAACAGTATGTCTTTTAAATGGCTAATACGTCAGTTTTTAAGTTTAATATATGTGTACATTTTGTTCTATTTTGTGGATTAAATGCTAATAATTTTATTGAACTAACATTATTAGAAAATATATGGGCTTGAAGATATTGAAGAAACAGTATGCTTTTCCCCCTTGCTAGGGCACATGTTTGTTGGTATGCTTAGAGCAGCAGAGCAAGAGCTCATTCTATCAGGTAGATAATTCATCTAATTTTAAAGCCTGGAAGCTAGTCAGGAAGGAAGGAAGCACTTGGAGTCGGGTCATGGAGCCAGGGCACAGAACCAGGAGACAAAACAATGCTGGGGGCAGCAGGCCTGTGTTTGACCTAATGGGCTAGAATCCCAGGAATATGACAGCTGGAGTGACAATTTCACTGCTTGGCTGGAAAACAAAAAAGACTCTGTCATTTCTGATCTGTACGAATAAACACTGGGCAAGTGGCAGTGTGAGAGTTGTGGATTTCCAGGTGATTGAAGTGATGAGAGAACAAGTGAGATGGCCGTTCTAAACACAGGGGAATTTTACTAAAGTCTATAAAAGTAGAGCCTTGATGGGCACCTCTGGCAGTCTGCTGCGAGGTACAGTACAAAGGCAGTCTGTCAACAGTGCCCTTCCCTGGCAGAGATTTGAGAGTGGGAAATGCACTACTTTATGTACAACACTGTGACTGTTCACAGATACAGAGTAATTACAGAAGACCGCAGTCATCAGGGTGTGTGGCTGCCAGAATTGACCGAGTTTTGGAGCAAAGTGCCATTTGAGAAAATCTGCTTGAGAGCTTGCACCCGCTTTGCCTGCTTTGTTTCCGCTTGTCAGGTGCTGCAGATGTGTTAGGATCAGGAAGGGGAACAGCTCCAGAGGACATGCCACATCATCTTTGTGATGACAAGGACGAATTGAATATAGAGGAAAGGATTCTTTAGATAATCCAAGTAACTTATTACAGTATACATTTAAATTAAATGAACTTGGAAAAATGAAAGCAGTCTTTTACTCCCAGCAGCCTGTGAAAAGAAGATCTTGTTAATCTGCACACAGAAGGTAGCAGGGGGTTTCTCCACAGTCATGGCATATGCCCAAGTTAAGTCAAATTTTGGCAGTTTGAGCTTTGAAAACTAGAATCCATCATTCTTCTCCTTGTAAAAATTAAATATTTTAATTTTGAAATATGGAAGATATAATGCTTAATTTTATTGAATGTATATGTAAAATGTGCTTTGTGATTTTTAAAATGAGTTTAATGCCTGCAGAACTATTCGCTGCATTTGCCCAATGTTAGTAGTAATAGGAAAATGCTAAATAGCAGAAACTGAAAAGATAGATATAATCATAAAAAATCTATCATCAAGTATGACCTTTGGCAATCAGCTTTCTGCATTTTGAATCCAGGTGGCGGCAGCATGGTGGTGTTTAATGAAATGGACACACCTACGTTAAGGAATACAGGCCAAGCTCACTTTTTGAAACAGGGTTCAGATTCACAGTCTGACAGTCTGTGATTTATGCAAAGCCTCCTACCCCAGGAAGCATTAGAAAGCTGGCATAGATCAGTAAACAAAATCAGGGCCAAAATGATTATTGTGTCAAATGCTGCATCTATCGTGAGCCTAGTGTCACATTCAGACAGGATTTCCAGCTGTCGACTTGAGAGCTTTTGGAGAGAGAGTGGAGAACTGCACAAGTACCATAGGAGGAAAGCGAAAGCCCACCATAGAATTAAGAAGGGAAAAAAAATCCAAAATAGAGGAGGAAATTACGACTGTTAGTCAATCAAATACTGTTCTAGACATCAATTCATTGCAGACGTGATGAACACAAGCGAAATTTGAAAGATTTGATACAAATAAGAAGCAACTAACTTTATATTTTTAAAAATATTTTAAGAGCGGGAAGGGAGGGAGGGGGAATGAGGGGACGTAGGGGAGTGAGGGGAGTTTGGTTGTCTTCATGGAACTGTGCCAAAGGAATGAATAAAATCTGTTCTGTTTATATTAATAAAATTTTTTAAAAAGTTTTATTTCAGAATATTTTTAAACATAACTGCTTACTATTTTGCACTTGTTCCCATTTGAGAATACCTCCTTTTTGTCCACTGCTTCCCCGCCCCAAAATCAGTAAAATCTGCCAATTCCACAAATGTTTTGACGTGAAATTACAGGGAGGCCTAAATGTCACATGGGTATCAAAATACCAGATATGAAAACAGTATCTTTAGGAGGAGTGCATCATTTGGAGAAGTTAAAAAATTTGAAATCCAAGAGGAATTTGCAAAACTGTGGAGAATTTTGGATTTTCTAAAGTATGGTAACTAGAGTTAATGGGAAAAGTTTGAATATATTTTTTGTAGATCTATTGGAATAATGGGCTTGTGGGTGGCAGTTAAATTATTGAAATGAGACAACTGAGAAAAGGAAATAGATTGAGATTTCTGAGAACCAATTCTTTGGACTGAGTGATTTGGCTGAAGCCTGCCATCTTCTATAGTAATGAACTGAGGGGAGCAGAGCGATGGCAAATGGAACCAAAGCATGATTCATTTTCATTTATAAGTTGAACTGACCTTAATTTCATCTTTGGCAATCACCCTAAAATCACCATCTGTTCAGAGCAAATATAGTGTGAGAGTCAGGAGGCCATGGTGTACTATTACTTTATCAAATTATTTTGCAGTTAATGGCATCTTAATTATTATCAATGACCTGAATTAGTTTGCTGACTATTCCTTCTTAGATATGTTTGAGTTATTAAAATTTATCTTGAAGTTTTCCAATAAGACTCTTCTAGGTACAAACATCTACTTTTCCGTAAGACATAAGAAATTAACAGGCTGATTTTCCAGGAAATAAATTACATACACGTTATTTGCAGTAAGGTTTTGACAGTTTCAACTGAAAGCAATAATAAGACCAAAGAATTATCTAAATGAAAGAAAAAATCAAGAAAGAATTTCCTGATTATGTGATTTTAGATGAAATTTGGGGGGAAAGCACATGAAAATGAATGCCATCTTTGCAGAACAATTATTCTGGTTAAGTAAAATCACTTGAATAGTCCTATTTTGATTTTATTTTGCATTTCTAACAAAAGTACAAGAGTATTTAATTAATTATGTCTATTTGATTTTAACCTTAGTCATGTGATTTTCAAAGGTGACTCCCAAAGAGATAAGATTTTATCTCCATACATTGATTTATCAATGTGAAATTAACACTTCCTTTTTAATTGTCTTCACTAGAGAAAGGTTTATATCGATCAATGTCTGTGAAGCTTCCTTGATTTAATGGAATGTTCTATTTACATAGATAAATAACCATCCACGATTTTAAACCTATGTGGATATATTGGCTTTTTGTTTTGTGTTCTTTTACTGAGTATTTTTAAGGTATTTATTTGTGTTTTTTATTTTTAAAGATTTATTTATTTATTTTTAAACTTTTATTTAATGAATATAAATTTCCAAAGTACAGCTTATGGATTACAATGGCTTCCCCCCCATAACGTCCCTCCCACCCACAACCCTCCCCTTTCCCACTCCCTCTCCCCTTCCATTCACATCAAGATTCATTTTCGTTTCTCTTTATATACAGAAGATCAGTTTAGCATACATTAAGTAAAGTTTTCAACAGTTTGCTCCCACACAGAAACATAAAGTGAAAAATACTGTTTGAGTACTAGTTATAGCATTAAATCTCAATGTACAGCACACTAAGGACAGAAATCCTACATGAGGAGTAAGTGCACAGTGACTCCTGTTGTTGACTTAACAAATTGACACTCTTGTTTATGGCATCAGGAATCACCCTAGGCTCTTGTCATGAGCTGCCAAGGCTATGGAAGCCCCCTGAGTTCACTGACTCTGATCATTTTTAGACAAGGCCATGGTCAAAGTGGAAGTTCTCTCCTCCCTTCAGAGAAAGGTACCTCCTTCTTTGATGACCCGTTCTTTCCACTGGGATCTCACTCGCAGAGATCTTTCATTTAGGTTTTTTTTTTTTTTTTTTTTTTTTTTTTTCCCCCAGAGTGTCTTGGCTTTCCATGCCTGTAATACTCTCATGGGCTTTTCAGCCAGATCCACATGGCTTAAGGGCTGATTCTGAGAAGAGTGCTGTTTAGGACATCTGCCATTCTATGGGTCTGCTGTGTATCTCACAGATACACAGAATGTTAGATCATTCTCTCCCTTTTTGATTCTATCAGCTAGTATTTGCAGACACTATTCTTGTTTGTGTGATCCCTTTGGTTCTTAGTCCTATCATTAGGATCAATTGTGAACAGAAATTGATCACTGGGACTAGTGAGATGGCATTGGTACATGCCACCTTGATGGGATTGAATTGGAATCCCCTGGTATGTTTCTAACTGTACCATTTGAGGTAAGTCAGCTTGAGCATGTCCCGAATTGCACATCTCTTCCCTCTCTTATTCCCACTCTTATATTTTACAGGGATCACTTTTCAGTTAAGTTTCAGCACTTAAGAAGAATTGTGTATTGATTACAGTATTCAACCAAAAGTATTAAGCAGAACAAACAAAAGAAATACTAAGAGGGATAACATATCAAGTTGCTCATCAACAGTCAGGGTGAGGGCTGATCAAGTCACCGTTTCTCATAGTGTTCATTTCACTTTAACAGGTTATTTGAAAGTCAGAGTTATAAAGAGAGAAGAGACAGAGACAGAAAGATCTTCCATCTGCTGTTCCACTACCTAAATGGCTGAAACTGCTAGGACTGGGCCAGGCTGACGCCAGGAGTCAGGAACTTCAACTGGGTCTCCCACAGGGGTTCAGGGGCCCAAAGGATTGGGTCATCTTCTGCTGCTTCCCCAGTCACATTAACAGGGAGCTGGGTTGGAAGCAGAGCAACCGGGACTCAAACTGGCACCCATATGGGATGCTGGAGTCATAGGCAGCAGCTTTACCTGCTACACCACAACACTGGCTCCTACTTATTTATTTTGAAAGGAAGAGAGAGAGAGAGTTTGAGAGAGATCTGCTGATTCAATCCCTAAAAGGCTTAACAGCCAAGACCAGGTTAGGCAGAAGAGGGAGACTAGAGCACAACATGGATATATCTCTCATCTCATCTTCTTAAGGGAACTGTTAATATCAGAGTAGAGCCTACCTGTTGACCCAATTTAATGTCTTAATTTTCATGTTAAAAGGTTTATCTCCAAATGTAGTCACCATCTGAGGCACTGGAATCTTGACCTCAACATGAATTTTGAGGGCACAAAGTTCTGTTCATAACACAACATTTCCAGCATTTACTCTTTGGATCAACTCTTTGTCCTCCTATGATTGAATTCTGTGATGGGCTATCATGTTACAATTATGGTGTAAGTTCAAAACCCTTTGCTTGTTTGGAGTTGATGATGATCTACAGGCATAGACCTTGCCATTACAGAAATTATTCCTTAGTGCTGCTCCCCCATTCCATCATATCACAATACCCTCCCATAGAATTAAGGTAGAAATTATGTGTTCAGTAGCATTTTAGGCAACTTGAGTACATTCTTGGTATTATCAATTCTATTGATATCAAGCAGTATCTAGCTCACCCGCCTTTAATTGCGCATTTGTTTTTGGAAGCCAGTTGTGTGCAGCAAACAGCAATGTGGAAAACTGAGGACTCTAGACGTCAACCAACATTAGCTGCCGGAAATGTGAATGGGCCTCCTTGGTAGTGGATCCTATGCCTGCAGTCCACCTTCAGGTGACTGTTGCTCATCTGACACCATGACTGCAGCTACATAAAAGACTGAGCTGAAGAGACTCCGTTAAAACATTTCTGATTGCTAACCTCAAGACATTCTGAGTTAAAAGGTGCTTAATGGGTATATTCATATGTTTTCTATGCATAGTTCATCTTTATTTATGCCTGAATCAGTTTTGCATAACTAAGGTTGACAGATTTTATTATACATAATTATTTTATGGCATAAAAAGTTCCTCATGTATGTATTTAAAGCCATTACTACCTATTATTATTTTACATTTCCACTGACTATGTTCATGAATGCATTTTTTAAAAACTCTCATGGATATTGTTATTTGTGCTTGCTTATTTACATGAAAGTGCTGAGTAACTTTTTAATCAGAGAAATGAAAGGGATGAAAGAGGTGGAATGAAATATAATGTAGACAACAAGGAGAAGGGGTGGTATACAAAGGCAAAGGAGAGCAAGGCAATAAGATGAGGAGATAAGGAAGAGATTCTTAAAAAAGTGGGGGCAGCAAATGAAGCAGAATAGGGAAAATATTCTCAAAATCATGAAAACTGACTTGACCTGTATTTAAGTAATGTATAAATCTATTGTAATAATTTGTGGTATATTGGAATTAAAAATAATTGTTACATCCCATGTGACATTTTATAATCTGGATATTATTTATACATTATTTTATACAGTATGTGTGGAAAACTTCATCTTTTTATTCTGTCTGGCTTTTTTTTAAGTCCCAGACAGACAGGGAAGGAAGGAAACGAGGGAAAGAAGGAGGGAGAAGAGATTGGAGGGGTGAAAAAGAGAGACAGAAACACACACCCCCTCCCCTGAATTTGTGAGACTATTAGAGAGGGTAACTTTGCTCTCCAGACACATAGAATGAAAAACATCTCAGTGTAATCACCAGCCTCCCAGAGTTAAAAGAACTGCTGACTTAATCATTAAGCATCTAGTGTTTGTTGAATTATACCGGTACACACAACTTGTATAGTAAAAATGAACTAAATGGTAGTTTTTATTATTAACAGATATATTTTTCTAACTAAACTATTAGTGACTAAATTCACAGACAAAATATGCTTTCAAATGGATGGTTTAAATGAGGTATAAAACTGATTTCCAGAACATTCAAAATAAGAACACAGAGAGAACAGTCAGATAAAATGTATCATTAAGATGGTGAACACTGATTGTTTCAGTTATTTAACCTATGGAACAAAGTAATAAGTAGCATAAATGGTACACCCAAAGAACAATGATCTTGCTTTGCTCCTTTTTTCCTCATTTATTTCAACAACAGAATGCAGGAATGTACCTGAGATATGTATGGTACTCACCAAATATTTCCTGGATGAAGAATTACAGGGGAGTCTGGGAGTGGGGACAGGGAGCATGCAAACTTGTACCCATGTGCAAATGTATTTGTGTCTGTTTCTAAGCAAGTAATGGCCAAGTAGGAGAAAGTGCTTCAATTTCAATAAAGATGATAAGCATTTGTAAGTAGTTGTAGCCATTGCACCAAAGGGACTGAGATTTCTAATCATGGTGACTATCGGTCATGGCTACCTTCCATTCCTCTCCTTTTCTGTCCTTAGCCACAACTCATCAATGCCGTTAATCCTAACACATGAGCCAATGGGAATTTGACAGAGGTTAATCTCTGTAACTTTCCTATGATTTGAATAAATTAAAAAATAGCTCTGATACCAAGATGGACACACAATGAGGAAAATGACTTATGGTTTCATTTAAGTCTCTTCATCTTATGCAGTGCTGCTCAAGGATATCCCAGAGTTCATAGATCTCAGGTAATGGTGTCATTAGTTCCCGGTTAGGGTTCATGGTGTGATCATCCACAGCCATGGATGTCACACTGGTAAGCTCTTGAAGATCGGGCTGAGTTGGATATCATAGTCCTTTTAATCAGCTTTAATGGAACATCATAGAGCGAGCAGCATTAAAACAATTGAAATTTATTTCTCACTGCTTTGGAAGCTGGGACGTTTAAGACCAGAGTGCTAGTAAACTCAGTGTCTTGGGAGGGCCTGCTTCCTAGTTCCCTTTTGAGCCGGGCTTCTCTTTGAATCTCCTAAGTTGAAGGGGGCTTGATGGCACACTAAAACTGTTCTATAAGGGTGCTAATCTCCTTCAAGACTCACTTCCAAATACCTGCATATTGGGCATTAGTATTTAACATATGAATTTTGAAGTGAATATAAACATTTAGTAGTCTATAACACCAGCTTTCCATTCAGAACCCTATGTGTTCTATGGAGTGTGAAGCATGAAGTAATGGTCAGCCCTGAAATTGACTCCAGAGTATCCTGTGGATACTGTTATCATATTATCTATTTACCCATCTACCTACCTACATACCTATCTACCTGTCTATTTTCATTCATTCAAGTTTGCCCAACCTGAAGCAGATCTAGAACTAGAGAGAACCCATGAAGTGTTAAAAGTAATTCAAATAGTATAATTGTTATATATTCTCTATTTTCCACCTGGATCGTGTTAGATAAAAAATTCTTGCTAAAAAAGCAATGGTGACAACCTGCCTTCCTCCTTAAGCTTGACAGATTGGATAAAAGCTTTTCCCAGAAGAATTTCGCTTGGTTGACTCCTGCATTCTTAAGATGAGAGTCATCCAGCTGTGTTATTGATAACTATTAATGGTTTGAGAGATACTGCCCACTCATAAAAAAATATTTTTTTCTCAGCTGGAAGCTTGTGAGATACTTTATGAAAAGCAATTTGGTTTTATATAAAATATTAATTCAGATGAAATCTTATCTCAGTCTCTCAATCTTCCATCTTATTAGTATGAAAATTTGCAAATATCAGCTCCTTTCCTCCATATTCATTCAATTTACATGATGCCGTGCAGGTTAAGAAACTTCCTTCTAGCACAGTACAATTTAAGTTGATGCTTGCAGGCTGATAGGTCATTTTTTTCGCCCTGGAAACATTTTCTGGTATTTTTTTCTAAAAAAATGGAAATGCTTCTATATGCAACTTCTCAAGTCATGATTTGTGTTGAATCAATAATAAATAATAAACAGCTAAATGATTTTTGGTTTTCTTTTCCATGAAAGGAAGCCATAGTCAGAAGACTAGCTTCTATTGTTGTTAATTTTCAGTATTATACTAGTGGCATGTTCTTTAAGAGTGCCATTATTTAGATCTTTCTAGATTTTTTCTACATTTGACTCAGTAATCTAAAATCTACCAACAAAACAATGAAATATCTACTTGGCTTTTTTTTAACCTTTGTATAAATTTCTGATCCTTTTAAACTGAGGGGAGCTTCTGTTATTCACAAAGTCAAGATGGGAAGGACTATTTTACATGACCAGGCAGTGTATCTCAATGAGTCCAATTTCACAAGCCATTAACACTGTAAAAGGAGAAATTAATTTGAATGTATCTCATATTCTAAATAGGGGGACTAAGTACTAAGTATTTTTATTTGACCTCTTAAAAGGACAGATGAATGAAGTTGAATTCATACTTTCGATTTTAAAAAGGTAGGGATATTTCTCATCTAATTATTCATTATGTTTGTCAAACATTTCCTCATTTTCCTTGGTGTAGTACTGGGAAAAATCCCAGAGAGAAATGCAACTGCACATAAAGCATTTTAGTAAAATTGGAGATAAATAAAATATATACAAAGTGTGAATAGGATTCAAGTAGCTAGACAGAAATTCAGAGAGGCATGGAGTTAAAAACTGGTGTCAAGAGTGTTAGCAAAGAAACAGACATTAAATACATTTGTGTACATTGTCATAGGACAAAAATTAACTGTTACATAAAACAGCAACTGGACAGGAATAGATTAGCCACTTCTAGCAATAATGCTTACTAGACAGTAAGGTTCAATGCTGTTTCCTTCCTCCTCTTCTTCCCATTCTTCTTCCATATCTACCTCCTTTTCCTCCCTCCTGTATCCTCTTCCTACCTGTCTCTTTTATTCTCTCTTTTTTCAAAGTGAAGAATGAGCTTGTGTCAAAATATAAAGTAAAACAAAAAACAGAGTTCAAGATTTTTAAGTCAGAAGTAACCATTACAGGATGTACTCTGAGATAACATGTAATTGCACAGGGTAAAACCAAGGTCAATTTGTGCTGATTAGTGGTAAAACAACCCTGATATTCTACTACTTGATATTTGGTTTATCCAACTTCAAGCTTTTGGAGAGATAGAATTGAAAGATGTTTATTTTGGTACAAAAATTTTGAAAACCAGGCATCAGAGAGAATTTTCAAAATTTCTAGGAAAAGTTATATTATGACAAAGTGTTCATAATTTTAAATTGTTTTGCTCCAGAATAAGCTAATCTGTTAGTTCTATTTTCTATCAAAAACTCTTTTTTAAAAGATTTATTTACTTGGCCGGTGTTGCAGCTTACTTGGCTAATCCTCCGCCTGCAGCGCCAGTACCCCAGGTTCTAGTTCCGGTTGGGGTGCTGGATTCTGTCCTGGTTGCTCCTCTTCCAGTCCAGCTCTCTGCTGTGGCCCAAGATGGCAATGGAGGATGGCCCAAGTGCTTGGGCCCTGCACCCACATGGGAGCCCAGGAGGAGGCACCTGGCTCCTGGCTTCGGATTGGCGCAGCTTGCCGGCCGTAGCCGCCATTTGGGGGCTGAACCAACGGAAAAGGAAGACCTTTCTCTCTGCCTCTCTCTCTCACTGTTTAACTCTGCCTGTCAAAAAAAAAAAAAACAAAAAAACAAAAAAACAAAAAAAACAAAAAAAACAGATTTATTTATTTGAGTGGTAGAGTTACAGATAGTGAGAGGGATAGAGAGAAAAGTCTTCCATCCGCTGGTTCACTCCCCAGATGGCAGCAATGGCCGGAGCTGCACCCATTCGAAGCCAGGAGCCAGGAGCCAGGAGCTTCTTCTAGATCTCCCATGTTGGTGCAGGGGCCCAAGGACTTGGGCCATCTTCTGCTGGTATCCCAGGCCATTGCAGAGAGCTGGATCAGAAGAGGAGCAGCCAGGACTAGAACTGGTGCCCTTATGGGATGCCAGTGCTTCAGGCCAGGGCTTTAACCTGCTGTGCCACAGGAAAGGCCCCTATCAAAAACTTTTTAATGTACTCTTATATTATAGGTAGAACTAAAAGGGGAAATAATCTACTATATATGCATAAAGTTACTCACCTAGAGTTATTATTCCAAAAATAATCCGACTTCCTTGCCTATTCATCAAATAATAAAGTTTGAGCAAAGCAAGTCTTTTTTTATTTTTTATTTTTTGACAGGCAGAGTGGACAGTGAGAGAGAGAGACAGAGAGAAAGGTCTTCCTTTGCCGTTGGTTCACCCTCCAATGGCCGCCACGGCCGGCGCACTGCAGCCGGCACACCGCGCTGATCCGATGGCAGGAGCCAGGAGCCAGGTGCTTTTCCTGGTCTCCCATGGGGTGCAGGGCCCAAGCACCTGGGCAATCCTCCATTGCACTCCCTGGCCACAGCAGAGAGCTGGCCTGGAAGAGGGGCAACTGGGACAGAATCCGGTGCCCCAACTGGGACTAGAACCCGGTGTGCCGGCGCCGCTAGGCGGAGGATTAGCCTAGTGAGCCGCGGCGCTGGCCTAAAGCAAGTCTTAGGAAAAGAACTGAAATGCTAAGTCCAAAGACAACCTCTTTATTTCTTGGTTTATTTATCAACTGGAAGAAGCTGGAATGACTTGAGGCGTAAGAGGGGCAACTGGTAAGATACTCAAAAGAAAGCAGGGGGAAATGAATGTGTGAAAAGGATGGAGATTTAGTGAGACTGATTCTCAACTTCCTATTGTACAGCATCTGTAATTAAAACCTGATCTTTTTTTTTTCACAAGGAATGAAAATTTTCCCCTAGCTCTGTTCATTTCAGAACTAACATCATTGTAAAGGCTTAAGTTGATGCCTCATAAATAATGGTTAGACAGTGGTTGATGATAGATTGCAGTGATCTCTATGTAGAAAGCTATGACCAGTCTTCCTAGTGTAAAAATGAGGAGAAGGTAAAATACAAGTACATCCTGGACATCCAAACTGTTGACTTTTATCTCATAAAACTTCAGGTGCAAAAACACTCATTCTCTCTCTCTCTCTCTCTCTCTCTCTCTCTCTGTCTCACCACAAACACATCTGCTTTAGCCTTCTCAAAGAAAGCAATATACGTCACTGTCAGTGAAGAAAGCTTGACACGGAAGCCCCTCTGTTTACAGAAAGGAGGTCTCTGCTGCATGTCTTCCTGAAAGAAGGCGTGATTGTACGTTCTGAATGATCAAACCTAGGCCAACACACAGGACCCGCTTTTCTTTCTTAGCTGAGCTGAGGCAGGACTGAGTGAGATGGTGAGAAAGCAACTCATGGGACCGAAACTAAAACTCTACCATTACATAATGAAAGTCTGCGCTTTATGCTGGAAATTTCTCTGTCAAAACTATTAGCAGTCTCACATTTGTCAGTTGGATTAGCTTCACTATTAAGATAACTGGAAAGGAAGTTTTCATGACCAAAAAAAAGTGAATGAAGTGTTTGGTGTGTTCTTGACAAAGTATGTGTTTTTATTTAAAAATAAAGCACATTTTAGTGAACATAACCATCTTAATATGAAAAGTTAGCACATCTGACAGTCAATTTGGCTTATTTTAATAAAAAGAAATGTTCTCCTTTTAACAATGAGTAGGGCATTAATTAAACAACAGGGTATGTGTCCTATTGAAGCAAGCAGTGATCACAAATCAATTCAAGATGGCCAGTTGCCATTTTTATCTGATATTTATATAAAAGAGGGAATTGCTCAACTTTCTCCTCTCTATACAATTAAATTTTTATAAAATTTGAGTATTTAACTAATATAAATTATACAGCCTCCTGAGAACAAATAGTAAGCATATGCTCTAATTCAAACAAGTGTTTTTTATTTTTTCTCTTTCTATTTATTTATATTTCTTTAAGCCTAATGAATAAAATGTTTTAGATCAATGTCTGGGTCAGGTTTTCTCCTATGGCTTTCTTTCCGTGGATTGCAACCCTTTGCAAATTGAACCTCTATCACATAAGCTGCATATCATAATTCATCGACAATTATTAAAAACACATCATGGAGGATAATTTCCTTTTTATTTTGTAGGGACACTATCTCCAGTGTAATAGGAACTAAGGATTGTGATGTGATTCTTATTCTAAAAGGTTGTAATCAGTGAAATATTGTTCATAGTTTCTAGGGAATTGTGTATTTGCTGTTGCATGCAAATGCAATCTATTTACATTCTTCAGTTTTCTTTTTCACAGAGTTTTATTGCACTATTACTAACGATAAAAATTCACATTAACGTTAATAGCTTGGATGATAGTTACTACAATTTATAATTCCTCTGGGTAAATTTCTTTCTTTATCTCAAAACATCTAGACCTGCAGGGGGTTGGGTGGAGATCTGCTTCAACAAAATGTTTTGGAATTGTTTCTTATCAAAATCAACAGTGTTTTATTTTCTTTTTAAAAGTTACTTACTTTTATTTACTTTTTGTAACTGTTAGAACTCTTAGTAAATTTTCTAACAGAATATTTGTTAATACATGTGCAATATACAAATCACAAGCCTACATACATGGAAAGTTCAATAGGTATGTATTTAACATAAATATTGTTCATCTCTAGGATCCAGAAGTGTCTGGGAACATCTAGTGTGAAGTTTGGTGGGCTGCTTACATCTGTCAGGTAACTGAGTTACTTTTCTTGGATGGACAGTGCCTCTGTATTTAGTATGTTTGCCTGAGCGCTTAGTTACTGCAAGACATTAAAAGCAACACATTTCCTTGGCCTCAGGAGGTCACATTGGAATCTTATAAGACAGAAGTGACTAGCAGAACCTGGTGGACTTTTTTATTGAATATTTTCTGAGGTACCACATGCCTTTGTGTACTTCTGCTGCATAGTCTGGTAGCTAGAAGACAGTAATTATTAAGTACTCATTTGTTAAATTGGCACATTATCGATTTAGAAGTAATTTAATTAACTAGTTTTATCCATACAGACTGCCTTCATTTTTTAAAAAAACATTTATTTATTTATTTGAAAGTCAGAGTTACACAGAGAGAGAAGGAGAGGCAGAGAGAGAGAGGGGAAGAGGTCTTCCATCCACTGGTTCACTCCCTAGTTGACCTCAATGGCCAGAGCTGTGCTTATCCGAAGCCAGGAGCTTCTTCCAGGTCTCCCATGCAGGTGCAAAGGCCCAAGGACTTGGGCCATCTTCCACTGCTTTCCCAGGCCATAGTAGGGAGCTGGATCAGAAGTGGAGCAGCCGAGACTAGAACCAGTGCCCATATGGGATGCTGGCACTGTAGGCGGTGGCTTTATCTGCTGCACCACAGCCCCAGCCTCTGTTTTTGTTTCAAATGGGTCAGATGCTGCCTCAGTATGGTTAGAACGCTATCTAAGAGAATCCAGCATCTGCTGTTTGTGATGGTAATCTTAAAGTTTCAAGTTTTTCACCAGGAATAAAATTATGAAACACTTCCTAATAAGTATTGGCAGATTATCTGGTTGTATATTATAATGAATCCAATAAGATTCAAGTGCTGGTATGCTGTTACCTACCTTTTAAGTAATCCCAGTAAACACCTGTACCTGCCCATTTTGAGACTGTTAATATCTTCCATCCTGACAGAAAGTCAAACAGCAATTAAAGTGTAACCTGATACTAGATGTAACCTAATGTGGCTTGAGCTGTGATTCCTAAAAAGTGCATAGTGTGTAAGTATATTATCTGAAGGGCAAACCAAACAATCTGATGTTCAAAGCCCAGAGTAGAGAAGAAGTCTCAATGTAGTAGTCCAGCTCTGAGGTAGATGTGAATATGATCTTAGAGCCCAAGAAAAGCATTTATATGTTTCTCGGAGATTTTGATGTAAATGGTAGTTCACTTTATCCACATGTCAGTCAGTCTTGGCCAGGAATCAGGGGCATCTGTCCAATTAGCTTTTCTTTCCTCTTTCTGGCAGACAAGTCTGTAATTTTTGCTAAATGATCAAGCCAGTTCTGTTCAGTTCACTGATGTCTGGCTGTGGCGTACTTTTCTATATGTTGCCACGGTGCTTGAATGTGTTCAAACATTTGACTCAGCAACCCCTCCAAGGTCTGCTGCTTTTTTTTATCACAAAAGAATAACCTTTTATAGAAAAGTGAAAGACTACTATAAATAGAGATAAGTTGACTTTATGGTTATAGTCTAATGATTGTGTGAATATCATTCAGACCTTATTCAACTCTTGGGATATATAAGAAGCAAATAAATATAATAAAAAGAAGCAAATAAGTGTAAGAAGCAAATCTGTAAAAAGATTCTTGGTGTGGTTAGTGTGATGATTTTTTTTTCTTTCAGTCAGATCAACCATGCTAGGAACTACTTTCTGTATTTTTCTATTGGAATTAATTTATATTTCTGTTGGAAGAATAGAAATCCTTATAACATAAATCTGACATTAAGATAAATTATGAGATTTGAAATATGAAAAAATTAGATATTTACTATCTAGTGGTTAACAAAGTTTCAGAGGAAAATAGAGTAACTATCGCAGAACATCAATAGCAGTTACGTTATGGCCTGTCTCAATAAACCCATATTTCAATGAAGCCACTGATTGTAGTCGGATTTTGGATTGAACAAAAGGGTGGGGAGACGAAGAGAGACTATGTGATATTTCAAGTATTTAGAAACAGCCTTTCATTAGGCAGAATATTTGATAAATTAAAAAACAAATCCGATGTTTTCCTCTGTTGACTAGCTTTAAAAGTTTTAAAAACCCCTTCAGTTGGGGCTGCTATTGTGGTGCATTGGATTAAGCTACAGCCTGAGACATCAGCGAGCCATATTGGAGCAGCGAGTCCCAGCTCCCTGCTATTGTGCCTGTGGAGGCAGAGGAAGATTGCCCATGGGCTTGGGCCTCTGTCAGTCACATGAAGGACCTGGATGGAGTTCCAGGCTCCTGGCTTCTGCCTGCCTCAGTCCTGGCTGTTGTGGCCATTTGCAGACTGAATCAGCAAATGGAATATCTCTTTTTCTCTATGTCTCCCCCTTTCTCTATACTCTGCCTTTCAAATAAATTACACACACATCTTAACATCAATCCAATTTAATTTTGTATGTGTAAAATACATGACACAATATGTATATACTCATACATATATAAACATGTATAGTAAAATGATTGCTAAAGAACAGTTTAGTATATCCATTCCCTTTACGCAGTTAATCATTTGCCTCTTTGCACCATGAATGGCTAAAGCAGCTATAATGTACTCATCTACCAAGAATCCTAATATCAGTACAGTATTGTTAACATGTTTCTCATTTGTAGATCAGATATTTTGACTTGCTTACCATATGTTTTGATACTTGAAAAGCAGAGAGGGAGAGAGAGAGAGAGAGAGAGAGAGAAAGAGACAGAGTGAGAGAGAAAGAAAGAGATCATCCATCCATTGGTTCAATTCCTAAGTGCATGCAATAGCCAGCGCTGAGCCCGGAATTCAGTCTGGCACTACCACACAAGCGGTGGGAGCCCAAATTTTAGAACCATCACTGCCGCTTTCCATGGCACATTAACAGAGAGCAGAATCAGAAGTGGAGGAAGCTAGATTGGAAATAAAGCAGTTCTCATATGGGATGCTAGCATCTCAGGCTGTGGCTTAACCCTCTGCACCACAACGCTGGCCCGTATAAGCATTAATTTAATGCCAAAGCATTTATTCTCTATTTTCTCTGCTCTGTCTTCCCACTTCATAACAAACATTTCTGAGTCTCTGTGGTGAATATCCTAGACTTTATGTATACAGATAAGTAAAGAAAATGGAAATTTCTCTTCCAAAAAACATTAGCACTATTTGATGGGTGGGAGAAATGGTTGCAAGACAAAAATGATAGAAAAATGTATGTACCAATTTTAGTTAGTTTTATCAAGAAAGTGGATGCACTTATGCTTTAGCTGTCAAACAGGACAATATGGTCAGAGAAGGCTTCTTTGACAAAGTACCCAAAGGATATAGGTACATCAATGTGTATAGTCCAGCAAGAATAATCCTGAGCTATGAAATAAATGTGCTCTTAGAGCAGGGCTTTGGCCTATATTTTAGAAGAAATCAGAAAAGACAGAGTCTAGGACCAAGAGTGAGTGGAGAAGTAGCCTGAGTTTAGGATGGAGATAAAAGCAGGATGAAATATTTTTAGGCCTAAGTTTCATTACTATCATTAATGATGATGAATGTAGATATAAGCCTTTAAACAGTACTTGTGCATGACAAGACCAGAAAATATTTCTTAAATACCATTCTACCTATCGTAAGAGAATAATTTTGTGGCTAGAAGACTAAAATATATATGTATTCATATAATTTAATTATATAAACTTATATATTATATACATACATGAATACTTACAGATATTTTCAGGCAACAAACATGGATAGATGGATAGATACTTAAATAAAGGCGAAATTGAGATGATCCATGATAGTCTTCTGTCATTGAGGTGGTATCTGTAGAGATGCCTTGGGTGGTATCTGTAGAGATGGAGTAAAAAGAATGTTTTGGATATAGGTACTAGTTATGCAGATTGAAGAGATTGTAATAACAAGTAAAATACTTTTCTCTTTGGAGTCATAGTTAAATTAAAATTCATTTAATGCTAGTTTGTATACATTTATAAAATTAATAATTTATGTGATGATGCAATACATACCACAAAACTTAGATACAAGAATTTAATGCAGAATCATCTTTTTTCTATTGCTGGACAACACATTGAATTCTAATTCTCTGAAGATTCACCTAGTTTCAGTTTTATTCATCGTGGAAATGACTATCATTTTTTAAATCAATTCAAACTCCATCTTTGCACTTCCATTTTGTCTCATGAATCCAACCAATCTGCTACTTTTTCATATTTTTAATAACTGAAAAGTGCTTTTTTTAGATTCTTTAATAATATTTTCCATCATAATGCTATATTATTCAGCAAGATCAATGCTTCATGCTGGCCTATTGAATCTAATATTCTCTTGAAAGGTACTGAGAAAAATAAGAGGACTGATGATATGTTAATCTAAGACTCCAAGTTTGCTTCCTCCAGACTCAGTTTGCGTTCCCTATATACCTTTTAATCTCTGGTTGCATCTTCATTTCAATAGTGGATTTTAGGTTAAAGATAATAGCTGGTTTTAAATGCCTTTTTGATTTTTTAAAACAGACATTAATCAGCTCTATATTAGTTTAATGGAAGCTTTTTTTTCTGTCTCAAAGAGATATAAAGCAAAGACAATTAACTACTTTTTATTCGTTTGCTCTCTAGATTACAAAGCATCTAACCAAGGGACTATTGGGAATCCAGTGTAACCCAATCAGGGATATCCTAAAATATTACATAGATGCGTAAAAATTTTTATTTTCCCTACCTTACCCCTAATGCTCAATGAAACGCCTTTTTCCCCTCCTATTATAAACTTCATAAATGGTTTGGAGTAGTAGGACCAATTAATCTGAAAATAGAACATCTCTGACATGAATACTACATATGCTTATGAGAGTAATATGTGAAATATCTGAATAAAACTTTAATATTTATTATAATTAACCAACATATTCAAGCTCTACTTTCAGTAATGGTATTTCATGTGGTTCCTGAATTGTATCTACTTAAGTTACCTGATTTTCTTATTTTCTCTCAAAATTTCAATCAAATGAATAGACAGACAGAAGGAAGAGAAGAATACTGCTCAAGTAACAGAAGCATTTACTTTCTATGATGATGTGTGCGCAGGTAGGAAAGAATGTTCCACCAGTTCAGTGGCAAACAATCTTCTGACTACAAAATCACCATCAAGGCCAAATACTTTCTGACCTTGATATGGTCATAAATATGATTGGAAACTAAGTCACTACTCTTCCCATGGTCTCTGCTTATAAACCTGAATGAAAATAAAATATAAATTTACTTGTAATACAATGACATTTTAAATATTTAACTGTCTATAGAAATAGAACATTAAAGTATTCGAAATATTCTGTTGATATAAATGTGTTTTATAATATGAGTGTGTGTATATGTGTATATATGTATGTATATATATATATATGCATGCTATTTTCTATAAGGATAGAAAAAGAATCTAGATATATCAATTACTGTCTTCTCCTTGACCAATAACCTTTTTATATAAAGATTTATTCTATTTATTTGAAAAACAGAGTTACAGAGAGAAGTAGAGACAGAGAGTGAGGTCTTCCACCTGCTGGTTCACTCCCCAGATGGCCGCAAAGGCTGGAGCTGTATGGATATGAAACCAGGAGACTCTCGCAGGTCTCTCACCTGGGTACAGGGGCCCAAGCACTTGGGCCATCTTCTGCTTTCCTAGGCCACAGCAGAGAGCTAGATGTGAAGAGGAGCAGCTGAGACTAGAACTGGCGTCCATATAGGATGCCGGTGCTTCAGGCCAGGGCGTTAACCCACTGCGCCACAGCACCAGCCCCTCGACCTATAACCCTAAAATAAACATTTAAGCTTTCTAACTTAAGCTCTGTAAACATATTTTTCTCACAGTAGACACAAGAACCCTTTGCAATTTAAAACAAAACATAATTTAAAAAGTTAAAAATCATTTTTAACTATTTATGTGGGCAAGAGTTAATGTATACCACCAAACAATTGTGAATTGAATAGCTCTCAAGCACATAGAAATACAAAAATAAATGAAAGGAAAAGATTGTCTCATGTCTATTTTGAATTATGAAAATTTATATACACTTTGAAAAAGCTTAAGTTTTCTTTTAGAACTTACAGATTTGAAAGAGTGAATCATCCTTTTTCTATCTACTCCAAGTTACTATTAGTTGATCCAGAGTTAGGATTAAATCTATTTATAGGCCAGTGCCATGGCTCACTAAGCTAATCCTCTGCTTGCGGCGCCAGCATCCCAGGTTCTAGTCCCGGCTGGGGCGCCAGATTCTGTCCTGGTTGCTCCTCTTCCAGTCCAGCTCTCTGCTGTGGCCTGGGAGGGCAGTGGAGGATGGCTCAAGCTCTTGGGCCCTGCACCCACATGGGAGACCAGGAAGAAGCACCTGGCTCCTGGCTTGGGATCGGCCCAGCGCACCAGCCGTAGCAGCCATTTGGGGGGTAACCAACGGAAGGAAGACCTTTCTCTCTGTCTCTCTCTCTCACTGTGTAACTATGCCTGTCAAAAAAAATCTGTTTATAAAGATGTAAAAGGATTAGATAAGATATTATTTTATACTTTAGTAAATACAATATAGAATTTTCACTTTATTACTTAATGCTAACCTCAAATCTGACAAAATTCTTTAAACTATAAAACAGAACAGAATATTTTGGAGATTCTCTATTGTCAATAAACTAAAAATGAAATTACTGCTTGTATCTACACACGTGTGTTTAGTGTGTATGTAAGTATGTAAATTACAAAAAATTTACTTGAGAAGCTAGAGAACACTCTCATCTGCTAGGTCACTCCTCAGATGCCTATAAGGCTAAGCCAGGGACCAGAGCCAAAAGCCAGCATGGTAATCCAGGTCTCCTTCTAGGTAGCAGGGATCCAATCACTTGAGCCATTACTGAGTATTTCCTAGGCTCTGTACTGATAGGGATGCTGAATTCAGAAACCAGAGCTGGACATTGAATCCAGGTACTCTGATGAGGTACACGGGCATCTTAATTGCTAGGCCAAATGTCTGTTCCCAACATATGTCTATTTATAATTGATTTTGAGGAATTACAGTATTTAAGATAATAAGAAACAGTAATCCTGTGGTATGGTCCCACTATGGAAATTAGAATTTTATGAGTACTATTGAATATAGAAAGTAATGTAAATACCAGTGCAATAATAATATAGATCATTTCTATCAGCAGATGTATTTTGTCGTGTTTTTAGGTTCAATCATTTTGTTCTTAATTTCTGTTGACCAGTGATAATATGGTCATACATTCCTTTATAAATGGTAAGCTTCCGGGGCCAGTGCTGTGGCCTAGCAGGTCAAAGCCATTACCTGAAGCGCTGGCATCCCACATGGGCACTGGATAGAGTCCTGGCTGCTCCACTTCCGATCTAGCTCTGTACTATGGCCTGGGGACACAGTGGAGGATGGCCCAAGTCTTTGGGCCCCTGCACCTGTGTGGGAGACCTGGAAAAAGCTCCTGCTCCTGGCTTCAGATAGGTGCAGCTCCAGCTATTGCGGCATTTGGGGAGTGAACATCAGTGGATGAAGGAGTCTCTCTCTCTCATTCCCTTTCTCTCTCTCTCTGCCCCAGCTTCTGCCTTTGCCTCTGCCTTTGCCTCTCTGTAACTCTGCCATTCAAATAAAATAAGTAAAGCTTTTCAAAAAATAAAATAAAATAAATGGTAAGCTATTCTTGGGAAAAAATTAGTAAGTTGAGTAAAACAAAGTCTTACCAAGAATGTCATCATTGGCAAAACCATAAATATTTAGCCTCTGAAAACTTGTAACCAAAATCAGAAACTAGAGTAGTGGGGATGATAGATACACAACTGTTACTCTTTGATATTCCCATTAAATTTCTGTTTTTCTAGAACTGTAAAAACATGGTTAGTTACTATCATAGAACATGACTTGGTGACATATGGAAATATGAAGGCTAGGGGAAAAATCAGAATTCTTCAAAAACAGAGAGGTCTAATAAAACATTGTATTCATTCTTTAGGTATTATGCTATTTTTTGGCTTATAAATGCTTAAAATGTCTTATTAGAAAATGTTTTGACATCTTCATATAAAAGGTATGTGTGTGTATGTAAGTATACATCACTGCATTGCTATGTATTGCCAAGTACATATACACATATATGAGAAATAGATTTTTGACTGTTAAATTTTCAGTGATGAACATTCTATTTTATTAAGATAACTGAAATTCAGAGAAAGAATGTGGAGTATATAGACAGTAGCATACCCACTCTCCAACACATATCATCCAATTAGGGGTGATCTATCTGAAAGAAGATAAGTCATTAGGCCATCCAATAATGATTTAAGATTATTTCCTTATAAGAAAGTAAGGCAAATAGCTTAAAGCTAACACAGAATTAGCAAAACAGATTGTGAAAGTTATGAGGTCAGGCAGTTCAATAAACACAATTTGTGACATGCCTGCAGAATTTTATAGAGAAAATATAGCCAATAAAGAATATAATTGAAAAAAATAAATATTTTAAATGTCCAAATTAAGATTATAAATAAAGACATTTTAAAAATTTGTTTCAAACAGCTTTGAATGGATATTTCATGACCATTTAAAGGGCAATCCTAAGGAGTATTGGTATGTTTTAACTGATATTAGAAATCCTGCATTATTAAAAAAATATTTCAAAACCAGTGCATTATATGACTGATAAGTATCTTCTATGGGTAAATTATATATCAGTTCTTTCATTTCAAGTTAAGTTTATTAAGAGACAGATTATGTTCAACCACACCTCATAAATATTGCACATTTTTGTAAGTAATAACAATATAGAAGGAAATGTAAACCCCACTATAAAAGTAATATAGGACATTTCCATCATCATTTGCATTTTCTCGTGTTTTACAAATGCTCTTTTTTATGTTCCCAGTCTCTGTGGACCAATGATCTGTTTAATGTCATTATATTTTTGCTTTTGCTTGATGTTATATACATGGATATATTCATATACATATGCACAATTTTCTGTGTATATATGTGATTTTTAACTGTAGAGTTATTTAATATGTCATTGTTGAGTCAAGCTTCATTTGTCTAACATAGTGCTCTTTAGATTGATCTGAACTATTGGAACTGCAGATGTGATAGCGGCAACATTCAAATTACATTGTTAAACATTTTTTATTTTTATTTATTTATTTATTTTAATTTTTTAACAGGCAGAGTTAGACAGTGAGAGAGAGATACAGAGAAAAGGTCTTCCTTTTCCATTGATTCACCCCCCCAGATGACCGCTACAGCCAGTACACCGCGCCAATCCGAAGCCAGGAGCCAGGTGCTTCTCCTGGTCTCCCATGGGGTGCAGGGTCCAAGCACTTGGGCCATCCTCCACTGCACTCCCGGGCCACAGCAGAGAGCTGGACTGGAAGAGGAGCAACCGGGACAGAATCTGGTGCCCTGACCCGGACTAGTACCCAGGGTGCCGGCACCGCAGGCGGAGGATTAGCCTAGTGAGCCGCGGTGTCGGCGCTTTTTATTTTTCTTGATTACAATCTGTTTAAAAATATTTGCCCAACAAAGTTATTTATTTTTATTGTTCATTAGAAAAACAGTATTATTTATTTTCCATCTCTGTAATAAAGTTTAGTAAATGTTACCTAAATTTCTTATTTTTAAGTAACCTGTAAAAATTATATTTTCAAAACTTCCTCCAAAAAGAATTTAACTGTGGGTCTCAGTTTTTTGATGTTATATTTACCTGCCATAATTTAATTAACTTTAAATGATCTCAATAATTTTGTCTTAATAATTAGGTTGATTTCATAAGATCTTTGTAGAAAAGATATGCTGAATCCAAGCAAATAGTGGCACACCCTACAGGTGATATTTTGCTTACATATTATTTACCAACTGCTTACTATTACAATTGTGGACTGATATTTTCCCCTAAAAAAGATAGGCTGACATTCTAATCCCTGGTATTTGTGCTTGTGACCTTATTAGGAAATAGGTCATTGCAGATAAGATCAAGTTAGTATGATAGTAATGGATTAGGGTAAACAAAAATATCATAAAACTATATGATAATGAAAAATATTAAATTTTTATGAATCATAATAAAGGAGAATAAAATGATGGAAATCCATATCCTGGTCTTGGATAGATGATTCACATCATAATTTTCCCGAAAATAATTTCTAATCCTCCACCTTGCAGCACTGGCACACGGGGTTCTAGTCCCGGTCAGGGCACCGGATTCTGTCCCAGTTGCCCCTCTTCCAGGCCAGCTCTTCCAGGCCCGGGAGTGCAGTGGAGGATGGCCCAAGTCCTTGGGCCCTGCACCCCATAGGAGACCAGGATAAGCACCTGGCTCATGCCTTCGGATGGGCGTGGTGTGCCGGCCGCAAGGCGCCGGCCATGGCAGCCATTGGAGCGTGAACCAACAGCAAAAGAAGACCTTTCTCTCTGTCTCTCTCTCACTGTCCACTCTGCCTGTCAAAAAAAAAAAAAAAAAAAGGCATTGCATGCTCTTGTTCTCTGTGCCTTATTTTTTTTTTATCTTTTATTTAATGAATATAAATTTCCAAAGTACGACTCATGGGTTACAATGGCTTCCCCCCCCATACCATCCCTCCCACCCACAACCCTCCCCTTTCCCACTCCCTCTCCCCTTCCATTCACATCAAGATTCATTTTCGATTATCTTAATATACAGAAGATCAGCTTAGTATACCTTAAGTAAGGATTTCAACAGTTTGTTCCCACACAGAAACATAAAGTGAAAAATAATAAATGATTTTTTTTTAAATGATGATGAAATCAGATCAGAACTATTGTTATGTTTAATCCCAGTGAGAGTCAAGTTGGGAATTGATATTTTTTTTTTTTTTTACAGAAGATCAGTTTAGTGTACATTAAGTAAAGATTTCAATCGTTTGCACCCCCATAGAAACACAAAGTGAAATATACTGTTTGAGTACTCGTTATAGCATTAAGCCTCAGTGTACAACACATTAAGGACAGAGATCCTACATGAGGAGTAAGTGCACAGTGACTCCTGTTGTTGACTTTACAAATTGACACTCCTGTCTATGGCATCAGTAATCTCCCTATGCTCCAGTCATGAGTTTCCAAGGCTATGGAAGCCCCTTGAGTTCTCCGACTCTTATCTTGTTTAGACAAGGTCATAGTCAAAGTGGAGGTTCTCTCCTCCCTTCAGAGAAAGGCACCTCCCTCTTTGAAGACCTGTTCTTTCCACTGGGATCTCACTCACAGAGATCTTTTGCCAGAGTGTCTTGGCTTTCCATCCCTGAAATACTCTCATGGGCTTTTCAGCCAGATCCGAGTGCCTTTAGGGCTGATTCTGAGGCCAGAGTGCTATTTAGGACATCCGCCATTCTATGAGTCTGCTGAGTATCTCACTTCCCATGTTGGATCACTCTCCCCTTTATTTATTCTATCGGTTAGTGTTAGCAGGTACTACTTGTTTATGTGCTCCCTTTGACTCTTAGTCCTTTCATTATGATCAATTGTGAACTGAAATTGATCACTTGGAATAGTGAGATGGCATTGGCACATGCCACCTTGATGGGATTGAACTGGAATCCCCTGGTATGTTTCCAACTCTACCAATTGGGGCAAGTCAGCCCGAGCATGCCCCAAATTATACATCTCTTCCCTCTCTTATTCCCACTCTTATGTTTAACAGGGATCACATTTCAGTTAGTTTTCAACACTTAAGAATAACTGTGTGATAATTACAGAATTAAACCAGTCATATTAAGTAGAACAGACAAAAAAACTACTAAGAGGGATAATGTATTAAGTTGTCCATTAGCAGTCAGGGCTATGCTGATCTAGTCACCATTTCTCATAGTGTCCATTTCACTTCAGGAGGTTTCCTTTTTGGTGTTCAGTCAGTTGTCACCGATCAGGGAGAACATATGGTATTTGTCCCTTTGGGACTGGCTTACTTCACTCAGCATGATGTGTTCCAGATTCCTCCATTTTGTTGCAAATGACTGGATTTCGTTGTTTCTTACTGCGGTATAGTATTCTAAAGAATACATATCCCATAATTTCTTTATCCAGTCTACCGTTGATGGGCATTTAGGTTGGTTCCAGGTCTTAGCTATTGTGAATTGTGCTGCAATAAACATTAGGGTGCAGACCACATTGCATGCTCTTGTTCTCTGTGCCTTATTTTTCAAAAAATGCATTTTAAAAACGAGTAAACACATGCATTCAGCAATTAAAAAAAGAATAATGCTATACAAATGAAATTATGCTGAGTCTTGGATATAATACCTTTTCTTAAACAACAGTAACACACTACCTTAAAAATACTCTCATTTCACTTTACATCACCATCATTGAAACTAGGAAGAATTTAAAATAATGAGTATCAATTATATAACATAAATTAATTTAATTGGAAATATGTAATTCTGATGAATCTATATTTTGAAATATGTTGTTGCTAGCGCTGCAGCTATGAAGTCAGTTGAGACACTTGCATCTCATACCAAGGTACCTGGGTTTGAGTCCTGACTCTGCTTCCAATTGAGGCTTCTTATAATGCACACCCTGGAAGGCAGCAGATGGTAGACCAAGTGGTTGAGTCCCTTCCATACACATGGGAAACCTGTATTGAGTTCCCAGCTCCTGTGCATCAGATGGGAGTGCTTGCACCCTCTCTTCCCTCATCCTCTGTTACCCCTCAAAAAAAACAGAAAAAAAAAGTTTTTGAAATGACTCTCTTAAAAAAAGAGTAGGTGAAGCCAAGATGGTAGCTGAGTAAGAAGCTCTGGTGACCACCTCCCCACTGATACACCAATGTGAAGAGCATGAGAGACCACAGTGCCACGTCTTGTAATCGTAAAGAGAAATTACATCAAAGAAAGCAAGCAAGCAAGAATTGCCTGTGTCACCCCTTCCCCAGCTCCAAGAGGTGGTGGGTGAAGTGACACCTCCCTCGGGAGAGTTAAAGAGAACTGAATTCTGGCATCAGTCCCTCTGGGAAAAATTCAACTGTAATGGCCCACCAGCCTCTGCCCTAGGAGCCTACGGTTAGAGTGAATATTTGGAGCTTTCACAGTCAGGTGGACTCTGTCACTCCTCTACTGACTGCTGGCAGAAAGTAAAACCCCAACCAAAGGGAGAGGCAGGAGAAGGACCTTAGGGCCATGCCTTGGGAGCTCAAATCAGGCTTGGAATAGCAGAAGGGAAAACACAGAATAAGCAATCAGTGAGCTGGAAGGTGGGATATAGGAAAATACACAGTTGGAGGAGAATATAATCAAGAGAAATGAAAAAAATGTTTATTGGAATTATAGGATAACATGTAAAGAGAAAATATGCAAGTTATTGGGATTCAAGAGGGACTTGAGATTGCAAAGGGGTATTCAAAGAGATAATGACAGAACCCCCCCCCCCCAAACCTAGAGAAAGACTCAACTATCTAGGAACAGGAAGGTCAAAGGTTACCATTCAGATTCAAGTCAACCAAGTTTACCCCAAGATATAATTATGTTCTCCAAGGTCAAAGAGAAAGAGAAGTTTTGTAAAACTGCTAGAGAAAGGATATTTTCAAGGGAAATAATATGTATAGAGGTTCCAATTATCTTGACAGTAGACTATTGAAAACAAACTTTGCAGGCAATAAGGAAGTTAGATGAAACTTTCTCAGTACTGAAGGAGGGAAAAAATGCCAGCCAAGAATATTGTATCCAACAAAACTATCTTTCAGGGATAAGGAGAGATAAAGACATTTTGAGACAAACAAAACCTGAGAGAATTTATCACCACTAAATCTGTGTTACAATAAAAGTGTTACAAGAAATGTTAAAGGGAATTCTTCAAACTGAAAGAAGAGACACTCCTAGGTAAGAATAAAATATCTGAAGGTAGAATCTCATTGATAAGAGTAACAATACCAACAATTTCAGAATACTCTAATATTGTAAACATGGCATATAACTCATTTACATATTTACTGTGAAGACTTAAAATTATAATTATTACAATAAAATGTTAAGAGGCCCAGCATGGAATGACATCCAAAGTAACATTAAAAATTCAAACTATGGGTAGGAATGGAGCTCAAATGAAGAGTACTTTATTAGGATGTTTATCTCTGTTTTTTATTTCTCTCTTCCCACTTTTATAATCGATATTAAGTTGTAATCATTTCAAGATTGATAATTATAGCCAAAGATTTGTTTAAAAATTTGTGTAGTTGAAAGGCAGAGTATTAGTAGCTTCCCCATCTTTTGTATCAGCAGAACGAATGTCAGGCTTTCTCCTCTACTGCGATAGCCTTGGCTTCTAATATTTCTAAATAAAGTCATCCTTGCTATTTATCCTTCCTGGTACACATTTTCTTTGACATCTGATGAATTGTTAAGCTTTATAATTTGACAACCAATAGCTGACAGGTGTTCACAATAGCGGATAGGTGTAGATAGGTGTTTACAATTACAAGCTACATGGGTGTATGTTTGTTTATGTATGTGGGGGGGTGTCTTGAGAAACCTGCTTAACCATTGAATGTCTGTGTTTACTCATCTATAACTTGAAAATGTTACTGCTTAGTAATCTAATGAGGATATTGAATGTGTAATAAAAAGGTTCACTAATATAATTTTCCATGATGGCAGTATTATTTGTTCCGACCTGTCAGCTTAAATTGAAACATACATATAAGAAAAGTCACACACACACACACACATACAGGAGTCCTTAAGCCATTCCAGTTTAATATCATCCCTTTTAAAACGTTAGTTTTTCTGTGTGGGATACTCCTAGCTTTTGCATTGGTGTGTATGAAGCATTTCATATATGGTTTTGATTCAACAAAGAGCACTTACTATGACTAACATTTCACAAATTTCCCTGTAGTTCAAATACCTACATGCAAGACCTATTTGGGAAACTTTCTGTAGAATTATGATGAAAGCTGTATTTTCAAAGACCAGTTATATCTAGAGGTAGAATTTATTAATGGTTTATATTAAACTAAGCACTGTGATGTTATTTCCTGTGTGCTAACTCACTTAACCCTCATGACAACTACAGCATAATTGTTAGTATTCACATTGTATAAATAGAGCAACCAAGTCATGAAGATGTTAAATAACTTACTCATGTCACATATTACCTAGGGGAGACAGACAGCAGATGACTACCAAAATGCTGACAAGCAAATCATCTACATTTTATCACACAATAAACTGAGGAAAAACACTGAAACACTAAAAGCACCTGGGATTTTATGTCAGCTTTGCTTCCATTCTCAGAAAAAAAGCCAAAGAGAATATTTAGCTTTTAGGTTTAAAGTGGAACTTTGTTTATTGTTTGTAATTATTTTCTTTCTGGTAGTCCTCCAATGTTTTTGAAATAAATTTCTGAAGCTTCCATATTTATGGCTTCACTAGGGATTTCTTTCCTGTCCTCAGAGGCATGTACCCAGGTGCCACTCCCAGTATTATACTAATCTCTAATATTAATGTCAAGCTTAATATGTAACATGGAACTTGCAATTTCCCCTTTTATTATCTTGCTCATCTTGGTAAAACATAATCCTATCCTGCTAATTGCTCAAACTGGAAGTCATACTCCTGCCTCTCTTGCATGCTTCTGGTCTTACCAGTTGGCGAATGCTATCAACATGCCTATCATGCATGTTAGGAGTTGAGTTTTCACTACCTTCAGTACCATGACCATTTCACAAGCCCAGTCACCCCTTGGATGATTACACTGAGCACCCAAGTGTCTTACTTTCACACTTATTCCTCTTCCTTACAGGACTATTTCCAACATGACTCCAGAGTTGTCTGTTATTTATTTATCTATTCATTTATTTTTTTGAAAGGCAGAATTATACATAAAGAGAAAGAGAAACAGAGAGAGACAGAGAATCTTCCATCCACTGATTCACACCCCAAATGGCCACAATGGCCAGAGACTGGCCAGTCCAGGAGCATGTTTAGGGACTCCCACATGGATGGCAGGGACTCAAGGCTTTGGACTTTCTTCTGCTATTTTCCCAGTCACATTAACGAGGAGGATCAGAAGGGGGGCAACTAGGACTAAAACTGGTGCAGGAAGTGGCTTTACTGGCTACATCACAGTGCTGGCCCCTAGAATTGTCTTTAAAAAAAAAAAAAAAGAAGATCATATTGCATTCTTTTGAAGCTGTGCAATGGCTTTATATCATGCAGAGTAAAGGGAGCTAGTTGATAAGATAACCTACAAAGCTTTATCAGAACTGGACTCCACAACGGGTTGCTCATGAACTGAGTTTATTCAATGTCACTCTACAAATCACAGTGGCCCTTTGTTAGTTCACCCCAAGCAAACTTCCAATCCAGTGTGTCTGCACATCTTTCTCTTCTTGGGAAATCTCCTGTAAAGGACCTCTTCACTTTCCTTCCTCAAGTTTTCTTACAATGTTATATTATCATGGCAATTTATTTTGAATAAGGGGCTGAAAGTTGTCTGCCTTATAATCCTCATCTTTTTCCATACATAACTCTGATTTTCTCTAGGAACGATCTTACATCGACATGTATACATTTTGTATTTTTGTTTGCGTATGTCTCTACTTCTAGAAAAACACAAACACCACTATTGTATTTGCTTTTTATTTTAAATATGCATATCTCAGAGAGAGCATGCAAGAGACTTAAAATTTTTTAACCAATGACAATCTTTGATGTAACTATCAATATGTTTCAGTTTAAATCAAGGCTCTTGTTCTGTTTATTGGTCTTTGTTTCTCACCTTTATTATACTTTAGCCCCACCTTCCTCATTTACTTGCTAGTTTTTTAGTACTTATTGATTATTTGAAGTTGTATGAGATTGTACTAGAAATTAAAGCATGAGGCTTTTTGCTATAAATAAAAGCTTTTCCCACTTCTAACAAAATATTTTCATGTTAAGTGTGAAAGGATGAAAAGAATCAATTTCAGTAATCATTACACAAATAGTTGGTTCTACCTGATAGTAGTCAGCTGTAAAGATTATGATTTGTGTTTTGTCATATTCATGGAGCATATGATCCAAGTGCACTAGGATCTATGTTTTCTTTAGAATTAAATTTTCTCATAATTAAATTAATTTTAAAATATTAATTAGTCCAGAAACAATAATTTATTGGTTATTGCTAATATATTTCCAGCCCTCACAATGATTTGAATCCTTACATGATGAATGATACTTACATATACATTTTTTCCTTTCCATTTAGATAAATATGTGCGTAAAGCAGGTGACACAATCCACACATCAGCATTTGGCACAGCAGGTAAGAAGTGACAAATTCAGAGTACTCTTGAAATGTATGGGCTGATTTTCATTCTGGTACTTAGGGAATTAGTTTGGTACTTCCCATTCATTTTAATGGTAGTAGTGTGGATAATCCGTAAAATTATATTTTGTCATTTTGAAATTTTTCAGAAAGGGTCAGCACAAATTGGATAGCACAGGTGTTTAACTGATAATGTAATATCAAGGATGAATGCATTAAGATAAAAAATCAATTACTTGCAAAGTTAGGAAGGTCTGGCAAATAAAACAGTTGTCTTAAATTTGGCACAGATGTGAAATTTTTTACTAAGGATCAGAGGTGACTATCAAGTGAAACTAATCTGCATATTAGTGGGTTGGATGTACATATGTCTCTTTTTTGCTTACCAGTGATGTGAGGAAAAGCATGGAAACCCTTTGTGAGTATTTTGGCACCTATGTGATTCAATTTCTATAATACTTAATTTTAAATTTAATAAATCTTATAGAGCACAAAAAAGATTTTTGAGTAAAAAGTTTCATCATTATGTTAATAACAAAATGTCCCCAATACACCTAGGGACATGTTTGTGCAAAAATAAATAAATCTCTTTTATTTTTAATTTTATTATTTTATTTTATTTGGAAGGTGTAATTACAGAGAGAGGGAGGGAGATAAAGAAGGAGAGATCTTCTGTTCACTGGTTCACTCCCCAAATGACCACGAAGGCCAGGGCTGGGCCAGACTGAAGTCAGGAGCCTGGAAATCCATGTGGGTCTCCAAAGCGGGTACAGGGGCCCAAGCACTCGGGCCACCTTCCTCTGCTTTTCCCAGACACATTAGCAGGGAGGTGGATCAGAAGTAGAGCATCCAAGTCTTAAACTGACACCCATGTGGGATGCGTGCTCTCAGGCCATAGCTTTACCTGCTACACCACAATGCTGGACCTGAATAAACTCTGTTTTTAGTGTTCAGTGAGGTAGCAGTGCCATTATATTGTTACATGACTCAGTAGGACTAAGAAACCACAGTTGCCTATCATACTTAGGTTATATTTCACTAGTCACATCTATTACCTTTCTCTTCTAATTGAAGGAAAGCCATGATATTACATCCTATTATACATCAGAAAGATATGTGATATTCCATCCTATCTACCTTGCATACTTGTTATTTTAGTTGTTGTTTCATAATATACTTATATGATATATTGTTGTGAATGTACTGCTTCTCAGCGTGTTGCCTATACTATCATATGACCAGTAGGGCAGGAATCTTACTTTCAGAGTTTATTTTTCACTTTATTATTTCTTCTTTTCGTAGTTGTGGGGAGCAGCCCGGACTGGACTGAGTTACTGGAATTAAGACTTATTCTATGCATCTGCTCTCCCACAATATGGCGCTGGGAGAGAAGTAAACAGCTTCCGCACAGCTGCCTCCAGTTCAACCAATAAACTGTAGGACTTGCTCCTGATTGGAGAGCAGCGTACTCGGCGTGTGGGCAGCCGAGTTGGGATTGGCGGAGAAGGACTATAAAGGAGGAGAGAGACGAGAGACGGCATGCACCAGGAACATCTATGGGGAACATCTAGCTGAAGGAACGCCCGTGCAGCCCCCGAGAAAGCCGGCCAGCGGTGTGCCGCTCCCCTGCGGAAGTGGGGAATGCGGCCAGGGGGAACCGCCCTTCCACGGAGGTGGAAGGGATAGTAGGCAACCCGGGAAGAACCAGCAGCAAACCCGGGGAGGGCCGAGCAGACGAAAGAACAGCGCAGGGTCCTGTGTTGCTCCTCCACGAAGAGGGGGAGCGACATAATGGTGCCGTGACTCGGATAGGAAACCTAGGACGGATGGGAAACTTAGGAGGGAAGAAACGGGAAGAAGTGGAAAATACCGGAGAGAGAGAGACTAGCAAACAGCCTAGGGAAAAGCCGGACGAAAAGGGTGCCGGAAGAAGCTATTGAAAGCCTAGGCATAGATTCGGATACGGACTACGGGGGGAAGCTGGGAGAAATCTCTAAGGTCGAAAGCGAAAGTGAAAGCTAGAACAAACAGACTCGGATACGGACTGTGGGGAGAAGCCAGGAGAAATGAGAGGAATATTGTTGGAAGAAAACTTAAGGAAACATACCGGGTAGAGAAAAATGTTAGGGAGGATGAAGCCGCGAGTGCAGGCCGAGGCGGAGATATAAGCCACCTTGGAATTCTTCAAGTCACCCCGGGGAGCAAGAGGCGAAGATCTGGAACCAGAGGCAGAGACGTGGGCCGCCAGGATTCGCCAGGTTAGTCCGGGGAACTTGGACTGAATGCCGGTGGTGGCAGAAACATTCGCGGAAGCCGCCGCGTGCAGAGAGAGCACGGGGCGTTGGCGCGAGGCCGTGGTGCGGGCGCGAAGTGCGTGGAGACCGCGGAGCGTGCGCGCAGAGCCGGGAACCCGCTGGCGGGGTGAGGCGCCAGGAAGCCGCGCAGAGCTGTGAAGCCGCCGCGGGGCGGGCGCCGGCGGGGCGAGGCCGGGAAGCCGCGCAAAGCCGTGAAGCTGCCGTGGGGCGAGGTGCCGAGAAGCAGCCTCGGGGCGGGCGCCGCCGGGAAGCTGCGGGGATAAGAGAAACAGAAGTTTGGAAGTGGAGTGAGAGAAATGGGAATGTTGGCAGACAGAAGTAAAATGGGAGAAATAGGAATGCCCGGAGATAGAGAAATAGAGAAATAGAAAGGCCTCCCTACAATACCACAATTAGAAGGCTTGGATTCGGTCTGCCCGATTAGTGAGGCGATGAGCACCTGGGCGGCTAGCAGCTTATGCGCCGCAGGTCACCGAAGACAGGCACGAATTAACATCAGTAAGGCCTCCCCCACAATACGGCAATGAGAAGGCTTGGATTCGGTTTGCCTGATAGGGCTTGTAAGCCCCCTGCAGGCAGAGCAGAGCATGCGCTGCAGGGCACCGAACACAGGCACGCATCAGCGCCTAAAAACCTCCTCACAACATGGCGAAGAGAGGACCCGGATTCGGTTTGCCTGATTAGGACTTGTAAGAGCCTGTGGCAACTCTAGCAAGTAGAGCAGAGTGTGTGCTGCGGGACACCGAAGACAGGCGCGTATCAACGCCAAAAATAAAAAGAAAGGGGGATCTGTGGGGAGCAGCCCGGACTGGACTGAGTTACTGGAATTAAGACTTATTCTATGCATCTGCTCTCCCACAATATGGCGCTGGGAGAGAAGTAAACAGCTTCCGCACAGCTGCCTCCAGTTCAACCAATAAACTGTAGGACTTGCTCCTGATTGGAGAGCAGCGTACTCGGCGTGTGGGCAGCCGAGTTGGGATTGGCGGAGAAGGACTATAAAGGAGGAGAGAGACGGCATGCACCAGGAACATCTATGGGGAACATCTAGCTGAAGGAACGCCCGTGCAGCCCCCGAGAAAGCCGGCCAGCGGTGTGCCGCTCCCCTGCGGAAGTGGGGAATGCGGCCAGGGGGAACTGCCCTTCCACGGAGGTGGAAGGGATAGTAGCCAACCCGGGAAGAACCAGCAGCAAACCCGGGGAGGGCCGAGCAGACGAAAGAACAGCGCAGGGTCCTGTGTTGCTCCTCCACGAAGAGGGGGAGCGACAGTAGTTTCATATGTGCTTTAATAAGATGAAAATAATCATGAGAATAACCATTTAATGTGTCTATTTGCATATTGCATAATGTACATTGAGAATGTGGGACACCAATTTTTGATCCAAAGCTATTCTTGCCAATCATCAGGTTCATGATTTTTCCAATTTAAAATTTCTCCTGGCTGTGTATTGTGCATTGGAACAATCCCTGTTGTAATTTACAAGTCATCGTGTGTAGGAAACAAAATGAACAGCCTCAAAATATGGCTTGGCCAAAGGATTATTTAAAACTGATTGTTTTGAGAAATGATGGGAGAATGTAACACATGAGGAGCTCTAAAGACAGAGCATGTGTTTCCCTTTTTAATGGGTAATTTTCTTTTATAAAGGAAATCTGCATTTTGAAGGTGTCATTCTCTCTTAGCAGGAAGATAAATTTTCTTAAATTTATCCAAAATGTATTTCATGGGAAATTTTCTTAATTTTCCAAAGTATAAAATTATAACTTTTCTTAACTATTACTATCAATAATACTATTCTTTCTGAATTAGCAAATTCAGCAAGAAAATAAGCCATGAAAATATATCTTTAGTATATTATACCATTCAAGATAATAATTTCAATATGTATCTCTTAATAGAAAGATAAACAGTTGAAATAAAAAATTCATACTAAATCCAATTTGTCATCTTTCATATAGACTGGAAACTCAAATATAAGTTAGATATTGTCTTGACTTCTTAATATATTTAAAGATTATTGATTCAAGACACTTGTGAACTGAATTTTGCTTTGATGTCTAGGGGGAAATTATTAATAATAAATATGTACCTAGTTTAGCATGATATTTAAAGTTTAGTAAGTGAGTATAAGGTAGTTTATATTTTCTTACTATTTTGTCATATAAAATTAGGAAGTTTGTGTCAGTAAAACCAATCTTTGATTTCCCTTTTAAAAATAAAATCATCAACTTTCATTGTTTATATTACTTTAACAAAAAGAAACACATATTTTTGATGATTTATTTTATATGGGATCACATTTTAATTATATGTTAACATTTATTTCCAAAGGCATATGGACATATTCTCTTCCAATCCTGTGCTGATGCCAGTCTCCTAAAGATAATTTGCTTTGAGTTGGTGCTTTAAAAATGACTATGTGACTATCTTGAGGAATTTCCTCAATAGAGGAGCAGTGATAAAAATATCAAGGGTTTTTAGGGCAATCATTTAATTTGCAGGAAGTCTACCAAAGCCATCCACTAAATTCAGACAAATTTGTTAAGTAGCCAAATATGACATGTAATTTTATAATATACATAATTTTAAAAAGAGTCAAAAGTAGAACTTGACCTCCAGGTCATAGTTTGCTAGTATCTGGTTTAAATGAAAACTGTCTTAGGGGATGGAATTTCTGGCTCTTAATAATTGTCAGATGAATTATCATTCTAGCTTTTTAATATCTTGTCTACCTTTAACCTAAACTCACATTCCTACAGTTTGCTCTAGAATTCAGCAAACCGTGGTTCCTCTATCAATTCTGTTTTCCACCTCTCAGCACAGACAAAGGAAAATTTTCTGAGGAGGGCAAGTTGGTTTTATTTTCAGGCAGAAGAGAAAAATAAACATAAATGAAGAAACTGGAATATAAAAGACTTAACATGGAAACTCATGAAGGAAGGGAAGCTGTTTTAGCCAGGACTCTTTTCATTGTATAAGAATAAATTCAAATTGAATTAATTAAAGCAAAACTTTAAAAATGAAATATACTCATATACAATATCTAATTATGAAAGAAATTAATTTATAACTAAGCGAGAAAATAGAAGGGTGCAGGTATTATAGTATAACAGTAAGCAGCAAGCAATAAGCCATTGCGTGTGAATTCCCTATCCCATATCTGAGTACCAGATTGAAGTCCTGGCTACTCCATCCTTTCAACCCACTTTCCTGTTAATGTACCTGGGAAGCAGAAAATGATCAATGTCCCAAGTATTTGGGGTCCTGGCTTCAGCATAGAACAGTTCTAACTGTTGCTATGATTAGGAGATTGACACCTCTGTCTGGCTCTGGCTCGCTCTCTCCCTCTCTCTCTTCCACCCCTCCATTCACCCTGTGTTTCAAGTAATAAATAAATTTTTAAAAGGTAAAAATTAGGGACTAGTATTGTGGTATAGTAGGTTAAGCCACTGCCTGAGAATCTATCATCCCATATTGGGGCCAATTCGAATCACAGCTGTTGCACTTCTGATCTAGTTCCCTACTGGCATACTTGGGAAAGCGGCAGAAGATTGCTCAAGTCCTTTGGTCCCTGATCCAAGTGAGAAATCTAGATGAAGTTCCTAGCTCCTGGCTTTGGTTTGTCCCAGCCCTGGCTGTTGTGGCCATTTGTGGAAAGAAATTGTAGATGCAAGATTAATCTCTCTCTCTCGTTCTCTCCCCCGCCCCCATCTCTGTAAATCTGCCTTTCAAGTAAATATCAGACCTTTTTTAAAAACAAAAAAGTAAGAAATGGAAGAATGATACTAACAATCAAGAATGTTAGCAAGGAAACTGGACTAAACTAAAATAAGGATCTAGTATAGAAGAGCTAAGACAATTCCATAGTGGTTGACATCCAGCCCAAATGCACTGGATCATCTATAGGAGGTATTAAAATATCAGAGATGCATTTCTAGGCTTAGTATAAAGATGTCTTTGCTAGTACAACCTTGCTATATCCTGTAGTTATTTCAGGGGTCTACAAAACCCATTGCATCAATGCTTCATGCATAACAGGGAGCATTTTGCGTGTTTTCATATATCCATGTTGCATGCTGAAATTCTAAAGGTTTTGAGTATTATCCTAGATTTCAATATTTATTTATTTGAAAGGCAGTGTTACAAAGAGGTAGAGGCAGAGAGAGAGAGAGAGAGAGAGAGAGAGAAGTCTTCCATCCAATGGTTCACTCTTCAGATGGCTGCAATGGCCAGAGTGGAGCTCATCCAAAGCCAGGAGCTTCTTCTGGGTCTCCCACATGGGTGCAGGGGCCCAAGGACTTGGACCCTCTTCTACTGCTTTCCCAGGCCACAGGAGAGAGCTGGATCAGAAGTGGAGCAGCTGGGAATTGAACCAGTGCCCATATGAGATGCCAGCACTGTAGGCAGCAGCTCTACCCAGTACGACACAGTGCCATCCCCTTAACGTTATCCTATGTTCTACCAGGACAATATGCAGTGAGTGCTATGGTTTAAACATGACTAAGAATCAAACTCCTTGTCTAGCTCACATGCAGGAATCATAAAACAAAGGTCAATTATTAAGCAAAGCTGAATACAGGAAAATAAGCCAATTTATGTAGGGCCAATAGAGATTAGAGGAATGTTAGGTGAAATGTAGTTAGTGTGAGACATGTGCACAGTCTTTCAAGCTATGGCCTGGGATCATCAAATCTGTTTTGACTCCTGTGAGGACACTAATGTGACATCTGAAATAACGGAAGTTAAACAAGACCTACTGAATTTGTTAATATCTAGTAGATGCTCTTTACCTATAGAATAGCAAATAACCAATAAATTATACTTTCGTCCATGAACCTAGTGGCTCCCACAGATAGATGGGACACTTTGGTTAAAATTACAAAAATGCAATCCCTCTGGGTTTTTCAAAACTTAAAAAGCACCTTCATCCATAAAAATGAGGAAAGTGACCTGCTTACTCTACACTGGACCCCAGGACAAGGACTTGTAGAGCAGAGGAGGGACTGGGATTTAATGCCTACCTGACACCACCTATTAAGACCATGATCAAGCAGTTCCATATAGGACATGACCTACACCTATAAATACAGACTCTCATGAACCTATTTTATTAGTACCATTCAGTGCTTGGCTCAGTTTAGTTATCCTGATAACTGTAAACAGTTCACAAAAATGGATTTTAACAGCATCAGATAAATGAGGTCAGAATTCACAGTCTTTGTATAGTTCAGATTTTGCCAAGCACACAGAATTACTTATATTATTTTCTTTTGTTCTCTACTATTCTTTTTCTTACCTCACCATAAACATATAAATTTGAGGGATGGATGTGTGGCACGGTGGCTAAATCCTTGCTTAGGATGCCCACATCTCATATCAGAATGCCTTGTTCAAGTTCAGATTTCTCTTCTTCTGACCCAGCTTCCTGTTAGGCTCAAGTACTTGGAACCCCACCACCTATGGTGGAGACCAGGATTGAGTTCTGATTTCAACCTGACTCAGCCCTGGCTGTTGCAGGCCTTTGGGAAGTGAACCATCAGGCAGAGGATCTCTTTGATTGCTCTCTCTCTTTTTTTCTCTCTCTCTGCTCTCTGGTGTGTCTGTGTGTCCACCTTTCTAATAAATGTAAAAAAAGTTAGGTTAATATGTAAGTTTGAATTTATAGGCTTTAGGCTCAGGTCAGGGTGGTTCAAAAATTAAAGTTAAAACGTTACTGGGACCAGCGTTGTGGTGCAGTGAGTTAATGCCCTGGCCTGAAAGCGCTGGCATTCCAAATGGGGGCCAGTTCGAGACCCGGCTGCTCCACTTCCAATCCAGCTCTCTGCTATGGCCTGGGAAAGCAGTCGAAGATGGCCCAAGTCCTTGGGCCCCTGCACCCTCTTGGGAGACCCGGAAGAAGCTCCTGGCTTTGGATCGGCGCAGCTCCAGCTATTGTAGGCAATTGGGGAGTGAACCATTGGATAGAAGACCTCTCTCTCTCTCTCTCTGCCTCTCCTCTCTTGGTGTAACTCTGACTTTCGAATAAATAAATAAATCTTTAAAAAAACTCATTACTGTATCATTTCTCCCTCATGTTGGTTCTGAACTCTTCATTGAAGACAGCTTTTCCTGTACTCATATATACTACTTACATGAATCTCCTTAACCATAATCATACTCCATCTTTTTCAGTGTGTCTGCTTCTTTCCTCCAAAAGTTAGCTAAGTTTTCATATATATATATATAAAATATAAGCAAAATGCATTATTTATGGGTTTGATTGAGAATATAACTATCATAGACACTCAATTCAATATTAAAATTATAATGGAAAAAATGATTTTTATCCTTCCAATGGGCACATGGCCCAGCATTTGAAATGCATTTTTAGGCATCCAAGACCTTTTGAAGGTACAATATATCACCCAGGAAATGACTCTCTGGTAAAGCTCTATTTCAGTACATCTCTAGTACAATGATTCTTTAATAATATACTGCCAAGTGTCACATATCAAGAGAGCACCATGGAGCAGAGAAGTCACTGTTTGTTTATTTATTAGTACTATCTGTCATTGCAAATTCACTAGCTGATGCTCAGGCTCATGAACCAAGAGAGGATATTCTGTGTCACTGCCTTTATGATAAGCTATAACCTTAATGCCAAGTTGAATATAACTGAATTTGCCTTCTGGATCCTAAAAGAGCAGTTGTGAGTGTTTTGATGGGGAGGCAAATATTGTCTATATTGTTATACAGCAAGTAGAATTTTAAATATAAATTTCATGTTAAGGTGTGTAGTTGTTATTATAACTCTTACCACGCTGAAATAATTATTAGGCTTCACAGTGTATTCAACCATGAATAACTTCTGTATTTCTTAATGGCTTAGATTTGAATACTTGTTTTTTCTACTGAGGGTATTTTACATTTAGTTATTATATATTTTAAATGATACAGTTTTGTAAGCTTGCTACACCTAAATTCTTCCATCATTTCCCCCTAAGTTTGAAAATGCAAAACGTATGAAGGAAAATCATCTTATGGAAACTCAATGATTTATATTATTTCCACAATAGGTTCTCCCTATTGTGTATTGAAATTCTTTCTATATCACTCTTTCCAAAGTTTTTGTTTTCATCTCATATAATTCTTAAAACCCTGCCACAGGGTGTAAAGGAGAAAATGCTATATTTCAAACTTCCACTGCAGTTATTTTATGATATTTTTGCTGTCTATTTCTGAGACCAATATAATAATTTCTATTTTATCAGGAGTGCTTGGAGCTGATATATGCACTCAGAAATGAATAAAGAAAGAAAGAATACAAATAAAGAATCCTAAATCTTTCAAAAAAAGATTTACTTATTTATTTGAAGAAAGAATGTCAGGGAGGGAAAGGAGAGACAGGAAGAGAGAGACGGAGATGTGCCATCTGTTGGTTTACTCCCCAAATGGGGACAACAGCAAGGTCTGGCCCAGCCTGAAGCTAGGATCCAGGAATTCCATCTCGGTCTCCATCAAAGGTGGCAGGGACCAAAAGACTTGGCCCATCTTCCACTGCCTTTCCAGCTGCATTAGTAGAAGTTGGAGTGGAAAAAGAAACCAGAACATGAATTGCACTCTGGTATGTGATGCCAGTGTCATAATGACATCTTAATAGGCTAAGCCACAATGCTAGTTCAAGAATCTTGATTCTTTTTTTTTTTTTTTTTTTTTTTTTGACAGGCAGAGTGGACAGTGAGAGAGAGACAGAGAGAAAGGTCTTCCTTTTGCCGTTGGTTCACCCTCCAATGGCCGCCGCGGCCGGCGCGCTGCGGCCAGCGCACCACGCTGATCCGAAATCAGGAGCCAGGTGCTTCTCCTGGTCTCCCATGGGGTGCAGGGCCCAAGCACTTGGGCCATCCTCCACTGCACTCCCTGGCCACAGCAGAGAGCTGGCCTGGAAGAGGGGCAACCGGGACAGAATCCAGTGCCCCGACCAGGACCTGGTGTGCCGGCGCCGCAAGGCGGAGGATTAGCCTAGTGAGCCGCTGCGCCGGCTAGAATCTTGATTTTTAAAACCAAATGAGATTCATTATTCTGAGAACTGAACTCTCTGTAATACCATGTATAGTCAGAGATTAAATAAACTCAATATCAAAAAGTATGATAATTATAATTATGGTATAGATGTATTTAATTGTCTCATATTAATTGCATGAAACAATCATTTATTCTATTAAGATACAATGGGGCTTTGAATAATAATGCTTAAGCTGATGCCCATATATTTACTTTGAAAGACATTTAATAAAAAGACTGCCTTATTTTCCCCCTCACCTATACAATAAGAATGTTCTTGGGGGATCCTCTTAATTTTTTTCAAGATTTTTAAAGTTTGTGTATTCACATGATATTGACTATTATATTACAGAATAATATTATACCTGTCACTAATAAAATGAGTGTGCTTATACTCAAGCTTATGATGATTTAGAGTTAGAAAATATTACACACTGTGCAATAATACAAATCAGTAGTTCAAGAGCAAACAAAAAGTGGCAACCAATTAAAAACAATAGAATGAGAAAAAATAAAAAGGATCATACTTAGCCTTCTTATCCTAAATTCCACAGTTCGATAGGAGTATAAACAAGGACTAAAAACAATCCTCAAATCGCAAGATTTTCATTTCATTCCTGAATATTATTTGTATTCTATATTAACTACTACATACCACAGAAAACATATGACATTCGTTTTTTGGAAACTGGCTGATTTCACTAAGCATAGTGGTTTCCAGTTATATCTGTTCTGTGGAAAAAGATAGTATTTTTTTATGGATGAATAGTATTCCTTAGTATATATACACCACATTTTCTATATCCAGTCATTGGTTGATGGACGTCTGGGTTGATTCCATATCTTAGCTATTGTGAATTGAGCTGCAACAAACATGCGGATACAAATAACTCTTTCATATGCTTTAATCATTTTCTTTGGGTAAATTCCCAGGAATGGGATGGCTAGGTCAAATAGTAGATCTATTTTCATATTTTTAAGGAATCCCCATACTGTCTTCTAAAATGGCTTACATCCCCAAAAACAGTGTATTAGTGCACTTTTTCCCCTACATCTTTGCCAGCATTTATTATTTTTTTTTTTATTTTTGGATGATAGCCATTCTAATTGGGTTAATGTGAAATCTCACTATGGTTTTGACTTGCATTTCCCTGATATCCTGATATCCTAAGCATTTTTCCTTTCTTTTTTTTAAAGATTTTGTTTATTTGAGAGGTAGAGTTATAGACAGTGAGAGGGAGTTACAGAGAGAAAGGTCAGCCTTCCGTTGGTTCACTCCATAAATGGCCACAATGGCCAGAGCTGCGCTGATCTGAAGCCAGGAGCCAGGTGCTTCTTCCTGGTCTTCCACGTGGGTGCAGGGCCAAGCGTTTGGACCATCTTCTACTGCTTTCCCAGGCCATAGCAGAGAGCTGGCTTAAAAGAGGAGCAAACAGGACTAGAACCCGTGCCCATATGGGATGTCAGTGCTGCAGGCAGAAGATTAACCTACTGTGCCACAGCGCTGGACCCCCTGATCATTTTTTCATGTGTCAGCCATTTGTACTTCATTTTTCAAAAATGGCTGTTCATGCCCTTTGCATATTTCTTATCTTAATTGTTTGTTTTGTTGTGGTTGAGTGTGTTGAACTTTTTGCAGATGTTGTATATTCATCATTTCAGTTGCATAGTTTGCAAATATTTTTCCTATTCTGTCGACTTCCTCTTCACTTTATTGAGTGTTTCTTTTGCAGCACAGAAGGTTCTTAGCTTGATCTAACCCCATTTGTCAATTTTGACTTTCATTGCCTGTGCTTTTGGGGTGTTATCAACAAGTCTTTACCTATGCCAATGTCTTGCAGAGTTTCCTAATGTTTTCCTCTGTAATTTGATGATACCAGTCACAGGCCCTGTAAATTTTGACACTAACACCAGGCAAATTTATTAGAAGAAAGCAACAAGCTAAATTCAATGCAAATTTAAGAATAGTTTAGAAAATTAATTCTGGGTATAGGCAGTTGGGACAGTGGTTCATTCAACCCTAGGGAAGTGTGCATCCCATATCAGAATCCTTGGTTTCTAGTCCCAACTCTGCTTCTAATCCAACTTCCTGCTAACACAAACTATTAGAGGCAGCTGGTGATGGTTCAAGTAGTTCGATCCCTACCATCCATGTGGGAGATCCAGATGGAGTTCCAGGCTACTGGCTTAATACTGGCCCAGCCTCAGCTACTGCAGGCATTTGGGGAGTAAATCAACAAACTAAAGACTAACATTCTCTCTCTTGCTCTCTCTCTCTCTCCCTCTCTTTCTTCTGTCTCTCTGCCTTTTAAATAAATAAAATAAAAATTGTAAAAAAACCACAAAATTAATACTACTAATAAATAACAATTAATAATATGTTTATCATATTTTGTACATCCTAGGATGCAAAATGGTTAATTGTGCAAATAAATAATACAATGAATCTCATAATATTTATTAACGAAGTAAAAAACAGTATCAATATTATCATATCAATAAATGCAGGAAAAGTTCTTGACAAAACTTGGGAAATTTTATGTTAATAATTTAGGAAATTAAATAAGAGGAAACATATTCAGATTAATAGCAGGCATGCATTTCAAAGAAACCCTGATAATAATATTGTAATTATCTTCCAGACTAAATTTTTACCCAAAGTACCTGAATTAAGGAAGTAGCATTCACTTTTTTTTAATTTTTATTTCCTGGCCCTAAACAAACCTTTTATTTAAGCAATACAAATTTAATGCAATTCCTAAGTATGACTTTAGGAATATAGCGAATCTTCCCACCATACTCGCCCTCCCACTCACTCTCCCAACCTCCTCCTCCTCCCTCTCCCATTCCCAGTCCCATTCTCCACTAAGATCCATTTTAGATTAACTTTATACACAGAAGACCAACTCTGTACTAAGTAGAGATTTCAACAACTTGCACATAAACAAAAAACCAAACTGTTCCTCAACAGTTGAGACAAGGGCTGCTCAAAGTCATGTAGCATTCACTTTTGCCATCTCTATTTATCATTGAATTGTAGGCTCTAGGTCATGTTCTAGGCAAGGACAAAAATATCATAAAATATTTATTTTTAAAACAGATGTATGTAATTAAGTCTGAAGAATCTGTAGCACACTATAAAATTAATAAGTAGGGGCCAGCACCGTGGCACAGCAGGTTAAAGCCCCAGCTTGCAGCACCAGCATTGCTATGGTGCTCCACTTCTGATCCAGCTCCCTGCTAATGCACCTCCAAAAGCAGCAGAGGATGGTCCAAGTCCTTGGGCCCCTGCACTCATGTGGGAGATCCAGAAAAAGCTCCTGGATCCTGGGTTCAGATCAGCTCAGCTCTGGCCATTGAAGCGATTTGGGGAGTAAACAGCAGATGGTAGACCTCTCTCTCTTTGTCTCTACCTCTCTCTGTAACTCTGCCCTTCCAATAAATAAATAAATATGAAAAAGTTAACAAATAAGCTTAGCAAAATCATGAAACTTAAGATTAATACAGAAAAATCAATTATATTCCTACTTGCTGTCAATAAAATTAGGAAATTAAAACAATTAAATAACTTAAAATACCAAATTATTTTAACAACAAAAGACAAACATATGAAACTGAAAACTATAAAACCTTTCTCAAGGAAATTAAAGAAGATCTAAATGGAAAAAAAATTACCAAATTTTAAGATGGTTAGAATCAACATAATTAAGATGTCAATTCCATCAATATATCTTTGGATGCAAAGACAGTCATGATCTATATATAAGAAGTCCAAACTGGTAGAAATTTGCAAGGTGAATCAATAATTTTTATAGAAATACCAAGGAACTAAACTAAAAATATTTAATAATAAATATATAACTTAACCTATCTAGTTTCAACGCTTTGTAAAATAAGCAAAAAATCCAGTCTGCTTGATTTTGTTGTGTTTAAATGTACAGAGCACTGAACAGAAAAAAAATGAGTGTAGAAAAAGAGTGTACAAATGTTCAACATGATTCAATGAGAAACCAATATCAAGAAGTGGCATAGGTCAATTGTCATTCCAAAGAAGAAAAATAATTCTTAATAGATTATAGACAAAAGTCTAAGAGCTAAAAATCATAAAATTTCTAAATATAAAAAAAGAGTTTTTTTTTCCCATTTTGAGAAGAGAAAGTTTCTAAGGGTGCAAAATAGAGACTACCAGGAAAAACTGAATATAAAGCTCTTTGTTATTTTTTTAAATAACACTGTTAAGAGAAAATGACAAGCAACAAATATAAATTATACTTGCAAAATATAGAGCTATTAGAGAATTGCTTCTTAAATGTATAACAACTTAATCCAATATTACAGAGACACAAAACCAATGCAATAATGATTGGATAATTGGGTTTTTGCTTTAACAAAGAACATTATTTTCAAGAAAATATAGAATTTGCACATCATTCCTCATTGAAGAAATAAAATTAAATTCATCCTGATATTTTTGTATATATACACTAGAATGTCTAAAATGAAGCAAAGTAACAATGCCTAAAATTAATGGGAATTTACAATAGGCAAAATTCATATGCCATTGGTGGTAAAGCAGAGTGGTACAGTCACTTTGGCAACATATTATAGATTTTTATAGAGTTAATATATTTTAAGACTCAGAGAAATCAAATATGTTAACATAAGAATGTTTATACACCTATACATAATAGCTTTATTCTTTAGAAACAAAACTGGAAATAACTTAAATGTTATTATTAAATGTTATTAAATGGAAATAACTTTAATGTGAGTGGAGGAACAAATTGTGTATACAATGGATTACTGTTCAGTTAAATGAGAATAAGTAAGCACTGTTAAATTCTGTAACATGGATAAGTCTTCAAATTATTATGCTTTATGAAAGAAACCATATACAAACCACTGAATCTGCTTTGATTTAACCTACATTAAATTGTAGGAAGGCAAATTGTGATAACACAAAGCAGATCTGTGCTTGCCAGGAGGATGCAAAATACAGTTTTGGATGCAGAAGGGCATGGAGGAATCTTTTGGTGATTTTGTGTATATGTGTGTGTGTAAGTGTGTGTGATATATTAAAACAGCTTATGATTATTTTGGTAAACAACTATAAACATAGTACCAATTGTATACTTCAAGCTGATGAATTCTTTTTATGTAGGTTATATTTCAATAATGATTAATAAGACTTAGGTTTTAATTAATAGCATTCATTTGCACTTTAAGTAGATACAGGTCTTGGATCATTATCACCCACTTAGATGTATCAGCTTTCTGTATTTTCTTATATAATATCACATTATGTAATAGACTATAAGAAAAAAATCTCAGTTAGATATGCATTTAATATATATTTGATTAATGGTAAATTTTAATGGTCTATAAAGGGGAAATTATGGCTTTAATATTGTTAAATGATACTGCATTAAAAGAGGCAGTTACTTATTAAGGGGATTTTTCTTAATTTTGAAGTCTGATATTTACCAAGCAAACCAACTTACCATGATTAATTTTATGTTGCATGCCCACATATGTAAGAATAAAAGTACAGTATTATTGAAGTCAAAGAAATGAAAAGAAAAATGATTCATCACAAACTAAGATGATTCAACGTTTAAATAATTGTAAGTTCCAAATTAGTGATTTATTTCTAATTAAAATACTCATTCTTCAAGCCAAAATTTTGTTGCTAATTAGGATTTTATGTGATCTCATATTTTTCTTTGTTAATAATTTATAAATTTATTTTGGCCTTATAAATAAAAAAGCACCAGGCAAAAGTTATTAAAATTTATAGATTATATTAATATTAAAATAAATATAATTTAAATCATTATTCATAGAACAATATGACTGTACTGTGCAAAAATGGACAATATATTACACAAGCATGAGGAAAACCCATTAATAGAAGTAGAATTAAAACATACAAAAACATGTGTATATATTTATACAACACCTTTCAACTGACAAAAATGGAAGTTTTTATTATTTTGTCCTTAAAATTCAACTTGTCAAGGATATTTTTTAGCATTATTCCAAAATATGTGTTGTAACTCTAAGAAAGATCAATATGCCTTAGTTTACTTATTCATATAATGGGGGTTTGGCACATCTCTTCAATATTCATTATTTTTTGGTCACTAAAAAAGCAGTTATAGTGACGGTAACCTAAAAGAACTGTATTCTTGAAACACACCTATGGGAAAATATCTTCATGACATGGAATTCAAACATTTTTGAGTTAGAAATTTAATCAAAGTAATACAAGGATAAAGAAAATAACCGAGCTGCTTCTTGTTCTGTTTTTGCTTTGTAATTATTATGTTTTTGGCCATCTTACAGTCACTCTGATTATAGTCACCTTGGAAGTAGAACAGCCTAGAAAGAAGGAAAGCAACCTTGTACTGACTTGTACCATTTACAGATTATTTAACTGGTTCTTTCTAGACAAAACAGAAAGTTGCCTAGCTGTTGCACAAGATAAGTTCTCTCTGTAATTGATATTATTAGTTTTCTATTTGTGAGAGTATCTATAATGCATCATAATTTCAAACTACTGAATGAGTACAACACAATTAAAGCTCATACCTAACACCCCCTCACACACAGAGTCATTACTGCTGCTTTACAGCCAAGAGTTCTTATGTCAAAGAAACTATTTTTGTAGTGATTTAGTTTCAAAGTGCTCAAAGCAATTTATCCTTTGGTATAGCTCACTTTCATATTTTGTTTTATGGACTCTCCACATAAATTCAGTTAGCATGCAAAATCCTTCCTTCATATTTTCCCAATTGTTTATAAAGTTAACAGATTAATTTTAGCAATTTCTTCACCTGGAGATCTTACATTTCACCTCTTAGTACCTATTACTTCTGAAATAACTACCAAAACATATGGCCTATAGCCAATCAATCAAAAACCATAATATACATAGCTTATATGAATTGTAGTAAAAATAAAAACAATATTTAATTCCAGAGCTCTTTTCACAATTATTATGTTTACTTTATATACTTTCTGTATTTACTGTAATGACAAATTAATGTATTCTGTTAAACTCTGATATTCCTAAAACTTATCATCCTCCATTTAATTTTTGATTAGTTGAAAATGCCATTTCTCATATAAATTTGAGGAGAATTTATGGAGTCTCTTAAATAAAGATGTGCTTACCATGATAGGTTGTGATCAGATATTAACTGCCTTAGGGTAGAACTGTTGAAAGTTGATTTATGGTTTAATTTGATATATAGCAAGAAAATAAATGGTGGAATTTCTCTTTAGTTGAGGCAAGCATATCTAATACCAAAAGGAATGAGGCAAGTAAAGGACTGGCAGTGCTTAAATAGTTAAAAATACAAGAACAAATAGAATGTAGAATGATCATTTTTGGGCTGAAGATCACAGAAGCTGTGATACATAATTTGCCCACTTTATATGACTACAACAAATCACCTGAGAAAACTAACTTAAAAAAAAAAAAAAAACAGCTTACTGAGCTCACAGTTCTAGAGATTCAAGTCCAGAACGGGCATAAAATAGATTTGGCTCTGATGAGGGGATCATGACTAATGAGTAGAGGATACATCACATGAAAACCTGCAGAGAGGTTGGGCTTAAACTTGGCCATTTATTTATTTATTTATTGTTACTTAATTAATTTATTTTTAAGGAATATAAATTTCACAAGTACTACTTTAAGAATATAATTACTCTTCCCCCCATACCTGCCCTCCCATCCGCACTCCCACCCCCACCCTCCTCCTCCCTCTTCCTTCCCAGTCCCATTCTCCATATCATCCTGAACGTGCCAGATCTCATCTGATCTCAGAAGCTATGCAGGGTACTTGGATGGGAAACAGCCTTTTATAAGAACTCATTCCAGAACTACCCTCCAAGGGCATGCCACCAGTGACATAAGGGCATCCCACAAAGCCTTTTCTTCTAAAGGTTCTATAACCTCCCAAAAGCACCGTGCTGGAAAGTTCACCTTTAACAGAGTAGCCTTTGTGGAATGTTCAGCATGCACACTAACATCCGAAGCCATAGCAATACGTGTACCTTTCTACGTTAGTGCTCTTCTCTTTTCTTCATGAAGCCAGTGGCTGTGCTTGCAGTTTTAACCTTTCCATTATGAAGTTGTAAAAAAGACCATTCGGCCAGCGCCGCGGCTCACTAAGCTAATCCTCCGCCTTGCGGCGCCGGCACACCAGGTTCTAGTCCTGGTTGGGGCGCCGGATTCTGTCCCGGTTGCCCCTGTTCCAGGCCAGCTCTCTGCTGTGGCCTGGGAGTGCAGTGGAGGATGGCCCAAGTGCTTGGGCCCTGCACCCATGGGAGACCAGGAGAAGCACCTGGCTCCTGCCATCAGATCAGCGCGGTGCGCGGGCCGCAGTGTGCCGCCGTGGCGGCCATTGGAGGGTGAACCAACAGCAAAGAAAGACATTTCTCTCTGTCTCTCTGTCACTGTCCACTCTGCCTGTCAAAAAATAATATTAAAAAAAAGACCATTAAGAGTAAAAATAAAAACATATAAATATAATAAATATATAATAATATATAATAAATAATAAAGTCAAATAATTGATCATCAGTGTAGGCTAATGCTGTGTTCCAAACACAATAAGATAATCCTAGAAACAATAGACTCTAAAAAAACAACATGAATCAAAGCTAACAAAGAAGCATTGGAGAATTCCTAAACAACACGGATAAGAATTTAAAAAAATATATTACTTGCTGACTTTTCTCTTTTAACTGAAGGGTTGTTTTCTCAGCCATACTTCCTTTGGCCATTACCTAGTACTAGGTACTACATCTAGATGCGTTTGTTTTTGTGCGGGTTTATAAAGAAAATAATATCATAGTGTCCATGATTTTCCCATTCCTAAAGTAAAGCATGCAGTCCATTTGAACTCTTCTAAACACTATATTTTCCTTTTAATGAATGCAGGTAATATTGTACAATAATAATTTTTGTTGTATAATTAGTCTGAGATATATAATGTTTTTAAGATTACTCATCAGTTAAAGCTCACCCGCTTATGCTAATAACCAAGAGAAAGATTTAAGTAATGACAATAGATGTCTAAATGAAGTTTTAGTTGCAATGGAAACTATTTTCAGTATCTGCACCTCAACTTTCCTAGGATTTCATTCCAAGGTCAGGAGGAAGAGCTGTGGAGTGATGAGCACAGTGGGCTTGAGGCCATGAATGAGAACTGGCTGTGTGGGTGTAGATATCATGGTGATACACGCAAGTAGTAGTTAAGAATATTCTAGGAAGGATTAGAAAATTCTGTGGGAAACGGCATATAAAGAAAATGTAGAGGTGAGCCTCTGGCCTAGTGGTTAATATGGTGGTTAAAATGTCCATATCCATGTCAGGGTACCTGGGTTTGATATCCGATCCCAGTTCCTAACTTCTACATCCTGCTACTTCTGTATCCTTACTGTGGAAAGCAGCAATGATGACTCAAGTAATTGTGTTATTGCAACCCACATGGGAGACCTGAATTGAGTTCTCCAATCCTGGCTTTGGCCTTAGACAACGCCCAGCCGTTGGAGTGTGAACTGGCACATGGGAGAAGGTCGCTCGCTCGTTCGCTCGCTATCTCTCTTTCGGAAATAAACTTTTAAAAGATAACGTGGGGTGGTGCCGCGGCTCACTAGGCTAATCCTCCACCTTGCAGCGCCGGCACACCGGGTTCTAGTCCCGGTCGGGGCGCTGGATTCCGTCCCAGTTGCCCCTCTTCCAGGCCAGCTCTCTGCTGTGGCCAGGGAGTGCAGTGGAGGATGGCCCAAATACTTGGGTCCTGCACTCCTTGGGAGACCAGGATGAGTACCTGGCTCCTGCCATCAGATCAGCACGGTGCGCCGGCCACAGCATGCCAGCCGCGGCGGCCATTGGAGGGTGAACCAACGGCAAAGGAAGACCTTTCTCTCTGTCTCTCTCTCTCACTGTCCACTCTGCCTGGCAAAAAAAAAAAAAAAAAAAAAAAAAAACAAAAAAGATAACGTGCATTTTCTATGAACTTTTGAAGCCTCCTTGTATATTAACTTTGTCGTATTAATGCCACTGTTGCTTTCATGGTATAGTAATCTAATCTCAAAGTTTGGAACAGAGAGCAGTGAGCAATACAGATCATGGAATGTACAGATTAAAGTAATTTTAGTGACCAAATTATATTTCCCAAGTGTCATTGTTTGATATCTCTCCAAGCAAAGCCTGTGACAAATATTTGGGTCCAGGTTGTTTATCTGAGACTTCTTCCAAAGAAGCAATAAGAAAGGAACTGACAGTTAGAGAGAAAAGTATTACTGACACCACCATGGTAGATATGCACACACATACATATATATATATATATATATATATATATATATATAAGTGCCAAGATTGTCGCTCCCCCTCTTCGTGGAGGAACGACACAGGACCCTGCGCTGTTCTTTCGTCTGCTTGGCCCTCCCCGGGTTTGCTGCTGGTTCTTCCCGGGTTGGCTACTATCCCTTCCACCTCCGTGGAAGGGCAGTTCCCCCTGGCCACATTCCCCACTTCCGCAGGGGAGCGGCACACCGCCGGCCGGCTCTTCTCGGGGGCTACACAGGTGTTCCTTCAGCTAGATGTTCCCCTTAGATGTTCCTCTTAGATGTTCCTGGTGCATGCCGTCTCTCTCCTCCCTTATAGTCCTCTTCTGCCAATCCCAACTCGGCTGCCCACACGCCGAGTACGCTGCTCTCCTCCAATCAGGAGTAGGTCCTACAGTTTATTGGTTGAACTGGAGGCAGCTGCGTAGAAGCTGTTTTCTCCTCTCCCAGCGCCATATTGTGGGAGAGCAGATGCATAGAATAAGTCTTAATTCCAGTAACTCAGTCCAGTCCAGGTTGCTCCCCACAAAGATCTTTACAAAATTTTCAGGATATCTTCTTGTATGATCGTCAAGTTCATAAGAAGTTGAGAATTGTCCCTGACAAGTTGCTTCCCATTTATGTTGTGTTCTTTTGCATATGATAAGCATGTCCATGGCATCTTTTAGAAAAGGCCATGAAGCAGAAAAATACAACATTAGGTGTGTAGAATCATGATGGAGTGGGCCCCTGTCAGTATGATCTCAGAAATGTCATTCACAATTGTCCTGCGAATAGAAAAGTGACAAGAGGACGTGATGAAAGCTGTGCCAAGCTTTCCTACAATAGGAACTGTTTGTAATTTGGATACCAAAAGATTGAGACAACAGAATTGCTGCCAGATCTGTTTGTTTATTTATCCTATGTTTGTTAACTGCCTATTAACTACCAGACACTGTTGTTTATAAATAATACAAGATGGGAAAGCCTACTTTGTAGGAGTGATGGGCATAGTGGACAAGGATGAAAGAAATCAAATCACAGTGGGATAAATGCCAAGGTTTGAGCCATATAGTATATTAATAGAACACAGGATGGATTGGCTGAAATTGACATGAAAGGCATGGTGGCTGCAAAGGGGACTGATTTCTAAACTAATCATGAAGTATCAGTTGAAAATTAGGCAACAAAAAATATCAGATACTTTTAGTTAGTTCAAAAAACCCTAATTTTGCCAGCGCCACGGCTCATGAGGCTAATCCTCTGCCTAGCGGCGCTGGCACACCGGGTTCTAGTCCCGGTTGGGGCGCCGGATTCTGTCCCGGTTGCCCCTCTTCCAGGCCAGCTCTCTGCTGTGGCCAGGGAGTGCAGTGGAGGATGGCCCAGGTGCTTGGGCCCTGCACCCCATGGGAGACCAGGAAAAGCACCTGGCTCCTGGCTCCTGCCATCGGATCAGCGCGGTGCGCTGGCCACAGCGCGCCGGCCGCGGCGGCCATTGGAGGGTGAACCAATGGCAAAGGAAGACCTTTCTCTCTGTCTCTCTCTCTCACTGTCCACTCTGCCTGTCAAAAAAAAAATTTAAAAAAATTTTAAAAAAAACCTAATTTTTACATGACCCTTTATATAATTCGATGGGTGCATGGATGGGTGGATGGATAGAGAGAGAGAGAGAGAGAGAGAGAGAGAGATAGGAAGTACATTGGGACCTATTTACAACACTTCTTAATATGCATTAAATGTTTTAAAACATTTTATCACCACATTATCATTTATACTGATATTTTATGTTTCTTAAGTAATCCTAGAAAATGTCAATATCTTAGAATCCCTTTGCTTGTTAGGTATCTTAAGAAAATGTGGAGATAAGAACTGAAACTCAGACTGACTAACAAAAACCTAAGAACTCTGTAAACATAATGCATTGAAAAGTAGATTGGGTTCTCCAAAGAAAAACCAATGAGGTGCTATAGGAGAATGGTTAAGAACATAAAGTTGATCATCAGAGATTTACTTCAGCTGAGTCTCTGAAGAGTTAAAATTGTATGTGTGCGGGTGTAAAAAGTTAAGCTTAAGCTTACAGGTTTAAGCCTTCCTAGTGCAGCTGTGAAAATAACACAGAGTGAAGTAGCACCTTGACAGTTGGGACTCCATTTTGGAGCACTTGAGACTGCATTCTGGGAAAGCAACCCCCCCCCCCCCCCCATGAGACTCTGGTCTGAAACTATGATCTCAAATAGTCGGACAATAGCAGTGCACTACATCACCCTTGGCAATGCACAAAAACCCCTAGCATGATTGCTCAAGCTTAAAAGTAGTAAGGTTGCACCTGGGTTACCTGGGCTAATAATAAAGATGTAATTTGTCTATGTCTTAAAATCATAATTGCTGATTGTATGATTTTAACCACCGCTTAGCAACCGTGTATTCTCTCCCCACTCCCGATTTTGTGGTTTTTGCCTTTATAAGCCTTAACCTTTGGTTATTCGGGGCTGCTCTGTTCATGTATGATCAGACAGCCCCAGCATGCTGGATAATCAATAAAACTTCCCCATGCTGTTTGCATAAGAGGCGTGTCTCTTGGTGACGTTTTTCGGACGGTCAACTCTAACATCTCCATTTATCAGCTTTGTTATTTTGACAGTAGCATGACTTTATATCCTTTAATTCCTGAAACTATACAATCAGTATATTAATTATATGCAGTTCATGAGGGAGTTGTTAGTGTTAAGTGATGTTATTCATTCACACCATTAGGGCTCAAACCACCTTTATCTGTAAGTAAATATTATTAATACTTCCCTTTTATCTGTAAATAATAAGTGGGTGACAACCAAGCTACTTAGAATATTTTTAAAAGATTATTTATTTGAAAGGCAGATCTACAGAAAGGCCAAGGGGAGGGGAGAGAGAGAGAGAGAGAGAGAGAGAGAGAGATTTCCATTTGCTGGTTCACTCCCCAGATGGCCACAACTGTTGGAGCTGAGCCCATCCGAAGTCAGGAGCCAGGAGCTTCTTAAGGGTCTACAACATGGGTGCAGGGGCTTGGGCCATCTTCCACTACCTTCCCGGACCATTGCAAAAAGCTGGATAGGAAGTGGGACAGCCGGGACCCAAACTTGAGCCCATATGGGATGCCGGCAATGCAGGCAGCAGCTTTACCCACTAACCTCAGTGCCAGCCCTAACTTAAGATATTCTTTAAAAGGATATATTCCATTGCTATTAAATAAGGCCAACTCTTCTAATGATTATATGATCACCTTCCTTTCCTGAAAATTGCTTTCAATAATTCTTTTTATCTTTTTGCTTGTTTATTAGTTTAAGTCATAAGAACTTTATATATGCATAAAATGGAATTAGGTCAAGTCCTAAAGTGATAGGTACATAAATATGGTTGGATTTGACCATAGATAATCTCAAAGTGCTTAGCCAGTTGGGCCGGAGTTAAAATTAGTCACCCATACTAGTCATATTGAGAATAATTTTTCCATGTTAATAATGGCATTTGTTACATTTCTTGGTGCTGGGAAACATACTGAAAATCAGGCAGCAAGATAAAATAATAATGACATATTAATAACAATGCCAACTTAGTCAACTGCCTCTCCTGAAAGACAAATTTGTAAGCAGTGTGCACATGCTCGAGAGAGAAGGATAGAAACGTGCTTATTAGCTGACAGACTATAATAGGTCAGGGCTGTCACTCAGCTGTGATGCTTCTCAGATGTAAGAGTTCTGCCAACCAGCTCTTCTCTGAGCCGCCTGGTACTCTGTATTCCTTTTCAAATAAAGTTGTTCCTTATGTCCAACTTCTTATTTTACTCACAGCAAATCTCACCTCACCACAGTAATAAAAGAAGTTTACATAGCTCAATTCAGACAGTGTCATTACCCTGTTCAAACTCTTTTCAAACTCCCTGAAATGAAAGGTACATAATTTAGAGTGGGATTCATGGGCTTCACAACCTCCTCATACCCAGCTTGTTATTCTTCTTACTTCATACTTTAGCTTATATATCACACTGTCCTATAATTACTATGATTATTTTTCAAAATTATTAATTTCACCTCTCCAAATCAACTTCTTACTACCAAAAACATTGACCTTTAATTTTCTCTATCTGTGGATAATCTGCTAATCTTTTCAATTCTACTTCAAATGTCACCTTCTCTATTTAAATTGTTTAAAACAAATATGTGGTTGCTTCAATATTGTGTTGTTGTTACAACACAAAATATGTACTGTGTATAACCAAACTGGGTGTGTTTCACCCAGTGTGAATCATCATTCACAAAAGAGTTTTTTTGTTTTTTTGTTTTTTTGTTTTACAGGCAGAGTGGACAGTGAGAGAGAGACAGAAAGGGCTTCCTTTTGCCGTTGGTTCACCCTCCAATGGCCAACGCGGCCGGCGCACCGCACTGATCCAATGGCAGGAGCCAGGTACTCATCCTGGTCTCCCATGGGGTGCAGGGCCCAAGTACTCGGGCCATCCTCCACTGCACTCCCTGGCCACAGCAGAGAGCTGGCCTGGAAGAGGGGCAACCGGGACAGAATCCGGTGCCCCAACGGGGACTAGAACCCGGTGTGCCGGCGCCGCAAGGCGGAGGATTAGCCTAGTGAGCCAAGGCGCCGGCCCACAAAAGAGTTTTGTTCATGATGTAACAGTAAACAAGAATGTGGCACTTGGAAATGAAAAGTAATATAATTGTATTCCCTAGGGAAAGTTATTACAACACTTAGGCATCTGAGTTTTACCTAAAAATAGGAAGGAATCTATTTAAGTTAGAGAGGCTTCCTTTTAAGATCCTAACATGTCCATATTGTTATGCATCCCAGTAAGTTTGTTACCCATATCAAACTACTAAAATTTGCAAAAGGCTTTCATTTTATTATACCTGGCCTGGGAAATACACAAATGTGTAGTTTCTGTTCTATCCTATTTAATCTGTTCTTTAGCTTATCCTAGATAGAATTGAGTATTTATGTAGATGGTTTTCACTTAGGATGGAGATTATAGACATATTTTTGTTGTTGTTATTTTCTTGTAACTGGTTCACCCACCTCCAAATGTGGTAGATGATTGCCTGAGTTTCTAGTATAAAACTAAAAATCTGTATTTGATAAATTTCTACTGATACTTGACACAAACAATCTCAGTAGGCGTTTATATTTTCTAGCACCCTTGCCTTTCTTGTATGACTGAATTAGTTGATCATTTATCAAATGTTCAATGTAAGAAAAATAAACTAAATGTGCTGTGACAGAACTATGCTATATTATATTCACACTAGTTTTTGTGGTATTTATAGTTCTTCTCAATTATACTAAGAATTTTGAATTAATGTTCCAAAAATTATGCTTTAAAATAAGATTTTAATTTTTCATACACAATAATTACTGTGCTGTAAGTGTGATAGGATTGATACAGGAAAGTCAAAGCTACATTAGGAGCTGCTTAATGTTTTCAAAGATTCATTTGTTTTATGTGAAAGGCAGAGTTACAGAGAAGGCAAGACATAAATATCTTCCAAGACTCTGGTTCATTCACAAATGGCTGCAGCCACTGGGGGTAGGCCAGGCTGAAGTCAGGAGCATATAACTCCATCTGTATCTTCGCTGTGGGTGGCAGGAGTCCAGTTACTTGGGCAATCTTTGCTGTTGTATCAGGCACATTAGCAGGAATCTGGATGGGAGGCAGAGTTGTTAAGACTCAAACTGGTACTCTGATACCGGATGGCAGCATTGCTGGTAGCAGCTTAACCCCCTGCACCATAATGCTGGTCTCAGAAATAACTTAACTTTTAAGTGTTCTATTGAATATGCAAACATATTGTAATACAAGATTTGTTTAGATGGCAAAATAAATGAAAATATAAAACAATACAATGCAATGGTAAATTCTTAGGAAATTTTAAAAAGAAAATGGAGATAAAAAGTAGAAAATTAAGCTAATCTCTTGACTCAGAGGGTTGTTTTAAAAGTCTACATGTTGATTAATGAATTAATTTAGTAAAGTTATTAATATGTATGAGATTAATAGAGTAAGAGGAAATAAAAATACCATATTCCTGCCCTCCCTGGAGATTATAGCTTAATGAAGGAGATAGATCTTAATAAAAACATCACACAAATGAAATTAAATGTATAATTCTATTATATGTTAACAAGAGCAGGATCTGTTGCTGGTACAGCACATCATAGAATTCTGACATAGTTAGGAATATCAAATATGTTTTCATGAAAAATAATGGTGTGATACATTTTTCCAACCCACTTTCCACTTTCTTTGCTTATTGACACTTCTTTCAATATTAGATTCCTTTGAAACTATATTTGGCTGTTGAGCTGATAGTCCATGAAGTGATGAACTGTGAAGTGTTAGAATTCAAGATTTATAAGGAACGTAGACTGACAAAATCCATCTGGCATCTGAATCACAGTTGTGATACCTTGTCCTACAAAAGCTATTTACCTCAATGAGTTAAACACACAGACACCATACCAGACCTGTTTTTGGACATTTTGTTATTTGAGATTTTTGAATGGCTCTATTGCATAAGAAGCTATTAATTGAACTACTTAAAATGTCCTATCTAAAATGTTGATTCACTGATGATACATTGATTATTGAGATGGTAGCTAAGGGGTGAGTGAAAGTCATCTAAACTATGAGGGTGAGAGAGAATATTCCAAAATGCATGTTCATATTTAAAAATATACTTGTATCAGAATATCTCAAGATACCTCAGGAATATATACAAATTTTGTGTATTGATGTTGGAGTTTGTGAACTCTAGAGGCTTCCATAGCCTTGTCAGATCATGACAAGAACACTGGGTGATCACTGACATCATAAATAAGAGTGCCAATTATTAAATCAACAACAGGAGTCACTGTGCACTTGCTCTCCATATGGGACCTCTGCCCTTAATGTGTTGTACTGTGAGTATTCACAGTAAAACTAGTCTTCAAACAGTATTTATACTTTGTGTGTCTGTGTGAGTATTGAACTCTTTACTTAGTATAGAGTTGATCTCATGTATATAAAGATAATTAAAAATGAATCTTAACAAAGAATGGGAGGGAGAGGGAGTAGGCAGCAGGATGGTTTGGGGGTGGGAGGGTGAGTATGGGGGGAAGAACTACTATAAACTGAAAGTTATACTTACAGAATTTATATTCATTAAAAAAAGCTTTCTACAAAAACAAATTTTATGTATTGGTTAAAATATTTTTAATTTTCATTTTTTTTTAGATTTTTTTTTTATTTATTTGACAGGTACAGTTACAGACAGAGAGACAGAGAGAAAGGTCTTCCTTCCATTGGTTCACTCCCCAGATGGCCGCCACGGCCGGCGCTGCGCCGATCCGTAGCCAGGAGCCTGGTGCTTCTTCCTGGTCTCCCATGTGGGTGCAGGGGCCCAAACACTTGGACCATCCTCCACTGCCCTCCCGAGCCACAACAGAGAGCTGGACTGGAAGAGGAGCAACTGGGACTAGAACCCAGCGCCCATATGGGATGCTGGCACCGCAGGCGGAGGATTAACCAATGAGCCAAGATGCCGGGCCCTAATTTTCAAATTTAAAGAAAAGTTTTTTTCTAATGTTCTCTTTGCTTCCATTCAATACATCTCATTTGCTTAAAGCACAGTAATTCATATGTGAAAATTAATATTTCATTATTAAGCATGACATTTTGTAAAATACTATAAAAGTACTAAGCTTCATTTGCAACACTCAGAAAAATAAGAAAAATATTTTTAGAATACTATAAAAATATCATGAGTGCCTAGAGCAAGCAGTTACTTACTTGACTTTATGTGTTGTAGAACATTTTTTCAAAAAAAGCCATAGAAGGAAGCTAAGGAAGGAAGACAGAAAATTTGAAGAACTGATATTCTGGGAAGGTTAGCATGGACAGTGAGAGAACAATTAGGTGAATCGACAGGGAGATGGATAAATTATGAAACATGAAGTGTCCTGAAAGCTACATTCAATGTTTATCCTTTATTATGAGAAAAATGGTAAAATATAAAGGTCATTTAACTCAAGAAGCAACATTGGGGGATATCTGTATTTTAAAAAATATATTATTCAAACTATAACTTGGGAAACAAGAATTCCAAACGGGGGAGATAGTAGAAATTCTATTATTTTCTGTTCTATATTTTTAAAGATTTATTTATTTATTTGAAAGTCAGAGTTACACAGAAAGAGAGAAGGAGTGTTAGAGAGAGAGAGAGAGAGAGAGAGAGAGAGAGAGGTCTTCCATCTGATGGTTCACTCCCCGGTTATCTACAATGGCCAGAGCTGCACCAATCAGGAGCTTCTTCCAGGCTCCCATGTGGGTAATAGGGGCCCCAAAACTTGGGCCATCTTCTATGGCTTTCCCGGGCCACAGCAGAGAGCTGGATGAGAAGTGGAGCAGCCGAGTCTTGAACTGGTGCCCATATGGGATGCCAGCACTTCAGGCCAGGGTGTTAACCCGCTGCGCCAGAGTGCTGGCCCTTCTATTCTGTTAATAAAGTTTTTGATTGTGATGATAGTAATGTCTCAGATTACAATAATAAAAATAGAAAACAATACACAGAATTGGGAGATATTTTTAAGGTAGAATTGGTAGGACTTTATCAGATATTTTGGTTCTAAATTATTGGAAGATGTTATTATGGTAGTACCACTTACTGAGATAAAGAAAAGAATACTGAGGAGGAGAAATGATAAGTAGATTCAAAATTAGGGTTTATACATATTGAGTTGCAATGCTAAGAAGAAATCCAAGTGATGACCTCACCTCAGAAATTATGTATAGAAATGCATTTTAGAGGAGAGAAGAAAATTTCTAAACTAAGAACATAAATTGTAGGGGTTCTGTGATTAGATTGTAATTAAATTCTTGGATGTGGAAGAAGCATTTAGAGGGGGTATACACAAAGAAAGAAAGGCTAAGGACTGAAAATTAAGGAAATCTAATACAAGGGCACTTCCTAAGGTTCATAGAAAATGTATTTAAAATGAGTTCATTTTGGTACAAAAACATTTTGAAATTCATGTGTGTTTTTCATAATATATATTTTGCATTATCCTTTTTGAAGACCCCTCTTGTTTACTATTTTGTAGAAGAGGCTGCAAAAAATCTTGGCAGAATACAACTATAACATTGGTCATAGAATTATGTGTTTTCATTTAAATCTAAAAATATTTCAGGTCTCATAATTTTATTACCCCCAGTTAAAAATGAAACAACTGAAGATCATCATATTTAAATATTTTTTCAAGTTAAACCTCAATATAATGCATAACTTCTCATTTAACACAATATTTTATTATTGCTGAAGCATTTTTTATTTATTTTTTTTTATTTCAAAGGCAGAATTCCAGAGAGGCAGAGGCAGAGAGAGAGAGAGAGGTCTTTCATTCACTGGTTCACTCCCTGAATGGACACAATGGCCGGAGCTGGGCCAATCAAAAGCCAGGAGCCAGTAGCTACTTCCGGATCTCCCATGAGGGAGTAGGGTTCCTGGGACTTGGGCCTCATCTTTCATTGCTTTCCCAGGCCATAATAGACAGCTGGATCGGAAGTGGAGCATCTGGGATTCAAACCAGTGCCCAGATGGGATGCCAGGACTGCAGATGGCAGCTTTACCCACTATGCCATGGCGTCTGTCCCCTAAGAATGATGGTTTTTTACAGCCATATGGAAATCAAGAAATGTTGAGAACAATGTAAAACACGTGGTATCAGGCAATATTTTGGGAGTTTTTTTAGAACTTTTTTTTTTCAAATTTTATTTAAGTTTTTCAAGTTTCATGTATTTCATATATTCAGAATTAAGAAAATAGCAACACTTTCCATCCTATCCTTCCTCCTGCCCACAATCCAAACCTTCTTCCTGCTGCCTCTCCCATTCCCCCTTGTTTTACAAAGATCTCTTTTCACTTAGCTTAATGATTGTAGATAAACCCTACAGTAAGTAAAAAAGTTCAACAGATAGTATAAAGAAAAAAAATGCTCCTTAACAGAAGACACAAGGCTTGTAAACAATCATCTTACCTCAAAAATGTCCATTTCACTCCAATCCATTATATTTTAGGTACTCTATTAGTTACCTCAGATCAAGGAAAACATATGATATCTGACCTTTGGGGACTGGCTTATTTCACTAAGTATAATGATTTCTAATAGCATCTATCTTGTTGCAAAAGACAGGATTTCATTTTTTACAGCTGATTAGTACTTCATAGTGTATATATACCGTAATTTCTTTTTTCAGTCTTCAGTTGATGAATATCTGGGTTGATTCTAAAGCTTAGCTATTGTGAATTGAGCTGCAGTGAACATGGGGGTACAGATAACACTTTCAGATGCTGATTTCTTTTGGTTTTGGGTAAATTCCCAGGAGTGGGATGGCTGGATCGTATGGTAGGTCTATATTCAGATTTCTGTGTCTTGCACAGTGGCTGCATCAGTTTACGTCCCTACCAACAGTGGGTTAGAGTATCTTTTCCCCACATCCTCACAAGCATTTGTTGTTTGTTGATTTCTGTATGAGAGCCATGCTAACTGAAGGCAGGCATAATCTCACTGTGGTTTTGACTTGCATTTTCCTGATGGCTAGTGATCCTGAGCATTTTCTCCTGTCTATTGGCCAATTGAATTTCCTCTCTTGAAAAATTCTTTGTCCATTTCCTTTCTTGAAAACTCCTTTGCCCATTTCTTAACTGGATTGTTTTTTTTTGTTGTTGTTGTTGTTGTTGTTGTTGAATATCTTGAGTTCTTTATAGATTTTGGGTGTTAACCCTTTGTCTGCTGCATAGTTTTTATTTTCTCTCCTTCTGTCAGTTGCCTCTTGACATGCTGAGTGTTTCTTTTGCAGTGAAGAAGCTTTTCAGCCTTTTGTAATCCCATTTATCAATTTTGCCTGTGACTGACTGTGCTTCTGGAGTCTTTTCTAAGAAGTCTTTCCCTATGCCAATGTCTTGCAGTTTCCCCAATGTTCTCTAGTAATTTGATGGTATTGTGTCATAGATTTAATTCTTTGATCCTTTTTTTTGTGGATTTTTGCTTAAGGTGTAAGGTAGGGATCTAGTTTCATACTTCTGCATGGGGGCATCAGTTTTCTCTGCACCACTTGTTGAAGAGACTCTCCTTGCTTTAGGGATTGACTTTAGATCCTTTGTCAAAGATAAGTTGGATGTAGATGTGTTGATTGATTTCTGGAGTTTCTACTATGTTCCATTGGTCAACATGTCTGCTTTTGTGACAGTATCAGGCTATTTTATTTATAACTGCCCTATAGTATCTTGAAATCAGGTATTGTGATGCCCCCAGCTTTGTTTTTGTTATACAAGGTCACTTTGGCTTTTTGTGGTCTCTTGTGCTTCCACATGAATTTTAGGATCATTTTTTCTAAATCTGCAAAGAATGTCACTGATATTTTGATTGGGATTGCATCAAATCTGTAAATTGCATTAGGTAATATGGAAATGTTGATGATGTTGATCCTTCCAATCAGTGAACATGGAGGATTTTTCTATTTTTAATGTCTTCTTCTATTTCTTTCTTTAATGTTTCATTTTTTTCATTGTAGAGATCTTTGACAGGCTTAGTTGAATTTATTCCAAAGACTTTAATTTTTTGTAGCTGTTGTGATTGGGATTGATCTTAAAAATTCTTTCTCAGGGGGCCAGTGCTGTGGTGCAGCAGGTTAATGCCCTGAACTGAAGTGCTGGCATCCCATATGGGCCCTGCTTTGAGATCCAGCTGCTCCACTTTCCATCCGGCTCTCTGCTATGGCCTGGGAAAGCAGTAGAAGATGGCCCAAGTTCTTGGGCCCCTGCACCCATGTGGAAGACCCAGAAGAAGCTCCTGGCTCCTGGCTTTGGATCGGCGAAGGTCTGGCCATTGCGGCCAGTTGGGGAATGAACCATTGGATGGAAGACCTCTCTCTCTCTCACTGCCTCTCTTCTTTCTGTGAAACTCCGACTTGAAAATAAATAAATAGATCTTTAAAAAATTTCTTTCTCAGCCATGGCATTGTCTATGTATACAAATGCTGTGGATTTTTGTTGGTTTTATGTCCTACCACTTTACCACAGTCTTTTATGAGTTCTAATAGTCTCTCATTGGAGTTTCTTGGGGGCTCTCTATATAGAAGCATGTCATCTGAAAATAGGGATAGTTTGACTTTCTCCTTTCCAATTTGTATCCCATTGGTTTCTTTGTCTTGCCTAATGGCTCTGGCTAAAATTTTCAGAAATATGTAAATAGCAATGGTGAGAGTGGACATCCTTGTCTGGTTCTGGATCTTAGAGGGAATGCTTCCATTTTCTCTATTCAATAGGATGCTTGCTTTGGATTTGGGACAGTTTGAAAGAGCAGAACAAGTCTCTATCTTACTAAGATATTTTCAGAGGTACATACAATGGCTGATAGCTGAATAAAAGGATTAATGACATTGTGGTAGAATGATAGTGGGATTAAATTAAATGTTCATGTTTTATGTAATTTAAAGTTTTATTTAACAAAAATAGTATGTTAACCTCATCCTCATTTACCTATCTTGCTAGATTGCAGGTTTTTCATTGTAAAAAATGTAAAACTTTGAAGAGAAGATTTGAATACCCACTGAGAAGACATTAAATCTCAGTGTACCCAAGAATTCAATAATGTCACTTGAAATTGATCTTGTATTAAACTATTATTTTTGCATCCCCAAACCATATTGTGGTACAATTTAACTGATCATTATAAATGTCTTTTTGATTGATTGTAGTCTTTATGAAATTTTCCTAAGACAAATTAATTATACAATAAGTTATTAAGTTGTTTGGGTGTATTGAAATGGAAAAAAAACATAGCCTTTTAAATGTAGGAATTAGCAGTATATGTAGAAAAAAAAGGGCTTAGTCTGTGTTCTTTCAAAACTGAAGGACTTTATTTTGAAGAATATGTATATAACCAACAGACGCTTAAGATATTTTGTAATATATTTGTCTAGAAGTAGTTTAAGATAGTATAATAAGGCCGGTGCCACGGCTCACTAGGCTAATCCTCCGCCTAGCGGCACCAGCACACCGGGTTCTAGTCCCGGTCGGGGCGTAGGATTCTGTCCCGGTTGCCCCTCTTCCAGGCCAGCTCTCTGCTGTGGCCCGGGAGTGCAGTGGAGGATGGCCCAAGTGCCTGGGCCCTGCACCCCGTGGGAGACCAGGATAAACACCTGGCTCCTGCCATCAGATCAGCGCGGTAGGCCAGCCGCAGTGCGCCAGCCGCGTTGGCCATTGGAGGGTGAACCAACGGCAAAAGGAAGACCTTTCTCTCTCTCTCTCTCACTGTCCACTCTGCCTGTCAAAAAATAAAAAATAAATAAAAAAAAAAAAGAATTCTATCTACAAGACACATTGTATCTGTTAAAAACAAACAAAAAAGAGTTCACATATAGTGGACATTCAATAAATCAGCTTTTTTCTATACACACACACAAAAAAATGTCCAGCCTGCAGGAAGGGGCTTGTATTAGGTAAGCCTAAACCCTCCTTTCATCTTGTTGTAACAACACTCTGTAGAGACTTGCCTTCATCTTCATAACTGAAGTTGCATCACTACTATTTACACAATGCAGTCTAAAGAAAGTAAAGCAAGGAAGTAAAAAGCAATTTCTTTTTTAAGCAAATACTATTGAATTTTTTTCAACTCATGCATATGAGCCATTTGTCAAGAACTTAAGAGAAATAACCATGTGCATATACCAAAGAGGCTAGAAAAGAGACCTTGTAGCTGACAAGTCAAATGCCAAACAAAAATTATATTACAATTATAATGGGAAAAAACAAAGATAAATTTGAAAAGATCATTTATAGTCTTTTTTTTTTTTTTTTTTTTTTTTTTTTTTTTTTTTTTTTTTGTGACAGGCAGAGTGGACAGTGAAAGAGAGACAGAGAGAAAGGTCTTCCTTTGCCGTTGGTTCACCCTCCAATGGCCGGCACGGCTGGTGCGCTGCGGCTAGCGCACCGCGCTGATCCGATGGCAGGAGCCAGGTGCTTATCCTGGTCTCCCATGGGGTGCAGGGCCCAAGCATCTGGGCCATCCTCCACTGCACTCCTGGGCCACAGCCGAGAGCTGGCCTGGAAGAGGAGCAACCGGCACAGAATCCGGCGCCCTGACCGGGACTAGAACCCGTTGTGCCGGCACCGCAAGGCGGAGGATTAGCCTAGTGAGCCGCGGCGCCAGCCTTAATTATAGTCATTCAGCCTGACCCTCTAGCCACTTGAGTATCTGTGGGCACTTTCTTCCTACACGTGGAATAAGCTCTGTTGTGCACACACATGTACTTCAAGGAGAAATCACTGGATGATGAGCAGTGATGCTTCCCCATCAGATCTGAGTTTAGCAGCAGCCTATAAACTAGGTGACACATTCTGTCCACTACCTGTGAATATACTACAGATGATATGTCTAAAACAGCCTCACTAAAGCTTCACTCAGAGAGAGGAAGACTGAGAGACAAATTCTACTTGGGGATGGACAGCAGATATCAAACAATGTTGGACAGAAATTGTGAAGAATACTTATTTTAAAAGAGGAACTCATTCTTCAGCCACTCTCGACTCTGGACAGTGGCTTGTTTTATTGTGTCTGACTCACAGACTCAGGCCATTAGTTTTTTTGTTTGTTTGTTTGTTTGTTTGTTTTAAGATTTTTTTGTTTGTTTGTTTACTTGAAAGTCAGATTTACAGAGAGGTAGAGGCTGAGAGAGAGAGAGGTCTTCCATCCTACGGTTCATTCCCCAGATGGCTGCAATGGCTGGAGCTGCACTGATCCGAAGCCAGGAGCATGGAGCTTCTTCCGGGTCTCCCACAGGGCTGCAGGGACCCAAGGACTTGGGCCATCTTCTACTGCTTTCCCAGGCTATAGCAGAGAGCTGGATCAGAAGTGGAGCAGCTGGGACTTAAACCAGGGCCCATATGGGATGCCGGCACTGAACCAGCTCCCATTAGTTCTATTCTTAGTTTATGGAGTGTTCACTTTACCAAGCTACTGAAAAATATACTGTTGAAGGGCCATCAGCTTCACTGGGACATATTTAGATTCCTGTTCTGTAGACCAAAAACCAAGGTGCCCTGTAAGTGAGCTTCTTACTGCTGACTGAAAATATTGGGCCCTGAAATTTGCAGACTGGTTTTGCCATTACAGAGAGGTATTCTTTTTGTGTGTGTGTGTGTGTGTGTGTGTAGTGGGTATGATTACCAAAGTTTTAGTAAAAACATTTACTCATAAGTATCTTTAGTTGTGGTTTATTAAATGAAATGTTATAAAATGTCAGAATGTGAAATAAACCAGATGCAGAAAGATAAAACAATGGGTGCTGTTGCTCATATGTGAAAACTAAAATAATAGCGGCAATAACCAAAACAACAAAACAACCTAACTGTATCTGAATATACAATGGTAATTACCAGGGGTTGGGAGGGATCAGAACTGAGAGATGGAGGAAAGTTGGACGAGGGCTACTGAATCAGAATTAGATTGGACAAACAAGTCCCTAGTGTTACACATCATAGCTGATGACTATAGCTCATAATAACCTATCATATGTTTATGAGAAATTGGAAGGAAGATGCTCCAGGGCTTCAATAATAAAGCACTGTCAAAGGGTGAAATGTTGATTACTCTGTTTTGATCAACATACACTGTATACAGGTGCTGATGTTGCCACAGTATAGAGTATATAATATATTGTATGTATATATCTGTAGTATATAATATATGTGTATTTATAGTATATATTATATGTATATATTTATAGAATACATAGCATATAATCTATATGTATAGTCTATAAATATATACATATAATTATTAATACTATTTTAAAAATTACTGAGTTTTGGGCAATATATTTTTGTTCTGTTAATCTTCATAAAAGGAAACCTCTAGAACTGAAAAAAGTGGTGCATTGGTAAATATTTAATAGTCATGCTCTGAATGGGGCAAAAAATTATATATAGTATTTAATGAAGTCTGTGGACTAAATAATTCACCAGCGCTTATTTCGAGTTACATGGTATCAGTCAGTACATAATTGGGAGGAGATTCATAGTAGCACACTAGTGCATGATATTCCCACTATCCACATTTAATACGTGTAAATAAGTTATAGAAAAGTCCAAAAAAGTAATGCTTATTATTTTAGGTTGTCTTTGTGCCAAATGTAATTTTAAGGTATTCTAAAGGCTTTTCTGAACCTATTCAATTCCGTGGTTATATATGGCCACTTTCTAATTTTTCTTACATATGTGTTTTCTTCTGAAAGTCCTTTTATTAAAGTCTAATTCCCAAAAGTGTAAAAAGGGAAAATTAAGAAAGTGAAAGAAAGGAGACCAGCAATTTAAATCCTCTAAAAGTCAGCTCATCCAGAGAAAGTCTCATAGCAATGGAAAGTTTTTCTTTTAAAGATTTATTTATTTTACTTGAAAGTCAGAGTTACACAGAGAGAGAAGGAGAAGCAGATAGAGAGGTCATCCATCCGCTGGTTCACTTCCCAGATGGCCACAATCCAGCTTCCTTGCTAGACCTCTGTGGTCAGAAGAACCGATGAACAATCAGTGTACAGTATTATTATTAATAAATAATAGAAGGAGGTAATAGAACACATAAAATAGTAATCTTTAAATGAATCTGAGATGAAAATCTAGAAAAAATAAATGTAAAAACAAGTCAAACTGAACATGAAGGATGTGTACCTTGTTTTGGCTCATCTTAAATAAGTGCATATTATAAATATTATTGTTTTGTTGCCCAACAATCTAAACACATTAAATTATCAAGAAGGTATTACAGGTTGTAATTCCACAAGCTGGCTTTAGGGGAAGCATACTTATTTATTTTTGAATTCTTTCACTTATTGATTATAACGCTTAGCAAGTTAATTAAGTGCTCAGTCTTCACTTGTCTCATTTGTAAAATGTATGCAGTAATATCAATCATATAGTGCGTTAAATGTTATATGGTAATATATTTGCAAAATATACCACGCCTGAGAAAATATTGCTATGCACTACATAAACCTTGACTGTTGTTATCCTTTTAAATTATTTTGGTAGGTATTCCCTTTTTTCCCATTCCATCTCCAAAATAACAATCACAAATAGTGTGTCTCATAACAATTTCTAACACAAACCTCTTCTATACATTACCAATCAAAATATTTTTCCTACTCAACCTAATACTCAAGATAGCTGCTGTAACTATTCAAGATAGTTGCTGTACCATACATTCCATTTCTTGTCTATGTACCAGCATATATAACAGCTATATTTATAACATTCCTGATGGCATCAGACTGCTCATTGCCATTCTAAATGCACTCATAATGTCTTCCATTAGTAAACATATGGGTATATGGCTACCAATATCAGATATAAACTTTTTTGCAAATGGGTGTGGCTACATAATTCAGTGTTCAACAAGACAGTAGAATGATATATTGATTACTTGAAATTGCCATATAAATTTTTAGAAGGAATGCCTTTACTCTTCACATTTTCTTCCTTCCTTTTCTAAATCTAGAATTACCTAACCTCCATATACAATGAAGCCATCATTCTATGGATGGTTTAGCAATGATAGAAAAAGAATGCCAATAAAAGTGATACCTTTAGAGTTCAAAGTTGTCACCTCTGCTTGCAATATTCATCCCTAAACATCTTCATGAAAGAACAATAAACTTCCATTATCTACTTGTATGATATCCATTCATTAAATCAGAGAATAGAAACAAGCTAAAAGCAAACAAGAAAGACCTTACAAGTTTTGAGTATATACCAGGTGTTGATTTATTTTAATAACTAAACCATGCCTTGGATATAATGTTGTGCTCCACAGCTAATACTTAAATAAATTAGGTAAATGGAATGTGGATAAGTTTATATTCATGGATTCTATAGGTTTTAAGTCTTTGAGGATATCAATAATCTTAGTTTTTGTTCCACAAGAAAAAATAATTTTAGAAAGAAGGGAACAGTCTAGTAAATTCTGTTTTACTATTCTTTAATTTTAATTCACATTTCCTAAAAATTCTAAGCCAATATAGGGAATGAATTTAAACTAGCTTTTAACTTTGATAACTGTAACCCATTTGGGAGACCTGGATTTAAGTTCTGGGTTCCTGGCTTCAGTCTTGACCAGCTGCAGTTGTTATGGGCATTTGGAGGGGGGAACCAGAGGATGGAAACATACATTTTCTCTCTCCCTGCCTTTAAAATATAATGAGAAATATACGAATAGAATTTTAAAAGAAATAAATATTCAAAATAACAAACTTTAAATGATCATTGGAAATATAAAATATATATAAAGTTCAGCATTTGTTATCTGCACATTAAAATACTGTTTTCAAATTTTCTGAACATATCCAACAATGACACATGTAGTTTATATTAAGATGTAACATGTACATACACACATAAAGATGCAAATGTACAGTTATAAATATGTGGGTATATTTATAAAATTATTTCCTAGATACTAAATATTACTATCACTAAAGTTTCATATTTTCTTGTGATTTCTTAGCTATTCACCTTTTTCCAAAAATGAATTCCTCCCCACCTTGATTTTAGATCTGCTGAATGTGACGCTTTAAAAATTTACGTTGTATATTATTTAATGAGTTGTTAAATCAACTTAGAGAATCTTGATGACATTAAAATATCAATTGCAGTATCAATTTTTAATTTTTTGTTTTTTATTTTTGTTCAAGAGAAATTATATTTGTTTTGATATACATGAAAATATTTTAATACATTATGTATCACTGCATCATGAAAAGCCATTTGAAAAACATCTTATTTTCCATTTTCTTTGTAAATAGTGACTTTTCATGCTTATTTGAAGTAAATAAAGAGTTAAGTATTTTTTCTAGAAGTGTACCCTCCAGGCAGATATGATAGTTTAGCACATAATAAATCCAATCTAATTAATCTTAGTTTAAGTTGTTAATACACATTAACCTAAAAATTTATCAACATGTTCAATGCTTCAAGGCAAACATTACAATATTCATTATTGTTTCTATAAATAAGTTTTATTAATAACTAAAATGCATGTACAACTATTTAATGAATGATGAATATAATTCCTTCACAGTTCTTGTAATTGAGCAAGAAACATTTAATACGATCACATGTAAATACAGTGATATGGTGTTTAATATTTTCTACACCGAGTTAAAGTATGTGGATATATAATTTTTTTAATATTTTATTTATTTATTTGAGAGGTGGAGTTACAGACATTGAGAGGGAGAGACAGAAAGGTCTTCCAACTGCTGGTTCACTCCCCAAATGGCTGCAACAACATAACTGGCCCAATTCAAAGACAGAAGCCAGGAGCAGGGGCCAAAGTGCTTGGGCCATCTTCTGTAGCTTTCTCAGGCCATAGCAGAGAGTAGGATCAGAAGAGGAACAGCTGTGACATGAACTGGTGTTCATATGGGAAGCCAGCGCTGTAGGCAGAGGATTAACCTACTTTGCCACAGCTCCATCCTCAATATAATTTATATACAATATACTACAAAAATATTATTATTACTAAGATAGCTAATGTGTATCTCTGTATATATATAATAACATTAAAATAATGTGGATAATAATATAAAATCATCAGAAAATCATTGTGTGTTCTTTAATGTCTATAAACAGAGCTGGCCATATGAGCTGTAGGGCATTAATATATTAATTTAATCTACTTAAGAGATTAAAAAATAAAAACATTTCAGAAGTCTTTGAGAAGAAACAGATATGAATTAGAAAATAAAGGAAAACTAATTTATCCAACTAAACTTAATTTGAAATGCAATTTTAGCAGGAAGAAACAGCTAAAGAACTTAGAAGGAATCAAATTTGATTTAAGCTTGTAATAACAGTGGAAGTCCAATTACTAATGGAAAAATAAATCAATAATCAACCATTATAATAACCTCATAAATTAAATTATCACTTTTTACACATATAAATCCAAATGATACTATATACTCAATAACCTATTTTCATTTCCAAAGGATTTCTTCAATAAATAATTATCCTGATTATGATAGCATGTAGACATTCATTCTAAAAGTAGTGTAACTTTTATAATCAGTTTTTCTTGTCTGTTGTATGTTAATTCTATATGCGTGTATGTGCACAGATTCCATCCTCTTGGTAGGCAGCAAGGGGAAAATATGGACAAAGATATTCAGAAAGGTATGGAAGGAGCTGAGAGCAAAAAGAATTCCAGAGTGGCCATGGTAGCTGTAAATCAGCTCGGCAGGGAGAGAGGGAGAGGAAGAGGAAGGGGGTTCCATAATTAAGAAAGATGATCACTTTGCTGAAAAGCAGAGACCTTTGAAATCCTGATGTGGGCAAATCCTCAGTGTGAAGGAAACGCCTGTTTTGCTATCAGTTTATTGGAACCTTGTGACCATGTCTAGCCGTATGTCCAGCCATAGTGTAGCAAAATCAGACTCAGTTCTGTTGTAGCCTGTCACCTTTATTGAGCGATATGAAACTGGAGTGCCCTTGTCTGGAGGTAAATATTATTCACCGAGTCTCTGTTATTTTCTACACTATGTTTTCCCTCATTCATGTGTCTGAATTTAAGTGTAGCAAACTTAGAAATGGTTAAATGTTGGAGATATTACACAGAGATTATAGAGTAATTATGATTATTAAATGGAAAAGATAGAGAAAAGATGGGAAATTTCGTTGGGGCTGGTCTTGTGGTATAGCGGGTTAAGCCACCACTGGCATCCTGTTACCACCAATCTCCTATAAAGAATTTTAAAATTTATTAAAACCATATACAAAACAGACCAAAAAAATCGAGAAAAAAAACACCTTACACTGCTACGAGATAAGCAGGTAAAAACAACAAAATCAAAGATGTTACACACATTGGAAATGACAGACTCCAAAATTCCGTTAACTTATTAGAAAATTCCAATAACTAAATAACTATGTTCAAACAGATAAATATCTTACAGGAAAATGTTGGGAAAAGCAAGAAAAGATAGAAATTTAGCAGAGATGAATAATATAACAATGTCATGTTGAAATTCAAGAAACACAAATATAAGAGGTGAACAAAACAGCTTATAAATGCAATGTGAGGAGATGTAGGGTGGAAGCAAATAGCTAGAGAAGGAAAGAGTATCTATGGAGGTATTTTATTGCATAGCTACTTATAGTATTTGAAAGCTATTTAAAAGTTTAAAGTATCAACAAAGGGGTAAGATTTTTGGCTAGCAGTTAAACTGCTAGTGGAGGCACGCACATTCTAAATCAGAATACTGGTGTTCAAATCCCGATTCTGCCCCCAGTTCCAGCTTCCTCTTAATGGGCACTCTGGGAAGCATCAGATGGTGGCTCAGGTAATTTGGATCCTGCCGCTCTTAGGAAAGACATGCATTGAGTCAGTGCTCCTAACTTTGGCCTGGGTCAGCTTTGGCTATAGAGTATATCTGGGGAGTGAACCAGCTAGTGGGGATATTCCTTCTCCTCTCTTCTTCTCCCCCTTCCCCTCCCTCCCTCTTCCTCTTTCTCACCCTCAAATTTCAAAAAAAGGTAAAAATTAACACTAAAGTCCAAATACAAATTTAACAATTAAGTTTTAATTTCTAAATTATAATTGAAGGCAGTTCCAGAGTGTTTAATAAATAAAACAGGACAATCATTAGTTGCAAATTTGTTGCTTGTATTTGTGTTAAACGTGGATCCCTAGCTTCCAGTTAACAAGCAGTATTTGACTGTTGATGCTGTATTAACACATTTTGCTTTGAATGATTCATTCTTATAAAACTGTAAATACACTTGTGTTTGATGACACATTTTGATATCTAGTTTGTATTCTTAACTGACCTCTGTATTCTAAATATGAAGGATTGAATTATCAAAATACACGGAGGTTACATGAATGCAGTATTTGTGTCTTTTCTCTTTCACTGGACAAGCCACAAGTAAAACAATAATCCAGATTCTCATCTTTCTTTGTTGTTTTTGTATTCATCCCTCGACTCAGAGGACATCTGGAAATTTTGATCAACAGAGATATTAATCTAGTTGCTTAGGTCTAAAATAAGTCATGGTATTATCTGTTACACAGGTGTGGGGGTGCTGTGGTTTAGCATGTAGAATGCCATCAGTCCATGCCAGCATTCCATAATAGGAGCTGGTTCAAATCCTGGCTGATCCACTTCCAATCTAGCTCCCTGCTAATGTGCCTGGGGAAGCAGCGGAAGATGATCCGAGTCTTTGGACCCCTGCACAGATGTGGGAGACCCAGAAGAAGCTCCTAGCTCCTGAATTTAGATTGGCCCATCTCTGGCCCTTGTAACTATTTGGAACGTGAACTAGTGAATGGAAGATCTCTCTCTCTCTCTCTTTTTTTTTTTTTTCTGTCTCTGTCACTGTTTCTCTCTCTCTTTCTCTGCCTCTGCCTCTCTGTAATTCTGCCTTTCAAACAAATAAATAAATCTTTAAAAATTTTTTTAAAATAGGTGATGACTTCACAAAGTCAAATAATGTTTAGTACTTAAATAATGTTCCTATAAAACTGTTAACAACATTCAGATACTAATCTACTTGCCCCAGAAAGCTTTAATATAAGTATCAGACATTATGATTTTAAGTTATGTGTGTACCAAAAATTTTCTGTAGTGTGGATCCTTTTCCTTTCAAAGAGAATATAGATAAATGATGAAAATTTTCCCGTTTGACATCCTGCTTCAAAAGTGGCTAATAGAAAAAATGGGAGAGTCCTATTTTATATCATTTTAAATAAATCTTTTATATTGTATCAGTACATAGGTATTTTATAGCAAATAAGTAATAACATGGTATATTGCAATGAAAGTACTAGGATAAAACCATTTATATGTTGTCTATTAATGTTTCTTAAACATCTAGTATAGTACTTAGTAATGACATAATATTCACATAGGCTTATCTGTTTGATAAGTGAATTGATGATTTTTCTAACTAGTCACTTAACTTTAAAAATATATAATTAAGTTTCTAATACTTGTATAGGCATATATACATACTAATAAATGATATACATAAACATATATGATTTTTTACAATATGAATGTATTCCTATAACGAGCAAGAAATAGAATATTAATAGCACATAGAAGCCCCTTTACTTCCTCTCTAGTCACTTCTTTCAAAGTAAATTCTACTTAAACGCCAATGATGTTGCAAATTTTTGAACTTGATAAAGTGATATCATATTATTTGAACTACACTGAATTTTATTTATTACAGTCAGTACTAGGTGAGGTTCATCCACGTTGTTTTGTGTAACAATGTTTCTTACTACTATATTCTATATGAATTGAATATTTGTGTCTCACCCACCCAAATTTATATCTGGAAGCTCTATCTACCCCATGTGATAGTTTTAACAGATGGGTCACTGGGAAGCAATTAGATCAAGGTAAAATAATGAGGTTGGAGACATCATGATAGGGCTAGCTATCAGATGTCAGAGCCTCGTCTCTGCCATGTCAGAATAGAAATCAGAAGGCAGTTCCTGCCTCCTAGGAAGAAGGTCCTCACCAGAACCAACCATGCTTGGACACCTTAATCTAGGACTTCTAGCCTCTGGAACTATTATTCTAGCCAATATTTTGTTTTTTTCTGCTATCTGATGTTGACTAAAGCACATACTTATTACAAATAAATGTTCAAATTTCAAAATGTAGTTCCATATCATTTTCCACTTTTTAAAATTTCTTGACGGGATCTTTGGTTCAAACAAAAATTAGAGTTCAATATGATCTGATTTGGTATTATTTTTCCTTTATGATTAGTGCTAGTTATATTTTGCTTAGGAATTATTTGTCTACCCCAAGATTAACTATAATTGCCTATTATTTAAAAAAAGAAGTCCTATTTTGATGTTCTACCTTAATTTATATTTTAAGAATTCAGTTTTCTATATAACATAGAATTTTATGATTGTGTTCCCCTTTATAGACATCCAGTTGACCCAATACAATTTATATAAAAGGCCATCATGTCTCATTATTTTGAAATGTCAACTTTGTCATAATTCAACTGCCTTTGCATGTGTTTCTGGACTGTATTTTTTTCCCTGGTCAATTTGTCTAAATTAGCACCAATAGCATACTGTCTTAATTAAAGTAGATTTAAAATGCATCTTGATATCTCTCTGGTATTAAAAATCCTCTAGAATTGTTCTCCTATGAGTTTTTGAACAGAATATGTTTATTTTGCAATTAAGGTTAAATATAACTGACCATTTTTATTATTCACAAAGTTTCCAATGGAATTTTGATTGGAATGCAGATGTATCTATAGTTAAAATTGGGGAGAATCTCCAGCTTTATGATATGAAGTATTGCAAATCTTTCCACCTTCTTAAGTCTGTTTTAATTTCTTTCTATAAGTGTTCTGGTTTTTAGTACAGAGGTCTGAATTTGTCCCAGATGGTCTCAGAATATCTGCAAATATTTTTATGGGAAAATTTAATGAATTGATGAACTCATTTACTTAATCTCTTCTCAGTTTTAACTCACTAGAGTAATTTTTCTCTCTCCATCTCTGTAAAGAAACAAAGGCTTGATTAGGCTTGCCTGCTTCTCAATATAGTCCTTGGATTGGACCTTTTATCAAAATATTCAGCTTCCTGTCATGCATGCTTTATCAGCAAATGAACCAATAGGAAAAATTGTAATCTCACTCCTAAACAGATCCCTCTCTTCACCAGAATTGCTCATTTCCTGTTTCCTCATCATCTCTCTAATACTTTCAAGAAGCAATTTTTTGTTCTGTTTTGATTTTTATGTTGCCTTTTTAGTTGTGACAAACTAGCATGGTGGCCAGTTGCATTTACTTCCTCACAGCTGGGAGCAGAAAATCTCTTCACACACCTTTTGCTCAACTCTATTTCTCCTGCTCAAAATGTTCTCTACATGTGAACTGCCTTCTATTATTAATTTTGTTTATAATATTCCATAATAAAGACATCTGCAAAATTTTCACAGAACTAGAAATTCACTACACTATTATATCTTTAATTTTTTGTTGTTGTTAAGAGGAGAGAAAGCAACTTATTATTACAATTGAGAAGGTCTGGATTTTGTTAGTGCATGTCTCTGTTTTGCACATTTCATTTTTCAAGATGTATTTATTTATTTGAAAAGCACAGTTACAGAGAAAAGACAGAAAAGGACAGAGAGAGAAAGAGAGGAGGGAGAGAAAGGCAGGGAGGGCAAGAATCAATCTTCTGTCTGCTGGTTCACTCCCCAAATGGCCACAATGGTCAGGACTGGGACAAACCAAAGTCTGGAAATATGAAGGAGCTTCGTCTAGGTCTCCCAGATGTGTGCAGGAGCCCAAGCACTTGGGCCATCCTCCACTTATGTTCCCAGGCTTATTACTAGCAGGGAGCTGGATTGGAAGTGGAACAGCAGAACGCCACAGGAGCCCATATGAAATGTCAGTATCATTAGACAGCGGCTCAACTGGCTGTGCCACAGCATTGGCCCCAGCACATTTCACTTCTAAATTAGATAAGAAAATAGAGATTTTCACAGAATCTAATTCAGAAAGACACCCATACAAAGACTCTTCATAGCAAGTGCAAAGGCAGTTCAATGTTAAAAGAATAATCTCTCAAATAATGGTGCTGAAGCAATTATGCATTCATCTGCAAAAGAATAAAGAAGAAAAGGTGAGTTGGCACTTTATGCTAAATACACACACACACACACAAAACACTCAGTGAAACATGACGTAACACTTAGAAGTATAAAATGTTTAGAAGAAAAAATATGGTAAATCCTTTGTGAACTTGGGTTATAAAAGGACTTCCTAGATGATAATACCAAAAACATGATCCATAAAATGACACATTTTAAATATAAATTGAACCTCATCAAAATTTGTAATATGTTGCTCTTCAAAAGATACTCTTAAGGGGCTAGCATTGTAATGTAAAAATTAAGCTGGTGTTTGAAACACTGTCATCCCTTTTCAGACCATTGACTGGAGTCTTAGCTGTTCTACTTCTGATCCAGCCCCCTAGAAATGCACCAGGGAAAGATGGCCCAAATGGCTGAGCCCATGCCACCCATGTGGGACCCAGATGGAGTTCGGAAGGAAAGAATTCCAGGCTCCTGTCTTCAGCCTGGCCCATTTCTGACTTTGTGACCATTTGGCACTGAACCGACAGAAGTAAAATCTTTGTCTCTCTCTTTGTCACTCTGCCTTTCAAATAAATACAATAAATCTTTTCTAAAAATAAAATACGCTGTTGAGACAAAGGAACTCCTTGATTAGGTGAAAACATTTATGAATAATATATCTGATATAGGCTTAATACCCAGACTACATGAAGAACTCTCAAAACTCAAGAAAATAAACAGCCCAATTTAGAATATTTAGAATTTAGAATATGAGGAACCTTGTAAAAGAATACATACAGATGGCAAATAAGCCAAATTAGCATGAGTATTGCTCAACACCTTTAGGTCATTAAAGAAATGCAAATTAAAAGCAGAGTACTCCTCAGATGGCTGAATGCAGATTTTAGTGGATCAAAAGCTATTTAATATTCTGCCTTTAAACGGATATATTTCCTCATACTTCCATTTGCGAGAATTATGAGAGATGTATTTTTAGAAGACACAAACAACATAGACATGTTTCACAAATTTATTTTGGAAAGGTGTCAGCAGACATTATAATCAAATTGTTTTGTTATGGACTGGGTGTTCCCAAATTCAGTATGTTGAAGTCCTAACTCTCAGTATCTAAGAGTATGCCTGTACTTGGAGATAAGGCCTGAAACAGGTCATTAAGTCTAAGGGTCATTCCGTTTGTTCCCAATGCAAAGTTTCCTTACAATAGGTGATTAAGACAGACATGCACAGCGGAAGGACCATGGAGACACAGAGGGAAGAGATTGCTATCTGAAAGCCAAAAAAGGGAGGCCTCAGAAGAAGCAGCCCTGCTGACTGCCTGATCTGAAATTATAGCCGCTAGAGCAGTGGAAGAATAATTACTGTTTAAACAACCCAGTGTGCGGTACTCTGTCGCAGAAGCACATTGATAAAAGTTTAAAATGCTGAAGTAAAAGTAAGAGGCTTATTTACTGTAAGAATTCTTCTTAAGTTTATATTGCTTTATTTTACTTGAAAGACAGAGAAACAGAAATCTTTTCTTCGTTGGTCCATTACCCAATTGCTCACAACAGCCTGGACTGGGCCAGATAGAAGCTAGGAGCCTGGAACTCAAAGCAGATCTCCTACGTGGGAGGCAGACCTAAGTACTTGAGCCGTTACTTGCTGCATCCCAGGATGCACATCGGCAGGAAGCTGAAATCTGGAATGGATCCAGCACTCTAATCAGGTACTATGATATGAGATGCACTCTTTGCCAGCAGATACTTAACCACTGTGCCAAATGCCATCCCTGTAAGACTTCTGAAAGCTTTTTACCTTTTTTATTTTTAGAGATTGATTTATTTATTTGAAAGTCAGAATTAGAGAGAGAGAGAGATTTCCATTCACTGGTTCACTCCCCAGATGGCCACAAGGCCACAGCTGGGCTCATTGAAGCCAGGAGCCAGAAGCTTCTTCTAGGTCTCCCATGTGGGTGCAGGGGCCCAAGTACTCGGGCCATCTTCCCCTGCTTTCCCAAAGACATTAGCAAGGAGCTGGATCAGAAGTGGAGCAGCAGGGACTGGAGCAGCACACGTATGGGATGCACACACCACAGACAGTGACTTTAACTAGTATGCTACAGCACCAGCCTGCAAAAGCTTTTACCTTTTTTATATATTATAAACAAATAAAAAGAAGGAACATAATTTTCAGAATTTCATAAACTTATTTAACTGTGGCTCTCTTTCTACATAAGACCATTCTAAGATCTAGGGATTAACAGAATTACTGCAGTTAATAATGACCTAGAATATAATAATATTCATTAACAGAAATACAAAGTTGGTAGCTTTCAACCTGAGTGCATAATTAAATTGGACTTTGCCTAAATCTAAGTTCACCAAAAAGAATTGTAAGATTAACTTCATAATTAATGATATTAATGCAGATAATGAACATTAAAATAAAATTTTCCTACAGTAGAGAAACTTGAAAAAAAATAGTCCCTTAATTCCTTTATAAATATGTATGGAGTACCATAAAATTACTTTGAAATCTTAATATCCTGCTCAATATTGTTTCAAATAAATTCTTTCCTATTTAAAATCAGAGTATGGTAAGTTCTCCTCTTGAATAAGATAGTTGGGCAGCAATCTGACTAGAAAAACTAAACAAATTATTAAAAAATTAAATATTTTATTAAATCCATTAAAGATCTGTTGATTTAAGGAACACTTGACGGCTATAAAAAAATCAGAGATGGAGGGGCTGTTTTGCCAGTTGTATCGAAATTCTGCATATGCCAGCCAGCGCCGCGGCTCAATAGTCTAATCCTCCGCCTTGCGGCGCAGACACACTGGGTTCTAGTCCCAGTCGGGGCGCCGGATTCTGTCCCAGTTGCCCCTCTTCCAGGCCAGCTCTCTGCTATGGCCCGGGTGTGCAGTGGAGGATGGCCCAAGTGCTTGGGCCCTGCACCCCATAGGAGACCAGGATAAGTACCTGGCTCCTGCCTTCGGATCAGCATGGTGTGCCGGCTGCAACACGCCAGCTGCGGCGGCCATTGGAGGGTGAACCAACAGCAAAGGAAGACCTTTCTCTCTGTTTCTCTCGCTCTCACTGTCCACTCTGCCTGTCAAAAAAAAAAAAAAAAAAAAAAAAAGAAAAAAGAAAAAGAAAGAAAAGAAATTCTGCATATGCCTACCTGAGGAAAATTAAAAGTGTTAGGAACACACTGAAGTTCAGTATCTAGGCTAGTCCAAACACAGGAGAACTTGTGGAGAAAAAAGAACAAAGCATTAGTTGCTTGCACTAGCTGCATTGACAAAATTTGAATGTTGAAGACATCAAAATAGAAGCAATTCTTCTTAACACATTTGTCAAGTTCTTCAGCTGAGTTAAGATAGAGATGAAGGCCAAGCTGCAAAAGTGTGCAAGACAGTATTTGATCTATTGAAATGTTTCAAGGGGTAAAGAGACAAAGCCACAAGACAAAGTCTTACAAGCCACAAGCTACGAACAGAGGGAAATTAGAGTTAGATGGGACCTTACCAGAATTACCAACTCCACTGCAGGCTCCCTAGCATGAAGGTACGTAGAGGAAATCATGAAGTGGGTAGTTGGCCTAGAGGTTAAGATTCTGGGTGGGGAGTCCCACCCCCAACAGCAAAGCAATTGTTTAGAATCCCAGCTTGGCTTCAGGTTCCATCTTCCTGCTAATGTGCATACCGGGAAACAGCTTTCGTTACTCAAGTACTTGAGTCCCTGAAAGCCAGCTGGGAGACTCAGATTTTGTTTCCAGCTCCCAGTTTGACCTAGTCCAGCCCAAGCCATGTGGACGTTTGAAGAATGAACATTTGAACTGGAGTGCTCACTTGCTTTCCCTCGTAGATATGCATAAATATTAAAAAGAAAAAAATAGATATGGTCCTCTCAGGAAAAAGGTAACAGTATTGGAAACTATTATAATTGAGTTGTTCACAATTTCTGGAATACAATACAAAAATTATTTAAAGGTGATAGGTAGGACTTAAAAGCAATAGTAAAGAAAGTGGAAATACAATGGATAAAACAGAGATGCCAATTTTCTAGATATAGAGCTAACAATTTTGATTTTAAAGATTATGATGAACTTGTTCAATGAAATATAAAGTTAGACAAAATAATTTAAAACATGCAAAAGTTTATCTGATATTGAACTTCATAAAAAATCATCCCTTAGGAATGAACAATAAATAGTTAAAATTAATAAGAAATCATATAAGGTAAACAAGAACAAGAAAGCTAAAAACCATTTGTGAGATAAACATGAAGAAATGCACAACTAATCTCATCACAGAGATACTGCTGGAAACCAAAAGAAATTTTGCATATTGAGAATCAGGTTTTTTTTTTTTAATGCTGTTTGTTGAACTCTTTTTTTTCTAAAAGCTTTATTTATTTTTCACTTGGGAGTCAGAGTTACACAGAGAGAGGAGAGGCAGAGAGAGAGAGAGAGAGAGAGAGAGAGAGAGAAACGTCTCCCATCCGATGGTTCACTCCCCAATTGGCTGCAATGGCCGGAACTGTGCTGATCTGAAGCCAGGACCCGAGAGCTTTTTCCAGTTCTCCCATGTTGGTGCAGAGGCCCAAGGACTTGGGCCATTTTCTACTGCTTTCCCAGGCCATAGCAGAGAGCTGGATCAGAAGTAGAGCAGCCAGGACTAGAACCAGAGCCCATATGGGATGCTGGCTCTTCAGGCCAGGGCATTAACCCGCTGTGCCACAGCGTTGGCCCTGTTGAACTCTTTACATAATATAGAGTTAATACTATGTGTATAAAGTTATTTGAAAATAGATCTTAGTAAAAAATAAGAATAGGAATAGGAGAGGGAGGAGGATGAAGGGTAGGAGTGTGAGTGGGAGGGTGGGTACGGTGGGAAGAATCACTATGTCCCTAAAGTCGTATGAATGAAATGCATGAAGTTTGTATACCTTAAATAAAAGGTTTCTGGGTTAAAAAAAGATAGATAAAAATACATTTCTTTTAAAGAAGCAATAAGTATACTGACAACCCCAACTAACTAACAGTTCCCAACAACATGATGGAAGATGGAAGAGTCCCCAAAAAGATGATTTTAAATATTTAAATGATAAAATGGTAACATAAATATATATACAAAAAATTATTAGGTGATAATTCTCCATGTGTCTCTCAAATATTTGTACATCCTCTGAGCAGAGACATTCATATTTTATCTGGAATACCATTTCAAAGATGCATATATCACATATATCCTGGGAAGACAATGTCTTGGGGAAGAGGACAGATTTGTTTGATGTCCAAGATAATAAGGATTCTGTCTGCCTGCCAAGAATGTACAAGTTGCTAGTAGCTCCAAACAATTCAAAGGATTGATGCCTCTTAATCATGATGTTGGGATTCCACAGCTGTGTCACAAGCACCTTGGATGTCTAGCAACCAAAGTGCAATTCCATTTCACATCTTTGGAACTCGAGCTGCAAGGAAAACCACTCTGACCGTAATGCTCATGCTGCATCCTGGGCTGTGTAGAATAAGCTCTTAACTCTGTCTCAAGTCTAAGTTTCTGCCAGCACCGAAAAGACTGACAAACTATCTTATTTGATTGCAAATAGAATAAAATCTCAGATTGTTTTTACAAGAGTGACCATAAAAATACCCATTGTACATAAAATTAAAGATAAACACTGTAGGATATAAACAGAGAAGTTTTCAATTTGTCTATTCCTGAAGGAAAATAGTTTACAGAGTTGTAATAAAAGCAGTCCTAAATTAATATAAATTATAATTATGTCATATCAAGCTAGCCTCTAACCTAATCTGCATTACAATGGGCTTGGATCCTTTTTTTTTCATTTTGCTAGTCTTTTTTTCTCCTATAAATAGGAGCTTCAAAGTAGCTTGTTGCTATGGCAAGACTCATTACTTTTAATGACTCAGAAAATCTGGGACTAACCTTGCCCTTATTGTGTCACTGAAAAGAAGTGCTTAAATTCACCCCCTGTGTGTTTCCTTCACTCTGAATGTGCTGTCTTTTCTCCTATGTGGTTTGAGCTTAGAGCCAGAGACAGGTTTTATGTGGTTGAAAGGCATCCAATAATCAGTGCCGAAACTCTGAAACACTGGAGAATTATCAACTACTTCAGGAAAAAGCGCAGGGAAGGAGGCCTTCTTCTCTGAACAGAACATAATTCATCATCCCAAACCATCACAAGCAGTTTGCTCATAGGAAATCAATGCAGTCCTCAAGCCAATGCCTCCCTAATCTTATCTCTGCTCTGTGTCTCCCACAAACAAATTACTTAGTAGTAAGAGAAACTGAGCACTGTAAAAATAAAGGAAATTTCACGCCGTACAAGGCACTGGGTCATTTAATTCAAGATCATGGTTTTTTTTTTTTTTTTTTTTTTTTTTTTTTTTTTTTTTTATAGTGCTGCTAGGAACCAGTTTTGAGAATGTGTTGATTTTTCTTTGATGTCTATATAAAAATACTAGTCCTTTTGGTAATTAAATTGACTTAAGTGTTCTGCTTATAGAATGATCAAGAATTTATGAACTGTTCTGTTCCTGATGCCTAGAAAAATGATTCATAAACTAATTAACACTAAACAAATATTTTTAAATAGAAATTAAGACTCTAAATAAATTTCCACTACATTCTATTTTGATTTTCTCTTGCTAATTTTATATTTGCATAAATACATACTGATCAGTGTAGGTTTTTTTAAAGATTTATTTATTTATTTGAAAGACAAGGTCACAGAGAGGCAGAGGTACAGGGAGAGAGAGAAGTCCTCCATCTGCTGGTTCACCCCAGATGCCGCAATGCCTGGGACTGTGCTGATCTGAAGCCAGGAGCCAGGAGCTTCTTCTGGGTCTCCCATGCGAGTGCAGGGGCCCGAGGGCCTGGGTCATCCTCTACTACTTTTCCAGTCCACAGCAGAGACCTAGATCATAAGTGGAGCAGCTGGGACTCGATCTGGCACCCATGTGGGATGCTGGCACTGCAGGCGGTAGCCCCACCTGCCACACCATGGCACCAGCCCCAAGCAATGTAGTTTTTAAAACAAACATCAGCTACTCGTGGTTTCTGGTCATTTTTAATGAAGGAATAGAGTAGTTCACTATTACTAATCAAATAATCTCTTATGTCTATCAAATCATATATTTTTATTTAATTATAAAGGAATAGGTTTGATTATTAATAATTATCAATATTCAGATCTCTGCGAGTGAGATCCCAGTGGAAAGAATGGGGCCATCAAAGAAGGAGGTACCTTTCTCTGAAGGGAGGAGAGAAGTTCCACTTTGACTATGACCATGTTGGAATAAGATCGAAGTTGGAGAACCCAAAAGACTTCCATAGCCTTGGCAACTCATGACTAGAGCCTAGGGAGATTACTGACACCATAAACAAGAGTGTCAAATTGTTAAGTCAACAACAGGAGTCACTGTGTACTTACTTTTCCTGTGGGATCTGTCCTTAATGTGTTGTCCAATGTGAAGTAATGCTGTAACTAGTACTGAAACAGTATTTTACACTTTGTGTTTCTGAGTGGGTGCAAACTGATGAAATCTTTACTTAATATATACTGAATCGATCTTCTGTATATAAAGAGAATTGAAAATGAATCTTGATGTGAATGGAATGGGAGAGGGAGTGGGAGATGGGAGGGGGGCGAGTGGGAGGGAAATTATTGGGGGGAGCCATTGTAATCCATAAACTGTACTTTAGAAATTTATATATACTAAATAAAAAAAAAATAAATAATAATTATCAAAATTCAAGTACCCAATAGAAAAAAATAAAAGAATTTCACATTTTTTTCTATAAAAAAATCCAAGTTACCAGTAAGCTAATGAAAAGGTACTCAGCTTAAGTAGAGATCAGGCAAATGCTAATTATTACTATAATTCCATATCAGCATCATCTTAAAAGAATGATTCATGAGAAAAGGCAAAATCATGCTTATGTGGAACAACTGGAATTCTCATTCTGCCAAGAAGTACAAATTGGTATAACCACAAATGAAAACTGTGTGGCACTAAAAGTGAACAGCTTGTGTATTTTCTTTGAGTGCAGTTCTATACCTAGGTATATATCCAATAAAACTCTATATTTATGTCCACCAACAACCCAGACTGTTACAACCACTTGGGGAGTCGATCAGCTGATAGAAGATATCTTTCAGATTCTCTCTCTCTGACATTGTGCCTTACAAATAACCAAGACCTTTAAAAAAGAGAGAGAATGAACAAATTATAAAAGCAAAATAGGCAAATGGGATTAAATTGATTCTCAGAATTCTGGATAAGATCAAGTGTGGGGAATACATAAAACCAAGAAGTTTCTGCACAGCAAAGGAAACACTCAACAAAGTGAAGAGGCAACCAACAGAATGGGAGAAAATATTTGCCAACAGTGATACTGATAAAGGATTAATATCTAGGATCTATAAAAATCTCAATAAATTAAAAGACAAGAAAGCAATCAATTTAAGAAACAGACAAAGAATAGGCATTTTCAAATGATGAAATACAAATGACAAAAGACACAGGAAAATGTAAAAATAATATGAGCGGCAAGATGGCGGAATAGGAAGGGAGCACACTGATAGTCCGGGAAGAGACAGTTTAATAAAAGCGGAGATACTGCAGGTTCAAGGAAGAAAAGGGGAAGAAACAGCAGAGGAAACTCTTCCGGAACTAGTGATTTCACAGTGGACCTGTGTGGAGAGCATGGGAGCCCATGGCTTGGGACACCAGCAACAATGGGTCATAGAAGAAATTAAAAGAGAAATCCAAAAATTTCTGGAAGTAAATGAGGATAACAGCACAACATACCAAAACTTATGGGATGCAGCAAAAGCAGTGTAAAGAGGAAAGTTTATATCAATAGGTGCCTACATCAAGAAATTGGAAAGGCACCAAATAGATGAGCTTTCAATGCATCTCAAGGATCTAGAAAATCTGCAGCAAACCAGACCCAAATCTAGTAGGAGAAGAGAAATAATTAAAATCAGAAAAGAAATCAACAGGATTGAATCCAAAAAAAATTACAAAAAATCAGCCAGACGAGGAGCTGGTTTTTGAAAAAATAAAGAAAATTGACACCCCATTGGCCCAACTAACTAAAAAAAGAAGAGAAAAGACCCAAATCAATAAAATCAGAGATGAAAAAGGAAATGTAACAACAGACACCACAGAAATAAAAAGAATCATCAGAAATTACTACAAGGACTTGTATGCCAGCAAACAGGGAAACCTATCAGAAATGGATAGATTCCTGGACACACGCAACCTACCTAAATTGAACCAGGAAGACATAGAAAACCTAAACAGACCCATAACTGAGACAGAAATTGAAACAGTAATAAAGGCCCTCCCAACAAAGAAAAGCCCAGGACCAGATGGATTCACTGCTGAATTCTACCAGACATTTAAAGAAGAACTAACTCCAATTCTTCTCAAACTATTCAGAACAATTGAAAAAGATGGAATCCTCCCAAATTCTTTCTATGAAGCCAACATCACCTTAATTCCTAAGGTGGAAAAAGATGCAGCACTGAAAGAGAATTACAGACCAATATCCCTGATGAACATAGATGCAAAAATCCTCAATAAAATTCTCACCAATAGAATGCAACAACACATCAGAAAGATCATCCACCCAGACCAAGTGGGATTTATCCCTGGTATGCAGGGATGATTCAATGTGCGCAAAACAATCAACGTGATACACCACATTAACAGACTGCAGAAGAAAGACCATATGATAATCTCAATAGATGCAGAGAAAGCATTTAATAAAATGCAACACCCTTTCATGATGAAAACTCTAAGCAAACTGGGTGTGGAAGGAACATTTCTCAATACAATCAAAGAAATCTATGAAAAACCCACGGCCAACATCCTAATGAATGGGGAAAAGTTGGAAGCATTTCCACTGAGATCTGGTACCAGACAGGGATGCCCACTCTCACCACTGCTATTCAATATAGTTCTGGAAGTTCTAGCCAGAGCTATTAGGCAAGAAAAAGAAATTAAAGGGATACAAATTGGGAAGGAAGAACTCAAACTATCCCTCTTTGCAGATGACATGACTCTTTACTTAGGGGACCCAAAGAACTCTACTAAGAGACTATTAGAACTCATAGAAGAGTTTGGCAAAGTAGCAGGGTATAAAATCAATGCACAAAAATCAACAGCCTTTTTATACACAGGCAATGCCATGGCTGAGGAAGAACTTCTAAGATCAATCCCATTCACAATAGCTACAAAAACAATCAAATACCTTGGAATAAACTTAGCAAGGATGTTAAAGATCTCTATGATGAAAATTACAAAACCTTAAATCCAAAGGGACAAATACCACTTGTTCTCCTTGATACGTGACAACTAACTGAGCACCAAAAAGGAAACCTGTTAAAGTGAAATGAACACTATGAGAAACGGTGACTTGATCAGCCCTCACCCTGACTGTTGATGAGCAACTTGATATGTTATCCCTCTTAGTACTTTTTTTGTTTGTTCTACTTAATACTTTTGGTTGAATACTGTAATCAATACACAATTCTTCTTAAGTGCTGAAACTTAACTGAAAAGTGATCACTGTTAAATATAAGAGTGGGAATAAGAGAGGGAAGAGATGTGCAATTCGGGACATGCTCAAGCTGACTTACCTCAAATGGTACAGTTAGAAACATACCAGGGGATTCCAATTCAATCCCATCAAGGTGGCATGTACCAATGCCATCTCACTAGTCCCAGTGATCAATTTCTGTTCACAATTGATCATAATGATAGGACTAAGAACCAAAGGGATCACATAAACAAGAATAGTGTCTGCAAATACTAGCCAATAGAATAAAAAGGTAGAGAATGATTCAACATGGGAAGTGAGATACACAGCAGACCCATAGAATGGCAGATGTCCTAAATAGCACTCCGGCCTCATAATCAGCCCTTAAGGCATGTGGATCTGGCTGAAAAGCCCATGAGAGTATTTCAGGCACAGAAATCCAAGACACTCTGGGAAAAAAAAAAAAAAAAAACCTAAATGAAAGATCTCCGTGAGTGAGATCCCAGTGGAAAGAACGGGTCATCAAAGAAGGAGGTACCTTTCTCTGAAGGGAGGAGAGAACTTCCACTTTGACCATGGCCTTGTCTAAATATGATCAGAGTCGGTGAACTCAGGGGACTTCCATAGCCTTGGAAGCTCATGACAAGAGCCTAGGGTGATTACTGATGCCATAAACTGGAGTGTCAATTTGTAAAGTCAACAACAGGAGTCACTGTGCACTTACTCCTCATGTAGGATCTCTGTCCTTAGTGTGCGGTACATTGAGATTTAATGCTATAACTAGTACTCAAACAGTATTTTTCACTTTATGTTTCTGTGTGGGAGCAAACTGTTGAAAACTTTACTTAATGTATGCTAAACTGATCTTCTGTATATAAAGAGAATTGAAAATGAATCTTGATGTCAATGGAAGGGTAGAGGGAGAGTGAAAGAGGAGGGTTGCGGGTTGGAGGGACGTTATCGGGGGGAAGCCATTGTAGTCCATAAGCTGTACTTTGGAAATTTGTATTCATTAAATAAAAGTTTAAAAAAAAGAAAATTACAATACCTTACAGAAAGAAATAAAAGAGGATACCAAGAAATGGAAAAATCTTCCATGCTCATGGATTGGAAGAATCAATATCATTAAAATGTCCATTCTCCCAAAAGCAATTTACAGATTCAATGCTATACCAATCAAGATACCAAAGACCTTCTTCTCAGATCTGGAAAAAATGATGCTGAAATTCATATGGAGACACAGGAGACCTTGAATAGCTAAAGCAACCTTGTACAACAAAAGCAAAGCCGAGGCATCAGAATACCAGATTTCAGGACATACTACAGGGCAGTTGTAATCAAAACAGCATGGTACTGGTACAGAAACAGATGGATAGACCAATGGAACAGAATAGAAACACCAGAAATCAATACAAACATCTACAGCCAACTCATATTTGATCAAGGATCCAAAACCAATCCCTGGAGTAAGGACAGTCTATTCTATAAATGGTGCTGGGAAAATTGGATTTCCACATGAAGAATCATGAAGCAAGACCCCTACCTTTCACCTTATACAAAGATTCAAAGACTTAAATCAAAGACTTAAATCTACGACTTGACACCATCAAATTATTAGAGAGCATTGGAAAAACCCTGCAAGATATAGGTACCGGCAATGACTTCTTGGAAAACACCCCAGAAGCACAGGCAGTCAAAGCCAAAATTAACATTTGGGATTGCATCAAATTGAGAAGTTTCTGTACTGCAAAAGAAACAGTCAGGAAAGTGAAGAGGCAACCAACAGAATGGGAAAATATATTTGCAAACTATGCAACTGATAAAGGGTTGATAACCAGAATCTACAAAGAAATCAAGAGACTCCACAATATCAAAACAAGCAACCCACTTATGAGATGGGCCAAGGACCTCAATAGACATTTTCCAAAGGGGAAATCCAAATGGCCAAGAGACACATGAAAAATGTTCAAGATCACTAGCAATCAGGGAAATGCAAATCAAAACCACAATGAGGTTTCACCTCACCCCGGTTAGAATGGCTCACATTCAGAAATCTACCAATAACAGATTCTGGCGAGGATGTGGGGAAAAAGGGACACTAACCCACTGTTGGTGGGAATGCAAACTGGTCAAGCCACTATGGAACTCAGTCTGGAGATTCCTCAGAAACCTGAATATAACCCTACCATACAACCCAGCCATCCCACTCCTTGGAATTTACCCAAAGGAAATTAAATTGGCAAACAAAAAAGCTGTCTGCACATTAATGTTTATTGGAGCTCAATTCACAATAGCTAAGACCCGGAACCAACCTAAATGTCCATCAATGGTAGACTGGATAAAGAAATTATGGGACATGTACTCTATAGAATACTATACAGCAGTCAAAAACAAAGAAACCTGGTCACTTGCAACAGGATGGAGGAATTTGGAAAACATTATGCTGAGTGAATTAAGCCAGTCCCAAAGGGACAAATATCATATGTTCTCCCTGATCGATGACAACTAACTGAGCACCAAAGGGGAAACTTGTTAAAGTGAAATGGACACTATGAGAAACAGTGACTTGATCAGCTCTTGTCCTGACGGTTGATGCACAATGTAATACTTTATCCATTTTAGTATTTTCTGTTCTAGTACCATTGGTTGAACTCTGTAATTAACACACAATTATTCTTAGGTGTTTAAATTTTAACTGAAAAGTAATCCCTATTAGGAATTTGGGAAAACATTATGCTGAGTGAAATAAGCCAATCCCAAAGGGACAAATACCATATGTTCTCCCTGATAGGTGACAACTAACTGAGCACCAAAAAAGAAACCTGTTAAAGTGAAATGAACACTATGAGAAATGGTGACTTGATCAGCCCTTGCCCTGACTGTTGATGAACAACTTAATATGTTATCCTTGTTAGTATTTTTTTGTTTGTTCTAATTAATACTTTCGGTTGAATACTGTAATCAATACACAATTCTTCTTAAGTGCTGAAACTTAACTGAAAAGTGATCACTGTTAAATATAAGAGTGGGAATAAGAGAGGGAAGAGATGTGCAATTCGGGACATGCTCAAGCTGACTTACCTCAAACGGTACAGTTAGAAACACACCAGGGGATTTCAATTCAATCCCATCAAGGTGGCAAGTACCAATGCCATTTCACTAGTCCCAGTGATCAATTTCTGTTCACAATTGATCATAATGATAGGACTAAGAACCAAAGGGATCACATAAACACGAATAGTGTCTGCAAATACTAGCTGATAGAATAAAAAAGGGAGAGAATGATCCAACATGGGAAGTGAGATACACAGCAGACCCATAGAATGGCAGATGTCCTAACAGCACTCTGGCCTCAGAATCAGCCCTTAAGGCATGTGGATCTGGCTGAAAAGCCCATGAGAGTATTTCAGGCATGGAAAGCCAAGACGCTCTGGGGAAAAAAAAAAAAAAAAAAAACCTAAATGAAGATCTCCACGAGTGAGATCCCAGTGGAAAGAATGGGTCATCAAAGATGGAGGTACCTTTCTCTGAAGGGAGGAGAGAACTTCCACTTTGACCATGGCCTTGTCTAAATATGATGAGAGTCGGTGAACTCAGGGGGCTTCCATAGCCTGGCAGCTCATGACAAGAACCTATGGTGATTACTGATGCCATAAACAAGAGTGTCAATTTGTTAAGTCAACAACAGGAGTCACTGTGCACTTACTCCTCATGTAGGATCTCTGTCCTTAGTGTGCGGTACATTGAGATTAATGCTATAACTAGTACTCAAACAGTATTTTTCACTTTATGTTTCTGTGTGGGAGCAAACTGTTGAAATCTTTACTTAATGTATGCTAAACTGATCTTCTGTATATAAAGAGAAACGAAAATGAATCTTGATGTGAATGGAAGGGTAGAGGGAGTGTGAAAGAGGAGGGTTGCGGGTGGGAGGGACATTATGTGGGGGAAGCCATTGTAATCCATAAGCTGTACTTTGGAAATTTATATTCATTAAATAAAAGTTAAAAAAAAGAAGCACCCAATAATGGTATATATAATTGCAAGCATTTAGATAAAACTGTAGCTTATGAGACATAAGACTATCTTCCACTTAACATATTAAAAGAAAATAAGTCTTTGGAACAATTTTTGTCATCAATTAAAGAAGCACCTAAGAAAACAAGCAATGGAGTTGAACTCTTTGGCCTAATTAAAATTAAGAGACATAAGTATATCCTCCACTTAATACACTAAAATTGTGTAAATCATTGAAAACAAGTTTTATTGTTAACTCTCCTAATACAACTCTTTTAGGACAGAGGTACTGCTTGAGAGATTAGTGCAGTGACTCCTTTGGGAAAAAACCAAAGCAAAAAATCTCAGTTATGGTAAAGCCTAGATGCCTTTGATGAGTGTATTGGGAAAATTACATATAGGACTGGTGAGAAAAGTAAATTTACATTTAAATTTTATTAGAACAAAACTAAATCAAATTAGACAATCATTCCATGTCGTAGATTCATTCCATGTTGTAGAACCTTTCTAAATGATCAGAAATCCTGTTTGATGCCGGAACCTTACTTTGGGTTTACCCACTAAAGCATTTATGTGTCTATAGCTAGGAACTCATATTTGACTATGAAAACAAAATTTTCACAGGATAATGTTAATCAGATCTTATTCAGGACTCTTGTAATGGGAGAGAAAGGGAGGCCAGAAATGAGTCTGGAAAGCTGGTGTGAGAGGGAAATCAGCCATCTTGTTTGCTGACTGGCTTTACGCAACAAAAAAGTAAGCCTGTTCTTATCCTCAAGACAGTAGATACTTTGCCAATTTGCAGCTAGGTGCCTGCTGACATTAGGATACCACCTTTCTACAGCAACTGGGAGATAGAGGTAATATCCTCTTTGAAGACTACATTCCAAAGGGATGGCTCCCAGGTTCTTGAGAAAACCAAGCTGGGGATGCAAAACTAGCAAGAGGCTTTTGAAACGACTTATATCTCAAAGGACAGAGAAGAATTTACAATGACAAGTTTTCTTAAAAACAAACTTGTTCCAAGAAAGAGGAGGTCAGGGGCAGTCAGGACTCGAGAAGAAGGCTGTCAAAACTTTACTTGTGCTGAGGAGGTGGTGAAAGTCACCTTAATCAGACCAGCAGCACTGAGATTCCACTTTTATTCTGTGAACTTCAAGGCTTATCATTACTTCTCAGAATTCATGCGAACATATCAGGCAATAAAACTTGCATGGATCATTTTAAAGTCCTTTTAACACCACCCTCAGGCCCTGTGGTGTAGTTCATATTCTGAAAGAGAGGCTTACGCAAAGGTACTTTCTTGCTGGTACAATGAAATGATTCTCAGCTAAAGGGAAATCAAATATGTCTCTACATTTATATATGCATGATGAAATATCACTAAATATTTCTACATGTATGCCTCTATTCACCCATACCTACATTAAATTGTGTTGATATGTAGTTTCCAACTTGAATCTCACATTACATAGATTATTATAGCCTTTTCCCTGTTTTTGTCTGAATCCACTCCCATTTCATAGTGATAACTATCACTGTGAACCATCCATTTACATAATTTTAATGTCATGTACATGTATAGTTGTTCAAGATTTATTCATCAATACTTATATTTTCTAGAATTTTTTATTTTATATTAGTTGTGGATGTGGTAATTTATTCTCTTAAAAGAATCCTTATTCCTGGAAACCTTCTAGAAGTTTTCTGAGAGTGCAATACTGATTTGTTTTACTATAATTTCTGAGAAAGGTAGAACCCTAACTTGTATTGGTTTTCTATCTCCATGATAAAATTATTTCCATCATGGCCAATTTCAAGCCATAATTTGTATGCTATTGTACATGGAGTTGGTAAGAGAGCTAATATTCAGTTGCCATAAGGCAATAAAATAGGCCCAAGCAGACTGAAAGTGTATTACATCAATTTTAAGACTATCAGCATGGTCTTATCTGAATGCCAAATGCCTATGTTCTAGTCCTAATTGGAAACAGTTTCTTGTGTAATCTCTGCCAAGTCATTTAGTCAACATGAATTATGTTATGATTTATATAATATATGTATAGACTTAAGTGACTTCTAAAGTCTCTTTAGCTTTGATGTTAGGTGATTTTCATAAGAAAATCCAATACATGAAGAGGGTGTTGATTTTGGACAATTGAATTATACCTTATACCATACTGTTATTAAAATAATGTAAGGTAGTGTAATAATGGAATATATATGTATACACATATATATATATATATATATATATACATGTTATATATATACATGTTAAGGTGTATATATATATACCTTTATTTTTAGATTAATCTTTTTGAGATAAGAATCAAATATACCTTTATTTTTAGATTAATCTTTTTGAGATAAGAATCAAAAGGGACATGAATTCAGTCTACTAGGATGATAATAGACTATAGAGTAAAAGCAGGCAAGATAAAGCAACAGTCCTAATTTTATCATTATCAGTTTATTTTGGTAAATACTAATATAAATTAAATTGTATCCCATCTCCAATGCCTATACATGTGTGTCTTCTCTTTCTCAACTTTTAATAAGCTTTACAGTAAAAAAAAATTAAAAAATAAACTTAAAAATTAATAGAAACATGTCCTCCCTGGATTTACTTAAATTTTAGTGAATAACATTGTCCAAATCTAAAACTTTTAATTAGAATCATTTACTAGGTTTCTCCAACAGCATATACCCGAGAGTTGATAGGATAAGAAATACGTCATCTTTCAAAAAAGACATGGATCGGTCAGAGAAGCATCGATGTGAAGTCTTTGATGATATCAAAATTAGTAGGTTTCTGATGTATCAAGTATAGAGATGGAATTGGTGATGCTGATTAACATGATTAAACATATTAAGACCCATAATCATATCTTCAATTTTCCAAAGTAATCACAAGGTTTAGGAACTTTGGTGAACTCATATATAGACCCATTTCAGCTGTTACTCAGATTTTAGATGTCATTCATCAAGATGCTATGAATGGTTAGGTTCTGTATTGGGAGGTGGGGATAAAATGATTAGCAAGAGGTCCAAACTTCAGGAAATTTGAGCATCTTTCCTGTTTGTTCTTCACTCATCGATGCAGGGATCTCAGCTTTCCTCTTTTACTTTCTATGATGTGCTAGACAGGAATGTATTCATTCCTTGTTGGTCCCTGCCCAGCCCAAAACTTGATTGGCCTCACAATTTTCCACAATAGTTCCAATAATATGTGCATTTTTGGCAGACAGGGATAGTAGGCAACACATTATCCCTTTGGACAATTCCCTCTATTTTGATCAAAGAACTTTAATGAGTTATTAGAATGATACACAATTTAGCCTGGCATAGATCCCATAAATACATTACATACATAAATATATTACATACAAAATCAGTAGAAAAAATTATGAAGTCCAGGAATGATGGGATATTAGCTGTTTATTTTTGCCATGTTAGTTGATACATTCTGATTATTTTGACCTTTTAAGATTTTTAAAAATTTATTATTTGAAAGGTGGAGTTACGGAGAATGATAAGGTAGACTGAGGGAGAGGACTTCCACCTGATGGCTCACTCCTCAGACAAATGCCAGGGCTGGGTCTGGGCCAGGCTGAAGCCAGGAGCCTGGAACTTAATGCAAGTTTCCCATGCGGGAGGCAGAAGCCCAAATACTTGAGCTGACTTCCACTGCTTTCCCAAGTGCATTAGCAGACAACAGTTTCGGAAGTGGATCAGCCAGATCTTGAACTTGTAGCTTCACCCACTGTGCCACAGTACTGATCCCTGATTAAATTTCTTCATTGCAATATGAGATTAAATATGCTTCCATGAAAAGTTTGCTACTTTTAATTCCATAGTATCCCTAAGGGTCATCAGCTTTGAGGAATGATTTAGATCCCCTCAAAAAACTTACAGTGCTTTGTCATCATATTCTCTTTCAGTTTAATTCTTAGGTTTTCATTTCTGTAATTTACTTTAAATACATCTTAATTTGCATGAAAAATATTCATTATTGTTATTACATCTACAATATTGTCTTTTGAATTCTTTTTTCCATCCTAATTGTGTCATATTTACTTATTCAGAAATAATGAATGAAGGGTATATGTAAGTGGGAGCGAGTGGAGTTAGATCTATGTATTCTTTCAGGTCTTATTCAAGTCCTGCTACTAGATAACCTTTTGATAGGGAGTAACTTCACTTTTAAAAGAGAAAGGGATTTCTGCTTAAAGTTTTTCATTCAAATTGCTTTAGATTAGTTTGCAGATCATTACCTTGAGCTCAGTGACTTGAACACCAGCTTTGGTATCCAAATTCTGATTGTGCATTTTGGAGTATAAAAGTCTCTATCAGAAAACATTACAAGAATGAAATTTACATTAATCCAGTAGGCTGTTACAATCACAGTAAGCTGGATCATCCCACACATTCATTTAATAATAAAGAGCCCACGCATAACCCTTCCGGTAGAATTGGAAATTAAGCTTGTGCAATGATTTTTTGATACTCCTAAAATAGCTTTAAACTGGAATCTTAAAAATGTTTTACAAGTACTAATCCTTGTAACACCTCAATAAATAAGGATTATAAGTAGTACTTTCTAAGAACTAAGAGATCATCCATTTATGCTCCAAATTGCTAGAACTTGAAGCCAGCATAAGAAATAGATTTTCTGTGCTCATCACTCTGTAGTACTCATTCTAATCAATGAGCTAAAGTGTTCTCAGTAAATGCCAGCCATAAGTCTGTAATTCTAATTCAAAAAAATGTTGAAATACCCAACATTTCCCAAAAGAAAAAGTAGTAATATATGAAATAAGTAATATAATATCATCTCAAATATCCAAGGGTATACTGCTACAGATTATTTTGTATAAACTGTTTGTATTATGGAATATTAAGTTATTTAACAAAAGTGTCTTTGATTTTCACAGGTGTTATTTACACTGAGTATTTTATCATATGGTTATCACATAGCAGTGAGCTGTTTCCACTGCCATTTCATAGAAAGAAGTAGACAACTTTTAAAAACATTAAATCTGTTTTTCAGAAGTAGTAGACCTAAGACTTAAATTCAGATCAGCAGAGATCCCTCTACAATTTTGCCTTTCTATGGGACTGTCCACCATTTATTGATCTCTTAAAATTGTCTAAAGAACTCAGCACATTTATGTTCTCAATACTGCCAAAGTTAATAGCTTAGAGTGAATAGGTAGAAGGAGTAAGAACTCATACTCCATTCTCAGAACTATTATGGGCCACAAAATTTAAATCACACAGTAGAGCTACAGTATATCACATAGAGCAAAGCACGTAACTAGTGGGTCTGCCAAATTAACCCCAAGTAACCAAACCTGGTATCATTAGACTCATGCACTGAAAGTGCATGCATAGTACATTTTGAAGGAGTTTTTCTTATACCAAAGTATATTATACTCTTTCTTCATACCTCATTTGATAATTTTTATTAGTTGATTTCCCCCTCATTTTAAGGCAAATTCAATTTTTTTTAAAAAAAGGGAAATGTTATTGTGGGTGCTTAAAAAGGTACAATTGAAAGTTAAGTGTAAACTGGAAGGTGGTGAAAAAATTATGCTCAAGAACATTCATCGGTATTGTCTGTGGGATTTTTGACAGAAAGACAAAGAAATATGCTAATCCTTTTGTTTTTTTAAAGATTTATTAATTTCAGAGGCAGACTTACGGAGAGAGGGAGAAGCAGAGAAAGAAGTCTTCTATCTTCGGTTCACTCCCCAAATGGCTGCAATGGCCAAAGCTGGGCCAATGTGAAGCTAGGAGCTTCTTCAGGGTCTCCCGTGTGGGTGCAGGGGCCCAAGCACTTTGGCCATCTTCCATTGCTTTCCCAGGCCACAAGTAGGGAGCTGGATGGGAAATGGAAAGCATGAGGCACTAGAACCGTGCCCATATGGGATGCCAGTACCACAGGCAGAGGCTTAACCTACACAGCACCAGCCCCAAAATAGGCTAATCTTAAAATTCATGCACATCGTTATAAGAAGGTAGTTTAAGACATTAGTGGGAAATGTAGTTAAATTGTAAGTTCAGGAAGAAAAATTGAAATCTATGAAGAGTGATTTTAAAATACCCATTATCTGTAAACTTTTTGAAGATGACAAAGTAGCATAATACAATTGTGTATATGTCTATGAAGATGTCTGAGACCACTGAGTTTTCTTTCTTCAGGGTACGTGTGTTCTATATAATCCCTAAGAATGTAGTGATAATGAGTTTATTTCTAATGATTAGTTTATGTTATATGTTACAGTTAACCTTGATATATAGAGAGATTATGTATGCAGGGGTGAATCACATAAAATGAATTATATACACATGACCCAATCTCTAGCTCATTGAAAAAGAAAATGTTGGAGAGATGTGCTACCTGACCTGGAAAAAGCAAACTTCTATGTGTGAACTGCCTAAGGGATCATATTAAAAGGACCTAAAAATGGTCTCTTTTAAAGCTGAAAGCAGTTGCTGGCATCACAGGATTGGAGAACTAAATCCTACAACCCAGGAAATAGAATTATATCAACAAGAGTGATCATGTGGGGCTGGTATTGTGATGCAACAAGTAAAACTGCCATCTGCAATGTAGGCATACCATATGAGCATATGAGTGCCATTTCAATTTCTGGCTGCTGTAGTTCTGATCGCCCTGCTAACGTGCAGGAAAGCAGCACAAGATGGCCCAAGTGCTTGGGCCGCTGTCACCCACCCACAGGGGAGACCAAGATGGAGTTTCAGGCCCCTGGCTTTGTCCTGGTTAGGGCTTTTGGGGAGTGAACCAGAAGATGGAAGATAAATAGACTCTCTCTCTCTCTCTCTCTCTGTGTGTGTGTGTGTGTGTATGTGTGTGTGTATATATGTATATATACTGTGTGTGTACATATATACATATACATATATATATATTAAGTGTGTGTGTGTATATATATATATATATAGTAAAAAAAGAGTGATCAGTGCTGTGTGCTGTGGCATAACAGGCTAAGCCTCTGCCTGCAGCACTGGCATTCCATATGGGCACCAGTTAGTGCCCTGGCTGCTCCTCTTCCAATTCAGCTCTCTGCTGTGGCTGGGAAAGCAGTGGAAGATGGGCCATGTACTTGGACCCCTGAACATGCATGGGAGACCTGGAAGTCCCAGCTCTAGCTGTTGCAGCCATTTGGGGAGTGAACCAGCTGATAGAGGATCTTTCTTTCTCTCTGTAACTCTGCCTCTCAAATAAATAAATTAAATATTTAAAAAAGAGAAAGAAAGCAAAAAAGTGATCTTGTGATGGGTTTTTCCCCAAAACCTTCAGAAGAAAACTCAGCCTGCCTGTGACCTTGGTTTTAGCCTTGTAAAATCTTCAGATAAAAACCTAGTCATGCCTTCCTTACAGGACTTGTTGCCTAGAGAACTGCAAGCAAATGATGTCCTTTATTTTAAACTGCTAAGATCTTGGTATTGCTATACAACAAAGGAGAAGTCATGAGATTCCTAATAATAGAATATATTAAATTATAAAAATCATGGTGACATTTTATGTACCTAAACATGCATTACTCATCCACAATGATTCATATCCTGGTGGGTATGGATCCTCAAGGAGATTATATTAGAGATTTTGGATATATAAATGCATTTGATATACTTGCTTAAAATCAGTTAAATCTCTATTACTAAATCCATATCAGAGTATTCCAATTGAATTCATTTTTCCTGCTTAGCTGATTAGCAAAAAAAAAAAAAAAAACAAAACAAAACAAAACAAAAAAAACTGAGAGTTGAATTTGATGTCAAATGCAAAAAATACAAGAGACTTACTCTAATGATTAGTATTTATAATGCATGATTCATTTTCTCAGAAGGTTGCTTTACTCTTTCTTCAATTGCAACAGGTAACTTATTCTGATTAACCCATTTAAGCATTTTTCTACATTGTTGTAAATGTATTTCAAAAAATATTAGTCAACTGCCATTAAAATAATTTAACATTATTTTTATTTGTGAAAAACTTTGAACGTACTAGAGGTGAAAAAGAGGAAAATTGAATTTGTAATTAATGTGCACAGTTTCAAATATTAGTAGATTAGGGATGATCAAGGATTTCAAAAGACCTATAACTCTTAGGCATAGGCTTAATTAATGCAAGACCTGAAATGCAAGACCTGAAACTATGAAATTGCTAGAAGACTACATAGGGGAAACACTTTAAGATGTTGGTGCAGGAAATCATTTTTGAAGTCCCTAAAAGTTCAAACAAGAAAAAAAAAAAAAAACTAGAAAATTGGGTTTATATCAAATTCAGAAGTTTCTGCCCAGTGAAGGAAACAATGGAATGAAGAGACATACCACAGAATGAGAGAAAATATTTGCCAGCTACTTATAACAAGGAATCAATATCCAGAATATATCAATAACTAAAAAAAAAAAAAAAAAAAAAAAAAAAAAAAACAAAAAACTCAACAACAGAAAAACAACCAGTTCATTAAGAAATGGACAAAGGACCCAAATAGAAAGCTCTCAAAAGATGTACAAATGGCCAACAAATATATGAAAACAAAATGCTTTATATCACTAGCCATCAAGGAAATGGAAATCAAGACCACAGTAAGATACCACTTCACCCCTGTCAGAATGGCTATTATCAAAAAGAAAGCCATAAATGCTGAGGAGAACGTGGGGAAAGGAGTCCTTATACAATGTCGGTAGGAATATAAATTAGGATAGTGAGTACGGAAAACAGTATGTAGCTTTCTTGAAAAACTAGAACTAGAACTGCCATATGATTCAGCAGTACCATTATTGAGTATATATTCCAAAAATATGAAATCATTGCATCAGATACCTGCTCTGCCATGTTTATTGCAGAACTGTTCACAACAGTGCAAATATGGAGTCAACCAAGATGTCCACTATCAGATGAATGAATAATGAAAATGGTGTATATACACAATGGACTATTATTCAGCCCATAGCAAAATGGATGCAACTGGAAGACATAATATTAAGTGAAATAAACCAGACACATAAAGACAAATCCCACACTTTCCCCTCCTAGGTGGGAGTAATACTACCAAACTACTATTTTTTTTTTTTTTTTTTGGACAGGCAGAGTGGACAGTGAGAGAGAGAGGTCTTCCTTTTGCCGTTGGTTCACCCTCCAATGAATGGCTGTTGCGGCTGTGCACTGCGGCCGGCGCATCGCGCTGATCTGATGGCAGGAGCCAGGTACTTATCCTGGTCTCCCATGTAGGTGCAGGGCCCAAGGATTTGGGCCATCCTCCACTGCACTCCTGGGCCATAGCAGAGAGCTGGCCTGGAAGAGGGGCAACCGGGACAGAATCCGGCGCCCTGACCGGGACTAGAACCCGGTGTGCCGGCGCCCCAAGGCGGAGGATTAGCCTAGTGAGCCATGGCGCAGGCCAAACTACTATTAATATTAAAAAAATCTCACTTGGGACATGAAATGGTGATTAGATTACTAGAGGCTGGGTAAGGTGGAGAGGCTAGAGGAAGTTTGGAAAAAATAATAGGGGAGGGGCCGGCATTATGGCACAGCGGATAAAGCCACAGCTTGTGATGCTTGCATTTGGAAGTTCAAGTCTCAGCTACTTCATTTCTTCTTGCTATCCACCTTCTTGCTAATGCACCTGAGAAACCAGTGGTTGATGGCTCAAGTGCTTGGCCCATGACACCCATGTGGGAGACCTGGATGCAGTTTTTGGCTCCTGGCTTCCACCTGGTCCAGCCCTGGCTGTTGTGATTATTTGAAGAGTGAACCAGGGCATGGAAGACATTTGCTCTCCCCTTCACTCCTGTCCGGTCCCGTCCCGTCCCCTCCCCTCCCCTCCCCTCAATTCCCTTCCCTTCTCCTCCTCTCCCCTCCCCTTCCCTCCCTTCCCCTCCCCTTCCCTTCCCTCTCCTCTCCTCTTCTCATTTTCTCTCTCCTTCTCTTTGAGCCTTTCAAATAGACAATTATTTTAAAAATTAGGGAAAGTAGATGTAGTTCATTAATTGTAACAAATATATCTTACTAATATGAGATGTTAATAATAGGGGAAGCTAGATATGGGATATATGGGAAGTTTTACTACCATTTAACAATATCTTTTTTAGAACATTTAAAAGCATCCTAAAATTAAATTTCATTTAAAAGAAAAAAATCAAATTACAGATGATAAAAAGAAACGAAATATTTGTAAATAACATGTGATATTTAGCCTCAGTGTGGAAAATAGTGAAGACAATAGTAACCTGGGGGGGGGGGGTCTGGTTTGTGTGAAGGACAGCAGCTCAGCTGCTGGGATTGCTAGATCATAAGGATAGTCTATTTCCTATTTGCAGGTTTTTATTTTTAAAAAAGAAATCTCTGCACTGCTTTCTACAATGGCTGCACTAATTTACATTCCTTCCAATAGTGCATAAAAGTTCCCCATTCTATACATCTTCCCCAGCATTTGTTACTTTCTGTTTTTTTGGATAGAAGCCATTCTGATTGGGGTGAGGTGAAATCTAAAGGGTCATAAGATACTACAATAAAAACTGAATGCTAACAAACTGGAAAGCCTCAAAGAACTATATAAATTCCTGGATACCTATAACCTACCAATATTAAAAAAGAAGATTTAGAAAATCTAAACAGACTCATACCAAATAACATGATTGAATCAGTAATTAAGACTTCCCTCAAGGAAAAATCCAAGATCTGATGGCTTTGCAAAACATTTAAAAAGGAACTAACTCCAATGCTTTTCAAACTGATCTATAATATTGAAAAATATGGAACATTGCCAAATTCTTTGTATGAAGCCAGTATCACTCTGATTCCAAAAGTGAAAAAAGATACATGATGAAAAGAAAACTACAGAATTATATACTTGATAAACATAGATGCAAAAATTTTCAACAGAATATTAGCAAGCCACATGAAAAAGACGATATGTCCTGATCAAGTGGGATTTATCCAAGAGACACAAGGGTAGTTTAAAATTAGCAAATCAATAAACATAATAAATCCTATAAAAATGAAGGACAAAAATCCCATGGTCATCTGAATAGATGTGGAGAAATTATTTCATAAGATTCAACACAATTATTCTTAGGTGTTTAAATTTTAATTGAAAAGTGATCCCTGTTAGGAATTTCAGAAAACATTATGCTGAGTGAAATAAGTCAATCCCAAAGGGACAAATACCACTTGTTCTCCCTGATACGTGACAACTACAGAGCACCAAAAAGGAAACCTGTTAAAGTGAAATGAACACTATGAGAAGCGGTGACTTGATCAGCCCCTCACCCTGACTGCTGATGAGCAGCTTAAAATGTTATCCCTCTTAGTATTTTTTTTGTTTGTTTGTTCTACTTAATACTTTTGGTTGAATACTGTAATCAATACACAATTCTTCTTAAGTGCTGAAACTTAACTGAAAAGTGATCCCTGTGAAATGTAAGAGTGGGAATAAGAGAGGGAAGAGATGTGCAATTTGGGACATGCTCAAGCTGACTTACCTCAAACGGTAGAGTTAGAAACATACCAGGGGATTCCAATTCAATCCCATCAAGGTGGCATATACCAATGTCATCTCACTAGTCCCAGTGATCAATTTCAGTTCACAATTGATCATAATGATAGGACTAAGAACCAAAGGGATCACATAAACAAGAATAGTGTCTGCAAATACTAGCTGATAGAATCAAAAAGGGAGAGAATGATCCAACAAGGGAAGTGAGATACACAGCAGACCCATAGAATGGCGGATGTCCTAAACAGCACTCTGGCCTGAGAATCAGCCCTTAAGGCATGCGGATCTGGCTGAAAAGCCCATGAGAGTATTTCAGGCATGGAAAGCGAAGACACTCTGGGGAAAAAAAAAGAAAAAAAAAAAAAAAAAAACTAAATGAAGGATCTCTGCGAGTGAGATCCCAGTGGAAAGAACGGGTCATCAAAGAAGGAGATACCTTTCTCTGAAGGGAGGAGAGAACTTCCACTTTGACCATGGCCTTGTCTAAATATGATCAGAGTCGGTGAACTCAGGGGGCTTCCATAACCTCGGCAGCTCATGACAAGAGCCTAGGGTGATTACTGATGCCATAAGCAAGAGTGTCAATTTGTTAAGTTAACAACAGGAGTCACTGTGCACTTACTCCTCATGTAGGATCTCTGTCCTTAGTGTGCTGTACATTGAGATTTAATGCTATAACTGGTACTCAAACAGTATTTTTCACTTTATGTTTCTGTGTGGGAGCAAACTGTTGAAATCTTTACTCAATGTATGCTAAACTGATCTCCTGTATATAAAGAGAAACGAAAATGAATCTTGATGTGAATGGAAGGGTAGAGGGAGTGGGAAAGGGGAGGGTTGCGGGTGGGAGGGACATTATGGGGGGAAGGCATTGTAATCCATAAGCTGTACTTTGGAAATTTATATTCATTAAATAAAAGTTAAAAAAAAATAAAAAAAGAAAAAAGAAAAAAAAAGATTCAATATTCCTTCTTGATTAAAACCTACCACAAATTAGGTATGGAAGGAACATACCTCAAAACAATGAAGGCTTTATATGACAAACAAACAGTCAATATAATACTGAGGGGAAAAACTGAAAGCGAATCCCCTCAGACGTAAAACACTAGGCTGTCCACTTCCACCACTTCTACTCCGTATGGCACTACGTATATTAGCAAAAGGAATTAGGTAGGAGAAAGAAATAAAGGGCATCAAAACTGGAAAGAATGAATTGAAAATATACATGTTGACAGAGGACATGATGTTTTACATGGAAAAGCCTAACACTCCACCCAAAAAGCTATTAGAACCAACAAACCAATTCAAAAATTTGTGGGTTACAAAAAGCAGTAGTTCTTTTATAGGCTAGTGATGAATTTACCAAAGACAGATTGAAAGAAATCCTATTCACAATTGCCAAAAATGTCCAATATTTAGGAATAAATTTAACCAAAGAATTGAGAGATCTTGATGATGAAAGTTGTAAAGCATTCATGAAGAAGTTATCAAGCACACATACACATAAAATGGAAAATATATCTGGCTAATGGATTGGAAGTAGTAACATAATTAAAATTTCTGTACTGCTTTTTTTAAAAAAATATTTATTTGAAAGGCAGAGTTACAGAGGCAGAGACAGAGAGACAGAAAAAGAGAGAAAGAGAGAGAGAGAAAGAGTGAGAGAGAGAGAGAGAGAGAGGTCTTCCATCTGATGGTTCACTCCCCAGATGGCCACAATGGAGCTGGATCTTCTTCCAGATCTCCCTACATGGGTGCAGGGGCCCAAGGTCTTTGGTCATCTTCTATGGCTTTCCCAGGCCATGGCAGAGAGCTCGATTGGAAGTGGATCAGCCAGGACTCGAATAGGTGCCCATATGGGATGTCAGCACTGCAGGCGGCAGCTTCACCTGCTATGCCACAGTGCCGGCCCCAATATCTATACTACTTGTGGCAATCTACAGATTTAATGCAATTTCTATCATAATACCAATGACATTCATTACTGAATTAGAAGAACAATCCTGACATTCATATGGAATCACCAAAGATACGGAATAGCCAAAGAGCCTGAGCCAAATAATCAAGCTGACTTCAAAGCATGCTAAAATATACTGTACTGGCATAAATAAGGACACACAGATCACTGGAACAGAATAGGAAGCCCAGATATCAATCTACATACATACAGCCAACTGGTGTTTGACAGAGTGCCCAGATCAGACATTAGATAAAGGTAAGTATCTTTAATAAGTGGCCCTGCAAATACTGGATTTATATGTGTAAAATAATCAAATTTGACCCATATCTCTCACCATATATAAAATTCAACTCAGAACAGATCAAAGACCTCAATTTGAAACTAGAGGCCATGAACGTGCTGGAAAAAAAAAACGTAGGGGAAAAACTTCAAGACACTGGAGTAGGTGATTACTTCTTAGATAAGACCTCAAAGCATAGGTAACAAAATCAAAACTACATAAACGGGATTTAATATAACTCAGAAGCTTCTGCGTAGCAAAAGAAATAATCAGTAGGTTCAAGAGTCATCCAACAGATTGGGAAAAAAGCATTTGTAAGCTTCCTGACATAAGATTAATACCCAGAATATATAAGAAACTCAAAAAGCTCAACAAAAAACAGCCAATCCAGTTAAGAAATGGGCAAAGGACCTCAATAAACAGTTCTCAAAAGAAGAAACACAAATGGCCAACTAACATATGAAAAAATTCTCAACATCACTAGCCATAATGGAACTACAAATCAAAACAACAGAAAATTCGAATATTCCTAACAAATTTTGAAAATTATTAAGAAATTACAGATTATAACCAATTCTTAGAGAATTCTTAACAAAATGCTTAGTATAATTTCTAAAAGTCATTTTTTTTCATATATGTATTTTAAGTTGAGACAAAGAAACATGAAGACTGCTAATTTTCCTCTATTAATTTTATTCAATTTTTTTTTAATTTCCACAAAAGCTATACTACTTGGAAATATAGTTTTATGAGAATTATAAAGAGATAAATGCATATTTTAGTGTTTTGTTTTCCAAAGCAAGTAGTTAGAGATTTCTAATATTTATTCATGTCTAAACAAAGCATGAAGATTTATTTATAACACAAGATTTGAATTTTAAGAAAAAACTGACTCTTCATTAAAATTTTGTCAAAAAGCTAAAAAAAAGTTCTACAATGTCTGCATTCTTAGGTTCCTTCACATATATATGACTTTCATAAAAATTTCCCAAAATAGAAATACTGTTGTGTGTTTTTTAATGTTAACCATATCAAAAGCTTCTAGATAGTAAACTATTCTTTCTTTTTTTTTTTTAATTTATTTGACAGATAGACAGCGAGAGAGAGACAGAGAGAAATGTCTTCCTTCTGTTGGTTCACTCCCCAAATGGCTGCTAAGGCCAGGGCTACGCCAATCCGAAGCCAGGAGCCAGGTGCTTACTCCTGGTCTCCCATGCAGGTGCAGGCACCCAAGCACTTGGGCCATCCTCCACTGCCCTCCCAGGCCACAGCTGAGAGCTGGACTGGAAGAGGAGCAGCCTGGACTAGATCCTGGTGTCCATATGGGATGCCGGCGCTGCAGGTGGAGGACTAGCCAAGTGAGCCACCACGGCACTGGCCCTAGTAAACTTTATTCTTACAAATTCACATTTTTTCCATTATTAGATGATGTCAAATTAATTTATTAAAAGTAATTATCTTTGAGTGTTAAAGCTCCCCTTCACTTGTATCTAGCTAATTTAAATAGGAATATTTTCTTAAATAACAGTGTTCACTTGTATATATTTTGCTTAGAATGAATGCTAAAAGTAGAGTTAGAAAAAAATCTATACATTTCTAAAAAATTTGTAGATGATTTTCTTTTGTCCTTTAATTATTTTATTTGCTTGAAAGACACAGAGACACAAAGATTGACAGACTAGGAAAGGTCTCTCATTTGGCGATTCACTCTTCAAATGTCTGCAAGTGCTGGGGCTGTCAGGAGTCAGGAACACAATTAAAATCTCCCATGTGGGAGGCAGGGATCCAAGTACTAAGTGATCACTTGCTGTCTTCCAGGGCCTGTATTAGCATGAAGCTGGAATTGGGAGCAGTGTCAGGGCCCAAACCCAAAGACTGATACAATGCAGGCATCTCAAGTACTATCTTAACCTCTGCACCAAATGACTGTTCCATCTTTTGATTTTTTAGACAGTTTTTCTAGTTCACTGTCCAGCTGTGGTATATGAAGTTATATTTATCCCAACTCACTTTACTGAAAAAAAGTAATTTTTTCATTTGGATGGAGGTATTAGAAATTGTCATCTTTGATAATTTGATTTGCGACAATTCTTACTAGATTTTAATTCCTATCATCTTACTCTAGTTTGCATATAGACTAGAATATATGTTTCTGAAGCTTGGATTTTTCCATGTTGTATGTATTGCTCTATTCCAGATCCTAGAATAATAACTGGTGTGTGTATTCTATATAAACTGTAAGTGAATAATCAACACACATGCGACAGAGTTAATTTAATCATTACATGGAAAATGTCAGATACATAGCTATGACTGGAAGAGAAACCTGGTGGTTGAGAGATGGGACCAGTAATTTTCGTCTTGTTCCACCAAGGCAGCTAGCAGTGGAAAATGACAGTGATTAGGAAAGATCTAGGGGCCAGCAATACGGGCCATGCAACCTGCTATGTGTATTTGTTAGTCTTGTCAGCAGTCTCCTGCATTGAATCAATATTGTATCTCATGCCACTGACATGAAAGGATTTAGAAGTGTGTGACTACAATGCAAGGAGTGTATTTCAAGAGGAATAGGGAAGACACCTGAAATATGTATAGAGAAGAGACACTAAATCAGGCAACAAAATACTGAGTAGACCTAATTAAACTGATTTTTATTAGTAAGAGGTCAAACTCACTAAAATTTTGAGAAGACATCTTTAGTGACAAATTTTGCCAATAATGACTTTGGAGAAAAAAATCGAAGTGTGATCTTTCTGTACTACATTTACATTTGAAATACCAGGTGAGTCATGCTGCAGTGTACCAATACCCAACACTATGATAGTAAACCCTGCTCCTCAAGTTATCTTTTCATTAGGAAGAATATTTCAACCAAGCAGAGGATACAAAGGCCTGGGACAAATGAAAATATTATTCCTTCCAGTTTTATGTTTTTATGCCATGACATGTCTGTACTTACAGCTATTATGATTCTTGGTCTACATATGTCCCTGATCGCACTAACAGGGAAAGACTAGAAAATTTTTGCTAGTAAGTAATTCAAAGTATTATGTCACTATGCCAGTATATAATAACTGTTTGAAATTATATAATTTTTAACTGTCCTACAGGCTAAGGACATGTAACACTGTAAAGAGTTGCTTTATGAGCAATTAAGTCAATAAATACTTTATTGTTGTCTATTTCTTTCACATGTAGCATATGTGCAGTATAGCCAAAAAATAAATACATTCTATTAAGTCAGGTGTATAGCTTTGTTCTACAGGAAAAGTAAATTTCTAAATAATTCTGACCTGAAATTGCTCTTCAATCGTCTTTAACTTCTCACTCAACTTTAAAGAAACCAATTCATAGACATGAGTTACACTAGTTAATGTAAAATCATGTAGCACTGCAACTGGGAACTTCCAGCCTTAGAATATTATGTGTGTGTATTTGTGTGTATGTTTACATTTTAAATATTTATGCATGTTAATTACATCATTTTAGATTAATTTGGCTTTTCAAATACATGTGAGATAAGGACTGCATCATATGAGAGATAAGGGCTACCTTGGAATTAAAAGTAGATATTTTATTATTTTTTAAAAAAACATAGATTTCAGTACAAGTTTATATAGATGTCAAATCTTGAGAAACTCACTTGACCTTTTTCTTCTTGATGACATGGTGGCTAAATTAGAATAACAATTGTTAGTGACTAAAATTTCCAGTGATACTTGCAGCTTTTTGATCTTATTATTTAGTCTAAGAACATGAGAAAAATTGAACTTTCTGCATGTGCTCTTCTGCTAAATCACTTTCTAATCAATGTGTTCACACAAAGGCACTGTTTGAAGAAATTAAGCAAACCATGTCCTGAATCAACAGAGTTTCCTTTCGTTCTGTCACAGAATCTTAGGTCAGATGCTCAGCTGCTTGAGTATCTTTTGTCTACATGCCATGAGACCACTGATACACAGAAGAATCACAGCCCAAAGAAATCTTTCTAAAGAAGAGCTTACGATTTATCCTTCAAATTGAATTTAGTCTCTCAAAATCATTCAGACCTGATTTTGATAATTTTTCTGAACAATAAAATACATCATTCCTATTTTCTCTACACTAATAACTGACAGGTTTTGTTAGACTCACTTTATGTATGTTCTCTAGAATTTCAGTCCTTTAAAAGAAGTAACTCTTTCAATTTTATTTTGATGTCTAAATTTATTTAATATCTCTAGTTATTTATTTAAAAAAGCTACAGTTCCTTTTTGCAAGTTTTTATTCTATTATTTAATATTGAATAAAGATGTGATTAATGAATTTGCACAAGCAATTAGTGTTTTTCAAGCAAACCTAGCATTATGAATTGATTCTGTTCAGAGTCTTCAATTTCTCTCTTGCTGACAGATTAGGGATGCTGATTCTGTTGTTGGCAGATAATCTCTTTCCTATATACTTACCATCACCGTAGTAAACACATTAACATATTTATATACATATTTCATCTTAATGCTAGTGAAATGTTTTGGAACCATACAACCTTACTGTATCACACACTGGTTAAAAATACATCTGCATTTATAAAAGAAGCTATTTAGAGAGCTGGATATTTTTAGAAACATATATTTCTAAGTCTACTGTAAACATATACTATAAACTGCATTGTCATGGAACTTTGGATAAGAAAAAGATGTTTTTGATGAAATTTTTATTACCTATTCACACATATACACAACACACACACACGCACACACACACACTTTGTCCGAAAATGATTCTGTAATAGTTATCTCAATATATAAAATAAATAGCAAGTTTATTTTAAAAATTAATTAAGAAGGAATTATGTCAGTACTTATGCCTCATGGTACATCAATTTTATTTGCTTTTACCAAGATATTTTTCAGAAGTTAGTATAAAAAATTAATATTATTAGAGAAATTCATGACAGTTCCCATTTGAATTGTAGTTTCTCATAAGCTTGTCTGGGAAGAGGAAACCCAAAACACAGTAGTTAATATGCTTCAAATTTTCTAAATTTAATTGATTATTGGTTCTTCTGCTTTGTGACTTATTAGGTGCTTTAAAAAATCCAGAAAATTGAGTTAAATATTTAGCACACCAAATATAAAAACAATGGTTTTTATTATGTAAACTAATTATTGTAGCCATCATGTTCAAAATAAGATTTATTGTATTCTGAATATCCTACACATTCTTAGTATGTATAATAAATAATGTTCTTTGTAATAATTCTTTTCTAAGATATAGTTAGCTCTAATTTCTCTATACTTTTACTTTCATTCAAAATTGGAAAGCAAACAAGCAGACTTTGGTTCAAGGCACTCAGCTTAGAACTCTAATTTAAACTACAGAGAGGCAATGTGCACCAGTGGCATCCCAAGTAGAGTGAATGTCAGCATGACTTCTAATCCAGATTCCAAAATAATTACTGTATGAATTTTAGCAAAGACTTTTTTCTGTCAGCTTTTTCATTGGGGAACTAATTTGAAAGGACTGAACACCTACATATCTTTCAAATTCAAAATTATAGAACTCTATTTGATAATATTTAATTCTTTTCAAGAATTTAACTTAATTTAACATTTAATTCTTTTTAAGAAATCTTCCAACTATTTGAGATACTCACCTGAAATTCAACTGTTTAGTGATGTGACAAGATATTTGCATGTGATTATTAGTTTCAGCTACCATAATGACACCAGGGGGAGCTCTAGTACTGTTTTTTTTAAAATGTTTGCTATAAATTTAGGGAAGGTATTCATTTTTAAATAAGTTGTAAAAATTAATATGTAAATGTGATAAGCCTCCAAATACAATAGTACCACTGCATTGAGCATGCGTGATCAAAGTGCCAGTACAGTAGTGAATCTTGTCAATCATCATCAAAAAATCTATCTTTGGAGAACTAGAGTTCATGATTATTCCAAAGCTCCTTGAATTATAGGAATTTAAGACATATAGGGTGTATATACCTGTGTGTATGTGTGTGTGTACACATTGCAATTTAATGAGAAAGAAACAGAATTGTCAACATGTTCATAATATTTAATAGTGGTCACAGAAGCACATTTATTCTCTACAGATAGAATCATTTTTTCCAATATTTTGTGAGAATTCTTTTCAATTTGACTTAGCACAATGTGAAATTATCCATGTAAAAGTATCCAAATATTGTTAAATTTTCAATATTTCTTATCCAGAACAGTATAATGCCAATATCACTACAGAAATGTTAAATGATATTACCTGCAATAGTTAAAATCTTTCTTATACATGGAAGCTGATCCGTCATCAGGGATCAAGATGAACACTGAAATGTTCATTATAATTTTCATATAAATGTTTCATTATAATGAAAACTTGGGGGTAGAAATTTGACCCTAGTGGGGAGTGTTTGGCCTAACTGGTAAAGATGTTGATTAAGACTACATTCAGCATTGGAGTGCCTGGGTTGGGGTCGTTCTTCTACTCCCAATTCAAGATCTCTGCTGATGCAGAGAGGCAGTGGTGATGGCCCAAGTAATCGGTTCCTTGCACCAACTTGGCAGACCTGGATTCAGTTCCTGGCTTTGGGATTTGGCCAGGTCTGCTCAGCCCAATGCAGTCATTTGCTGGGAGAACCACAGTTAAGACCTCTTTCTTTTCCTCCCTCTCTTTCTCTCTCTTTGTCCAATTCTTGAAATTTATAATTAAATATATGAAAAGTTATATTTGAAAAATACATGTTCTTTGAAATATAGCTGTAAACATTAATTTGGGAATTTCTCCATGTCTTTCTCCTAAATATAATAAAGTATAGCAGGTCCTATAGGACTAGTGAGTTTATCTACCCTACATGATTTTTTATCACTTCTATATCTTTTTGATTAATTGATCCTTTTTTTCATTACTTAGTGTACTTCTTTGTTTTTTGTGGCAGTTTTTTATTTAAAGCTATGTTTTTCTGACATTAGTGTAGCCACTCCTGCTTCCTTTTAGTTATTACTGGTGTAGAATATCTTTTTCCATCCCTGCACTTTTGGCCTATATGTGTCATTAAATTTAAAGTGAGTCTCATGTAGCCATGTCTTGTTTTATTATATTTTAAGCCTTTTTATGGATTTTCACTTGCAAATTTAATCTATTGACATTCAAAGTAATTATTTACAAGTAAGGAGTTCTTGTGGCTATTTTATTCATTAATACCAATGCTATTTGTAGTTATTTTAGTCTTCTTTTCTTCTTTTGCTACCTTTCATTTTTTGATAGTGGTATTTTTATACCTTTTTTCTTTTCTATATATATTTATATACACACACATACATATATATTAAGTATTATTTTGAAAGAGTAACAGAGAGAGAGAGAGAGAGAGAGAGAGAATCTTGCATCTGCTGATTCACTCCCCAGATGACCACAACAGCCAGCACTGGGCCAGGCTGAAGACAGGAGCCAGGAGCTTCAACAAGTTCTACATGGATGCCAGGGGCCAAAACCCTTGAGCTGTCTTCCACTGTATTTCTCAGGTCATTGGCATGGAGCAGGATTAGAAGTAGAGCAGCCAAAACACAAACTGGCTCCCATATAAGATGCACTTTACTTGTTATGCCACAATGTCAGTCCCTACTCTGTATATTTTTTAAGATTTATTTATTAATTTGAAATGCAGAGCAAGATAAAGGGAGAGACATTGTGTGTGAGTCTGTGTGTGTTTAAGAGAGACAGACAAGCTGCTGGGATTTCCTGCCCCTCTCATGTTTGTGGGCTTCCCCTATGCATTCTCCATGTGCCAGTTAATCTGTCTACTCTGAGCTGAGTAAGACAGAAAGGGTTTCTTGAGAAGCACCCAAAAAGCTAGGGGTATCAGACACTTCATTCGGTCTTTCCCCAAGAGAGATATCATGGACCAGGTGGACCTCTGTTATCACTGAGCAGAGGTGACATGGGTGAGAGTTGACACAGATAAAGTAAAATTGCTACTCTTGTCCATTTCAAAGATGTTTATCCAAGTTTGTGGCCTCCAATGGGGTATTACATAGTTTTAACTAGGTTCTACATTTCCGTAACATTTTGAATTGAATGATTGTTTTATCAATGTCAATGGGTACAGACGCAGGGAGAGCTTCCTATTTTGAGGCCTTTCTAAAACCACTCTCCAGGGACTGGTGTTGTGGCACAGTGAATAAAGCCCTGCCTTCTGCAGTGCCAGCATCCCATATGGGCACCCTTTCAAGTCACTGCTGCTCCACTTCCCATTCAGCTCCCTGCTAATGGCCTGGGAAAAAACAGAAGATGCCCCAAGTGCTTGGGCCCCTGCACCCATGTGGGAGACCCAGATAAAGCTCCTGGTTCCTGGCTTTGGCCTGGTCCTGCCCCAGCTGTTGTGACCATTAGGGGAGTGAACCAGCAGATGGAAACTCGCTCTCTCTCTCTCTCTCTCTCCCTTTTTCTTTCTTTCTTTCTTTCTCCCTCTTTCTCCTCTCTCTCTCTCTTTCTCTCTTTCCCTCTGTCTGTGTTAACTCTCAAATTCAAATAAATAAGTAAATCTTTTTAAAAAATTACTCTGCAGCGCACACTTTTATTAATGATTATAATGTATCTAATATGAAATTATCAAATTTTTAATTAATGTGTTTGGGTGTTTTTAAATTTTTTTTCCAGTATTATACTAGGAAATTCTTGTTGACTGTGTAAGTTTGTTATTAAATCATTAGCTTTAGCCATTATAAGTGAAATAATGCAGGAATTGAAATATTGATTCAACATCAAAGTTTAGAACAAGTATGCAGTCAAGTATGGCAATCTTTTACCATATGGCTTCTAGACAATAGTTTCTTTCACTTCATATGCAGAAGAGAACTTGGGCTCCATGATTTGCTTTTCAAATGAGGCCTGAAATTGAACATTACATCATGGAAGAAACCCCAACAGGCTACTCTGTCCTTCCTACTCCCTTTCCTAGTATCAAAGTAAATATACAGCAATTCAATTTATAGCTGATTTGGCCAAATTGAAAACTGAACTATTTAAAAAATTTTCAGTAATCTTTTTTCTCAACACCTGCACACATTTTTTTTTTTTCAAAAAATCAATCCTTTTTTAAAAATAGTTTACATAGCAGATATAGAATCTCCTTTAAAAAAGAAAGGAGTTGATTTCTGTCTGTATGTAGAGTCTAAATGCAGTCATCTCTGCAAATGACCTGACTGCTTGATGACTTTCTGAGTATGATTTTCTGAATCCCCCATGTTGAGTTTAAACCTACTTATCCTTGTTCTGAGCCTGAGGGGAAGAGATGACATCTGGCCACTAGCCTTCACATAATTACCCTTCATATGAGAAGATTGCAAGATTGTGACTTTGCCTTCTGTTTATGTTGAACCACTAAAATCCAATTTTATATCTTTTCATTATGAAATGTATAAGAACACATTCTTGCTATGTTGGGTTGATATAAATAATGATGGGAATAGGATATTAAGAAATAGGGAAGTTCAGACCACAAGTGATTTTTGTTGCTAAACAAAACCCCAAATCAAGGCAGGTATTATCTGAGTATATTTAAACAAGGTCTCCAATTTAAGTATAATGTTCAAATAAGAAGAAATGTAGACTAGAGTAGATTTTTGATTTTCAATGTCTAAATATTTCTGTAAGGAATAAAAGATGTAAACATCATTTTCAAATATATCTAATACAACTCCACAAGATATTTAAAAACTGTTAATTTATAACTGAGATCTAAAATTAGAAATTATCAAAAATAATTTATAAAAAACGACAGGTCACCTGGCATTTTCAAAATACACTAGCCGAAACAAGCTTCATAATAGCAAATACTAAGAGGGTAATTGAATAGCCTATTTAAGCCAGTTTGAAATTTAAAAATCCTGAAAATCAGAAGGACAAGAAATGTTTTTCACTGAAGTTCTGTTCTAGGTACAGTATCATGCAGTTATGACATTTGTGCCCCAGGAAATATTTAATAATAGAGTTTATTTGCAGCAGTTTTGCTTACAGAGGAAATACAAAGGAACTTCAAATGTATGCAGAGAATGAAATTATATGTTTATTTTGGTGCAAAAACATTTCAAAATCTATGCATAGTTTTTTTCATAATATACATCTTTTAGAGATTTATTTTTATTTATTTGAAAGGCAGAGTTGTATAGAGAGAGGAACGGAGAGAGAGAGAGAGATCTTCTATGTGCTGGTTCACTCCTCAGATGGCCGGAAAAACCAGGGCTGAACCAGAATCAAGCCAGAAGCCAGAAGATTCCTCTACCTGGGTGAAGAGGCCTAAGCACTTGGGCCGTCCTCCACTGCTTTCCCAAGTGCATAAGCAGTGGAGCAGCCAGGCCTTGAATGGGCACTCATATGGGATGCCAGTGTTGCAGGTCGTCGCTTTACCTGCTATGCCACAACTCATGCCCCCATAATAGGCATTTTTCATGAACTTTTTGAAGAACTCTCACATACTCTAATAAGCTTGCTCTAATTAGTTGGGTCTCTGGGAAGCAGAGATGGAGATTAATATGCAGTAGTTTTATTAGCAATGTTCTCAAGATCAACATCTGAGAAATGAAAGGAAAGAAGATTAGGCAAAGGATGCAATAAAACAATGATAACATTGTGGTGGACATTTCAACCAATCATATAAGTAATTCTCAAAAAGGACAGGACTTCAAAGCCATCCCAAGATTGGGAAGACAGTCAACCACTTGGACAACCATATGGATTAGTTATTTGTTGGAGGGTGCCCCTGTAGGGGGTGAATGATAGCCAAGAGCTCCAAAAATAGCAAATAAAAGGCTTTAGCAATGAGTAACTAACAGTAATCTGTGTTTGGGATATAAAAATCCAGTATTTTACTCTCCAAGTTATCTTTAGTGTTTCGTTGAATTCTCCATTTGACAAAAGACATATTTTTATTATATTTCATAATTTATTAGTTATTTGCAAAATTCACTTTAAAGAAATTGCATTGTGCTCAGTGGGTTAAGCCACTAATGGCAATGAGAATATCCCATATTTGAATGCCTTAGGGAGTGCTGGCTACTCATCTTCTAATCTAGCTTCCTGATAATGTGCCTTGGAAGGCAGTGGAAGATGGCCCAAATAGCTGGGTGCCTACTACCCATGCGGGAAATCAGGATAGTGTTCCTGGCTCCTGGCTTTAGCCTAACTCATCCTTGTCTGTTGTGGCCATTTGGGGGTAAACAGGAACACAGATCTCTCTATCTCTGTGTCTCTCTAAGGTTCTTTCTCTATCTCTTTCTCTCTCTGTTTTACTCTGTTGCCCTTCCTGCTCATACTTCTGCTCTTTCAAATAAATAAATATAGAAATCAATAAGTCCTTTTAAAAATTCTTCTTATAATACAGAGAACATATGCAATGCAGCTCCTGAATAAAATCCTAATTCAATGATAATACCTTTCTTACTCCCTCTCTTCCCCCACTTCCTTCCTTCCTTTTCTTCCTTTTTTAGTTTTTGAGATAACATATTTTAAATTTATATTATAGTCAACGGTTTAGTGTGTCATACTAACTAAAGAGTTCAACAGCAAAAAAATAAAAAGACCCTAGTTCAGCAGGTATATAGGCAAAGGTTATAACTAATAATCAGATGGAAAGATTACCACTTTACCCATATATAGTACATTTTAAAATAATCACAGATTATTTAAAACTATAGCACTATGATAGCATTCTGATCCATCGGTTTGGGAAGGATATTAAACAAATTTTGACAAAGTATAGTTATAGCCATACTGATATATTTCTTTCTTTTTTTGTTTTGGGATTTTTTTATTTTTAATTTTAGTACCCACATGTGAAGGACAACATGTGATATTTGTCTTTATGTTTCCAGCTTATTTCACTCAACGTGATATCCATCAGTTGCATCCATTTTGATGAAAATGGTAGAATTTCATTCTTTGTATAGCCAAATAATATCCCATTTTCTTTATTCAGTCATCTGATAATGGATACCCAGGTTGATTCCACATTTTGGCTGTTGTGAACAGTGCTGCTATAGAAATAGTGGTGCAGGTATCTCTTTGAAGCAATGTGTCCATTCCTTCTGAGTATATACACCATAGTGGAATTGCTGGATCATTTCCCAAGCTTATATTTAGGTTTTAAAGACATCTCTATACTCTTTTCACAGTGCTGCACTAATTTACATTCCCAACCATGTGTAGTAAGTGTTCTCCTTTCACCACTTCCTCACCAGAATTTGTTACTCTCTTGTCTTTTGTATTTTAACTATTCAGACATGGTGATAAATCATTATGGGTTTGATTTGCATTTCTCTGATGGCTAGTGTTGTTAAGAGTTTTTTCATAAATTTATTGCCATTTGTATTTCTTCTTTTGAGAATTGTCTTTGGAAGTCCTTTGCCAATTTCTTAACTGATTTTGTTGTGTTTTTTTTTTTTTTATTGAGCTTTTTGAGTTGCTGGTATATTCTAGATATTAATCCTTTGTCAGATACATAGCTTGCAAATTTTTCTCTTTTTGCTGAATGTCTCTTCACTCTGTTGATTGTTTCCTTTGCTGTGCAGAAGCATCTGCATTTGATAGAATCCCGTTTATCTAGTTTTGCTTTTGTGCCTGTCCTTTGGGAGTCTTATCCAAGAACTCGTCACCAACACCAATGCCTTGAAATGTTTCTCCTATGTTTTCTTCCAGCAACTTCCTACTGTCTGTGTTAAATTTAGGTCTTTGAGGCATTGAATTGACTTTTTGCATATGTTGAGAGGAAAGCATCTAATTACATTCTTCTGCATATATGCATCCAGTTTTGCCAGCATCACTTATTGAAGTAATTATCCTTACTCCAGTGTATTTTCTGGGAAGTTTTGTCAAAAAGCAGTTGGCTGTACAGGTATATGGATTAATTTCTGAGCTCTCTATTCTTTTCCAATGATCTATATGTTGGTTTTTATTTCAGCACCACCCTGTTGTAATTACTTATACTTTTGTAGTACGCTTTGAAGTCAGGTATTGTGATGCCTCCAGCTTGATTTTTTATCCCCAATCATGATCACTTCATTTATTTTGAATGTTTTGTGATTCCATATGAATTTTAGGACTTTTTTTTCTAAAGAATGGCACTAATGTTTTCATAGAGAATGAATTAGATCTGAAGATAGCTTTAGGTAGCATAGACATTTTAATTATATTGATTCTTCCAGTCCACATGCAAAGAATATTTTTCCATTTTGTGTATGTGATTGTGTCCTTGATGATTTCTTTCTTCAGTGTTTTAGAACTTGCATTATAGAGAGCTTTCATTTGTTTGGTTAAATTGATTCCTAAATATTTTGATTTTTTGTTGCAATTGTGAATGGAATTTCTTCTTGGTTTTTGTTTCAGTGAGTTCACCATTTGTGTATAAAAAGACTACTGGCTTTCTTGGATACATATTTTGTAACCTACAACTTTACTGGATTGATTTATCAGTTCTATCCGCCTTTTGGTGGCATGTTTAGGTTTTTGCATGTTACAACATCTGTAAGCATGGATATTTTGACTTCCTCCTTTCCAGTTTTGAGTCAGTTTCTTTCTTCTCCCTAATTTCTCTTGCTAATATATCCAGTACCATATTGAGAAAAAGTGGTGGAAGTGTACATCCTTGTCTTTTTCCAGGTTGAGAGGAAATGTTTTCAGCTTTTCCCCATTCAGTATGATAGTAATTATTGGTTTGCCCAATATAACCTTTATAATTTTGAGGTAGGTTCCTTCTAAACTGAATTTGTGGAGGGTTTTAATTATGAACAGATGTTGAATTTTATAAAATGCTTTCTCCACATCTATTGAGATGATCATGTGGTTTTTGTTCTTCATTTTGATGATGTGATTTATGACATTTATTTATTTGTAAATGTTGAACCACCCTTGCATCTGGCATAAATTCCATTGATTTTTAATATGGTTTTGAATTTTCTTGGCTAATTTTTTTTTAAAAAGCTTTATTTATTTTCTTGAAATCAGAGTTACAGAGAGAAAGACAAACAGATTCCCAGAGCTCCACTTTCAATCCAGCTCCCTGCTAATGCACCTGGGAAATCTGTAGAAGATGACCCAAGTCCTTGGGCTCCTAGACCCACATGGGAGATCCAGAAGAAGCTCTTGGCTCCTGGCTTTAGCCTGGCCCAGCCCTGACCATTGTGGCCATTTGTGGAGTGAACCAGCGAATGGAAGATTTCTCTTTGTCTCTGTCTCTCCTGTATGTAATTTTGCCTTTTACATAAATAAATCTTTAAAAAAAGAAACAGAAAAAAAGAAATATTCCATCCACTTCTTCACTCCACAGATGGCCATGGCTGGGCTAGGCTGAATGCAGGATACAGGAGCGTCTTCTGGGTCTTCCACTTGGGCCATCTTCTGCTGCTTTTCCTAGTCCATTAGCAGTGAGCTAGGTTGCAAGTGGGGCAGCCAGGACATGAACTGGTGCCCATAAAGGATGCTGGCGTTGCAAGCAGTGTCTTCACCCCCTATGCCACAATGCTGGCCCTAGTTGGCTAGTATTTTGTTGAGAATTTTTGCATGCATGTTAATCAAGCATATAAGTCTATAGTTATGTGTTTTAAGACAGCAATATTTATAGAATATTCAAATAGCTTATAATTAATAGAAACTAAAAAATTAGCTATTTAGGTGAGTTGAAGGAGGATTCTGAGAGTAAAAGGTGATAACAGCTGGTATTTTAAAGTGTTTATAATATTTGTATATGTATATATATATCATATATGTTTTTAAAGATTTATTTGTTTGTTTGAAAGAACAACAGAGAAACAGGGAGAGACAGAGGTTGAGAGATCTTCCATCTGCTGGTTCATTCCCCAAATAGATGCAACAGCCAAGGCTGGACCAGGCTGAAGTCTGGTGTCAGGAACTCTATGTTGGTCTCCTACGTGGGTTACAGGGACACATGTACCTAAGCTGTCTTTCACTGCCTTCCCAGATGTATTAGTAGGGAATGAGATCAGAATTAGAGCATTTGGGATTTGAACCAACACTACGATATGGGACTCTGGCATCACAAACAGTTGCTTAACCTACTGTGCCACAATGACAGCTAAGCCATTTTTATAAAAATATATAGGGGTAAGTGTTTGTTGTAGTGGTTCAACCAGTGCTTGGAATGATTAGATCCTATCTAGTGATACCTAATTTTGAGTCCAATTCTGCTGTCCTTTCCAACTTTTTGCTAATTCCACCCTGGGAGGCAGCAGTTGATGGCTCAAGTACTTGGTTCCTTGCCACCCAAACAGCTGACCAAGATTGAGTTCCTGAATACCTGCTTTGGCCTTATCCAGCCCTAGCTTTTGCAAGCATTTGAAGAGTGAATCTGTCTCTCTGTCATTAAAATAAAATTAAATAAGTATATAAAGTTTTTAAAAGATTAACACATTTAACAAATTAACATAGTTGAACCTTGTTATAACTCAATTTCATAACCCTATATTATTATATGCTTTATATTTTTATATAATAATATAGTATAAATACTATTTAATGTAATATAGGATTGAAAATATTACATGCCCTGTACTATCCCTATTGTAAAGACAAGGAAATGAAATATATAAAGATCAATTAATTTTCCAATATTTCCACTTGGTGGGTCAAGTATCTAACTCAAATAGTCTGGCTCCAGCAAACGTGTTTAACCACTATACTATCTTGTTTCTCCATTAGAAAATTCTCATTACTTAGGGGCTGTGATTGATACTAGCTACTTTGTTAATATAAAATCATATAATTAGGATAAAAATAGAGTGTTTAAGTATAAAAACTAAGTAGCATAGCAACAATATTTCATAAGGGAAAACATATGCTTCTACATGTTGATTTGCTATAATATGATGCTATATGCCAACAAAATATGCTTGCTAGCTAGAGGAAACTGTTTCAAATGCATTAATTATGGTTCAGATCCATGTCAGAAGACAATATAATAGTATTGAATCGTGTGCCTCTTTATGATATCTACAATAATGTATTAATTGTAACATAAAAAATCAACAAACAAGAATATTTCTTAAGTATAGGTACTAAGAAAAATAAGGGCATGTAAGGACAACAAAAAGGATTATAAAATACAATTAGAAGGAATGAATTCAACTGTATATAGTTACCATCCTTTAAAACAATTGACCGTATATTTCATGAAGAAATATAAGTGAGGAATTTGAAAGTCCCCAACAGAAAAAATGCTAAAAGTACATGAATAGTTAATTATCCTGATTTTATTATACATTGTATATGCATATTGAATTATCTCACAGTGTCCCATAAATATGTTCAATTATTGTATACCAATTAAAATTTTTTTAAGAAATGAACAACTAAGAGTAACAGGGTGGGCCGGCACTGTGGCATAGCGGGTAAAGCCGCTGCTTGCAGTACTGGCATCCCATATAGCTTCCAGTTCAAGTTCTGGGGCTGCCCCACTTCTGATCCACCTCTCTGTTATGGCCTAGGAAAGCAGTAGAAGACGGCCCAAGTCCTTGGGCCTCTGCACCTGTGTGGGAGACCTGGAAGAAGCTCCTGGCTCCTGGCTTTGGGTTGGCACAGCTCTGGCTGTTGCAGCCATATAGGGAGTGAACCAGTGGATGGAAGACCTCTTTCTCTCACTGCCTCTGTCTCTTTGTAGCTCTTACTTTCAAATAAGTAAGTAAACCTTTAAAAAAAAGAAAAGAAAACAGGGGAGTAACTAGGTCTGTTAGTAACTATTATGTAGAGAAGTCTATAGATCAATGCTGTTTCACTCTTTATAGCAGAATTGGATGAACAGATAAAATATACATAGAACTTATTTTCATGTTACAGGAATTACCTTTCTTTTTCTGATGATGATACAATTAACTCAAACTGGATGTTGTGCAACATGTTAAAATTACTTTGCTCCCTTATGAATATGAATTCTTCTAGAATATGTATTATTAGAACAATTAATATATAACTAAAATTGTCATCAGAAACACATGTTACTGTAATTATGAGAATGAGGATTCCATACACGACAGAAGATTTCTAAGCAAGCTGATTTTCAAGACACGTATTGCATAATTTTTATTCTTCACCTTCATAGGCTTCTTAATTTTTTGATAAATCTAATTCTGTGTCCCATTTAAAAACCTGGCATTGAATTTCATTATGTAGTTTATATGTGACCTAATTAACACATTAGTATCCGTAAGTGTAAGAACCATTTACTTCTGCGAACGGGCCATCAAAGAAGGAGGTACCTTTCTCTGAAGGGAGAAGAGAACTTCCACTTTGACTATGAACTTATCTAAATAAGATTGGAGTTGGCAAACTCAAAAGGCTTCCATAGCCTTGGCAACTCATGACAAGAGCCTAGGGAGATTACTGACGCCATAAACAAGAGTGTCAAATTGTTAAGTCAACAACAGGAGTCACTGTGCACTTACTCCCCATGTAGGATCTCTGTCCTTAATGTGTTGCACAATGTGAATTGATGCTATAACTAGTACTCAAACAGTAGTTTACACTTTGTGTTTCTGTGTGGGTGCAAACTGTTGAAATCTTTACTTAATATATACTAAATTGGTCTTCTGTATATAAAGAGAATTGAAAATGAATCTTGATGTGAATAGAATGGGAGAGGAAGCGGGAAATGGGAGGGTTGTGGGTGGGAGGGAAGTTATGGGGGGGGCATTGGAATCTTTAAAAAAAAGAACTATTTACTTTTGCTTGCATCAGTGATGAAATGATCTATCATCACAAATATTTAATTTACCAACATTTATTTATACTTTGTGACAAGAAAAATTAGGAAAGTACAAAAAGAGGAAAAAATGACCACAAAAATTCTCTATTATCTGGAAGATTATGCATTCTACTCACATAAATGACACTCTAAGTTGGCATTTATTGTATCATTTATAATGTAATCTAAAATAAGGCTGGCGCCCCAGCTCAATAGGCTGATCCTCCGCCTGTGGCACTGGCACCCCGGGTTCTAGTCCCGATTGGGGCACCGGATTCTGTCCCAGTTGTCCCTCTTCCAGGCCAGCTCTCTGCTGTGGCCAGGGAGGGCAGTGGAGGATGGCCCAAGTGCTTGGGCCCTCCACCCGCATGGGAGACCAGGATAAACACCTGGCTCCTGGCTTCGGAGTGCGGTGCGCTGGCCGCAGAGCACCGGCCGCGGTGGCCATTGGAGGATGAACCAACGGCAAAGGAATACCTTTCTCTCTGTCTCTCTCTCTCACTGTCCACTCTGCCTGTCAAAAAAATAAATAAATAAAAATAATGTAATCTAAAATATTTCATTATAAACAGAGTTATGAGTTAACTTTAACCTACAACCTAAGGAAATATGTTTAACATTTAGTGTTTTAGGGCTGTTTGTGTATTCAAAGCTAATGATTCTGTGTGCCAATTTTATATCCTGCAACTTTACCAAACTCTTTTATGAGTTCCAATAGTGTCTTGGTGGAGTTTTTTGGTTCATTGACCTGTAGGATAGTGTCATATGTCATAATTTTACTTCCTCCTTCACAGTTTATATCCCTTTGATTTCTTTTTCTTGCCTAATTATGTGCCCAAAAGTTACAGAACTGTATTGAATAGCAATGGTAAAAGAGGACATTCTTGTCTGGTTTCAGATCTTAGGTGGAAATTCTTCTAACTTTTCAATTCAGTGTGATGCTGGCTGTGAGTTTGTCATATATTGCCTTGATTGTGTTGAGGAAAGTTACTTTTATTCCCAATCTGCTTAAACTTTTTATTATGAAATATGTTATATTTATCAGATATTTTTTTCTGCATCTGTTGAGATAATCATATGGCTTTTATTCTTTAATTTGTAATGTGATATGCTATATTATTGATTTGTATATGTTGAACCATCCCTGCATATCAGGGATAAATAACACTTGATCTTGGTGAATGATCATTCTTATTTGTTGTTGGATTCAATTAGCTAGTATTTTGTTGTGGACTTTTTTTCATATATGTTCATCAGCGATATTGGTCTATGTTTTTTTTGTTGTTGTTGTTGTATCTTTTTCTGGTTTTGGTATTAAGGTGATGCTGGCCTCACAGAACAGGTTTGGGAAGATTCCCTCCCTTCAATTTTTTTTAGTTCTTTGAGAAGAATTGAAATTAGTTCTACTTTAAATGTTTGGTAAAATTCAGTAGTGAAGATATCTGGTCCTGGGCTTTTCTTTTTGGGATGGTCTTTATTAATGATTCAACTTCCATCTTTGTTATTGTCCTATTTAGGTTTTCTATGCCTTCATAACTCAATTATGGTAAATTGTATGTATCAAGAAATCAATGCATTTCTTGTAAAATTTCCAATTTGTTGGCAGGTAGCTGTTTATAGTAATTCCTGATGACTCTTTTTATAACATCTCCTTTTTCATCTCTGATTATATTTGATTTTTGTCTACTTCTTTTTTTGGTTAGTTGGTTCAATGGCATATCAATTTTGTTTATTTTTTCAAAAACCCAATTCTTCATTTCACTGATCTTTCGTATCATTTCTTTGGGTTCAATTTTGTTTATTCTCTATTTTTTATTATTTCTTTTCCCCTATTAATTTGGGATTTGGTTTGTTGTTTTTCTAGGACTTTGAGGTGTATTGGTAGATAATTTATTTGATACCTTTACAATTTCTTGATGTAGGCACTAATTGCTCTAAATTTCCCTCTTAACACTGCTTTTGCTGTATCCCATAAGTTTTTGATGCATTGCTTTATCATCTTCATTCATTTCTAGGAATTTTTAAATTTATTTTATGACACTGTTCATTCAAGAGCATGTTGTTCAGTTTCCATGTATTTGCATATGTTCTAGAGATTCTTGTTAATTTCTGGCTGCATTTTATTGTGATCAGAAAAGATACAGAGTATGATTCCGTTTTTTAAAATTTGTGGAGATTTATTTTATGATATATCTTAGAAAAAGTCCCATACACTCATGCAAAGAATGTCTATTTTTAACTTGGGGTAAATATTATATTTATATATATATATATAAATTATGTAAATTTGATCCATAGCGTGGGTTAGCTCTGTAGTTTCTTTGTTGATTTCTTAGCTAGTTGAATTGTCCATCGATGCAAGGGGTGTTGAAATTCCCCATTATTCTTGTATTGGAGCATGTCTCCCTTTAGATTTATTTGTTTTATGTAGCCAGGTGCCTTGGCAGTGGGTACATATACATTTCCTATAGTCACATCTTCCCGTTGAATTGATCACTAAATCATTACATAATGCCCTTTTTTCTTTTAACAATTTTTGTGTTGAAGTCTATTTTGTCTGATATTTGGATGGCTATTGACTCTAGTTTTTGCTTTCTGTTACCTTGGAATATCTTTTTCCATGCTTTCACTTTCAGTCCATGTGTATCTTTGTTGGTGAGGTAGGCAGCAAATAGATGGATCTTGTTTTGTAATCCATTCAGCCAGTCTGTATTTTTCAATTGGGGATTTTTAACCATTTACATTCAAGGTTATTATTGATAGATAATGACTTGTTCCTGCCATTATTTTTCAATAAATATTCCTCTTAATTGTTTTGAATTTGCTTTGTACTTTTACTAGGAGATTTTCTACCTTCACATTCTTTCATGATGATGCCTATCTCTGTTTCTGTGTGTAGCACATCTTAAGTATCATTTGTAAGTCTGGATGAGTGTTGACAAATTCTTTCATGTTCTATTTGTTTTGGAACATCTTTATTTCACCTTCATTTATACATTAGAATTTTGTTGGGTAAAGTATTCTGTATGGGCAGGTTTGTTTTTTTTTTCTTTTAGGACTCAGACTGTGTTTCTCCATTCTCTCCTAGACTGTAGGGTTTCTATTGAGAAATCAGCTGTCAGTGTAATTGGAGAGCCACGGAAGGTAATCTAACATTTCTCTTGTGCATATTTTAGAATTTTTTTCTTTATATTTTACTTTGCACAATTTGATACAGTCAAACTTCTCTAACCTCTCCCTGGGAAATGCAATTCCTTCCCTTCTCTTCTGTTATCCTCCCATGGTCAAAATCAGCACATTTTTTCCCTATCAGCCATCTTGAATTTTGAGAGTTTTCTTTTATTGTTACTTTTATAATGAGTCTTCCTGATTTACAAATAATTGAATGGTGATAGACAGTACTTAAACATTTACTTTTTATCTCAGAAAATAGTAATTCTTAAACCTCAAAGTGAGAACACAAAACAGAGGAGTATGCTAAAATTATAAAATTTTATGTGAAATCCTTCTATTTATAATTCATTAACTCTGGTTAGAGGCTGGGAAAACAGCACAATACACAATCCAGATAATTCAAATTTAAATACAGGTGGTCATTGGATAATAGTTTGGGAAACATGGAGGGAGTCCAGAAAGTTTGTGCAAAAAATATAATTAAAAAGTAAGCTTAGGGTTTTTTTCATAATGTACATTTTTCATGAATTTTTCAAGATTCCTTGTAGATGGAACTCCCCAAAAATTGATTATGGTGAACACTGTTACAAAATTTTTAGCAAGTAAAAATGTAACACATTTGCAACTTTATATGAATGGATTAAAGACAAATCATTCCTTTGTTTCCTAAAGCATTTATTGATATTTCCATTGATTTATGTTAAGTGACCTTATGACAATTAACCTATAATAATTCCTAGGTCATGTACAAATATTTCTGTCTTGATGGGTTTGAATTTATAAGTAAGTTTCAAGTGCTTTTCAGTAGGAAACCTGTAATTATCCCTAAATGGTATTGTTTTGACATGGTAATTAAAATGCAGTCACTGATTTTTTTCAGATAATTCCATGATTCATAAATTCAACCTAAACAAAACCCTATCAAGATTGTTCTTGCTACATTAGCAATTCAGATTATCATCTCAATTTACATAACTGTTTATCCTTATTCTATTTCTAACTTATTATGTTCTATTTTTTGGTTCCATTCTCTTTTATTTGCAGCAGTGATTATTGCAATTGATCATAACAGCAAGTTGCAAATGAATCTGCTCAAAAGAAAATTTGGCAAAATCTACATATCTGCCCCAAATTCACTCATTTGCAAACAAACAAAACTTTTGACCTACCCAAAAATGAAAAAATAAAATAAAAGCCATTTAGAGTTTTACAAGTAAGGTATGAAACAGATAATTTTTAAATCAAATGCCTTATTATTAACTCCTTAACTTCTTAAAAACAAAGCTTCTAAAAGCAATACTAGTGAACTAATGAATTTTTACTTTAGATGTAAATTATCAAATTATTTATTTTTCAAAATTGCTTTGCAAAGGCGTGTGAGAGCTTACTGCACGCCATGTCTGGCACCCTGTGCATGTTCCCTACCGGTCTCCCACTCTAAGCAAGCTGCCCAGCTTCTGTGTCTCCACCTCAAGGACCTGAAGTTGCAGATGCTTGGAGTTAGTGAGTACATAATACATAGAAAGGGTACCAAATGATGGCAGGGAAGACTAAAAGTACAGGTAAGAAAAAGGCTCTGAAGAAAAAGTGCTTACCAAACTGAGAGAAATTGAATTAAAAATGATTTTGCAGTCTGTTGCTTCCACACACATAATTATGATTATGTAAAGTTTCAGGGGACGATCAACTATGCTTTTATAATAAGTTGGGTAGGCGAAAAAATCAGATTTGTGTTTGTTTCTGAACATATATGGTGCCAAGGGACATAAAGTGGCCCATACACTTTACATATTCATCCCTTACTATTTGTCAAGTTCTGAATTAGCAACTTGATACATGATACTGTAGGTGTTCGCAGTGTTTGAGCCCTGTTCCTTTTTATATTACCCCTGTTTTTGTAAGATCTGAAAGTCTTGAAATCAAACTGCTCCATTGGGAATACTTGCAAAAGATTTGGAAGGCAAAAGAGAACCTGAAGCCATCTTTCTCCTCCCACAACACAGGGTGTAATTGATAGAGCTTGTCAGATAATATAATGTTGCCATAGCAGCAGTGGTTTTGGTGGAAATTAAACCTCTTGAGGGGCAGATTCCTCTGACAATGGATGTTCTCTCACTAGGAAAACTTAGGAGGCCAATCTTAGAACTCAGGGACACTTCATTGCAATTTAGTCCTCCGTTCCTTAAAACAGCCGCTAAGCACTTAATTCCTCAGATAAAATTCTTTCTTTCCTAAATGCTGGAAGGTCATATTTTCCAATCTGTCTGACACAGATTCTTGTAAATAATGCTTTGTGGACAGAGTTTAGGCATGTTTAGACTATATTTAGACTTAATCATGTATAAAAGTTTTATCTTTTCCTCTAGAGGATACACAACACTTGGATTATCCCTAAACCAAAAGTATTATAATAAATGATTTCCTAAATTTTGGAAATCTTATAAGAAATCACTAACAAGAAGGTAAAGAATGCTTTAAAGATGGCACAAAATCAATTTTAAGAATAGTTCTCAAATTCACACCTTCATCTTTAAGAGGCCATGTAACCAGATTTACTTTTGTCTGAATAGTTTGGATAACATGTGTTTTAAGAAATTGAAATGCCATATTTCTAAAGAAAATAGATAACTCAATTTTTCATTTAGGCTAAATAAAAACAAAAATTTTCCCTACCATGCATACAGAGTTTTGCTAGACTTTAAATATTAGATCCATTAGCACTTTTGGTCTACTTTGCTAATGAAATGCTCCAAAGATATCCATGTAAATTATATCTGAGTAAAGAATACGAAAGAGAATCAGAATGAAGCATATGCACTTATTCTCAGACAGAATGTATTATATTTGATAAGAATTTCTGCAATGTTCTTTGGATAGTGTTGCTTTTACTTTTTTATCATAACCTGAATGTGCACAACAGGCAGTATTGTCTATATTCTTTAGGAACTCAAGATTATTTTCAAAGTCCTCATTTTCTCATTCTACAGCGTGACTCAAAGATCAAAAAATTGCATTCCCTTAGATGTTGTAATCATTAGGATACAAATTATTTGACAACTTGGTCATATAGCTGTAGTAACATGGATAGGCTCTGTTTCTGCACATACCCAGGATGTATGGCTCCATCAAACAAACAAATGGCAGTAATATAAGAACATGTGTTGTGAATGGGGCAGTTTAGCAAAGCATTAAATGATAATTTTGCTGGAGATTGCAGTAAAGTTAAAAAGTTCACGCATTGGGCCTGTTATGTTCCTGTAAACATTTGCAATTATAGGATTAAAGGATCATTTTCTCTTTTATGTCTTCCGTTTTACCACTTCAGGAACCATATTCTAACATTTAGCAGTGAATGATTATGGTCCAGAAGACAAGTACCTTTTATTTATTGTAATATGTTTTTTAAGGGAAGAGCAGAAGATAATTTATCTATGGTGAATGTGATAATTTGATTGTTTTGTTAACTGAAGCATCATATTATAGCTACTAATCTGAGTATGCATTTACAAATCAATGCTTGATTTTTTTCTTTAAAAATTTTTATGTATTTATATGAAAAAAGGGAAAAAGACTGACAAAAAGAGATCTTTCATCCATTCCTCACCCCCTAAATACCGACAGCAGGTCTGAGCCATGCTAAAGTCAGGTGAATGGAATTGAATCCTATGTTTCATGTTGGTTGCAGGAACCTATCTCTTGTTTTCTTGTTTTTTTTTTTTTTTTTTTTCTGAAGATCAACAGAGAAGTAAAATTTCTTTACATAAAAAAAATGAAACATTCAGGACAGAGCTAGGGCATGTATAAAAGAAACATGTAGACCATGAGGTTCAGGTCAGAACTGGAGTCATTTCTCCACGAAAGTCCCAATACAGGCACTGGCCCAGGTGCCCTTCTTGTCTTCACTTGGTATCTTTCCCATGGGGCTGTATGTTCTGTACCTCCCATCTGTTGGTGCTGTGAGTGCTATGCACTTTGTTTTCCTGTGACAGGACCTGACTCATCTCCACCTCTACCCTAGACTGGACAACAGAGGTTCTGGGAAAAAGAAATTAAATTGATCTACATAATAACATAAAAAAAAGGAGAACTGGAGGCAAAAATGATGGTGTCTGGGGTGGGGCTTAACTGAATATCCAAAGAGAGTGGAGCCTGAATATTGCCCATTTCCTTATCCTTTCTCGGAAATCTCAGAAATGCCAAGGAGTTAGGTTCATGACAGAAGCAGGTGTACCACCTTCGGCCATTTTACTGCAATGAGGTTATAATTAGCTAAAAGTCATGGCAGGGATATATCTGGAAGCCATATTGGCTTACTTTTAGCAGGGGTCAGTCGTAAGCAGCAAAATCACAGACACTGATTTTCCCCTTCATGGAAGTGGGGTGATTATAGGGGTTTGGGACATGCAAATGGGGCTGGAGTGCAGGGGATGCTGTAGGGAAGGGCTGGTGACAGCTTCTCCTTGCTCACTGCCTCCTTGCCTACATCCTCTCTTCCACCCCAAATCTCAGAGTTTTTTGTCCTGTAATCTTTATGCGAGTTTAAGGAAGGAAGGTCTGTCTTCTTTAACTTCATCATACTGTATCATAGTGTTATCCCTTACTAACTTATCTAGAGATTCTATAGGAGGGCTAGAGATTTGCCATTCATCATTGGTAATGACAGATCCCTGCATGAATGTCACCTTTATGCGAAACTGGTGAACTCTGAGGGAGGCAAATCTGATGACTAGGATGAGAATCCACAGGTGAAAAAGTAGCCAGAGTAAGAACTATGTCAGAGAAGGGAGAATATGTTTTACTGCTTCATAGGTAGTGAAAGCCAAGAGTTTCTCTTGCAAAAATCATGAACCCACTTAGCTAAGATGCCCACGACAGCAGACAGGTTTCTAAAACTGGCTTCATCATTGCTACTGAGATTTTTTTTTTTTTCCATACTGCATTATGGTACAAAAGTTTACCAGGGAGTTTTCCTGTCAATGGTGGTTTTCTAATAAAGAAGGGAAGGCATGTCAGCAGGGAAATACAATGGACTTAAATTCATATCTCTCCTTCAAAAAGTTTATTGAAAATGAAAAAAAAAAAAAATGATAAGAACAGATACTACACTTGATCTTAGCCAAAAGGCCGAGAACCGCTAATACTAACTGATAGAATTGAAAAGGGAGAGAACGATCCAACATGGGAAGCGGGATACACAGCAGACTCATAGATGTCCTAAACAGCACTCTGGCCTCAGAATCAGCCCTTAAGGCATTCGGATCTGGCTGAAGAGCCCATGAGAGTATTATAGGCATGAAAAGCCCAGACACTGGCAAAAAAAAAAAAAAGAAAGAAAGAAAAGAAAGAAACCTAAATGAAAGATCCCTGCCAGTGAGATCCCAGTGGAAAGAATGGGCCATCAAAGAAGGAGGTACCTTTCTCTGAAGGGAGGAGAGAACTTCCACTTTAACTATGACCTTATCTAAATAAGATTGGAGTTGACAAACTCAAAAGGCTTCCATAGCCTTGGCAACTCATGACTAGAGCCTAGGGAGATTACTGATGCCATAAACAATAGTGTCAATTTGTTAAGTCAACAACAAGAGTCACTATGCACTTACTCTTCATGTAGGATCTCTGTCCTTAATGTGTTGCACAATGTGAATTGATGCTATAACTAGTACTCAAACAGCATTTTATACTTTGTGTTTCTGTGTGGGTGTAAACTGTTGAAATCTTTACTTAATATATACTAAATTGATCTTCTGTATATAAAGAGAATTGAAAATTATTCTTGATGTGAATGGAATGGGAGAGTGAGCAGGAGATGGGAGGGTTGTGGGTGGGTGGGTGGGAGGGAAGTTATGGGTGGGGGGAAGCCATTGTAATCATAAGCTGTACTTTGGAAATTTATATTTATTAAATAAAAGTAAAAAAAAGCAAAACAAAAAACAAAAAAAAGAAAATGCAAAACAAACAAACAAACAAACAAAAACTATCTCTTAGCCTTCTGAAGATAAACTTGAGATTCTCAATTATATCCCAAGAGAAGACAGAGTCATCCTCTCTGAGTTTGCTTATGATGCCTCAACAATAGGGTTTTAGTTCTTGACAGAACATGCTCAACTAGAAATTCCTTGTAATTGCTGTAGGAATGCTAAGTGGCACCTGACACAGTCCTTTCCATTTAGGTTGCCATTGGTTGGTTGGGAGGAGTCCATCTCTCCAAGTTTTTTAAAAACTGTATCTCTTGGGTATATTGGTTATTTATGAATTTTGAATTGAGGCACTGGGAAAATCTTATTGCCGTATTTTTATAACCTTCTGCACATGTCCTAAATTGATTATATAGCCTTATTTGATCTTGGGGATCAGGACTAGGATGGTTAGGGATTTGGTACAATAGAATGAAGTGGGATGACAGACTCATTTTTGACCATGAGGTTCTGAATCATTTGGTATTCCCAATTTGGTTTTAAAATTGGCAGAATGGGGTTATTGTAAGGGGACTGGCATGGCAGCAGGATTCAATGATTGGTAAATTTATCAATTAGAGGTTGGAGTCCCTGCTAGATTTCTTTTTTTAGGGGATATTGGCATAGGTAAAGATAGTTTAGCTTGTCCTCTAGGAGGACTGTGATGGGGCAATATGTGTGGCTTGTTTGGGTATGCCCTGATTCCAAAATTGAGCATCTATCACATTTTTTTAAAGATTTATTTTATTTATTTGAAAGACAGAGTTACAGAGAGAGGTAGAGACAGAGAGAGAAGTTTTCCATCCACTGGTTCACTTCCCAGAAGGTTGCAACGGCTGGAACTGCGCCATTCCGAAGCCAGGAGCCAGGAGCTTCATCCAGGTCTCCCAAGCGGGTGCAGGGGCCCAAGGACTTGGGCCATCTTCTACTGCTTTCCCAGGCCATAGCAGGGAAATGGGAAGAGGGGCAGCCAGGACTAGACCCAGTGACCATATGAGATGCTGGCACTTTAGGCCAGGGCTTTAACCCCCTGCCCCACAGTGCCGGCACCTCTATTGCATTTTTTTTATTTCAACAAGGAAATCATCCAAGTTGGGTCATGTCTCAGTACTCATTAATATCATAGTAAAAGATTTAGATTTGGCAGTAGGTTAATCCACAGGATAACAAATCTTTCATGAGTAAAGGAGCCAGATATTCCAGCATCAGGAAAAACTGGAGGCAAGGACATCTTCTATCTGGAAAACCAGAAGCAAAGTAAATTTTTGGGAGTAGGCCTTGCCACCCAGTCTTATGATGACATAATTCATTGAGGATAGAGGTCCCACATGGCAATTCGGAACTGATTAAGATGCTCTCATGTCAGTTAGAAATTGACATTCATACCCAAGACATCCGGGGTCCCCCGGGGCTCTAAAACTGTGATGGTTATATAGAAATGGGAGTTTTCCTGTGGCCCATAAGTCTTGGTATCGATAAGGACATAAGGGAATTGGGAGACCTCGCCCATCAGAGTTAAGGTCAATCCCTTTTCTAGTGTCCCTCTTGTCTACATCAAGGGCAGGGGTCAGGTGGACTTTTCAGGAGGGACATTCCTTACAGAAATGTCTCAGCTTCCCACATTTGAAACATTTTCTCTTGGACTTTTCACCCCTGGTTGGTTGCCCTGTGAGTTGGCCCGGAGATTGCAGCGTGCCATATACAGCAACTGCTTTCATATGCACCTGTTTTCCACATTGGAGCACCTTTCTCTCATGAACCTTGTCTCTATTACTAAAAACCCCAAATACAGTACCTCACATATGCTTCACGGGAGTTTGGCAGTTTCTGGAGTTTCCTCTGAGTGTCTAGGACTGACTGATGAAATAGACACAGAGTGAGAACCAAGGATCTATGGTAGCATGTCTCTTTAAGGCCTCTTCATCCCCTAAATAAGGCTGAATTCCCTTCCTTGTGCTGTTATCTCCTTGTATTTGTCATAATGTACAGGCCTGATAATATATTTTTTATCCCGGATTCCTCATGACCTCTTTGATAGGGTTTGTGGGACAGCCTTGGCTCCCACGGCATATTGGTTTGGCTGGTGAGCCACCAGGGAGTCAGCATAGGCCTAGGATCAGACCCAGATTTGCTGTTTCTCCTCCAAGTTTCCAACAAGTGGATAGGACAATGTATAGGTCACTCTAGGTCAAGTTAAAAGTCAGAGTTAAGGCCAGGAATTCTTCAGTAAATTTGGTAGAATCTTCTAAAAATCTTCCTAGCTTTTGCTTGCAAGGATTTAAATCAGACACACAGAGAGACATGTACTCTAGTTGTGCCAGCCAGTCCATTAGCCACCTTTCTCAGAGAATGAAACTCACTTGTTTTCCAGATGGTAGCTGGTCCCAGTGTGAATGATTCTAGTCAGGCTGTCCTCCAGGCTGGGTTGTAGAGTGAAGGCTGTGAACCACCAGAAGGTGAAAGACAATCAGAGCCTGAGAGAGATGGGAAGGATCCCATGTTCCTGGGGGATGGTTCTGGTGCTGGGACATGCTGAGCTGGAAGTGGCTGAGCCCTGGATGGTGAAGGACCACTCAACAGTGGAGACATCGGCCAGTCTATCAGTTGCCCCTCTGTATCTTGTGTCTCAAGGGGGGTATAGGCATAATGGGGCCTATGGTTCCCCATGAGGATGGAGTTTAGAAAGAGTGCCATGAAGGCCTGGGTATAAGAAATTTCTGAATATTTTTGCTGTTTATTACAGAAGAGATCACGTTGGACAATAGTATTAAAATTGAGGGTCTTATTTGGTGGCCAAGTTTCTCCATTATCTAGCTTATATTGTGGCCAGACAGTGTTGCAAAAGAAAATCAGCTCTTTATTGTTTAGAAAATCCAGCCCAAGGGTTTCCGAATTTTTAAGAAGGCAACCCAGGAGTGAATCCATGAGTATGGATTGAGAGTTACCCATGGTTGAAAAGCCTATTTGTGACTGGCCTGTGTCTGACTGGGCCTTCAACCCTTCTTCCTCTAGGCTGGCTCACTAGATGCTGTGGTGTGGCTTGGTCCAGGATATGTCAGGGAAGGCTATGGCATACCAGATCAGAGACCCATCCTCCTCAGTCTTCCTCTGCCACCTCAAAGGGTGCACATTAGCAAGAAGCTGGAATTGTGAGTGGAATCAGGATCAAAATCCAGGTGCTCCCATATGGGATACAGGTGTCCCAGGCAGCATCTGAAAAACTTCATTAAACATCTACCTCAAAACTGTATTGTTAATGTGATAGATCTTTAAATATTGAACGCTGCATTTGTAGCTTAATTTAATATCCTATGAAATAACTTCAATTTTGAGTTACATGTATGGTCTGCAATCATTCTTTTAAAATGAAAAAAAAATAAATATATAACCAAAAAGTATGTAGTTATATATAAATTTTTATAATTTATTCATAATTCCTCTTTATATGAAATGTAAACATAGGATATAAATTATAAAAGGAAACTAAATCTATCAGATTCTGGAGATTCTAGAGCATAGAGGGGCCTTCATATATACTGGGTACTTTCTTCCTTAATGAAATAGCAAAATTCAGGACTGAATCTCTAAGGGTATGTATCTATGTATAAACGCTGAAGAATTGAACTCTAGATAAAAGCCTAGGTTTTTCTGAGAGAGAGAGAGAAATGAGTGCACAGGTGGGATCAGAGGGAAAGGAACAAGTAGAGACTCATAAGATTCTCACAGTTGGAAATACAGTTGTAGCCCAAACCAAGTGAGGATTGGTGTCTCCTATGTAGAGTCAGTAACAGCTGTGTGTGATGAAGGTCTGAGTTTTGGGGCATCAGCGTTTAACTGTGAAACAGGTCTACCTAGTCAAATACTATTGTTATTAAAACAAACATCAGGTGCTGATCTTCTGAAAAAAAATTTTTTTTCACTACAAGTCTATGTGAGGATATAGAAGGAGAGGGAAATCCCTCTCCCTGCTAAGAAAGGGATTTGGGAATTAATGAAGTTAAGATAAATAGAGTGTATCTGGGCAAAACTAAGTGATGAAACACAAGAGGTACAGAGGAAAAGGATGTGGCAAACCCTTTGAACATGTGTATGAAAAATCATGAGTTTATATGCATTGCCTGTTCAGAGATAGAGATAGCTGTTGTAACATCATAAGAGGCAATGGTGTGTATAATTTAACATTAAAATGAACCATTAGGTAATAACACTCGAGTCAGTCTGAGATACTCCGCACAATCCAGTTAAAGATTTTACTCCACCCGGCTCTGCATACATTGGTCAGGGAGCCACAAAAGACAGTTTAGCAGATTATTAGCAAAGTCAACTATTACAGAATAGCAACTTGTCAAACTTACTATGAAGGCAAATGACTGGAAGGAGCTATTTGTATAGTAGGTGGCTAGAAGAAGCTTCCTGTTCAGCAGCAGGAGACGGATTCTCTATTTCCATGGTTTCATGTATCGTGCACATCATCTTTGACAATAAGAGACATGACAGTTTCTTCCAAATGGAAAGTGGATCTATTTCTGTACCCCTTGGAAGCTACATGTACACAAACCTACGTGTCTCATGAGGAACAGAAAAATAATGAAATGTGGCATGTTGTTAATGTAGGAAATGTTCGTGAAGTCTTCCTGGCTTAGAACTACTTCCTCTGACAAGATTTGTGAAGGTGCTGGCTTTTGAAGCAGACCATATTTTGGTTTACTTTTCTTGATTTGCATCTCCATGTTGGAAACTGGTATCTCTCTACAGAGATACTTTCTGAAACACAAATAAGTGCTTACATACCCATGAGCTAACTTTTTAAAATACAAGAATTTTCAGAATTTTTAACACTTTTGCAACTTTTTTTCTCTAATTCTTGAATACTATACATTTTAACCTTCTCTGACACTTCCTACTCTTTGTTTTCAAATTCTTTTCTCGAATGTCTCTCTGGAATAGCTAAGTTTTCTGAAGGTGATGGTGGCCACACCTCCTATTTGCAATGTTGAACAGATTTCTGGCAGAGTGGACAGTGAGAGAGAGAGAGACAGAGAGAAAGGTCTTCCTTTGCTATTGGTTTACCCTCCAATGGCTGCTGCAGCCGGCGCATCGTGCTGATCCGAAGCGAGGAGCCAGGTGCTTCTCCTGGTCTCCCATGGGGTGCAGAGCCCAAGTACTTGGGCCATCCTCCACTGCACTCCCTGGCCACAGCAGAGAGCTGGCCTGGAAGAGGGGCAACCGGGACAGAATCCGGCGCCCCAACCGGGACTAGAACCCTGTGTGCTGGTGCCGCAAGGCAGAGGATTAGCCTAGTGAGCTGCGGCGCCAGCCCAGATTTCTGATTTTATCATCTCTGTACTTGGGTTGGCTTTTTCCCTTTGGAAGTGTAACAGTATTCTCCAGACTACTTTCCATTGAATTCTAGCTTCCATTTATGAGTATTTTCACACTATTCTTCAGAGTTTTTACACTAGAATTTTTCTCTAGTCATTTTTACTGTTTGCTTATGCCTTCACATACCCTCAGAGTGAAAATTTTTAAATGTGGTTTCTTCAGAATCTTGTAATTATTCTTTGATCATCTACTCATTATCTATAATCACAGCCTAGGGTTTGCTAACTTTTTTGAGATTTTTTTCAAACTGATTTCTCAATTTGTTTTACACTCATATGATAAATTCTCCTATTGCTGAGAGAGTTTTCAAAAAAAAATACAGTAATAAATGTGGAATGTCAGAAAAATCAAGAAAATCTGGCCCAGGACTTGTTGCTTAGGAATATATCTTAAATCTGCCACACATTCCATCATGTATTTTAATTAAAATAATTATATTTAAACATGTTGATTTATTTTAATCCAAATTATCTCAAATATTCAGCTTCCTGCAAGATGTCTATATGTTCTTTAAATATTTCCATTCTTAGACTACTACTGAGTTCTTGTAGCCTTTTCCCTTCTGCTGAGTGGTGCACAACACTGTCACTCACATTGGACTTCGTTAATGTCTCTTAGGCTCTTTTTCTTTTTGGTCAGTGGGTGGTCAGAGAATATGTTCTTTTGTAAGGATGGTAAATGGCAAGTGAATCTCTTTCTTCTAATGAAATGTGCTTATAACTGACCTGTGGTGCTTTTCTGCTGCCCAAACACGTATTTCTCACCCGACATTATGGATTCCAACTTTTGGCCTCTTATGAAACCAGATCCTCAGGCTTTGATCAAGCAGGCTTTGACTAACCAGCTTGAAAACTGAGAAAGAAGGTGATTTAGATCTTAGCAATCCTCCCAGGACAGGGTAATGGTAGCCAGTGTGGCAAAGGCTGACCTGATAGCCCAGATCTGAGTTTCTGCCATAAACTCAGCTCTAAGTGGTTCAGTAGATACATCAAGTATGGGATACTACAGAACATTCTCATAACCAAAAGGAAGGCTAGAGTGAAAAAAAAATAAACATGTTACCAAACAAGTGGGATGAAATTTGAAATTGTAAATAATAAGGAAGGAAAAAAAGTACCATTTTATCATGACAGTAAACAATGCATTGCCCATATGCCACTGTAAAGTTAATGCAACAGAATCCTCCAGATTAAACATACCCAGCTCATCCCTTAACCTGCCCCTTTCCCTTTCTCTGTTTCATCCAAAGCAACTCATCACTTGGGATGGAACAGGCACCATCAAGTCAGTAGATGGAGAATATTTGGTATTGACACAGAGCCTGTGGTGATCGCAAGGCTAGACTACCACAGAATCAGCACATATACAGTAAGAACAAAGACATACCCAGGGCGTTCCCTAACATCCAAGTCCCGTCTCAAATTCCTCACCTTCTGCTTCTTTTTCACTTCTTGTTTATTTGAGAGAGAGAGAGAGAGAGAGAGAGAGAGAGGTAAACAAACTAAAAGAGAGATCTCATTCACTGGTTCCTTCCTCACAGGCCCAAAACAGGCAGGAAGGGACCAGGCCTAAATCAGGAGCAGGGAACTCAATCCAGGAATCCCACAGGGGTATCAGGGACCCAACTTCTTGAACAATTACTTGCTGCCTCCCAGGGATGTGGGATGTGGAATCAGGAATGGAACCATCTTCTACCTTGGTTCACTGCTGCATCCAGCAGGACAGTGGGTCAGGTTAACTGGAAAGAGGAATCGTGTCACATAGATTAACGAAGCAGACTCAGATTAAAGATTTTAATGTGGGCCGGCGCCGCGGCTCACTAGGCTAATCCTCCACCTAGCGGCGCCGGCACACCGGGTCCTAGTCCCGGTCGGGGCGCCGGATTCTGTCCCAGTTGCCCCTCTTCCAGGCCAGCTCTCTGCTGTGGCCAGGGAGTGCAGTGGAGGTCTCTCCCATGGGAGACCAGGATAAGCACCTGGCTCCTGCCATCCTGCCTTATTAGTATTAATTAATAAGCATACAAAAGAAAATTTGTGAAATATGAAGATTTTATGCATTTAGCATTAAATTTTTCATTTTGATGCAGAATTGGAAACCCTAGCAATATTTCCTTTCTGCTTCAGAAAGAGTCATTCATGTCTTCACATATTTTACTCATATTGTTTCTTTTATTCGTTTTCTTCTTTATGGTTATGGAAGAACAAATGAAATATTAAATATTTTGGTTTACATTTGAATTTTTATTTTATTTTTTTTAATTTTTATTTATTTATTTTGACAAGTAGAGTTACAGACAGTGAGAGAGAGAGAGAGAGAAAGGTCCTCCTCCCATTGGTTCACTCACTCCCCAAATGGCCACCAAGGCCGCGCTGATCCAAAGCCAGGAGCCAGGTGCCCCCTCCTCATCTCCCGTGCACCTGGGCCATCCTCCACTGCTTTCCTACATTTGAATTTTTAAACCATATTTTTCCCTTTGAATTTTTTGATTTATGCGTTTTGGCTCAAGTAAACCCATAGAGAGGCAAGAGTCTAGCTCAGTGGTTAAGGTTGTCAGGTCCCAAAGCACTTTAGTTTGCTGTGTGGCTGTGGCTCCTGCTGATGCAGTCTCTGGGAGGCAGCGGTGGTGTCTTGTGTTATTGACTCCCACTGCCTATGTGGGAGACATGGATTGCACTCATGATTCCTGGCTTTGGTCCTAGCCAAAACCTGGCCATTGTGAGTATCTGGGGGAGTGAACCAGAAGATGAGAAAGAAGCTTATCTGTGTCTATCTTTTAAAAAAATAGAAATTAAAAGCACCTTTTCTTCTACTTTGCAGCCACGTACTCATTAGATGAAATCTGAAATAAATGTGATTTACATAAGCCATTGTATCATACGGGACAAGACCATGTCATACTTCCTAATTACTTAATGTGTTTTAAATCACTTTCTTGAATTGTTTTTCAAAATATAAGGATATCAGAGTAATTTACTTTCAAATCGTCTTTCTTCTCAGCACGAAATGTTTAAATTATGTGTGTCATAATAGCTAGATTACCAGTGTTTTAACAATTTAGAATGCAGCGTTAGGTATATTGGCTTTTGCCCAAATACTCACCTGGAATGCAGCTGTTCAGTCTAAGGCTTTTCCAAAAAAGGCATTCAAGACCATGGATAAGTATCTATGGAGCAGCGGTGCAATTTCGCAGCAATGCATAGAAGAATTCATGAGCACCACCAAACACTGTGCAGGTGAAAACCTGAAACAGCAAAAGCAGGTGGCTCTCTACTGCACCTATAGTATGGAGCTGTCACACAAAGTGCTTGACCTTCCAACTCTTGGAATCTGCGATTTTATATTGGTATCAGAATCCTGACAAAAGGCTGCTGAAACAAGCAATTTTGTTGTTTTTAATCTTCAGATAGTGTAATATCAAATACATCGTGAGAGCAGAATTATAGCTTTTCATTTGTGTATCCATATGGCCTGGCATATGGTATATGTGTGTTTGTTTGTGTGTGTGTGTGTGTGTGTGTGTTTGTGTGTGGTTTTTGGTACCTATTGGCTTAAGTAATAGCTAATAGTTTATGTCACATGTGGGTACTGAGAAAGAATTATACTGTTTCTGTATGTGACTCATAGGTTAAAGTAAGTGATTATTTAAGGGCAAATAGTTCGGTGACTTTGGCTCCTCAAAGCATCAATTTCTTCATGAATTACTTAAGAGTTTTGTTTTGTTTTGTTTTGTTTGTATTCTGGGGATTGTATTTAAAGACTAATAAAGCAAACTGAGAAGTCAAAGGTGTTGGGAAACACAGGCCCAGGCGTTGGTCACTGTCAGTTATACATGGCGTCACTGTGCCTTTTCCTCTCTTGTCATTGGCTGCCGAAGTCCACTGTTCAGGGAAGAATCAGAATGAGGAGTCGGTGAAATAACAGAACATGGAAAAGGTCGGAGTTCTACAGTTCAGTGTTATCTTTCTGGAGACATATGAGGCCATAAAAGTCTGAAACCTAATCCCTGTGACAAAGCTTATAAAAAGAAGAGAAAACAGTGCATCATAAATCCAGTCCTCTGCCACTGGCTAGAGCACGAGGAAATCTCATACAATTTAATCTGTTTTAGTTACAAGGTTAAGAATGTAATCTTGTGACAAACAGTTCTATAATCAGGATTAAGCCTTAGTGTCCTTCAAATAAAGAGCTTTGTGATAGAAAATTATAGAGGAGATTTCTCAAGGAACCTTAATGTCCACTGTTTTTATTTCTTTTAATGTTTTGGTTAGGGGTTTTTAAAGAATCTCTGAAATGTAATACATCTAAATTTGCAGAATTCAAAATGATAATTTCACTTTTCAAGTCTTTGGAATTACAAATGTTTTGAGAAACAATGTATCAATTTATGCAGACGTAAGTAGGAATTATCTTTATGGTTAAATCAGGAGTGCCTGAAGCAGTTTGCTCTTTTGGATATTTGTTTGTTTTTACTGTTTCTGCTTCCCAACTGAGAAGATTTCCAGTCAAAATATTTCTTTTTCTTGTTTAATTAATTCCTTGTCTTACATATATTTTGCAATATTTTTAGAATCAAATGGAGAGCTATGCATCATACATTAGATTATTTTTAAACCAACGCATCAAGAAATCTAGTCAGTAGACACTTGGCTCGTTATGTTCCTGGTATGCTAGAAATTGCTTAACTGATTTAGTGGAAACAACACAAGCACAACTATGTTTTCCATGTGGTTTAAATGAAATAAAAATCTTGTATGTGGCAGATTGTCTTATGCTCTTTCAGAACCTTGTAACACCTCTGGCGCAAGGGGGACTTTATCTTCCCCTTCATTGAACTTGGATAGTACTTTGTAACCATCTCAGACATAATTCTCAGTGACTCCCAGGCCCCTGACTTTCTCTTTTCCGAATTGCTTGCCCTGGTGACCTAGCTCTGTGTTCTCAGAAAGCCTGTGCCCAATTGAAGGAGCCCATGTGCAAGTTCTGGCAGACAGATCCAGTTAGATTCTCAACTGACAGCCAACTGTCAACTTCCAAACATAGGCAAAGCTTTGGTAGATCCTGCTGCCCAACCTTCAAGTTGTTCCAGCTATGCCCAGATGCGTAGAAATGAACTATCTCCACTGAACCCGTTTGCATGATCAACAGGAGCAAAGAAATAATTGCTGTGCTTTCGGCCAGTGTTTTGGAGTACTTATGTACAGTTAGAGGTACCTGGACCCTTTATACAGTGTGAATGAGGAAGGCAAAAGCAGAAAAAGAATAGGGAATATGTCTTAGTAAGAGAAATTATCAAATCTGCTCGCTCTTCTTAGGACCAGATTCAAATATCAAGTATGAATACTGATGGTTTGTTTAGTGGTCATGTATTTCTTTCATCTTTAAGTGAGAGAAGGGACCGGTATCCATTGCCAATTCCATACCATTATTCCTCTGTCCTGTGAATGCTCATGCCCCATTGAGCCACAGAGCACTTCTGCTTATTACCATCATCTGCGGACATTCTCCACATTCCTCTTCTTAGTGGATACCCTGTCAAATGAATTATTCTGTTTTTCATTACCAGATGAAAGGAAAGGCCACCACAAAACACGCCAGACACCGGAGTAAGGGAGAAGGTTTATTGTTGAATGGAAGAAACCCAACAGGCTGACTCCCTGTGCATAGAGAGAGCAGCAGCCTGTTCTGGGAGAACAGGTCTTATATAGTGTTGCAGAGGGAAGGAAGTGGGAGCAGCAAATCCTGTTAGGGTAGGGGTGGAGCTGACGCTTGTGATTGGACTATTTGGTCACCTGACTTCTAGTGAGCCAGGCTGGGCTTAGGAAGATGGCACCATTTTACTAACACCAGAAATCTTGTTATTTTGGTACTTGAACTATTCAGAAGAAATAGCAAAATAATCTAATTTCTTTATTTCTTGATATTGTTATTTCCAACAAATCTGCTCTTATAATTCACTTCAACCACATATTCTATAAGCCCACTTGATTGGGCTTATGTTAACCTAGAACTGACTCACCGAAGGCTATCTGTCCTATTTTTCATTCACTTACTATTCACTTGGAATTCAAAAGAACATATAAATGAATTGTAAGTGAATGAAAAATAGGACAGATAGCCTTCAGTGAGTCGGTTCTAGGTTAATATAAGCCCAAGCAAGTGGTCATAGAATATGTATTTTGTATTTTTATTCCCTTGTCTAGATTAAGGTCTATGGAACATCAATCCAATTACACTCTTATACGTATCCTGTGTTCTGGCTCCATTCTCTTCCCATCATGACAGTCTGGAAAATCTCCAGCACCATTTCATTTCAATTTAACTGTCAACATTCACTAAACCTATACTCATCAAGAATTCTTCTTCTTCCTTGTAACTTCAATTCTTCTTCTTTTTTTTTTTTTTTTTTTTTTTGGCTGCCTGCAACCAGTGTTGTACTATTTTGGAATATCTCTTATGTCTACCTCCTATAGCTGGTCACCATCTTTCTCTTTCATCACAGCTGAACTTCTTCAAGACTTGTCCATCTTCATTTTGCTCATGTTCTACTTACAAGCCTGCTTTTTTCAACTTGGTGTCTCTCTTGGCCACTCAGTAAATCTCTTCTTTCTATAGTCATTATGTAGAATTACAAAAGAAAGTCATCCTTCACTAGATAAGATGATAACAGCTTCACAAGTTTCAAAGACTCCACCGAGATTGAGATGTGAACCCCATTAGGTCCTTTAAAGATGTTCACATTCCAACGCATATGTTAATGCCATGATGACATACAAAGAAAAACACTATCTGCCTACTGAAAGAGATATTAAAGTAAAACGTATCTTGCTATATGGCTTTACTAAATTCTTAAGGATCCTGTCATATTCCTGATTTAGACACTGGATTATAAATTCACTCCTGATATTTTCTAGATGATGCTCCATTAAAAAAAAAAAATAGGTTGGGGTGAGTGTTGGGCAGGGCATTTGAGACTCTGTTTGGGATGACCTTATCCCATAGTGACATTCCTGAGTTTGAGCCCTGGCTCCACTTATGATTCCAGCTTCCTACTAATGCACACCCTGGAAAGAAGCAGAGAATGGCTCAAGTAGTTGAGTCTCTACTACTCACATGGGAGAATGGAATTGAATTCCTGGCTCCTGACTTTGGCTCCACCCAACCCTGCTGTTGTAGGAATTTGGGGAGTGAATGAGTGGATAGAAAATCTTTGTGAGTGTGTGCGTGTGTGTGTCTGCCTTTCAAATACATGAGGTAAATACATAAAAATTAAAGAAAATATTATATCCTTTTATTTGCTGATGCTCTAATCTTTAAAAAATAAAATAACATAGATTAAAACACAATTATTGTATGGTACAGTCATGCTTAAAATTCATAAAAAGGCCTTCAAAATAGTTCTAACTTTTCAGTTAACAATAAACGAATTTTTTTTTAATTTTTTTATTTGGCAGGTAGAGTTATAGGCAGTGAGAGAGAGAGACAGAGAGACAGAGAGAAAGGTCTTCCTTCTGTTGGTTCACTCCCCAAATGGCCACCAAAGCCAGCGCTGAGCCTATCCGAAGCCAGGAGCCAGGTGCTTCTTCCTGGTCTCCCATGCGGTTGCAGGGGTCCGAGCACTTGGGTCACCCTCCACTGTCCTCCCGGGCCACAGCAGAGAGCTGGACTAGAAGAGGAGCAACCAGGACTAGAACCCGGTGCCCATATGCAGGTGGAGGATTAACCAAGTGAGTCACAGCACCAGCCCAGTAAACCAAATTTTGTATTTTGATTTTTACCTGCACTTTTCAGCCTTATTTCTAATTTGATGTTCATTCACATTTTAGGCTATGGTTATTTATATCAATCCCTTTCTTCACTGCCTAGGATGGTGAACTGGCTTCACTTTTTTCCTCAATGCTGTCTCCATTTGAAAAGATTTTCTCACCTTTCTCCTCTCAATTTAACCTGAATTGCATGCCTCTTCAAGAAATACATTATGATCTTAAAAAACTCTGTTTTGTCATTTTTACTTTTTTTTAAATAATTGTTCTTTTTTTTTTTTTCAAAGATTTATTCATTTATTTGAAAGGGAGAGTTACTGAGAGGCAGAGGCAGAGAGAGAGAGAGGGGGGCCTTCCATTCCCTGATTCACTCCCCAGATGGCAGCAATTACTGGAGCCAGCCAGATCAGAAGCCAGGAGCCAGGAACTTCTTCTGGGTCTCCTGTATGGGTGCAAGGGCCCAAAGATTTGGGCCATCTTCTACTGTTTTCCCAGGACATAGCATAGAGCTAGATCAGAAGTGGAGCAGCCGGAACTTGAACCAGCAGCCATATGGAATGCTGGCACTGCAGGCGGATACTTTACCACTATGCCATAGTGCTGGCCCCTTAATAATTGTTCTTATGTGAACCTCACACTAGACTAAAATTTAGAGAACAGAGACTACGCCATTTTCTTCTTTGTAACTCATCCTTTGTTCAACACATCCTGGAAAATATCAGCTACACAATTAATAGTTATTGAGTATACGGAGTTAACACTATTTATAATAGTATTTTAAAAGTCAAGACAATGCATTTTTCCTTATTGCAAATCTTTATTTTATTATGATTCAAATAAATATCAATTCATATTCTATATGCTATATAGTAACTTGTCACTTTCAAAATTTGTTTCTCACAATGAAATGTGAATTTTAATGTAATGACAGAAGTAATATATCACTTGCTAAATATATATAATTGTATTTGATGAATTAATTGCTCTGTACTTGATCTAACAGTTTTAAAGTATCTATTGACCTTTCAAATAATATTTGTGATATGTTATACTTAGCAAGAAATTTTTAGATCCTTCCTTTATATATTTATTTAATTAGCTCTTTACTCGTTTTAAATGTTTATAAAAATTAAAGGTGTACATCTAAGTACAACTTACAAAGGGCCTTCAATAGTTTAGGGAATTGGTGCTGGCATTGTGGTGCAGTGGGTTGGGCTGCCACTTGTAATTTTAGGATATCTCATAGTAGAGTGACGGTTTGAGTCCACCTGTTCCACTTCTGATCCAGCTCCTTGCTCCCTACTAGTGTGCCTAGGAAAGTAGAAAGCTATCTCTAGTACTTGGGCCCCAGCCACTCATGTAGGAGGCATCAGGTGAATTTCCAGGATCCTGGCTGAAGCATTACACAGCCCAGATCTTGCGGCCTTTTGGGGAGTGAACCAGCAGATGGTAGCGCTCACTCGCTCTGTTCCCCCACTTTCAAATAAATCTTTAAAAAAATAGCTTATGGAATAAACTGAAAGAGAGAATAAATGATTAAATGAGGAAACTCTCTTTTAACTATGAGTCTTTATAATTATTTCATTATTGGAAAGAAGTCATTACATCTACAGCCTTCTAGATACAAAACCAAATTCCTCTTCCAATAAATCCATATCCTGATTTTTTTCTCAAGATAATTCTGTCACTGGAATGAATCAAATTAAAATTATTCATGTTAGGATTTTTAAAAACTACTATAATATACTGCACTCAAATATCTGATCAGGAAAAAATCTGTTCATAATAACTTGAAAGATGTAAAATTTTAATTTTCAAATTTAAAAATCACTTTTTAATTACATGTGGCTGCACCTTATGCTGCTTTACAATTAAAATTTCAAATATACAAATAATTCTTAAGTTTGTTATAATTTGGGGGCAAAGTTTGCCATATATTTTATACACACACACACACACACATATATATATAATTCTTCAGTTATTTGAAAGGCAGAGTGGCAGAGAGAGAGAGAAATCTTCTATTTGCTGGTTATTCCTCAAATAGCCACGAAGGTCTGGGCTGGGCCAATCTGAAGCCAGGATTCTAGAACTCTATTTGGGTCTCCCATGTGGATGGCTGGAGACCAAGCACTCAGACCATGTCTCACTGCTTTCTCAGGTGCATTTGCAGGGCAGTGGGCCAGAATGGAACAGCTGGGACTTGAACTAGCGCTCATATGGGACTGGCCTTTCAGGCAGCAACTTACCCTTTTGAGTCACTATGCCAGACCCAAAAATGACTATTTCAGTTGTTTCCAGTTGGTATTTGTCTTCAAAACAAATTTTCTCCAAGCCATGACCTGGTTTAGGGTTTCTTATATTCTTGATTAGTGTGACAAGAAAATATTTGGGGATAATGAATTTTTTCTTGCATTTTGTATGCCTTTTAGATTCTTTCTTTCTTTCTTTCTTTCTTTCTTTCTTTCTTTCTTTCTTTCTAGTTCATTTGAAAGACAGAGTTACAGAGAGAGGTAGAGTCAGAGAGAGAGGTCTTCCATCCACTGGTTCACTTCCCAAATGTCTGCAGTGGCCAGAGCTGTGCTGATCCAAAGCCAGGAGCCAGGAGCTTCTTTCAGGTCTCCCACATGGGTACTGGGGCCCAAGGACTTGGGCCATCTTCTACTACTTTCTCAGGCCATAACAGAGAGCTGGATTGGAAATGGAGCAACCAGACTCAAACTAGTGCCCATATGGGATGCTGGCACTGCAGGCCGGGGCTTTAACCTGCTATGCCACAGCGCCAGCCCCGGGGGTTCTTTCTTAATTCTACACCTCTACAACAACATCAAATAAGCTTTCAGCCCTAATAACCTAGGAACCCAAGGTAAGAATGTGAAAACAAAACAAGAGAACACAAAACCTGGACATTGTTAAGTTCAAAACATTTCTAAAACTAAGCTCTTCCTTGTAACCTAAGGATTTAGAAAACAAAATATTAGACCTGGAGGGGAGGGAAGTCATGTTTACAAATGGTCAACTTGCCTCATCCTTGTAGCTTGAAAAGAAAAAAGGATTTTCTAAAGCACAAGAAAGTTGGGGAAGGATCCTGCAAAAGGAACTCTATTAGCGATGAATTCCTTTTTCTCAGGCTGAATTCCAGAGGAAAACTAAAAGCAAAGAACTAATCTAGGCACTTTTTTTTAATAATTAAGGAAAATGATAAGTTACGCCCATTTATTAATGCTGCTGGTACTTAAAGAAATCCCAAAAATGTAAGAGGACTCAGCTTTGGAAAGAATCTCCCAGCTGTTTGATGTACCGTGGACTCAGATGACCCACAATCAGTCATGTGCTCCATGGACGACCATTGAAGTAGGAAGAGAAAAATCCATGTATAAGGAACAGTAGATAGGACATGGGTATGTATGGGCTCGTGCTCTGAGCCCAGACAAGATAATGCTTGTACAGATGACAGCAGGGACGAGAGTCTCCAAATACCCTCAGTTCCTCTCTTCCCTGCTGAAATAACACACTGTAGACCCCCATGGATCTGAGGTATGAATATAGGGGATAGATGAGAATGCAGAAGTCAACATAATTTATTTTACTCTGAAGAAATAAAGGAGTTATAAGGTGTAAAATATTGTCATAGAAAAACGTAGAATGAAGACATTATAGATATAACTATAACATCCCAAACATATCGTTACTGGATTGAATTTTTACATATTGTTTGACATGATGCTTTTTGTGATATTTTGGTATCAGGCCATGTTCTGTTACTGAGGTTCCCTGCTCCTCAGATACACTGCAACTCCATTATCTTGTTCCATGTTATGACTATCACAAGCCTTTAACTTTTTGCTCCCTGTGTACCCTGTTGTGTGACCAACCAATGTGTCATGCTCCTAATATTTCATTTGGAACACTTACTCAGAGGAATCAGTCACATAAAAAACTCAGTGAAAGTGGGTGCCAGCATGAACTCATTACCGATTATCTTTACAAGAAAAAAAGATTAATTTATTTGAAAGGCAGAGATACAGAGTGAAGAGAGAGAAAGAGAGAGAGAGAGAGAAAGAGAGAGAGAGGGAATCTTCCATATGCTGGTTCATTCTCCAAATGGCTGCAATGGCTGGGGATGGTCCAGGCTGAAGCCAGGAGCTTCTGCTGGATCTTGCATCTGGATACAGGAGCCTAAGTCCTTGGGCCATCTCCCACCACTTTTCAAGGCCATAGCAGAGAGCTGGATTGGAAGTAGAGCAGCCAGGTTTCCAATCAGCGCTCATATGGGATGCCAGAACTGCAGACAGCAGCTTAACCACAGTGCTAGCTCCGTATATTCTTTTATTTATGTTAAGTGGTTGTTTTTAGGAGCCCAAACATGTATATGCTTATGTTTAAACACATACCTGTGTAACACATTTAAGAATGTGGATTGTGGAGTTGTATAATATGAGAGGTATAAATATAAAAGTACTCTCTATATGTGGGTTTTTTATTCCTTTCCCAGGTTTGTATAGCCTTGTGGGATGTGTCCTACTCTCATTTCCCTTTTAGGTCTAATCATGTGTAAATTCAGTACTTTTTGGGCTCCATGTAGGTTGACATTTTTTTTCTCACTGCAAATATGCAAATTAGTTTCTACCTTACAGATTTACACAAATGATCTTTTTGCTTCATTGTAATCTTCAAATAGGTGTCCCAGGAATATTAGCAGGGAGCTGGATTGGAAGTAGAGCAGCCATGACGCAACAAAGTGCTCATTTTGGATACCGATGTTGCAGGAAACAACTTAACCTGTTGTGCCACAATGCTGGCCCTAAGAGTAGAATATAATTCTTAATGCATCCTTTGTCCTTTATTGTACTGTGATAATATTATCACATTGAAGTTTCCAAATAATAATTAAAATGGGATCCAAGGATTTTAAGGAAATGTTTTAAAACAATTCTTGTATCAAAGCTTGGAATATGGTTTGCTACATACAGATGATGAGTCTCAATTACCCAGATAATTCAACTTGCACAAAAACAGATTTATTAATAACCCTGTGTGGGCTCCGCCTGTAACGCCCACACTGTCAGGATGGTGGGGTGATGGCATTCATCGACAAGAAGCACTGGAGACAGTTTTGGTGAACATGTCAGTTTATTAAAAATTAGACCTGAACGTTTGAAGGGCAGGCAAAGAAGAGTAGCTAGCTCAGGGCAGATAAAGCAGATACTGGTGAAGAAGATACTTCTTCAATCAGTGTGAAGGTCACATAACCTGTGGAGCCTTCCAGGTGGTCTTTATGGGTCTGGGCCACACCCAGGAGCTGTTTACCTAGTTGGCAATTACAGGGCCCTTCAACAGGAAGTGGGGGTGGGGGAAATGTGCCACACTGGGGTCCCAGAGTGTTAAGCCTTCAACCAGGGTTTTTCCCAGGGGGTATGGCATGTCATGCCCTTTTAACCTCCTGCATGGGCTAGGCAGGCAGTTTCCCAACCAGGTACAGGATCACCCACAACCATGATTTATTATTATAAATACTGTAAGTTACCATGTAAGGTACTGTAAGTTACCATGCAGGACTTGTGCACTCTTGTTTGAGACAGGCAACAAAAATAATCAACTTTGGGGCTGGTACTGTGGCATAGCAGGTAAAGCCACTGCTTTTAGTGCTGGCATTCCATATAGGCACCGGTTCAAGTCCCAGCTGCTCCACTTTCAATCCAGCTCTCTGCTATGACCTGGGAATGGCCCAAGTCCTTGGGCCCCTGCACCTATCTGGGAGACCCAGAAGAAACTCCTGGCTCCTGGCTTCATATCTGCCATCTGGGGAGTGAATTAGTGGATGAAAGACTTTTTTCTCTCTTTGTCTCTCTCTCTGCCTCTGCCTTTCTGTAACTCTGCCTTTCCAACATATAAATAAATCTTTAAAAAGAAGCACCTGGCTCCTGGCTTCGGATCAGCACAGCACTCCGCTATAGCGGCCATTTGCGGGGGAGGGGGGTGAACCAACGGAAGGAAGACCTTTCTCTCTGTCTCTCTCTCTCACTGTCTAACTCTGCCTAATAAAAAAATATTCAACTTCTACCAAAATTCTCTGGCACTTCAACAATTGATTTAAATCATCCATCATGCCTTTTATTGTGAAAGTGATGCTTAAAAAATAAACATATCTCATATGGACTCACTCACTTTGTATTTTGTACTAGTTCAAGAAGTACATCTTTATAACAAATCATCAAAACTTATCCCTGCTGTCTTAAGTCAAACAGTCAGCCAGAAGATAGAAAACAAAAGCGACTACACATTAGGGGAAGATGTTGCCTTCCCTAGGAGGAGGTATTTCAACCCTGTCCTGAAGGCAGCATCTGTTAAGATTAAAGCAAACAGAATCAAGAAGATGCTCTCTTGCCCCAAGGTGATTCTGCATCTAGGTCTTTACATCACAAATTTTCAGTCTTTTGCAACTGAGAAAATATTCAACTGAAGTAAGTGATTGTCATTTATACTCCCTGTTCACTCATTATGTATGTGTTGTCCTAGTAATGATGTGACAGTTCCTATCAGGAATTTGAAGACAAACTTGTCTTGTTAAAGAACTCAAATTCTGGAAGAGTATAAATAGTCCATATCATTTTTATCAATCTACTTAATTCTATAGATAAATCTTTTCTCTTTCCATGTCAATGTGGCATATGTTCATATGCCTTGTAAGTATGTACACATGTAGATAAATAGGTAGATATATCAACATACCCATTAAGCTCCTACTGTATCTCAATAAGCTTATTTTAACACATGATCTCTAAGCTCCACTGATAAAATAGCCCCTGTCCGCATATTTCCTCTAAGGCTTTCTAAAAATGCTATGTTTTGTAGGCAAGGGTAGACACAGAAGTGTGGACCAGAACCACCTGTCTCATGAATAGGCAAGGCCACTTAGAGGAAGAAGATCACTTTCTGCAGTTTGTCAAGCATTATTTTGTTGTCTTTGGGCTGGAAGTGCTGATGTAGAACATCTCTCTCCCCTACCAGTGCTGGAGTTCAGCTGGTGCAGGGAGACCCTTCCTCAGAAGGGGATTGCATGTTTTATCTCACACCCCATCTCTTTCCCAGATCAGATAGCAAACCAGGATCCAGGAAAGAGGGAAGTCAGAAGCAGCCTCAAACTAGGCTTGTGAAAAGTTAAATTTGTGGATATTTTGACTGAGTTACCTTCTGCCAATGCCCTGTTTTGCTATAGGAATTCTAAACCAGGCTTCACCCAGGGCTTGGGTCCCATATATTGGTTGTTTAGCCACAATCTTAAGTATGTGCTCCAAAGTAACACATATGACAACAGCAAAGTGCATTCAGTTTATATATATATATATATATATATATATATATATATTCAACCTCTTTCATGTTTAAATTGCAGGAAGATGATATTCGTTCAAATTACATGAGATAATCTATTGGAAAGGATGTCATACTGTGACATTTATACTGGGAATTTTTAAAAATTTATTTGAAAACAGATTGACAAAGTGAGAATGAAACCAAAAGCCAAAAGAGAGAGAGAAACAGAATATTTTCATCTGCTGTTTTATTCCTGAGATGCCTGTAATAGCCAAGACTTGGCCCAGTCAAAGCCATGACCCAGGAACTCCACTTGGTCTCCCATGTGGGTGATATGCACCTAAGTGCTTGAACCATCATTTGCTAACCTCTCAGTCTGTACACTTGCAAGAAGCTTGATCAGAAGTAGAGGTGGGACTTTATCTCAGACATCTCCTTATGGGATGCAAATGACCCAAGTAGCATCGTAACACAGTGTGCCACAAGGCCCATGCCTTACTAGGATGTCTTTTAACTATTACTGTCTGAAGCATTCTAAATACTTTCTGTTTCAGTTGTCAACTCTAAGATATGTCATAGTGACACTTATCAGTACTAGAAATGACATTCAAACCTGGTATCTGGGATTTTATGACTAGAACACAATCATCTTATTGGTTGGTAACAAGCTGAACTTGTTTCACAATACTACATTCTATAAGAACTCTTCCCTAATCCCAAAATAGCTACTATGTACTGAGAACCAAATGTGTGCTAGATTTGAGTTAAGGAAACATACTACATATGCAATGTAATTGCATATGTAAATGACATATGCAAATTAGTATGTGTAATTGCCACATTGCAACTATGTATCCTTTCTAGAATACACACAACTTCTGAGTGTTAGAGCAAGGCTTGATTCAAGAAATCTGACTCTAGGCATTTCATCCATGCCTACTCGGCGACTCTTTTCAAAATCTTTGTTTATTTACGCAATGTTAATTGAAAGTCAGAGAGTGAGTGAGACACAGGAAGACAGAGAAATCTCCCCTCTACCGGTTCATTCCCCCAGTGCCCCAAACAGCCAGAGCTTGTCAGGACAAAAGCAGGAACCAGGAGGTCAGCATAGGTCTCCCAGGTGGATAACAGGGACCCAAGTACTTCTACGTCCCAGGGTACCTATCAGCAGGAAGCTAGAATCATGAGCTGAGCTGTAACTGAAACCCAGAGATTTTTGAAAAGGAGGTAGGCATCCCAAGCAGTAACTTACCAAGTAGTGCAGGTAGCCATGCTTAATACACATATCTGCATGTGAATTGATTTTAATCAAGTCCCAAGGAAGTGGTTTTGAAAGCTTAAACATTGGTTTTCCACAAATATTAAAGACTAGGAGATAAGAAACTTCATGTTCAGGGCAATCAACTCAGATAGAAAAGATACCAAATTTTCTTTAGCTTTATCTCATAGAGTACTTTTTATCAAATCTATCAAGGGATATTGACTTCATAATCTACATGGCTATGTTCGGATCCATTTAAGCTTCCTTAGGGATAGGAGCCTGCCTAGGGGTTATTTGAAACTGAGTCTTAAACTGAATTCTGGGGCCAGCGCTGTGGCATAGCTAGTAAAGCTGCCAGTTGCAGCACTGGCATCCCATATGGGCACCAGTTCAAGTCCTGGTGCTCCACTTCTGATCCAGCTCTCTGCTGTAGCCTGGGAAAGCAGTAAAAGATGGCCCAAGTTCTTGGGCCCCTGCACCCATGTGGGAGATCTGAAAGACGCTCCTGGCTTCAGCTTAGCTCAGCTCTGGCTGTTGTGGCCAATCGGGGAGTGAAAAAGTGGATGTAAGAACTCTCTCTCTTTTTTTCTGCCTCTCCTTATCTCTCTGTGTAACTCTGACTTTCAAATAAATAAATAAATCTTGAAAAAATCTAAACTGAATTCTAACACACTGAACAAGTAGCAAACAGCAAGACAGCTTAGATTCCCCCATTTTAATGTTCTCTCCTTATATTTATAATATGGAATCTATGTTTTTCTTTTTGATCAGGATAACCAGATATGTTACAGAATATTTAACTCCAAAACACACATATTGTATGACTTAATAGTATCTTATGATGTTTTTAAGATACAATTGTCTAAGACAAGAGGACGACTTTAGAAAACCCAATGGGAAATTCAGTGATATAACTAAATTGAGATTTGCCAACACTGGAACATGGATATTTTGGACTGAATAATTCTTTGTCATATGAGGTTGTCCCAGGAGCATTCTCTTTCAAATCATAGTGATACAAACCTTCCCCAAACTTTGCAAATATATCCAATGGGCAAGGAGGAAGGAATCACCCTGCCAAAGAAACACTGATGTAAATGTCAATGTTTGCAGACTCTCAGCAAACTCTAAAATTATCCCATTAAGGGAAAAAGGTTTAAGGGGAAAATCCCTCTGACTGTATTATCCTGGAGGAGATAATTAATATTTTACTAAAATTAATAGTCTGGCTTTATATGTGATACAATACTACCATAATATATAAACATAAAATATTTGAATAAAGTGCCATTTCATTTGAATGTATTGTGTTTCCTGTCCAACACATCAGAGGCTTTATTTCTTCAGATTTCAATTTGATTTGTATTTTATTTTAAAGATTTATTTATTTGAAAGTCAGAGTTACACAGAAGAGAGGCAGAGAGAGAGAGAGAGAGAGAGAGAATCTTCCATCCACTTGTTCACTCCCCAGTTGGCAGCAAAGGCTAGAGCTGCGCCGATCAGAAGCCATGAGCCAGGAACTTCTTCCAAGTCTCCCACAGGGTTCAGGGGCCCAAGGACTTGGGCGATCTTCTACTGCCTTCCCAAACTATAGCAGAGAGCTGGATTGGAAGTGGAGCAGCCAGGACTTGAACTGGCGCCCATATGGTATGCTGGCACTGCAGGCTGCGGCTTTACGCACTACGCCACGGTGACGGCCCCTTGACTTTTATTTGCAAACCAAGATTATATATTATTTAAAATATATATTTCTAGACAGAGGCATATCAATTTTATTTTATTTTATTTTATTTTATTTTTTTTTTTTTGACAGGCAGAGTGGACAGTGAGAGAGAGACAGAGAGAAAGGTCTTCCTTTTGCCGTTGGTTCACCCTCCAATGGCCGCCGCGGTAGGCGCGCTGCGGCCGGCGCACCGCGCTGATCCGATGGCAGGAGCCAGGAGCCAGGTGCTTTTCCTGGTCTCCCATGGGGTGCAGGGCCCAAGCACCTGGGCCATCCTCCACTGCACTCCCTGGCCACAGCAGAGAGCTGGCCTGGAAGAGGGGCAACCGGGACAGAATCCGGCGCCCCGACCGGGACTAGAACCCGGTGTGCCGGCGCCGCTAGGCGGAGGATTAGCCTAGTGAGCCACGGCGCCGGCCTGAGGCATATCAATTTTAAGGAAGATATAAGTCAAGTAAATTTTTACTTAAATTTCAAAGAGATAAAGTGCCCTGTGATATCTGTATGCAAAATTGAATGGATTTCAATGTAAAGTGTGTAACATCCCACACATAAGATGGATTATCATCCAAAATGAGTTACTTGAAATGAATGAAATTTGGTGATTAGTGTATTTCAATGTCCCTTTTCTCTACTAATTTTCTTTCATTTGTGTTTGTTGTAAAATATATATTAACAGTCCCAAGTCTCTGGTCTATTAGACTATCTAGTAAAATCCACTTCATTTATCTTGGTAAGCATGCTTCCTGTCCATTTACCTTGACCAGATCCTGTCCTGACCCCTTAAGTGGCAAGCTATTTCTCCATGTCATTTCATGTCCTGCCTTCACTATGTACTTCTCTTGCCAGGCAATCTTGTTCTTTATAAGGATGATATTTCAAAAAATAATAGATAGGCCAGTGCCGTGGCTCACTTGGCTAATCCTCCGCCTACAGTGCCGGCACCCCAGGTTCTAGTACCAGTTGGGGTGCCGGATTCTGTCCCGGTTGCTCCTCTTCCAATTCAGCTCTCTGCTGTGGCCCGGGAAGGCAGTGGAGGATGGCCCAGGTCCTTGGGCCCTGCACCTGCACGGAAGACCAGGAGGAAGCACCTGGCTCCTGGCTTCGGATCGGCACAGTGCCGGCCATAGCAGCCATTTGGGGGTTGAACCAATGGAAGGAAGACCTTTTTCTCTCTCTCTCTCTCACTGTCTAACTCTGCCTGTCAAAAAAAAAAAAAAAAAATGGATAAACTATATTAAGTCTCAGTATTTTAAGCTGATAGAACAGAATGTTGGTGGACTATGCAGAAATATGTCAGGGATGATGCTTCCTCTGTGACTGCAGTAGATCATTAACTGAAGCTGTTGTTTCTTTTTTCTCAAAGAATTGTCTGCAGGAGCTTTGACAAGATCTCCTTAAATGATAATTTAGACTTGTGCAGGGCATAAGACAAAGGTCATGCAATGACCTAACAGCACATTGCCTCAGATTTTGGAAGAAGGAATATAACATTGAGTCAATTACCCCATATTGTAAAGCAAAGAAACAAAGTGATCTTGTTATCCTTTCTATGTGAAACTGATGAGACTTGGGGCCAATGCTGTGGCACAGTGGGTTATGCCTCTGCTTGGGGAGTCAGCATCCCATAAGGGCACTGTTTCCAGTCCTGGCTGTTCCTCTTCCCATCCAGCTGTTTGCTATGGGCATGTGAAAGCAGCAGAGGACGGCACAAGTGTCTGGGCCCCTGCACCCATGTGGGAGACCTGGAAGAAGCTCCTGGCTCCTGGCTTTGGATCAGCCCAGCTTTGGTCATTGTAGCCATTTGGGGAGTGAACCAGCGGATGGAAGACCGCTCTCTCTGTCTCTCCCTCCCTGTGTGTATAACTCTATCTCCCAAATAAATGAATACACCTATTTTTTAAAAAAAGGTTTTGATGAGGCTTAAAGAGTCGTGTGACATTTGCAATATAACAAAGCACTCGGCAGACCCCAAATAGACATGAAGCCTTGTGACTCCTCAGATTTCTTTATAGACAAAAAGTGGAAACTTAATAATGCTGATCTTCCTTCCACAAACTTTGAGATCGAAGACAATTAAAGATTTTCATTTTTATACATTGGAGCTACTTTCTAATATACATCTTTGGTTTAAAATATCTTGTTTTCACTCTTATAAATAGACTAGAAACAAATTTGACCTGACATCGCATTAATATTTGGCTATGTAACCTATTTGCTGTAAAATTAAGAGATCTGAGAGTAACAGTTTCCAGTTAGCTTTTCTAAGAATAAAAACACTATATCTCTGTCACTAATGAGCTCAATTAATAGTGTCTTTTATTAGTGTAATGTAGGTGTGTGCCATGCTGGCTACCGTTAACTGTCCGAAAGAGAGTGAGCCTCACTTTGCAAATCATTTTTTGTATGCATTGATGTAGTGTATTACATTTACAATAGGAGCAGTAGAGCTGGGTAGACCTGGGTATACCCTTGGCACCACCTGTATTAATATAACCCTTTACAAAAGTTGCCTGATCTTTCTCAGTTTCATAATCTTCATCATTACAATGCAAATCATTAACTCTTTATCCTGATTTATTATAAGAAATAAATGTGCTTTTACGAAGCCCTCAGAAAACAACCTCAATTAATGGTAATAAGTATTAGTATAATATATTGCCACTGTCATTATCACAACATCACTACATATTTTATGGAAAAAATATTTTCATCTACTTGAGGGGGGGAATCAAGAAGAGAGAGAGCATATATTTTTACTTGATACGCAGACTGGATGTGGTGAACTCACTGGAGAGGGATTATTCAGATAATAGTAATATAAAATGAAGAAGTGCCATTCATGCTTTTGAGGCAAAGATATGATGTTGATATAGTCTGAGCTCTACTGGAGGATGATTTTATCCATTAATTAATGTCAGTATATAATAGGATTTCCTTTCTGGAAATCAATCTTAAAAACCAGATGCACAGAAATATGTCATTTGGAAATTTCCAAAAGTCAGACAATGTTTAATTATACCCTGATCTCTACTGTTGTTCTTTATCATAAATGCCATCAAGGGAGTCACCTTGGATGTTGGAAAACAACTGACTATTTCTTAAGCAATTCTTACCATCTCACATTTCTTTTTCCTTAAGTTCTCTGAATTAAAGGAGGATTTATGTGGCAGGTGTTTGACCTAGCAGTTAAGGTCTGGTTGGGGCTTTCACATCCCATCAGAGTACTAGGGTTCAAGTCCTGGCTCTACTGTCTATTCCAACTTCCTGTAAATGCACACACTGGGAGGTAGCAAGTGATGATTCATGTATGAGTCCCTGCCACCCACATCAGAGACCTGCACTGAGTTCCTGTTTCCTGGATCCAGCTGCTATGGGCATTTGGTGGCTGAACTAGTAGATGGAGAATCTCTCTCTCTCTCTCTCTCTCTCTGACTTTCAAGTAAATAAAATAATAAGTAAAAATCACTCCTAAGTGCCAGTTGCATGGGCAATATAGTTTATGGCTAAATATTATACTGAAACATCTTTAGGAAGATATCTTTAATGAGAGGAAGTAATGCACTCCAGATCATATGGCATGTTTTTGTTTATTTCAATCTTTTAAAAAGTATTTTTATTAATTTTTTAATTTATTTGAAAGGCAGAATTACAGAGAGGGAGAGGCAGTGACAGAGAAGTCTTTAATCCACTGGTTTACTCCCCAATTGTCTGCAATGGCCAGGACTGAGCCAGACCGAAACCAGGAGCCAGGAGTTTCATCTGGGACTCCCATGTTGGTGCAGGGGCCCAAGCACTTGGATCCTCCATTGCTTCTTTCCCAGAAATATTAGCAGGGTGTTGGATGGGAAGTGGAGCAGCCAGGACTCCAATCAGTGCTCCTATGGGATGCTGGCCCCGCAAGTGGTGGTTTAATGCTCTATGCCACTGCACTGGGCCTTTTATTAATTTTTTAACATTTATTTATTTATTTGAAAGGCAGAGTTACAAACAGGCAGAGGCCGAGGAAGAGGAGAGTGGGATCTTCCAACTGCTGCTTCAATCCACGATGGTTTTAACAGCCAGGGCTGGGCCAGGCCGAAGCCAGGAGCTTCTTCTGTGTCTCCCACATGGGTTCAGGGGCCCAAGTATTTGGGCCATCTTCAGCTGCTTTCCCAGGCACATTAGCAGGGAGCTAGATGAGAAGTGACCATCCAGGATTCAAACCTACACCTATATGGGATGCCAGCACTGCAGATGGTGGCTTTACCTGCTACACCACAGCAGGGCCCCATTTTTTTTTTTTAATTTTGATCACTAGAGTATTATCTCCTCTTTTTGGCTGAATTATATACACACGTAATTCATAAGGGAAAGCCCTAACCTTCAGTCCCTTAGAATATGACTTTGTTTGGAGATTGGGTTTGAAGAAACAGTTAAATTCAAATGAAGTCATTAGGGAGGATCCTATTCCTCTATAATTGATCTGCTTATTAGAAGAGGAAATTGGGAAGCAGGCACACAGAAAGGAATTACCATGTGAGAAGAAAGGGAGAAAGGGGCCATCAACAAGCCTGGGCAACTCCTTGATCTCAGACTTCCAATCTTCAGGATCTGTTGATTAAGCCAGTCAGTCTGTTTGATTTGCTTAGGACATTCTTAGCCATATAACACATGCACTAAAGCAAAATGGCAATTGATAAAATGTGTAACTTCAAGAATGACAGTATCGTATATTGCTGAATTCAAAAAATATCAGTGAGATATGTTTTATGTAAAGATTCCTGGAGTTTATATATATATATATATATATATATATATATATATATATATTTTATTTGACAGGTAGAGTCATAGAGAGAGAGAGAGAGACAGAGAAAGGTCTTCCTTCCATTGGTTCACTCCCCAAATAGCCGCCATGGCCGGTGCTGCATATATCCGAAGCCAGGAACCAGGTGCTTCTCCTGGTCTCCCATGCTGGTGCAGGGCCCAAGCACCTGGGCCATCCTCCACTGCCCTCCCAGGCCACAGCAGAGAGCTGGACTGGAAGAGGAGCAACCAGGACTAGAACCTGGTGCCCATATGGGATGCTCGCGCTGCAAGGCAGAGGATTAACCAAGTGAGCCACTGCACCGGCCCCTGGAGTTTATATTTCTAATATATACATTGTATCTTTAGAAAAGAAATAGGATCAAATCATGCATCTTTCAACTGCTTGATGGCAATCCATTATTGAATTTAAAAACTTTCTTATATATCTAATTTACTAATTTCATGCATGTGTTTCTTTTTGTTATTTGTAGGAGTTTGTTTTTATTTAATTTTCTACTTTCCTGTTTGACTATTCTATTACAAAAATGGTGCAATAAAGGTACATATTACTCTTAGTGAGATTACCTAAGACAGATTATTAGAAATGGTGCTATCAGTTAAGATGGTTGAGTTCCACGATTAATGAAAGTGTCAATTCTTCACTTTCAACAACTTTGAAATATTTGGTGATATTTAATTATTGATATTCAGATAAGTGGGTAAAAATGACATGTAATTATGACTGCACTCTGAATTAATTTATTAATGAGTTTTGCAGGATATTAATTTTAACTGATTAGAAGGATCCTATATAATTTAATGCTTGTAAGTTTCCCACATTGTTTATATGAAAATATTTCATGCTCAGGCTGTCCTGCAGCTTAAAAAATTTTTATTATCAGGTCTTTCGATGTGAATGAAGGCAAAGTCATTTTTAATTTCCCATCCCATTTGTACAAAATGTGTAATAGATTGGTAAATTTATGAGTACACCTTAAGTACTTACAGAAAGTTTTGGATAATGGTTTCAAAACATAACTTTTGTGACAGACGCATAAAATTCATGGTAGTTTCCTAGGAAAGAACATTGACTATGAAAACAAAAGCAGCAGCGCAGGTGACAAAAACACATCAACACATCCAGCAGAGCCGATTGGCATTGCCAAGTATAAATAGCTTCTAGAAAATAACTGCAAAGAGAAAAGGCAGAAGAGAGATCATATGCGCCCATGTTAATAGCCTCAATTTCCATCAGTACTGGAGCCTGAGAGTGAGGTAGGATCTTCACCATCTTCCCATAACTGTTCATGGAATGGACTGATTAAAGTTTGGGCAGTGTGAAATTACCACACACCCTTTGTCTATTAATTTATGTTTGAACAATTGAAAAATATAAGAAACCTTATTATATATTGTAAACTGGTCGATATAATTTCTTGGCATAGGGACAATTTTATCAATAGAAAAATAATGATTGATGCCCCTTGTGTAGTCTTGGAAGTAACAGAAATGTTCTATAAAGATTTACCAAAGATGTTGATAAACAAGCTTCTCTACAAAATAAAATAGATAATAGATGAAAACTGGCCAGAGGTTTATCAAGCAAGACAAAGAAGATGAATATTTGGCATTTTCACATGTTATATTTTATGGTAATTTGTTATATAAATTAATATAGACAACCAATGCAGATTAGTTTGAAAATTTACTAAAATATATTTTAGAATATTATATATATAATAATTATTAGCTCCAATTCCTACCTCCTTTTATGACTGTATCATAACTGTGGTCCCAAAGTAAAAATAGAAAAATAAGTTTGGGATCTAACTCTGATCCATTTCTGCCTTTGGAAAATTCTAGTATTGTTTTCTGTATATTGTAGTTTTGCAATGAATGTTGAATAACACATATTTTGATAGGTTCTTGAGGTGTTAAAAACAGATATTATGCCAACTTTAAGGTATTATTGTTGAAATTCTACTCATAAGCAGAAAATTTTATGTGAAGGTAGTATTTGAATCTACAATGTTAACAGTAAACAGAAACAAATATCAAGAACAAGAACAATCTAGAGATTTTTCCTAAGGCAAGTTTCTCAGAATGTGATTTCTAACTTACATTTTAAGGTTTGACTATTTTTCTCTCAGATAAAATATCAGTCTAAAGTATATCCAACGTCAAAAGTTAACTACAGGATATATAATAATCTTTAGTAATTTCTGTAAATCCTCTTAAAGTCACTGTGTATATAATTTTGTATTTATTAGGATATTGAAATTATCTGTTAATTTATCTCTTCCCACTTCATACTATTTAAGTAAACACCATTTGACAAACACATCCCCACCTTCAAGCTAATGCCCTCTTTCTATTCTATCATGTGCCTGCTGCCAATACCTGTGTAAATTATGTGAAAAGTGTTTTGATACCAAGTTGTGCTCTTCGAGCCAAAAAAGAGTAGCAGAAATTCAGAGAAGCAGCATTCCAGGAAAGAGTCGAGGAGTAGCGGGATTCCTAATTTGTTGTTGCTGTGAACAGTACCTTAAATGTTATAGTCAAGATCTTTTTTGAAGTTAACTGTTAAATCACAATAAACTAAGTAGTGCAGTATCAGGATGAGAATATAATGGCCCTTATTCACATGCTTTAGGTCATCTCAGGAATGAAATGGAAATCATGTTAAATTTAATTATGACTGATATATTAAACTATTAAATAGTCTATTAAACTATATTAATAGACTATTTGAATGTCACTATGTTGTCCACAAAGGAGAGAAGTAGCAAAGAATTAAAATATTTCTATATACTGACAAAGGGATAAGGAAGAAATCCATAAAGACAATATTCCAAAATAAAGTGAAACTGTTTATACAAAAATGTGAGAATAATTAGTAGCAGCACCTTTATAATGAATTGAGGTTGATTCTTCAATCTTTTTTCTTGACTCATCTGTTGCTTTATAATTACTATTAGTAAGTTAAAAATTGGAAAAAGACGCATAGTTGTTTTAGGAACAGCAATATAAATAATCTGATTTGGAAATTACAAAACAAATGACCCAATGCAAATAAGATCACATTAAAAATACCAACAGCAGAGTTAAATGACCTAAACTTGATAACTCAATTCTGTAGTACAGAATAAAGAACTGATTAACAACAGACCAAAGAGGGAGGGAAAAAAAAAAAAACTCATCACAGTGACTTGTGCATCTCCCTGCAGTTGACTTCCTTTGTCCTGTTTTTTCAAATAGCATTTGTCTTGGTACTTGCCTTTTCACGATGAGTCCTATTTAATATCTACAGTGCCTCAGCATCAGTGTCTCACAACAGTCAGCAGTGAAACCAACAGGCCCGGGTGCTTTTCTTTTGTGGCAGCTTCACTATGTTCTGAATTTCTTTCTTATTTAAACTTTTTAGTTTCTACCAGCATCCCCATTTGATTGCGCATCCCCTTATTAACATCCAGTAGTAGACACTTTGCTTCTCCTGCTCTCTCCCCTCAAAGTTTTGCTTTTTCTTTAACCCCATCACTCTTCTTTTTCTGGAGTACCTTGTATTAATTGAAGATTGACAGTTCAGCAGTAAACTGGACAGATGCATATTCCTGCCCTCATACAGCTTACTATTCCATTAAATATTACTAATTGTACATGAAGAGGCCAAATTTTGCCTCATTGAAAAGTCTATGTCTATCTATCTATGTTAATTTTTTGGATAAAAAGATATACTTTTTATAGAACCATTTGGAACTTTGTCAAGGCTAATTTATAGCAACTTCTACGTCTCTATCTTATGGCTGAAAGAGGAGATGCCTTGCATATTTCACCTTGTCTTATGCAGGAATTTTTATATTTTATCTTATTTTCCTTTGTGAAACTGGAACATGCATGTTGAAATGCTCAATCTCTCTCTCTCTCTCTCTCTCTCTCTCTCTGTGTGTGTGTGTGTGTGTTTCAACATATCTGTAATCATAATCTAACATATTCCTGACATTGTGTAAGAGAAAATTTTTCTCCATTGCCCTTCCTAAGGGACATTCTTCAAACTCAATTTGAGCAACTTTTATGCTAACTCAATATAATTTATTACTCTCTCTTAAAGTTTCAGTACCTTCAGGATACTTTCTCAGGTTTATTATACCATAAGTCCTGTGCATTCCTGAATCATATTTTCTCGTCTTTTTGTGAGATTTTTATTTTTAATGCTTTCTGTGAACTCTTTTCCAATTACATTTGTTTGCTGCTCTAAACATTAATTATATAGTTTTACATATCTACATTGGCATTATTAATTCTTGACTACATTAGGGAATAAAATTCCTATATTCATCTAAGAGAATTTATCAAAGATTTTTTTCTTTTAACCTTGATTTTCTTTTTTTGATTTTTGTTAATATAGAGGACATATATCTCATGGATAGAATTCTAAGAAGATAACTGTTCTCCCTTCCATCCTATTCTCCCTCCCTCAATACCCCCTCCTTCCTTCCCTTCTTTTTTTCTGTTTAATTTTGGCAATAACATAATTTCAATGTAATTTTAATCAAAGACTTAATGCACCACTGATCATAATGCTCAATAAGTAAAAAGTAGAAAGACTATTGTTTCACAGGAGTATAGACAAGGGCAAAAAACGATGATCAAAGCATAAGATGTCAATTTCATTCTTATACTTTGTTTTCTATAATGAATATCACATATCAGAGAAACATACATTTTTCTTTTTGGAACTGACTTATTTTACTAAGCATAATGTTCTCCAGTTGTGTCCATGTTGTTACAAAAGACATGATTTCATTCTTTTTATGGCTAAATAGTATTCTGTTGTGTATATATACTGTTTTCTTCAGCCAGTCATCAGTTGATGGACATCTTGGTTGACTGCATATCTTAGCTACTATGAATTGAGCTGCAATAAATATGGCGGTACAAATAACTCTTTCAAATGCCGATTACATTTAACGTGGGCAAATTCCCAGGAATGGAATGGCTGTGTCATATGGTAGATCTATTTTCAGATCTCTGAGGAATCTCCCTATTATTGCCCATAAGAGTTGTTCTAGTTTAAATCCTCATCAATAGTATATTAGGATACCTTTTTTGTCTACATCCTTGCCAGAATTTATTATTTTTAAATTTTGGGGTGATAGGCATTCTAACTGTAGTAAGGTAAAACTTCATTGTGTTTTTTATCTGTATTACCCTGATGGCCAGTGATCCTGAGCATTTTCTCAGGCCGTTTATACTTCATCCTTTGAAATATGCCTGTTTATTTCCTTTGCCCATTTCTTAACTGAATTACTTGTTTTGTACTTGAGCTCTTTATAGATCCTGAATATTAATATTTTATCAGATGCATGGTTTGCAAATATTTTCTCCATTCTGTCTGTTGCCTACTCACTTTGTGTTTGCATACAGAAGCTTCTTAGCTTGATGTTATATCATATGTTAATTTTTTCTTTTATTGCTTATGTTTCTGGGATCTTATCCAAGAAGTCTTTGCCTATGTTAGTGTCAGCCAGAGTTTCCTTAGTGTTTTCCTCTATTAGTTTGGTGGTATAAGGTCATAGATTTAGATCCGTGTCCCATTGTGAGTTGATTTTTGTATAAGGTATAATTTAGGAGTCTTGTTTCATACGTCTGCATGCAGATATCCAATTTTCCCAGCATCTTTTGTTTATGAAATAGGAATCATCTCATCTGAATCTTATTGTTATCAACTTACTTGGCATTCCTGTCATTACATTCTAGGTTTTTTTTTTTTTTTTTCATCTAAATGAAAAGCCAAAGGACTACATTTTGCAAAATCTTTTGCTTGCTTGCTTGGTGTCTGCTGTTGTCAATGGGAGAGTTTTTCGAGGTTTGGAAAGTCAGACATAAACTTAATATTTTCTTGAGGTGGACCCAGTGTGGAAATACATGACTCTTACATCTTTGTGAGAGTTTTGGAATTATTGCTTAGGTTCTGTAGGATATGATTTCAATAACATTGTTAAATATGTCACCTTCCTTAACCTATATGTCTTCATATGTTCTGTCTTCTTATTTAATCATTAAATGTGTTTTTTTGTTGTTGTTGTTGTTAATTTGGTAGAATTTCAGCTTTCTCATCTGTTATTTTATTCTGGATCATTTGTTCTAAATGTACTTGTAATTTGATGGTGGTCAACCAATTTTTTAAAAGACATTTATTTGAAAGATGGAGTAGGACACACATACACACAGACATACACACACACACACACACACAGAGTGGGGGGTGGATAGAGAAGTTCCCTCTGCTGTTTTGCTCCCTAAATGGCTATAACAGCCAGTTCTGGACCAGGTCAAAGCCAGGAGCCACAGTCTCCATGCAGGTTTCCCACATGGGTGATAGGGATCAAGTACTGGAGCCATTATTTGCTGCCTTCTCAGGCACATTAGCAGAAATATTGAATCAGAAATGGAGCACTTAGGATCAAACCAGCACTCTGAAATGGGATGTGGGCATCCTGATTAGCAGCTCAGCCCACTACAACACAATAACCACCCCAACCAATATTTTTTGAATAATTTCTATGTCATTATGTATAATAATTTAAAGAAAGGAGAGACTTTTTGTCTCATATGTATTAGATGATGAATAAAGAGTATATGAAGAATATGAATCATAATACTAGAACAACTATGTGATAAGAACAGAGCAGAATGGGGAGGAACAGGTTAGCCCAGAGAAAGCTTCAGAAAGGAAGTCATGTCTGAAGACTTGAATATAGCAAGTGGGCAATCACAAACAATTCAGCTTATCTTTACCTACAAATGTGACATTAAATGATCTCTTCAAAAGGCAGTTAGTTCATGCATTTATATTCCACCTAGTATGTCCCTTGTGCACTGAAGAATATACAAAGTGCTGAGCCATAAAACAATCCCAGGATCTTGTCTTCCAGTTGTGTTTGGATACATTTGTGGAAATAGAAAAAAAAATTTGACAAATAAAATATGTTACTTAAATTATTTTTTTTACTATTTCTGAATACTCAGAAAAGGGAAGTGCTCTTAGATTTACATACACAAATATTTTAGAAGGCAAGGAGTTTAAGTTTACTTTGTGTCTCATTTCTTATATTACTTGCCATAATTTTATAGTACAATTTTGAGATTTTCTGTATTTTCACAGTGCATTATAGTAGCATCTCTATAGTATTAAAGATCTCTGAGGGGCTGGAGCTTCTCCACATCTAATACTGCTCCCTGTTAATGCAGCTGGAAAAGCAGTAGAAGATGGCTTGAGTGCTTTGGCCCCTGCACTCATGTGGGGGACCCAGAAGAAACTCCTGTCTCCTGGCTTTGGAGTGGCCTTTTGGGAAGTGAATCAGCAGATAGAGGGTCTCTCTCTCTCTCTCTCTTTCTCTCTCTCCTTCTCCCTCTCCAACCTTCTGTTTCTCTCTCTAACTCTGCCTTTCAAATAAATAAATCTTTTTAAAACTCCCTGAGATATTTTCTGTGTGTACAGGAAAGTTGCTTCTTTGGTCCATTTGCCTCAAGTGTGAAACTATCTCAAAGGTAAGCCAGAGTAGTTATCCATTTAACTTGGCATTTCTACACCATTGGTTTCCAAAGCCAAGGCTTTTTCCAATTAAATTCAGTGGAATTTGTGTCCAAAAGATTTCCCTACATGATTACTTTCTTGCTATGGGTCTGGGTTTTGAACCAGCCAGTTGAAGTATGTTAGAGGTCAAGCCCAATGTTCTCTAAAGACACTGAAGTCCCCTCAGCTGTTTACTCTGTTCAGTGTTCTGATTCTCTGAATAGTTGATTGATTCATATTTTGCCTTTGCACGTAAAAAGGGTATCCTGAAAAGAATCTCAAAAGTTTGATTTAGTAGAAGGAATGCATGAGCACTCCTTTCTATATAATCTGAAAGAAATGTTCAACGTGTCTCAGAAAAAGACTTCTCTTAATTATTGAATAATATGTATATGTGCAGCATTTTAAAACTTGATTATTTGGTTGACATTATTTGATGAGTAAGTTAAAAACCTGAGTTCTGTTTCATCAGGGTTTAATTGCATTTTAATTTTTGTTATAGTACCTAATATTGAAGCCTAACTTTGTCCCTGCATTATTCCATGTGTGTATACAAAAATAATTATGGTACCTGAAAAATGGTTCGAAACATTACATTTATTTTCAAAAGCATTTTATTTGGTTATATTTCAAAATATGCTGTGTAATATATAAGCTCTTTCTAGTAGCAAAGATGGAAAGTTTATGCAAGGTTATCTTGTCAGTTTATAATCCTCTGTAATGTCACTTTCTTTTTTTTTTTTTTTTTTTTTTTTTTTTTTGACAGGCAGAGTGGACAGTGAGAGAGAGAGACAGAGAGAAAGGTCTTCCTTTGCCGTTGGTTCACCCTCCAATGGCCGCTGCGGTAGGCGCGCTGCGGCCGGCGCACCGCGCTGATCCGATGGCAGGAGCCAGGAGCCAGGTGCTTTTCCTGGTCTCCCATGGGGTGCAGGGCCCAAGCACCTGGGCCATCCTCCACTGCACTCCCTGGCCACAGCAGAGGGCTGGCCTGGAAGAGGGGCAACCGGGACAGAATCCGGCGCCCCAACCGGGACTAGAACCCGGTGTGCCGGCGCCGCTAGGCGAAGGATTAGCCTAGTGAGCCGCGGCGCCGGCCTGTAATGTCACTTTCTATCCACACACAAACTCATGATACATTGAGAGTTCACAAAGATGAAAAGAAAACTAACTGTAAAAAAGACACTTAATATAAGAATTTATGGTGTAAACTGTAAAAAGAACAAAATAAAAATATAATTCTGAAGCCAAAGTCACAAGTATTTGTATAGTGATAAGACCAACACTGCATTGTTTTTATCAACAATATAACAGACCCTGGTGTCTCACTTCTCTAAACTCCTCTACTCACCATTTATTTCTACCTTAAGTACTAAAGGAGAGGATAAATGATGTGAAGGACATGAAATCATACTCTGACATTCCCCTTACCTTAAACACATATAATGCTATTTTAAATAATACGCCATTCAAATTATTTTACATAATTTGGTTTGTACTTGCTAAGTGCTTTCCACAGTATTCATTGTGCTCAATGGAGGGATACTGTTGTTAAAAAAATAAAAATATTAGATGAACTACTTAATACATTATCCCTCTTAGTAGTTTTTTTTCTTTTGTCTTCTCTACTTAATATGACTGGTTTAATTCTGTAATTAATACACAGTTATTCTTAAGTGTTGAAATTTAACTGAAATGTAATCCCTGTTAAACATAAGAGTGGGAATAAGAGAGGGAAGAGATGTACAATTTGGGACATGCTCAAGCTGACTTGCCCCAAATGGTAGCGTTAGAAACATACCAGGGGACTCCAATTTAATCCCATCAAGGTGGCATGTACCAATGCCATCTCAATAGTCCAAGTGTAGTAAAATATTGACACATGATGTGCACAAATAATTTAGAAAACAATATACCTAACAAAACATGACAAATAATATTGAGTGTTAGTGAACCTTTATGCAATTATACTTCCGTTAGATGGTGGGTGGAATAAAATTAATAACTTTCAATAAATTTATGCTTTTACAATATGGATCCCAAGTCTTTATAATTATCCCATGCTTTTGACCTTGTACTTATTAACTACTGTTGATAAATTAACCAGAGAGAAATTTAGGTGTACTAGCTTGAACATGGTTGTATTATTTATAAAGGAGAAAATACTTAACCTAATGTATATTCATATAGTGTTAAAAATACCTATCCTGAGAACTAGTATACAGAAAATGAAGAGTAACATTTTAAAAACATATATATTTTAAGTTTGAAACATTTAAAACGATATACTTCTTGGCCGGCGCCGCGGCTCACTAGGCTAATCCTCCGCCTAGCGGCGCCGGCACACCGGGTTCTAGTCCCGGTTGGGGCGCCGGATTCTGTCCCGGTTGCCCCTCTTCCAGGCCAGCCCTCTGCTGTGGCCAGGGAGTGCAGTGGAGGATGGCCCAGGTGCTTGGGCCCTGCACCCCATGGGAGACCAGGAAAAGCACCTGGCTCCTGGCTCCTGCCATCGGATCAGCGCGGTGCGCCGGCCGCAGCGCGCCGGCCGCAGCGGCCATTGGAGGGTGAACCAACGGCAAAGGAAGACCTTTCTCTCTGTCTCTCTCTCTCACTGTCCACTCTGCCTGTCAAAAAAAATAAAAAAAAAATAATAAAAAAAAAAACAACGATATACTTCTTGATGTGGAGTGCTGCCATATCAAATAAAAGCTACTTAACCCTGATGGAATGGGAACTCAAATGCATACATATTGGAAAAGGTAAAAACAATTGTGCTAGTTAGATTTCTCCAAGTTTCCAACTTGAAGTAAATACCCGAGAAATGACAGTAAATTTTATTCGTTTTAAAGTTGTTTGTTACTAATTGAGGATAGTCTAAAAAATGCCAAGCAAATTTTTGATTACTGCCATTTCCCTTATTTTTCCTTACATAACTGCTTTGGTTCTCTACGTGCCTTCATTTGTGATACATGTTGAAAACAAAGGACAAAAATGAGAAGTACGTAGGGGATCTTTCTCCTTGCTGATTTTCAGGGTGGGTTTTAGCAAATCACACAAGCTCTCTCATTTCCTTTATTAGTAGAATGAAATCAGCACCATCTGACCTCGTCTCAACTCAAACTCAGAATACTGTGAGGGTTGTTTAAAAACTCTATTTGAAGAGAATAACTATAGAGACACTAATTTATCATTTGTACTACATCTCTTCTTCACCTTCTCTTTATTTATCGCCATTATTCATTTCCAAAATAATCCAAATGGAAAATTAAATTACAAGAAACAAACACTTTCATTCTTATTTAAATGAAAAGATGTAATAAAAACAAACTTTTTAGAATTCCCAATTCCCTGTAGAGGAAAAAAATGCCATTTCTTCACCTCAAATTCCATATCTGAATTCAAAAATAAAGGGAGCAGACTATTCGGAAGATTTTTTAGTAGCCCAGGAGCAAGAAATGATGTGTAAGCATCTACATATTTCTGTACACTGCTGGTTTTAAGGCAAGTAAGAGGTTTATTTCATGTTTCAAAAACCTCTTTAAACACATAACTTGTTTATACATATACATAATATTTAGCTGAAACAGTGATTATTGGAAGATTTGTCCTTTCAAGTGCCCATCTCAAAACATAATCTCGCATTGCTTCTTTTAATAACTATACTTCCTGTATTTCCCTAAAAGTGAATTTTTGCCACCTCTTCTGAGATGTGTTTCACAATGTGTTTTACACATTCAGAAGTTTTACAAAAAATTCAGATTGAGTATTTTTAATTACTCTAAATATAAAAGTATTTGATTCTGTTACTCTAAAAACTCAGAGCAAAACAACTTAATTATCTCATAAAAAACAACTTAATTATTCCATATCATTAAAAAAGGAACTGCTAGAATTTTCCAAAGATCCCTTTATTTTAAGCATTAATTTAGACAAAAACAAGACAATTAAATCTTAGTTGTGAGGTCGATATCTAATTTTATATTTTTATGTTTTTTGGTCTTTCCATGGTTGCATGTCTTAATTATGACTTTTTCAAGAGTCAAAGATTCACTTTCCCTTTTTTCCTCCTAAGAAAATATCTGTGCTAAAATAAATATACTGACCAGGGAGTCTCAAACCAATTAACTGCCCTACTTAAGGAAATCCAGCTTAGTTTTTGCAACTGAAACAACAATAGAAATGATGTAGTGATAAAATGAAACATAAATGGACAGATTATATGACCATACCCAACTATTTTAATTCTTTTTCATGGTTTCTTAGAAAAGAGAACAGCAGGGACCTATTTAATTATATTACAAAGTAGTAAAACCCAGTGGGTAACATATGCATTAACCGAAGCAAATATTACTGGAAGTATTATGTAAACCTGTTCTAATGCTAGATTTGGGTCATGGAAAATTTTATCAGTGTCTGTTATGTACCAGATAACACTGTAGGTTTGACACTTCATTATTGACAAAACAAAACACAGTTTCTGGATATGTTGCAGCATGTCTAAAGAGGCACACAGCAAGTTTAAAGTTCAAGTTTAATTATCAGGCTTTGCTACCTGCAGTCTAGATTCTCTTGGTAATTGTCTCATTCTCAATTTATTCCTCTTAGGAGGTCCAAAGCAAAAGTTATTTCTTCTTTCGAGAATTCTAAAGCATAGTGATTTAAAATCATATGTACAGCTATATGTTATATGTGGTAGTTAAATACAGAAGAAAATTTCTTTTGATATTTAATATATATTGTTACAAAATCCTTTCCTTGTGTAATTCATATTTTAGGATTTTCTTGAGGTTTTAATATAAATTAAGTGAATATTTTTGATCACCTCTTAGGACACAAAGTGATTCATCATGCCCACTCTCCGTGCTAGATTACTGAAGACACCAATAAAGCAGTTTTCTCTAGCTCTATGACAGCTTCTTCCATTCTTGTTTTCCTTGGAAAAAAGATCGAAAGAACTGATAAAGCTTGGATAACTCTAATATTTCTACCTTGCAGTACAAAAATATGAAAGAAAATCACAAACATCACCTCCCCAGCCTTTTTCATGTTTTTAAATCATTACCGAGATGAATTTCAAGCTAGGAGCCCAGGCCTCTGGAGACTCTCTCCAAGTTGTGTTTTTAAAGCAGCGATGTCTTTTTATCAAATGTTTTAATCACATATGCTTATGTTTTCAAATACATTGTATAAAACATTGAGACTATGATATCTTCTAAATTTATTTTACTGTATCTGTTTGAGAGAGAGAGAAAGAGAGACTGGGAGAGAGAGAGAGAGAGAGACTGAAGGGGAGAGAGACTCACATCCACTGATTCACTTCTCAAATGCCAGCAACAGCCAAAGCTGGATCAGGCCCAAATCTTTGTTAGTCTTTGTTTTCCACGTGAGTGGCCAGGTTGTAACTAATTGTTCCATCATCTACTGCCTTGGAGGATGCACAATAGCATCAAACCCAGGCACTCCTGCATGAGATGCAGGCATCCCAAGCAGGGTCGTACACATTATGTCTATCAATGCCTGCCTCTAAGGTGTTTTATTTTGTTGTCCACATTACTCCCTATGTTCATTTAAAGAAACGTAGTCACTTAAGGAATTGGAAAATTATTGGAAGTGAAAACCACTACCCTATAAATTCTTGCATGCATTAAATATTCGTTTATACAAATCTAAACTTTGCCATCAGCTTTGCATAATTTTTAGTGTTTCATGTTAGGTAAATTACAGCAACAACACTATCCACACTATTTCATTAGTAGGGTAAAAGACTCCTTCAGTCCATAATAAGTAAGGGTTCTCTGCAATAGCAGATATTGCTGTGTATACATTCAGTTCAGTAAATTAAGTTGTTTTTTATATATAATGAGCACCTTCTCTTCCATGCAATAGTCAAGCAGCAGGGGCCAAAGTCCCTTACAGATCTGTGATATTATGCTTTTTGTGTCAATCACTGACAACTGATTCTAAATGGTAAAGAAAAATTTTATCCTTGATAGTAAAACAGTATGACTGTACAATCTAGGAAAGCCACTTGAGGAAAATAGCAATCACAGTTTTTTGCTGTGAAATCTATTCTCATGGTTTGTCCATGCTGGATAACTCTCTTTTAAGTGATGCTTTTAAGTTACCTCGTGAGGTGCCATGAACAACCTCTTCCTTAGTCTGTGGGTAATCTATGAGGATGCATACACTGCTGCTCATAGCTATGATTGATACAAACATTTATAAACTGTAAAGAAAGGATTGATTTATTTTACTTAGTTGAGAGGCAGAGAGAGAAAGGTAACACAGTTTCCTGCTGTTTGTGCCTTGTTCAAAACACATATTTCCCCTTATTCATCCAGGAAGCATCAATGAAAGATAATGACAACTGTAAAAGTTTCCTTTGGAAAATATCAAACTATTTTTACTACCACAAACTGTTTTTTGCCTGCTGTAGATTTTAAGGCTAAATTCTTTATGATAATACATCCCAACACAGTTTGAAATCTCAAAGCATATAATGCCAGGAGCATGTTTATTTGAATCTCTGGATGGAATATTTTCATAGGGAACAAAATTTTGCTATAAGCAAAGTATCTAGTTTGCCTTCCCTTCATAATGCAAGCAAAAGTTTTAAAAGCTTTCTCAAGTGTAGTTTGGGAAGAGAGGAGATTACACAAGCGTTAATGGCCCTTTAAAAAAAAGTTGAGTAAACAACATATGTAATTATTTTGCAGAGAAATGCTGCTAATTAAAAGAAAATCATTCTATTAGCAAATACACCTGCTGCTACACAAATGGTCCATTTCTTGAAGAAGAACTTAATTCTGGAACAGGTCTGACTCTCCAGTTCATCTCCTTAAGGAATGTCCACTTGAAAATCTTGCCTTCATCTTGCGAATGTTGATTATTGAGTTCCATTGGAGTAATCATGACATGATACCAGAGGGAAATTGTATTTTTACCATGATGGTTGTCTCTGCAGATGTTATAGTCCTGCTTTTCCTTCTGAATGAAAATGCAAGGGAAAAAATGTCAGTCTCATAAAATAGTCAGAATCTAGTTAGCCATAGTCTCAGTCACCGTATTTTCTTTTTCTTTTTTTTTTTAAGTATTTTTTTCGGCAGGCAGAGTGGACAGTGAGAGAGAGAGAGACAGAGAGAAAGGTCTTCCTTTTGCCGCAGGTTCACCCTCCAATGGCCTCCGCGGCCGGCACACTATGGCTGGCACACTATGGCTGGTGCACCACACTGATCCGAAGCCAGGAGCCAGGTACTTCTCCTGGTCTCCCATGGGGTGCAGGGCCCAAGCACTTGGGCCATCCTCCACTGCACTCCCGGGCCACAGCAGAGAGCTGGATTGGAAGAGGGGCAACCGGGACAGAATCCGGCGCCCCGACCGGGGCTAGAACCTGGTGTGCCGGCGCCGCCTAGTGAGATTAGCCTAGTTAGCTGTGGCTCCGGCCATTCACTATATTTTCTTAAACATCCCAAAGCTTAACCCTAGTATCTTAATCAACGAGGAAAGAATAAATCAAACATAACGTTCATTTTATCTGGAGTAATAGTCACCTGGCATTGTATTTAAAAATTCATTACTTGAGCTGGGAGTTTGGGGCAGTGGTTTAGGCTTAAGGGGTGGTTGGGAAGCCCATCCCCTGCAGTGGAGTCCCTGTGTTTGAGTCCCAGTTGCACCTTTAATGCAAGCTTCTTGCTAATGCATACCTGGAAGACAGAAGGTGATGATCCAAATGGTTGGGTCTCCGCCATTCATATGTGAGAACTGGACTGAGGGCTTTGGACTCCTGTTTGACTTGCTGTCTCTGTCTCTTTCTGCCTCTCAGCTAAATGACTAACATTTAAAAAAATGCTGGTGTACACTATGGCTTATTGTCAGCAACAGCAGTAACAACAAAACAAAGTAATTTAAAAAGCTAAAACACGGCCGGCGCCGTGGCTCAATAGGCTAATCCTCCGCCTAGCGGCGCCGGCACACCGGGTTCTAGTCCCGGTTGGGGCGCCGGATTCTGTCCCGGTTGCCCCTCTTCCAGGCCAGCTCTCTGCTATGGCCAGGGAGTGCAGTGGAGGATGGCCCAGGTGCTTGGGCCCTGCACCCCATGGGAGACCAGGAAAAGCACCTGGCTCCTGGCTCCTGCCAGGATCAGCGCGATGCGCCGGCTGCAGCGGCGGCCATTGGAGAGTGAACCTGCGGCAAAAGGAAGACCTTTCTCTCTCTGTCTCTCTCTCTCACTGTCCACTCTGCCTGTCAAAAAAAAAAAAAAAAAAAAAAAAAAGCTAAAACACGTAGAAATTTATTTTCCACCAAGAACAATGAAAAATATTTGTTTTTGTGTGCCTGTGTTTGCTTATTTGTGTTTCTTATAAACATAATTGTATTCATTTTCATTCATTCATATGGAAGTAAAACACTTAGAAACATATTTCTCAATTTATAGCCAATCTTTGGGCTATTAATAATTTATTTTCTTTCTTAATATATAACTAGAGCACATATTGACTTTTTATTACCTGGTAAACTACAAATAAAATAAAAATTACCCATTTTTTTTATTTCACTGCCTCATCACTCAAACCATAATGCTTTATTCTGTGGTTAGAAAAGTCAAACAGTATGAAAATGTACAAAATGAAAAGTTTAAATCTTTGCTCCCAATTCCTTAGTGTTTGATAGTAAGTATTTTGGAGATACTTCCACTATAAAAAAAAAAAAAAAAAAAGAGCAACCTGGAGCTGGCATGGTGCAGCTGGTTAAGCTACCACTTATGAAGCCAGCTTCCCATATGGCTGCCAATTTGAATCGCCACTGCTCTGCTTCTAGCTCAGTTTCTTGATAACATACCTGGGAAGGCAGCAGAAGCTGGTGCAAGTACTTTAATACCTGCCACCCACTTGACAGACCCTGGCCCAGATCTAGCTCTTGCTTGCCATTTGGGGAGTGACCCAGAGGATGAATATCTATTTATTTCTCTCTGTCTCTTCCTCTCTCTCTGCCTTTCAAATAAATAAAATATTTTATAAAGAGGCAACTATTTACAAACATACGTCTTTTAAAATTATTTAATCGTACCTCTATCGACAAATAGAAATCTGTTTTTTCATGTAATATCTCCATAGACATTATGTAGTTTTCATGGGTTATTATTTACTCAAACAGCTGCTTATCATTGGCGCAATGTCTTTAGATTTTAATATAACCAAATTACTTCAATGGATGACTCACGATTCAGTAGGTTCCATTGTAATAACCAATTAACTTAAAGGAAGACACCAAACTGTCATGTAACTTTCCTGGAATCACTGTGCTGCCTGATGGAACAAAATACAAATGGAAACATTTTGATTCCAAACCCTAGGCTCTGAAACACTACTGATCATAAAAGAGTTCTTCAAAAAAATATGGATAGGGACTGGTGCTGTTGTGCAGCAAATGAAAGCCCTGACCTGCAGTGCCAGCATCCCATATGGGTGCTGGTTGGAGTCCTAGCTGCTCTACTTCTGATCTAGCTCCCTGCTAATGCATCTGGGAAAGCAGCGGAGGATGGCCCAAGTCCTTGTGTGCCTGCACCAATGTGGGAGACCAGGAAGAAGCTCCTGGCTCCTGGCTTTGGATCAGCTCAGCTCCAGCCATTGCAGCCATTTGGGGAGTGAACCTACAGATGGAAGACATCTCTGTCTCTACCTCTCCCTATAACTCTGTCTTTCAAATAAATAAAATCAATCTTTAAGAAAAAAAAAAAACTCATGGATACATGGGAGGAAAAATGTTTAATGGCTGCAAAAAATATATGGAAAGCCTTGCAATCTTTTCTCATAATGTTCACTTTCTGGGACCTTTTGGGCAAAGGTGGCTATCCTCTGCCTTCATTGTTAGTATTTCAAGATGAATCCTGAATTATTTCACTTGCTCCAGAGTTTTTTCTAAATAAAATTATGTGTGATGAATTTTTGTTTATAACCCAAAAAATAGTATATGTTCTTTATTTACTTAAAAATTTTAGACTGAAAAGTGAGATGCTAGAATCAAGATTCCTTTGTTTAATAGAGATATTAATGAGCTTATGAAAATCCAAATGCGGGCCTACAGTTGAGAAGTTCAAAGCATTTAATGACTGCTTAAAACAAGACAGAAGAAGCATTTGATTCTCTTTATTTATGTGAGAAAGAGAGAGAGGGAGACAGGCAGTTGCCATTGTCTATTTCACCCCCCAAAGCCTGTAATGACGGGGGCCAGGACTGCCTGAATCTGGGAACTCAATACAGGTCTCTTCCATGAATGGCAGGGACCCAGCTCCGTAATAAACCAGAGAGTACTTGTGTACTCAGAGAATACCCATCCCTTCTTCCACTCACTGTCTTTTCTCACCCATGCCCTGTAAGAGATGAATCTCATTGTTCTTTGTTTTATTCATCCAGCATTTGTTTTTGATTACATGAGCTGACATTTATGTATTATTTCTCCTTCTTTTCACAATAAATGTAGAATAATATGGACAATTTATCACAATTTGCTGTGTTTGCTTAACAATATGCCATGCATATCATTCCACATCAGTTCATTGTGATCTGTTTCATTTCATTCTTAATTACAGCAGCCTGGTACAATACTTGGATTATCATATTTCCTAGATATAGATATTTAGGATTTTTCTAATATTTTATAGTCAGGATAAAGGTTATAATGAATACTTTTCTGCACATATATTTCAACAGTGTTTTATGCAGCTAGGTATTAAGCCTTTTTACTGTAATGTAAATTTAAATATGCTATCATGAAAACTAAAATCAAACAGAAAGGGACAAGAAAGTAGGGTGGGAGGGAAGGGGGAGAGAGAGAGGAAGAGGGTAGGGAATATCATTATGCTCTCAGATTTGTATTTACACATTATTTTGTTAAAAACTAATTAGAAATTAAAATTAAATTTTATTTTAGCTTCTTTGGCCAGCGCCGCGGCTTACTTGGCTAATCCTCCGCCTGCGGCGCCAGCACCCCAGGTTCTAGTCCCGGTTGCTCCTCTTCCAGTCCAGCTCTCTGCTGTGGCCCAGGAGGGCAGTGGAGGATGGCCCAGGTGCTTGGACCCTGCACCTGCATGGGTGACCAGGAGGAAGCACCTGGCTCCTGGCTTCGGATCAGCACAGCACACCGGCCGTAGCAGCCATTTGGAGAGTGAACCAACGGAAAAAGGAAGACCTTTCTCTTTGTCTATCTCTCTCTCTCTCACTGTCTAATTCTGCCTGTCTAAAAAAAAAAAAAAAGTTAAAATTAAAATTTATTTTTAAAAAAGTGTAGCTTCAGGATAAATTCTTACAAATGGAATTAGAGCATCAAAAGACAAACTTATTGTACTTTCTCATCTGTCCTTCTGAACAGAGATGTTTCTTTTCTTCTGTAGCAGAAGTGGTACCAACCCCTCTTTTACTTAATCTATGCAGTATTGTATACTTCCAAAGTTCATGGAAAATGAAATTAAAAGATAAGTATTTTATGTAATTTTTTAAAAGATTTTATTTATTTGAAATGTAGAGAGTTACAGATAGAGAGATGGAGAGACCGAAAGAGAGGCCTTCCATCTGCTGGTTCACTCCCCAAAGTGCTGCTGCGGCTGGAGCTGAGCCAATCTGAAGCCAGGAGCCAGGATACAGGAACCAGGAACTTTTTCTAGGTCTACCATGGGGGTGCAGAGGCCCAAGCACTTAGGCCATCTTCTACTGTTTTCCCAGGCCATAGCAGAGAACTGCTTCTGAAGAGAAGCTGGGTAATGAACCAGTGCCTATATGGGATGCTGGCACCACAAGCAGAGGCATAGCCCACTGTGTCACAGTACCAGCCCCCTTGATGTATAAATTTTGAAATCATTGCATTTTTGGTATAATATATTTTCCATGACCTTTTTGTAGATCCTTTGCATGATGGACTTCAAAAATTTCTATGCATAAACATATTTTGATTTTATTTTCCACAAACTTTTAGAAGTACATTCATACAGCAAATTTTTACAGGATAAATAAAGTTCTTCCAAGACTGAGAAATGGATCCACCTAGCCTAAAATCCTGGAAAACAGAATCAGTTTGTGAAGAAGCTTCTGAAGGAGATATGTGATGTGGGCATCACAGCAAAGCAAACAAACAAGAAAACAATAGTCAAAGCTCTGGTGGTGAATGGATTCAGCTTCCACAGCAAAAGAGCATACAGATAGCCTCTGAGCAGAAACAGGAAACCAGGGACCAAGAAATCACAGTTTCAGTTCCTTTGGAGCCCATGGAAGTAAGATTAGCAACAGAGCTCTCCAGACACAAAATTTCATATACAAAATCACCTACTGAACTAGACTGCTTTGCAGAAATAAACCTGGACTTCAGAGAATACACTAGGAGCTTATGTAAATTTCTGTCAATTAAGCTGACAAAAAAGGGAAGGTTTTGAGTCCATCTGAATGGATTTTGTGCCTTTTTTCCTAAAGAAAATAATTAAAGCGGTATGAAAACCAGTCTTAGAAGTAGGAAAGTCTGTTGCCACTTCACAAGAGAAATAGACAGAATTGCAGTGCTTCCAAGGAACCTCATGACAGCAGCGTGTGAATTCAACACAAGTCCGTACTCCACTTTAAAAAATCTGTTACAAGCTTCTCCCTTTCATCACTTTTCATGGTTACTGCAGTTTCAGAAAAATGTGAATAATACATAAGTTCAAATGTTCTCCCCGTTATGAAGTGTAACACCACAGTGAAACTGCTGCTGATGTTGGCAACTACATATCGCTGAGAAATTTCTTTTTTGTGTTGGCATTATTTATTTTAATAAGAATCCCCTCTTTATTAAAGATATTTCCCTTCATTTGAATGAAGTCTATTATGTAATAATGTTCAAATTGGCTTGAATATTTTTCAATTAACTAAAAAGCCGAAACTCAAATCAGAAGTTATTAATCTAAGAATGATAAATTGCTACATCAAAGCCTGGCTGTAGGATACAACTGTTATATTGCTAAAAAGAGCAGTAGTTTTGGCAGCTTATGTGTAGCAGTTTTTTTGCAAGTCTATAAGGATACACAAAAGAATGGTACACATTTAAAGTATGTAATTTGATTAATTTGGACATTTACAAACACCAATAGTATGAGCACCAAAATCAGGGTAATAGCCATACCAGACACCTTCTAAAATTTCCAGGCAATCCTTTTTGTGCATGATAGGTAGGAACTACCTATCTATCCCATTGATACATTATGAAGTGTACAAATACCATATTGGTGCATGTATTAGGACATACATTTGCAGTAATTGGCTAGAATTTTTCAGCTAATATACCTGAAATTATGTCTATTAATAATTCTCCCTTATATCTATTGAACAATTCTCCATTGTTATTATACATAGCATCACATAATGTATGTATATACCACATTTTCTTTATATATCTATCATTTGACATTTGGGTTGTCTCTATGTCTTGGTTATGGTGAGTATTTCTGTAATGAACATGGCACTGTGTGTATCTCTTTGATATCTTGATATTAATTCTTTTGAATATATTCCCAAAAGTTGAATTAATATATAATATGGCAGTACTATTTTTAATTTTTGAGGAATGTTTATACTTTTCTCATAGCTTTTGTTCCATTTTATATTCCCAACATCAGTATATTAGAGTTTTAGTTTTTCTACATCATTGTTGACACTGGCTGTCCAACCATCCTAACAAGTGTGTATTAGTTAGTGGTCTCCATAAAGTAGAGCTAAGAGGACATTCATTCATTCACACTGCAATAGCATAATACCTTTGGGAAATATACAAAGACACTCCTCACAGTTTGGAAGCTGAGAAGTCAAGTGATCCTCTGCCAGGTAAGGGATTGCTTTCTGCTTCAAAGACAGTGTCTGCATGGGGAGGGAGGGCAAGGGCTTCCACAAGGCTCTTTTGTAAGAACAGAATCCCATTATGAGGGCGGAGCCCTCCTGATCCTGTCACTTTCCAAAGGCGGCACCTCTTTTACCATCACATTGGGGGTTAGATTTCAACCCATAAACCAAGTCAGAATAGATGAAATTCTGAAATTCAATAACCAAAATTCTAAAACTAACAGAAATATAGCATAGAGGGAAAGCTGCCAACATTGATCCTGGCAATCAGTTTCTGGATATAATATGAAAACACAAGCCAAAAAAGCAAACTAAGGAGTGAGATTGCATCAAAGGAAAAGTCTTCCGCACAGCAAAGGAGGCAAACATCAGAAACAAAAGGCAGCTTACAGAATGAGAGAAAAATTTGCAAGCCAAGGTATCTGATAAGTAGTTAACTTTCCAAATGTCTAAGGAAATTATACAGGTCAATAGTCAATAAACAAATAGCATTATTTAAAAATGGATGAAGGAATTGAAAAGACTTTTCCCAAAGAATATATATCTATAGATTAGATACAGACATATAGATATAGATATATAAATTTAGATATAGATAGATATAGATATTCACCACATACCTTAAAAAATGTTCAACATCAACATTTGTTGTACTTCAAGATCAAAGTCTAAAGGCAGGTATTATATAAACTTCAGTGATTATTTCCAAAAACTTAAGTTTATTATAATATTCTATTAATTTCATAATTTTCCTTATAGTCTCTTTCAAAATAACATATCAAAAGTTCTATTGCTCCTTCCATCCTTTGGCATTTAAAAACATGAACTAAGTACTCAGCATGAGCTACATATTTTAATTACGTTATTTAATCTATCCTCTTAAAACCTCTAATGTAGTTGCTATCATTATCTACATTTTACAGGTGTAGAAATTGCTGTGTAGAAAGGCTTGTAAGCTACATCATTACTTAATGAGGACAAAGGTGGGAGGTGGCAAACTGCAATTTGAATCTGAAACCAAAGTCCAAATTTTGTATCCACACAGAATTATTATCGTATCATCACATGACAATAAGGTTTAACTGACAATAACTTTTTTTCAAAGGCAACTTATGACAGCACAGTACTGGAGTAGAATAACTTGAGCATACAACTCCTCTTATACGAGTTATATCACTGCTTAGTTTAAGAGATAGAAGTGACATTCTGTCCACTGATCATTATCAAAGGGGCCAGATATTTTTAAAATTCTGAAATAGAATTTTTCTGAATATTCCCTTTTTAATATATTTCATATTTTATAGGAGTTTACATAGGTTGAGTTCTTAGTATATACCAACATTTAATCCTTATCACTATTAAAATTTCAAGTGTATACATTTAGCTGCTTACTTGATAATAACACTTGGGTTAGTAGTTACTTCTAATAGTTCATATTCAATATAAGAGATTTGCCTCCTTTCTAACAATGTATTTTTCCTCTCAGTCTCAGAAACCAACACCCACATTTGGCCTAATTTCTCAGAGTAGTTCCTTATAGATAAGACTTGAGTATGTTTTGCCCCATCTCTTATATCCAATTCATTAAATGTAGTCACTTTAAATCTTCAAAATATATCTTAAATCGAAATATTTCCCTCCATATTTATCACTACCACTTTAATCCACGTGTCATTATGTCTTGGCTTATTTTCTGCCTTTCACTCCCACTAGTTCTCTGTGTCTAATCTTGACTTAATTAACTCAAGATAGTAGGAGTATAAGTCATCTTTTGATCATATCATTCCTTGTTTGAATTCCTTTCCGTTTCTCTAAATTCAATTTTTATTTATTTAATTTTATTTGAAAGGCACAGAGTGATGAGTGAGATAGAGAGAAGCAGAAGAGGAGAGAGGGGAGAGGGAGACAAAAAAATCTTCCACCTGCTGGTTTATTTCCAAAATGCTTACAACAGTTGACAGTGAGTCCAGTCAAACTCACAATCTAGGAACTAAGTCCAGGTCTCCCAGAGAGATGACAAGGACCCAAGTACTTAATCCATCACCTGCTGCCTCCCAGGGTTTGCAATAGCTGGATGCTATAATCAAAAGCAGGCCCCGATATGAGATGTAGACATCTTAACTGCTGGACCAAAGTCCCACACCTCATTTCCTAAGTTAAACCCCATAGCCTTTACCAAAACCAATATCCAATTATCCTAAATTTTTCTGGTAACTCTTTGCTCATTTCCTCCATATTTTAGATCCTTGAATGGTAGAAGATTTTTCTCAGAACAGGAATTTTATATTTGCTAGTCTTTTGACATAAAACCATTTTTACCCAAGTTTTTTAACATCAGAGACATTTTCATATTTCCTCAAATGTTACCTTTCAGAGGACCTCCAATGATGATCAAAATGAAATGACCTCCTTTGTTACTCTGTCAATTCTCAGCAACAGTAAATCTCTCTCTCTCTCTCTCTCTCTCCCTCCCTCCCTCCCTCCCTTCCTCCCTCCTCCTCTCTGTATAATAATTTGTTTGCTGTCTATTACCATAAGCTAAAATGTAAGGTGTGAGAGGTGAGAAAGAGAGAACATTGCGTACATAACATGGGTGAGCTATCAATAAGCAGTGATTCAATGAATGACCAAATGAACTTCACAATGAGTCTGTAATATGTAAGTGATTAGAACCCTGGAGAGGCTGAGAAAACCAAAGCTCAGGATTTTTTCTTAGATGATTTACTGATTATAAAAGTCCGGATGGGGATGGGTATTTGGCACAGTGGTTAAGATGCTTCCTAGCTTGCTCACAGCCCATCTCAGAGTTCTTCAGATTGAGTCCCAGCCAAGCTGCTAGCAGTGCACATGCTGAGAAACAGTAGATGACTCAAGTATTTGGGTCATTGTCCCCGACCTGGGAGATCCAGATTGAGTTCCCAGTCCTAGTTTCAGCCTTCCCAGCCCTGGCTGTTGCAGGCTTTTTTTTTTTTTTTTTTTAATGTATAACAATTTTTCCCATAAATACAACTTTAGCAATATAGTGATTTCTATAGTTCATAAATCTAGTGAATGACAGTGTTATGATTTAGACACGGGTCTGGCTGGCTCCTCTATTCCTTTTAATCCTGTGTTCTGCTTAAAAGTATTCTGTGCCCATAATAAGGGACAGAGCTGGTATTTTTCAGATACTCTTAAACTGGGCTTACATTTGACCTGTAAAACATTTTTGAGAGGTAAGACACTATGCCAACATGACTCAACAAGCCCTTGGGATTCCTGCCTGTTTCTTTGAGTGTCAATTTGAGTCCAGAATGAGTCTGTGATGTGTACTACCTCTCCTCCAGCTGAGTGGAACTTTCTAGAATGGCCAATTTATTTCTCTAGTCATTAGTAATCTGGGCAGCCTAAGTCTACAGGCAGCACTGATAGATCTACTTGTCACAATGAGACACTTTCTAAGAGTAGCACAGATTAGGGGGAGAGTGTTATTCCACTAAATCTCGAGGGAAACAGCTTTTAGAGAATACACAATACACAAGGTACCATTTCAAGTATAATAAGTATTTTAGGACCAGAAATACTATAGTGTGTGGCTAGCTGTGGAACTACATTTAACTTCACTCCTACCAAAGATAGAATGATTTATAAATAAAGATTCCACATACAACTTATATTAATATGTATTGCTTCTAGAATCATTTATGACTTTTAGTTGCAACTCATAAACATAGTTGTTCTTGATTACAAACCATCCACTTGATTAGCTTCCCCATATCCAAATTACAAATGTTTTTGACTGGTTCCATAGAAGTTTTCAGAAAATTATGTCATCCCTTGGTATCTGAGGAGGACTGGTTTCAGGATCCCTACTGATACCCAAATGCATGGATGCTCCATTTCCTTAAATAAAAGTCATAATCTTTGCATCTAACCTATACAGTCCTTATATAACATCTATAGATTACTTGTAATAGCTAATGCAATATAAATAATATGTAAATATTTGTGTTATTTTTTTTAGGTACAGAAACTATTTATTAACAGAGAAAGCCCACAGACTCATTTCTTCTTGGACACACCCACAGTCCGGCCGCGGCAGCCCATGGTCTTGGTGTGCTGGCCTTGGAAAAAATAATAAAATTTGTGCATGTCAGTATTTCCATACATTTTTGAAAAGATATTTTAGATTCATAGTTGCTTGAATCTTTGAATGCAGAATTGGAGACTCAGAGAGCTGAATTTATATATATATATATATATATAAATTTATATTTATATTTACATATATAGAGAGAAGAAGTAATTGAGAAGAAGTAATTTTTAATTAATAATTGAGAAGAAGTAATCTTAGATTTCTCCATATCCACTCTCCTTTTTATCAATTCAAAATTAGGTTTTCATAGAGGCAGCTCAGGAGCCCTATATTTATTCTCTCTTCTATTGGTGTATACTTTTCTAATCTTACACAAGCAATAACTGATGTCTGAATCTAATACCTGAAATATAAAAATGATGTTGAGAACATGACTCTTTTAATTCAGTGTGCTTCTTGCGCTCTTTTTCCAATTCTGGTAGTGATATTCCTGAATTGGATGAGGTTGCTGACTGCTATGACCCTTTTGTGCACATCATGTACTTTTAACTCATAATAGAGTATGCTACACTGAAGTAAAATTGTCTGTCTCCTTGTCTGTCTTACCTACTGGTGCTAGGTTCCTTGTGTGTACAGATATAACTTTGGGACTCTTTAATTACATTTACCTCACTTTAGTATTTGGCATCATTTCTCCATTCATTTGTTAATGGGTGAACATGTTCTTACCTTTTTTGATTCTGATAAATATACATTTGGCAAACAGTCAAGAGATGTTAATGGATTCAAGTTTTAAGTCACAAAGTGGAAGGGCCTGTTGTTTAAAATTAACTGCCCAAACATGATCTCACTTACACTGTGTCTAAATTACAGGGGATCATTTTGCCAGATATGAGCTATCTAGTTGTAACAATTGCCTATGATTGTCTACCTACAGTGTGATGAGAATAGGTTTATATCCCAGATCTTACACTAAAGACCGAATGCAGTGACAACAGGAGCCAATAAAACGAAGAGATTCAGGCTTCTATGTATATCCTTTTTATTTTTTAACCAAGTTTTAGACAGCAAAACATTTTTACACCATTAAAAGCTGTATTTCCTGGGATACAATGTTCTTAATAAGTAAACTCATATGATTACTTCATAGAATAAGCCAGACTTAGAAAAAGACAGTATCAAAATAATTATAGTGTTTGACTTCTTCAGATCAGCTTTAAAAAAAAAAAAACACACATCTAACACATCTGGCTCCTTTCTCTGCTCCTAACTGAAGATGGAATCGGTTGCTCTAGCACTTGAAGCCACCATTGCCACCTGTCTCATGTGCTGATGAATCCAAAGGGTGGATGCTGAGCCTCCACTACACCATTTAGACTTTGAGCACCCCAAACTCTGAACTAAATATATGCGCTTTTCCTTAAAAAAAAAAAAAAGAGACCAAGACAAATTAGAAAGAGCTGATATTTTGAATAGATTTAATATTCTGAATGAAATTGAGTATTAAACAAAAGAAATCACCTGTCATATCAAAATGGAACTACTTTATAGAAAACAAAGATGAAATTTTTATAACTCAAAAATGTTTCATCACACCTGTAACAGAAGAGCCTCTTATGTCTTCAGGACATAAAAGTCACAGCATTGAAATGGCTAAATTACTCCCTGGCAAAATGGCACTGGTAATTTCTCTTTCCTTTTAGGCATCAAAGTAAGAAAATAGCAAAATAGGTTTTGAAATATGTTTAGAAATATCAAATTGCTTAAATAAAGAATATATTTTTGAGAGATATATGTAAAAGGATGACACGGAAATATGTTTTATTTCTGAGGAGTAGATATAAAAGTAACTGATGAATCTGACAAACAAATACATATAATTGAAAAACATGAATAGTAGGTGCTGGTTTCTGAGCTCCAGTTTTTGATGTGTATTATCACACATTGGGAGGCATCCTGATGTTCGGGAGGCGGGGAGCAGATGCCTGTGTGAAGTATCTCCCTCACCAACGTATATGTCATTTATTCAGGGTAGCGATCATACATAGTGTGTACATTAAGCAGACTCTCATTCTGCCTGCTGCCAACCTAGCAGAAAGTATCTCAGGGGAGCCATCAATTTATCTGCATTCCCTGCCAAGTTGCTTCCTTTTCCAATAATCATACTTGATTGTGGCTGAATTTGTGTACTGTGGCACAATCCTCTTCTTGGCTAAGATTTTCCAGTTTCTTCACGTAGGCACCGATTGCTATAAACTTTCTGTGTTTGTTTTTATGCATTTGTGGAGTTGAGTTTTGTTTTTTTCCGCAGATGAGTTTTATCTTTGAGCTATGCCTCTGTGGTTTAAGGGATTGTTTACACTTTCAGTGAATACTAAGAGGCATGTGGTAGGTGTGGCCAGGGAGCTATGGTCAGTGCTGCAGTGTGGGGTGCGTATCCAGGGTTACACCCAAGTTGGGTGTGGTAGATCTCAGTGTCCACGTGTTAGCCCCCAGTGTCTTCCACACCACCTATGAACAGCACACATGGTATGCACAGTCCTCACCATTAGCACAGTTCCTACCGCAATGACCTGCTCTAGGTAACCAAGGAGTTAGGAGCATGTGGGGCCACACCTAGTGATTGCTCAGAGAACCATCAGCTTCCGTAACCACCAAGTCCCCATGGTCTCAGCACACAAGGCTCCCACAGTCACTGGGTGCAGAGCTTTCTCTGCCCTGCCAGCCTGTCCAGTCGACAGAAAGGCAGATGTTCCCTGAGACAACTGCCCCTAGTTGCCTTGATTCAGGGAGGCTGAAGGCTCCTCACTGTCTTACGTCGTTGCCCAGCCACTCAAAAACAGCCAGGCTCAGTATCCGTGGGGACTGCGGATTGTTCTCTCCACTAGAATCTCTGAATCACACGTGTACACCAGTGCCACTGGCCGGATGTCGCTCTCCCCCCAGCCCTGCTGCCAGTACTGCTGAGAAGACGGCAGCCTGCCTCAGCCAGATGCTGTGTGCATGTGCAAAATCTTCTGTAGCTCCCACCAAACACAAAGTGGCAACCGCCCTTTCTCAGCAGATCATGGGGCACTGTTGTGGGGAAATTGTGGTGAAGTAAACAGGCCCCCTCTACTTCTAGTGGGTCTGTGGGTAACTGCTAGCAACGGCTAACCCCCAGGGCTCCAGTCCATACTCCTGCCAACTTTCCCTCCAGCTGTATCACCATAGGTTGCTGCAGTCCAGTCTCACCTCTGTCTCCAAGCGTCTGCCCACTGTTCCAGTTCTCTGCTGCTGTGGTTCTGTTTGTGTTCATGTTCATGTTACTCTTCTGTACCTCCACACAGGTCCACAGAGTTCCTCTTCCTCTTGTAGGATTTCTAGTGCAGTTTTCTCCCTATTTCCCCCGAGCATACACTTCCTACATTTTTTTTAGCTGTTTATTGCTAGCCTAGCACAGTATGTCATTCCCTAAACCACTGTTTTGGAATCTCCCTATTTATTTATTTGAAAGGAAGAGTTACAGGGAGAAAGAGAAAAACAGAAATATATCTTTCACCTGCTGGTTCACTCCCCAGATGTTACTTTAAATACACTTCATGGACTTATTTTCTTGAAGGCTCAGTTGAAGGCCAAGTCATCTTTCATTATTGAATGCTTTTTCATATCAGTGACAGTGTCATTCTGTTGTTTATTTGAATAGCTTTTGTTTGAACTAATTAACATCCTTAGCACACCACACACACTCTCACACAGTTTTTTCTTTGTTCAGTACTTTCATATTTTCACATAATCTTATTCACAGCTTTTATATGTGTTAAAATTAATGGCTTTTGAAAACACTCATTATGGGTGGTGTCTTTTTTCTGTAATTAGTTTTTTTATTGCTTTAGTTTATACAACCATAACTCCTTTATTTTGTGAAAATAAACTAAGCAATTAGATCCAGTACTAGCTAGCTACATTACTATAAATATTTTTCTTATCTTGAATTTCCACTGGATATTTCATTTCTCATTTTCATCACTCTAGTATAGATTCCTCTCATTAACCTATAAACCTCTAGGGCCAGTTCTCTCTCTGTAATCCATAATAATGGGACCAAAAGTCCTTTCTCAGCCATCTGTAAACATATAGTGGGTATTGGAACATATTTATGAGAGGTTTTATGTGAGTTTCAAATTATCCCATATGGGATGCCAGCATTGCTGGTGGCAGCTTTAGCCACTACACCACAATGCCAGTCCCTTCTTGTACATTTTAATTAATAATTTATCAGGGGGCCACTGCTGTGGCACAGTGGGCTAAGTTGCCTTCTGCAGCACCTGCATCTGATATGGGCACCAGTTTGATTCCTGGCTCCTCCACTTCCTACCCAGCTCCCTGCTAACGTGCCTGAGAAATTAGCAGAAGATGCCCAAGTTGTTGGGCCCCTGAACCCATGTGGGAGACCCAGAAGTTGTTCCTGGCTCCTAGATTCGGCCTGGCCCAGCCTCAGCCATTACAGTCATTTTGGGAGTACACCAGCAGATGGAAGATGTGTCTCTCAGTCTCTCTGTCTTCCTGTAATTCAGACTTTCAAATAAATAAATTAATAAATTTTTAAAAAATAATTTATCAGTATGGTGCAATTCCAAACAGCATTAGAAAATCTAGTTTAGACACTGATATATTTTTCTAAGGCTTCATCAACACATTAGCAGGCTATTTTATTTAATAGAAAGATATACCCTATTCAAAAAAGTATGTAGGATATTTAGAATTGAATTTGCAGAAAGTATTGATTTGTCAAAGTCTGTCTAGATTTTCTAGGTCTGATAATATATCTATTAAGCTATTCACTATAATTGTAGTAATTACTGACTCCAGTGATTAGTTTATAATTCCAAATAGACCAGGAGTCAAGTCAAGTTTTGTATTGTCAGACTTGTCCTAGGTAGTTGGTAACCTTGGGTGAATTGTTTATTCAGTTTACTCATATTGATCAGTAATATAGAACCACTTTGTTAGATGTGTATTCCTTTGCTAATTGTTGTATTTTCAAATTAGAATAAAGAATTTTAAAAATTCAAATCAGAAGAGATTTTATGTACTTTGAACCAAAGATGGAAACCTGGAATACTTGAAGAGCCATATGGGTAATTAAAATGAAGAAAATGTAATAACAATAGCTCAAGTTAGATGATAAATAGGAATTGACAGTGCTGTGGATGCAGGAGACACTGTTTTAAATCTATGATTAATTAGAGAAAAGAACCTGTCTAAAGGGTGAAGGAAATCTGTGCCTTCTGTTTGTTGACACCATGAGAAACAGTGCAATTAAAAAAAAGTTTCTTTTTTATATTTGTCAATTTCAAAGGGGAAAGGGAAGATGGAGAGGTGGAGATAGAGCTAGCGTGAGAGCGAGTGCGAGGCAGAGAGCAATCAGCCTTCCATTTCACCCTCTGGTTCACATCCCAAGTAAGTGCAACATCTAGGACTTGGTCACACCAAATCAAGGACCTGGGAACTCCGCCAGGATCTCCCATATGAATATCGGTAGCCCAAGCACTTGAGCCATCATCTGCTGCCTCCCAGGTTCACATTAGCAGAAAGCTGGATCAAAAGTGGAGCAGGGGGCCCTCTCTGTGGCGTGGAGGGTATAGCCACTACCTGCAGTACCGGCATCCCATATGCACACAGTTTCTTGAGTCCTGGCTGCTCCATTTTTGATCCGTCCCCCTGGAATGTGCCTGGGAAAGCAGCAGAAGATGGACCAAGTGCTTTGGCTCCTGCACCCACATGGGAGACCCAGAGTTCTGGCTCCTGGCTTTACTCTCGCTCAGCCCCCACCTTTGCAACCAGTTGGGGAGTAAATCAGTGGATGGAAGATCTCTCCCTTTGTCCCTTCCCCTCATTCTGTAATTCTTTCAATTAAATAGATAAATCTAAAAAAATAAATAGGAAAGAAAAGAAAAAAAAAAGACACAGAGCAGCCAAGACTGAAACCTGTACTCTGATTCCATATGTCAGGGTCCCAAGCTAACTTGCTGCACTTCACCACAGCACAGTACTAGATTTTCTGATGTTCAAATGCCATGAAAATGTCCTTGAGACAGAAGAAATTAAAATTTTTACATAAAGTAGTCTCAATTTTATATTTGGGTAAAAATTATGTTTTTAAAATAAATAATATTTATAACCAAATATTATTTATAAATAATTTTTATGACCAAATAAACAGATTATGGTTTCACATTTAATACAAGAACTGTAAATTTGGTACCTGCTCAGAGTTTCCCTTTTGATGTTTGAATTTATGCATAGCTTCCTTAGGAGGTGATCATTAGGTTTATTCCTTTTATAAATGGTGGACATTTGGTAAATTAGTAACGATGCCAATTCGGGATTCTTGCACCTCGTTTCGGAGTACCTGGGTTGGAGGTTCACCTCTACTTCATAACCCTCTTCCTTCTAATGCACATGCTGGGAGCAGCAGATAATGGCTCGAGAACTGTGTTCCTGCCCCCCATGGAGGAGACCCAGATCAAGCTCTGGACTCCCAGTTTTTGCCTGACCCAGGCCTGACTTTTGGAGGCATTTGGAGAGTGAACCAGCAAATGGAAGATCTCTTTTTGTCTCTGTTTCACTCTGTGTCTCTCTGCCTAACAAGAAGTTTATGCCTATAAAATTTTAGGGGTTATAGACTCATTACTGTCTGCTCAACTATTCCTATGCATGGTTGAATTTGATAGAAAGCAACTTTATTGCACTTTTTTTTTCAAAAAAAATAGTATCAATAACAGTTGCATATATTTTTTACTTTGTTTTCTGGGATCATGGTGAAAAATCTGAACAGTTTATTCTTATCAATTAAAGAAAAAATTCACATCTCTACTTCATGATATCTCCTAATTCTCTTCACATGATATTTCACAAGGAATTGGAGTATTTTTGTAATTCTGGTTGAAAATGCTAGATATGAAATTTATTTGTATTCTTTAAAAGTTCAGGAGAAGACTAAATACTGTGTGCCCAATAGTGTGGTATCAGTGCCAGACAGCTTTCCATTTGCCATAATGCTATGGCACAGAAAAATCTCTTTGTTTCTGCCATTACTTTACTATGCAAATGAAATATTATAACTACCTTTTTAACATCATAGTCCTTTTCAATTTCTGAATTTTCCTTATAGTTTATGTCACTGACCAAAACATGATATGGCCTCAGTTTACTACATCCAGTAACATTTTCCAAGACTTGACTGAAATAATACAGTGCTGCCCTCCAAAGATTTATTTGTGTCATTTTTATATATATATTTAACTTAACTATTTCATTAGTATTTTGATAGTGGTTGTGGATGCTAATCTTCAAAAATCAAAATATTTATTAAAAGACACTGTTGAAATTTTTCTTTAGTATTCAAAAAAACGTTCATGTTTTTGCAATTGTAAGGGTTATATTGATAGGTTCCTTTTAGCTCATTAGGAATTTCAAATATTTCATTTAAAGTATAGCACAGAGTATATGAAATCCCAAGTATAGCATTTGGAGAACATTGATTAGCATTTTAGAGTCAAGTTGTCTTCCTGCTCTAAATTTGGTGGCAGTCTGTTTGAGAATAGAATACAAGCAATCAACGTGACGCACCACAGTCTTGCCTGAACACTAGTCCGCTCCCAGTGTATTTTGTTTTGCTCTGATTTTTGTCTTGCCTCCACAGTTTCTGCAATTTTTTCTTTTTGGAAAAGGAAACAATTTATGCATCTCTAAGGACAGTTCTAGGGACTATTTTCTGATTTACTAATAAGGCATTATCTCAACTACTGGCCTGCCAAGGACATAAGGTTCCTTATTAATTGTCAGGTGGTGAGGTAATGTTACCATGAGTAAGTCACTCAATGTGGCATTTTTAGTCTTTAGCCACGAATCATCCACATCTTCTTACATCTAAGGGCCATAAGAGGTCAATCGGGGCATCCAGTTTAAGGCACAACATCAAGAATTATTTATCACTTTCTAACTTCAAATCAAAAAGTTTCTCTCAGGTATTTGTGGGGGAAATACATGGTGCACAGGCTGTTCATGTGAGTGATTTTTATTTATACAAATCCTCATGTTGGCAGCAGGTAGGAGGCAATAAGATTACTGCATTGATTTGAGAACCTCTGCCCAGTTACTTGGAATACTGAGTTCGTAAAAAGATAAGACACAGTGAAGAACTTTCCCCTACAATCACCAAAAGAATATATTTGTGGTGGGAGTTCTTTAATTCAATATAAAATAAAATGAAAGAAAGAAAAGAAAAGAAAAAAAAAAACCTTCAATACCACAACTCCCTGTTTATTTCTTCATTATTAAACTTCCTTTTGAACTGGTTCTCAAATCCAGTCCCCCAGGACTTCCATTGCTTGTCTGAGCATTCAGCATCCAGTTATCACAATTCGTTGTTTATCCTGTTCTCCCTTCTAAACCGTGCCTCTGAGGGAAGACTCATTTTTGTCATGCTTTCCCTGCTCCTCCTTTTTTTTTCCTTCAAACATTTCAGAAGAAAGTTGCTCATTTTTAATGATTGGCTTTATTCAATTATATAATTTTAGTTTATATTTATATGTGTATTATATTTTATTTATATGTGATTTTTTAATTTTTAATTTTAATTTTTATTTATTTTGTTTAAGGAATACAACTCAATGCATTCAATAAATACAGATTGGGGAACATTCTTCCTCCCCCTGCCTCCCTCCCACCCGTACTCCCGCCTTTCTTCCTCCTCCCTCTTCCTTTCCCATTCTTAGTTTTACTGAGATCCATTTTCAGTTAACTTTTATACTCATAAGATTAACTCTACACCAAATAGAGAGTTCACTAATTAGTATGAAAAAAAGAAGTAAAGAACAAAAGCAAACAAATAAGAAAAACATTGTTCCCTGACAGTCAAGGCAAGGGCTGTTCAAAATCATCACATCTCCAAAGTGTCAGTTTTGCTCCCATAGGTTACATTTTAAGTACTCTGTTACCAAAGATCAGAGAAACCATATGGGTATTTGTCTATGTGTGACTGGCTGATTTCACTAAGTATGTTTTCCAGTTGCATCTATTTTTTTGCAAATGATAGGATTTTATTTTTTTTACCACTGTGTAGTATTCTGTAGTGTATATATTCCATAATTTCTTTATCCAGACTTCAGTTGATGGACATTGGGATTGATTCCATGTCTTAGCTATTTTAAGGTGAGCTGAAACTGAAATTGGACATGACCCCCTAAAATTTACACGAAAATGTGGCCCCTTAAAGTTCCCCAGAAGTGCTATCTGGGGTGCCACATGTGCTACCAAAATTTGGGGTGCCATATGATTTCACCATGAGCTTATTTCTAAATCCCCAACATTAATAAGTCCAAGAGGGTTCTTGCCTAATATTTAGAGAAGAATTCTAAATACCGGCACAGATAAACGAGGCAGCATGGTATATTTTAGGCTTTTATTTAGTGTGAGAGGTATCTAGGAAAGTGAGGGCTTTAGTTCAGGTTGGAGAGAGGGGAAAGTCTGGAAACTAGGGTAGCGTCCATACCACTCAGAGAGCAGGCCAAAAGCCACGTGCAGCAAGTGCCTTGAACTGCTATCCACCGCTTATAACTGGCAGCAAAGCAGAGGCCGAGCGTGAGGTAAATCTGGGTTCATAAGGAGCACCAGGAACCAGCCACGTGGAGGAGCAGCATCTAGGCCAGGAAGCAAGCCTCCTGGCAAGAGGCCAGGGAAAAGAGCGGGGCCAGGCCACACCTTGTCCTGGCTTTTAACCCAGTTCCAAAGGGTAGTGGTCAATTAACCTGATTGACTGGTGGGCACCCGGGTATGGCCAGGTAGGGAGATGAGGTCACACAGGGGCGTGGTGAAGGTATCAGGTAGGGTGTGAAGTCACACAGGGGCATGGCAAAGGTGTGGTCTTCCAGTTCAAAAATTAATCAATTTTAGCCTGTATGCCTGCCTACTTCAAAATGAACATGGGGTACGGATAACTCTTTCATATGCCCATTTCATATGTTGATGTATCATCCTCTAGAACTCTTGACTTCAATATTTACAGTTGCTCTCAAATTCCTAAACCATTAACCCTGTTTTCTAGAACGTGTCTCATTTCTCTTATTGTTTTGAGTTCATTATGAGCCACAATTCCTCTCTATTCTCTTTAATAGAATAAAACATGCTCTAAAGCTCATGGAAATTCTTTTCTACTCCAATTATTATAATGAAGGTTTAATTAGTTCAACAATAGACTAAACCAAGTAAATAAGCTTTCAATTTTTTTCTATATACTTTTGCATATCCATTGATATAGGATAACTCCTTGCTGAAGTTTTGATCTCAAGTTATCTCCTTTACTCTCCATTTTCCATGTGAGGTGCTAGTGTTTCTGTTTCTATCTGATTACCTTGTATCTATCTCTGACCAGTCCTTTATAAACTTACTTCTTCTCAGATTGTCTTTTAGGAGTATTTCTCTTCAGTAAAGTGGATTATTAACATAGAGCCTTGACTCAAGATTTTATATAAACTTGGACAAACTATTTAATATCCCTAACTTAGTTTCTTCATTTCAATAATGAAAGAATTTTAATGCCATAAGACCTATCATTAGTTTTCTAATGATGTGACATAGCGTATTTCCCCCAAATTCCTAATTAAAAATAACAAACCTCTCATCTCTCAGTTTCTGTGAGTCATAAGTTCACAGAATAATTCATTGGTTCCTCAATTCAGGGTCTCTTTACACTGAAAACAAGGTGTTAGCTTGAACTGCAGGTTCACCTGAGGCTTGGATTCCTCTTCCAAGTTCACTTGTGGTTAGTAGCATTCCATTCTTTGGTGAGATGAGGACTGAGAGACATCATCAGCTCCTGGATGTGTCCCACATTTTCTGTACAACATAAATCTGGCTCCTTTAAGGCCAATATGGAGCATTCTACCTTGTTTCTAATGTTCTCAGTTCTTCTAGCAACTCAATTACTAAGAACAAACCCACCTGGATAACTGACTCTTGCTTCACCCAAAGTCAGCCAACCAGAAATATTAAGTATATCTACAAAGTGCCTTCTACTATGTAAAGTACCATATCATGAGAGTAATATTGTATCATATTTGCTACTACTGCTTGACACTAACTTGAAGGGATCACAAGGAACATATACATCTGGAGATGGCAATCAAGGGGATTGTTTTAAAATTCTATCTACCACAATATTTATTTCACAAAATTATAATGAGGGCTAAATTATAATGTACTTAACATATAAGAATAACATTTATCCTTAGATTCTAGGTACCAGAAGTCAAAAAAAACAAGTGTTGATAGCATCAGATCTTACAAACAATAGACCTACAAATAGTGTCTCAATTTGAGCATGGTGAAATTTCTAGTATATGTTCTAATGAAATAATGAACTGCTGATCAAATTCAACTTTGTGACATTAAGAACCACTTGAACTATTGAAGTGGAAATCTGGTAAAGAGAGTGCTGATTGCAAGTGAGGCTTTTGAAATGAAGAGGAGTAAGGCAAGCGGGAAGATGAAAGAAGTAGACAAAACTGTCTTGCTAGTGATTACTTTGACACATCCTCTGTTTATTTTCAGTTTCATGGTTCCTTTGAATTGTTTTGATAAAGAATTTAGGCAAATCTACCTGACTTGTGTTCTTCATTTCTACATTTGCAAAGGAAAATTTTCTGGGCTTTGAGCTAAAAATCATCACATCTTTCATTATATCAGGGCAGTTCGGGGTCACAACTAGTGCTTGAAAGGTCAAATGTTGAACCCTCATATGCATTTTTTGATAGACTGTTAATTTCAAAACAATTACTGTAATTTTTGAGATACAATCAGCAAGTGTAATGATTTAGAGTCCTACGCTGTCCTTGACACCTTCAGAGGGAAATTCTCAACAAGAAAACAGGTATCTGACATATAATTCTTCATCCAGTGCACTTGGTTACTTACACTTTTCATGGTCGGTATTTTAAGTGGCATGCTGAGATGATGCTAATGAATTTCCATTCCAAGCAGCACAGCCACGATTTTCCCTTTGTATTCAGCACTGAGCAGGTGGTGTTTTCTAATCATTTATGTTCAGTGCATCTGCTGTCATGAGCAACAGAGATCAGAGATGTGCACTGCAGTTTGTGTGGTAAAACGATGATGAATAGAACAAGGTGCTATATGCTTTGATCAGCAAAACATTCAATTTGGAATCCATGGCAAAAGAAATGTGGGAGGTGGGGCTGAACCTTGTTTTCTGTCATGAAAAAGTAATTCAGCATCATCTAACAGTCTCTGGGTTTGGGGCTTGTCACTATTGAGAAATGATGAATTAAAGCACTAACTCAGGAGTAGTAGGGGAAAGACATTATCTCTACTTAATAGAACAAAGTTCTTCTGCAGCAGTTGGAATTGAATCTCCAAAACCAGGCAAATGTTTGTTCTCTGTGCTCTCAAATCACCTCATTTTAGCTATGAGTGTTATCATAGCCCTTGTTTTCCCTGTATTAATTCTCTTTTAGCATTAATCTTCCTAGCAAGATACACAATTTTTATGGCCATATTCTTTTTTTTCGCTATCATCTTGTCTGGTACTTAATAATTGGTAAGTAGTGAGCAAAACAGTGCATTTGAATGTATTAGACTCAAACACAACAGTGTGCATTCATATTTAACTGAAGAATTTCAAAGCTAACAAGTCCTTAGACTAAGCTCAGTCATTTCAGTAATTTTTTATTTTTTCCCCAAAGAAACCGTTTCAGTAATTTTTAATATCTGCCTTTATGTTGAACAGGTCAATAAATTTTAAGATATTCTATTACAGCTATAATTTTACGTACATTAAATTAATAAGGTAGAGCCGATGACCTTTTGTTGGAACAGCTTTTACAAGGAACAATTTTACTATTCTCTAGAGCTGAACTGACAGCTAAATAGCAACTCTTTCCTCTTTAGCACTGTAACCACTTTATCCTATAGTGTTGTTGGTTTTTTTTTTTTTTTTGAGGCAAAATTCACCATTTTAGAGTTAAATCTGAGAGTAGTTATGTAACTACATTTGGAATGAAACATTAAGGGAATTAGTTATCAACTGGAAATGTGTTTGGATACACTACTGGGTTTTCTGAAATATAAATTTTGGAAGAAACGTGATTATTTCCAAAATATGATTATTTAGAAAACAACAGCTTTCTGAAATATTATTAATTGCCAGCAACTTGTAGGATGCATCAGTGATAGTGTAAACCGTTGAGACTATATATTATTCATGGTGATTTCTGACTAATGCCCCTTCATTTGTAGAGTGTGAACTAATGGATAGGATAGATAACTAAACTTGATATGGAGCAAAACAAAAATCTGCGTAGAGCTATGAGATGACTCTGGAGTAGGTACCAGCAGATGGTGAAAACAGATGTACTCTGCGACTTTTTACATTATTTGCAAAATCTAAAGCACAATCTTGTGATCTTCTTGATGTTCAACAATTTGTTTGCATGTGACTGAAGGATATTTAGAGATGTTAAGGACGGCAGTATGTTTTCTAAAAGCAATCCTAATAGCTTAAAAGAAAGCACACTGCAGATAAACTTCTCTACAAGTCTGTTGAGCTATTTTATAAGAGAAATCAGTTAACCACACATATATAGAGTGTTCCCTGGAGCCAAATCTTCAGCAAATCGGAGATTATGAACTAAAGAGACTTTTTCATTTCATGAAGGAAATAAATAGTTGGAGGTTGTAACCGGTTAAGCCATTGCCTGCTTCCAATATGGGTGCCACTTTGAGCCCTGGCTGCTTCACTTCCAATCCAGTTCTCTGCCAATGTGCCTGGGAAAGCACCAAAAGATGACCCAAGTGCTTGGTCCTTGCCACCCATGCGGGAGATCCAGACGCATCTCCAGCGGAGGCATTTACAGGCATTTGGGGAGTAAATGAGTAGATGAGAATCTCTCTCTCTCGTCTCTCATTGTCTCCCTATCTCCATCTCTATTCTCTGTCCTCCCAAAAAACTGCCTTTCAAATAAGCAAAATCTTAAGCAAAGAAAAGAAACAAATGAAAAAAATTAATATATATGTATGCCATCCAGTGTACACAAATGTAATTCAAATGTTGAAAGGACCTGATGTTAAATAATTACCTGTGAGTCAGATGGAATCAAGAAAGGCTTGATTATTCTTAAGGATCTTACAAGGGCAGAAATACAAACCAGGGTGTAGAAAAGGGAGCCAAGAATAAAAGCATTCTAAAAAGCAGGGCCAGCATGATGAACAGAGGTCAGAGAGGCACTGGCTGGCAGTTAGCCCAAGGGCCACTGGAGGGAATAAAGTGACCTGAGATTAATGAATTGTAGCTGCCGAGAGGTCTTCAAAATGCCACGTGCCATCCATAGGAGAGGCACTTTACATTGCTGGACAGGTGAGCAAATTACAAAAGAAAATTGTTGCAAATGATAATAATAACAAGTCACATTTATTGAACATTCACTTCTCATGGCACAACAAGGAGGTAGATACTATTTTAGTTCAATATCATAAAATAAAAAAAATGATACTGGGCAGTTTTGCAGTTTCCCTAACGATACATAATTAATAAATGATACAAGAGAGATTGGAATGATTCTAACACAAAATGCCTGACTAGCCACACAGCAACAATCACTTGGCAGGCTGCTGCTCAAAATAGTTTCTCTAGAAGTCAGCACAATAGTGAAAAGAATCAGTCAAATATCATTAAAATGAAATCAATCTAAGACTTAAAGCAATCCATTCTCAGTGGAAATAACATTCAGAAGGAAACAAGAGAAAAATAGAGGAAAGGAAAAAAAAAAGAAAATCTTTAACCCTAATGTGCCACCATCTCCATCTTGAAATTGCTGATGTTTTTTGCTGCGGTGGAGAACAATTCACTCATACTGAGTTGCTAGGTTGAAAATATATAATGTATGGATCAAGTCAACACAAGAAACAAATGCAAGATGCATGTGCCAGCTAGTTCTTCCTAATGTAGAAGCATCTGTTCTCTCCCTAGAACTAGAAAACTAGAGATGGCAATGAAACATCACCAGGAAAGTATAATCTCTAGGAGAAAACCTGGATGCAGGTAAGAAAGAAAACAAAGGAGGTCAAGGGGGAAAAGTTTCTGCATTGAGAACTTTTTAGATTTTGATGCCTTAAATTGTGAATTTAGAAAATAGTTATTGATGTCTGCTAGTCATCTCCATTTTTTTAGGGAGATGAGGGGATTCGTTGCTTGTACATACAATCTATACCATGTAGAACATTTGATTTCAAAGGGTGGAGTAAATCATTTACTTGGTACATTCTGTCATGAATTTCTCCAGCTGAATACCAATAGTAATAAAACTTTAAAATAGTATGTTTTCATTCTTAAGCCTAGAATTTCCCTTTTCACTTTGATTTTTGTAACTGTCAAAATAATCTAAGACTCTTACTGTAGCCCCTTTTAAATCTTTTCTCTTTATGATGTTTTGGTCGTATGTTTTATTTCATTTCAAAAGCTTGAGCAGTATTTAAATTTTTGCAGTTTCTCGTAGTCTTGTTTTCATATATTTTTCATATCTTCTACTTTCTCTAAGTTTCTGCAAGCCATAAGTCTCAACCTTTTCTTCTCTTGTTCTATTTAGTCCTTCTGATATTAAATGTAGTTGAAGTGATAATATATTTTGAATAATGTAAATACACCTCTTATATGACATTGTGAAAGTTATGAGGATACAATAGATCATGAAACATTAGGTAATCTCCAAGGGAAGAGAAAGGTCCAGCTTCAGCACCATGCACAAGAACCCAGGCTCAGAAGGACACCATGTATGGCTTATTTCTTGGCTGTTGCCAGCTTGAATGCCTTAATGTATTTTTGAACAAGAGCCCCCTGTGTTTCTTTTGCAATGGATCTAGAGCTGAACCTCAATGAAAAAAAAAAAAAAGCTCTTAAACATGCCAGAAATCACTATAATAAAGGAAATAATAGAGGATAACAGGAAAACTTGCAATAAATATTTGACCTATAAATGATGCTGGAGAGGAGGATCAGGAAATTTTTTCATAGAGAAGGTGTTATTTAATTTGAGTATGAAGAATAAGAGTTTTATTGTAACATGTATTACTATACAGAATCATTACTACACTAGAATCATAGGATAATGCCTAAAGCTAGGATAAGTAAGTACTAATTATACAAGTATTATAATGAAATAGTTAATGATTATTGTTAGGTTGCCTTTTTTTTTTTTTTTTTTTTTTTTTTGACAGGCAGAGTGGACAGTGAAAGAGAGAGACAGAGAGAAAGGTCTTCCTTTTGCCTTTTGCCGTTGGTTCACACTCCAATGGCCGCCGCGGCCGGCGCACCACGCTGATCCGATGGCAGGAGCCAGGTGCTTCTCCTGGTCTCCCATGGGGTGCAGGGCCCAAGCACTTGGGCCATCCTTCACTGCACTCCCTGGCCACAGCAGAGGGCTGGCCTGGAAGAGGGGCAACCGGGACAGAATCCGGCGCCCCGACCGGGACTAGAACCCGGTGTGCCGGCGCCGCAGGCAGAGGATTAGCCTAGTGAGCCATGGCGCCGGCCCAGGTTGCTTTTCATATTTATAGAATTTTAAAAAGCACGTGCAGCCAGTTTCCAGTTCACCAGATATAGTCTCCTTAATGAAGGACTGAGGAGGCAGAGAAGGTTGTCAGCTTTGGAGAGAGATCGCTGTTCCTGATACCAAGGAATTATCATTGGCAATGGAAAATTTGCTGCCTTAGCAGAATATCACCACAAAGATTTTGTGCCAGTATGGTTTTCTTTCTAAAAATGGACAAATGTTAGACTGCAGACCTCATAAAATGTCACTGTTCCTATATCTAATCTTGTACTACCCCAACCAATCTGTACAGGAGAAATAGAATCTTAGATTTGAGTGTGAAAATAGCAGGCATGAATAGAAGAGCCAGGGTCCCCACTCTTGGACCTGGTAAGGAGTACTGACATCTTGGAGGTCAAGAAGTGTCCAATCCTAAACCACCTTTCCGGCACCTATCATCCTTCCCTCTCCTGTAAGTAAACTGCCTACCTGGAGAAGGGACCCCAACAGCAAGAAGCAATGGAGGAGATTGCTGATACCAGAGCTTAGGAGCAAGAGGCTACAATCTAGAAGTGGCCCTAAAGAGGGTTGAATATGCATGACAGAGCACATTCCATTGTATAAATACCAAAGAACCCACACAAGTACCCTGTTACAAATCCAGCATTTGAACTGCACTCCAGGCAGTCCACACCCCCACTGAAATCTTCTCTGGGTTAGCAGAGGGTAGGAAATAAGAAAAGCAAAGTCTAGTTCAAATGCATTATCTTACATTAACTGAAAGTAGACTGACATTTTGGAAAATTTCCCAAGATACATTTGAGGAATATAAAAGATTCACAGGAGCATGTTTGAATAGATACAGACCTTCTCCCCTGACAATGAGGATTTTCAAAACAGACACGAAAGTAGGGGGAAAACTCTGTATTTCTTCTCTGGTGAAATCTAAGACTAGTTCATGTTTAGCATATACTTAGAAAATTTAAGGCTATATGAACTAGGATAAAATTTTTAAATATATTTATATACTATATGTATATGTAATATGTGTATATGTATATATGTATAGTATTAGACCTTCATATCTAAGCTAATGTTATCTACAGTGTCCCTTCTGTAATGCAGTGGAAAAATAAATTCTTTAAAATAGTAGTCCTGAGTCCACTGGATATTTTATGGGTAATAAAATTCTTGACTTCAACCTAACACCATGCAAAATAACTCAACTAAGTATGTGTGGTAAATTAAGATGAAAAAATTAAGTAAAACAAACATCTCATTTACATTAGAAAATTTAGAAGGACACCATCACTAACATGGACTAGATAAAAATATTTTGAGTAGAAAAGCTTAAGAAAATCCATATAAGGAAAAAAAAGAGAAGTTGGATTACTCTGAAAATATGAACATTTATCTGTCAGAGATGCTGTTAAAGTCATGAAAGTATTATTATTAGCATAATAATAGATGCAATATGCCTACATTACAGAGTTTATATCTTGCATGTTTAAAAAAGTAGAAATCAATAAAAAGCAGACAATCCAATAGAAAAATGGGCAACTCACAAAATATAATAGCAAAATGACTAGTAAACATATTAAAAAGTAATTTACTACTTTTAATTCCAAGTAATATATAAATTAATATCATAATGCCAGTTCATAACTATCAGAATGGCTAAGTTGACTAAGTCCTACCAATTATTATTAAGGATGTGGAATCAATTTATTTTTGTAAAAATATAAATTAGCATACTCATTTTGCATAGCTATTTGGCAGCATTAGAAAATAGATACATTTTATAATACAGCAACTAACACATATATGGAATCCTTACATGTTGTTACCAAAAAACATTCATAGCAACACTATTTGCTTACATGTATTCAACAAAAGTAGAAGGAATAAATTAGTTGTGGTAGTAGTTATACAATGCATACCATGAAGCAATAAGAGTTAATGAACCATATACTCTACCATCTGAATAAATATGAGAAGCATAAAAATGTCAAAGCTGTTGTATGTACGTGTATATTTCTAAAAGTGAAAAAAAGATGACAATTTAAATATAGAACTAAAGAGTAAATAAATTAGGTTTATCTGTACAATGAAATATTACTTGTTATTGAAATTATAGCATTCAGCAGGGGTCAGCTCATTAACTAAACCTAGACTGCTATCTGTTTTTATAAGTTTTATTGAATACAGACATATCCATTCATTTGCATTTGTCAACGGCTGCTTTTTCTCTATAAAAGCAGAATAGTGAACATATTAAAAGGTGATTTACTACATTTAAATCCAAGGAAAATATGAATTAAAATCATAATGTCAGTTCTTATCTATCAGAATGACCAAGATGGATAAACCCTTACAAGTACAGTCAAGGATGTGGAACATCTTTATTTTTTGTGGGACCAAAGGATCCACAAAGCCTAAACTATTTGCTGTCTCGCCTTCTACAGACAAAATACTGATCTACCCCTGGTATCGAGAAATAATTAATAATATGGAAAAACCTTAGGTGTCATTTAGATACATTTACAGATACATCCCTAAACAGTTCTTGCTTTACCTAACAGATAAATAGAACTAGTAGAATTCTCAAAGTTCTGTTTTTGTTAAGAATTAAAGCTAAAAGAAAATGATTAGCAATGTGTGAATTGTTGCTATAAACTTCGAAGATGCAATTTTTTTACTAAGTAATAGAGTTCCAAAAGTATACTATTTTTAGAAATAGCAAAAACAAGATTTGAGAGCAATTCACTTATAGAATCAAGAGGTCATATATGTAGAAAGTTTGACATTTAGCAAATGTTAGAATGTTAAAACTTATGTGGTAAATTTGACATTTGCTCAAGATGTGAGCCACTTTTAGATATATAGACTTTCTGGACAGGAAAGAAATGTCAAAGTCACAACAGGCATGCACTTGTCCTAAGCTTTCAAGCCTACCATTAAATCTGCACCAAACACCTGTTGGACCTGGATTGAGTGCTTCAGAACTTTATTCTATAATAGTTACATTGTGTTTTTATGGGCTGTCTATTCCAGTGCCTAGCACAGAAGACACAGAGTACAATGTTACTTAATTAACCATTAAATGAACAGCCAGAAATGAATTCTAAGATATCCGCATAACAACTACTATGATGATAATCTTTAAGTGTCAACTTAACAATGCTAAAGGTTGACCAGAGAGCAGATCTAACAGTGTTATGTTAACAGTGTTTCTGGATGTACCTATCAGGGAGATTCTGAATCAGATTAGAACTTGAATCAGTAGACTGATTAAAGAGCATTCATTCTCACCAGTGTGAGTGGTCCTTATCCAAACCATCAGCAACTTGAACAAAAAAGGCAAAGGAAGGGTAATTTCTCTCTCTGTCTCTCTCTCTGTCTCTTTCTCTCCCTTCCCCCCTCCTTCCCTCTGTCTCTCTCTCTCCCTCCCCCTCCCACTCCCCTCCCACTCCCCTCCCCCTCTCCCTCCCCCTCTTCTTCTCCCTCTCTCCCCATGCCCTCCCTCCTCAAATTTGGTGGTTCATATGATTGTGGCCCTGCTACCTACATGGGAGACCTGGACTGAGTTCCTGAGTTTCTACTTTGGCCTCATCAAGCCCCAGCTATTGCAGAAATATGAGGAATGGACAGCTCTTGCAGACAGATGTAACATATTGCTCTTTCTCTTTCTCTCTCATTGAATTTTAAAGTACATAAAATAAGTTAAACATTTTAAATGGAACATAAATTTAAAATGAGAACATTTAAAGATGTCTTGGAAAAATAAACTTTTATTAAATCACAATTTGCTTATCTGTAAAGCATGAGATTCACAATGATTTTGTAATGATAAGCATATTGAAATGTACTTTTGATCTTTTATTTCATATACAAATGTATTTATATATCCTTTCTAAACATGATAGTACCCATGCTAGCTGTTTTTAAATACTCATTGCTAAATGTTTAGAGCCAATAATTAACCTTCAGAAGGTTGTAGTTTTATGATCAGCATAGATGAGGAAACTGGGATTTGTCTCATAGCTGGTTTGTATAGCTGAAATTCAAACCTAAGACTTCTAGGATTCTCCCTACACAGCATTGTACACAGTTAACAGTTAAACATATTGACTTCTTCTCTGCCTACAAAATTCATATCAAGGGGCAGTTTGGAAAGAGCAGATGAAAGCTTTAAAGTGCATCCATTCCTTCAACTCTAGACATGCATGGTTGTAGTTGATTAGGGTAGAACAGTAAACAAAACATGCATGATCATATGGGTAGTTCATTAGATGGGGGGGCAGCTATTTATGGCTACACGCTAGAATTGTGAATGCATATACAAGAGTAAGGGGACAGATTTGGACTATTTTAAGTAAGATTGGTGACAAAGATCTCTGAGAATGTGCTAAGTCAGCAGGGCAGGGTTGAAGATGTAATGCAATCTGCCACGCATATTCCCAAGCAGAGGAAGCAGTGACAGAAACACAGTTGATGCCCTTGAAAGGTAACGTGGGGTCAAAATGCTGGAGCATCTTGAGCCAGTAAGAGATTGAAAGAACTGAAGGCAGGCCAAACTACACACTGTCCTGCACACCTCCCTAAGCAACTAAAATTGTATTCCGTCTGAAGGGAAGCCCCTGGAGGTTTGAAAGGAAGCATATGATTTTACATTTTAAAAATATTTTTGTTCTGGATGAAATAAAATAATCTTTCCCTCTTTTGATTCCCAAATACAAAACATTTTCCATTATGAGTACTATTAACCACTTACCAAGTGCTTGGCTCTGGCCTAAGCATTTCACACTGATTATCTAATTTAATCATTATAATAATATTGTGACATCAGGATTGTATTTACCTCCGAGGATGAAGAGGTTAGACAATTTCCTCCAAGTAAATAGTAAAAGAAGGATGTGAAATTTGGACTCCCTAATTTCAGTGAAACTTTGATCATTACACCAAAAATAATTTATATTAATAATCAGCATTTATAATCTCATGTGTGCCAATCATAAATAGTAAAAAACAGTCCTACATGGTACCCTTGAGGGATTGGTTACAGAACACCTCTTTTGGGCCGGAACTGTGGCATAGAAGGTTAAAACTCCATCTGCAGTGGCTGCATCCCAAATGGGCACCGGTTCAAGTTCCCACTGCTCCACTTCTGATACTGTGCCTGCTAATGCGCCTCGAAAAGTAACAGAGGATGGCCCAAGTCCTTGGGCCTCTATTTCCACAAGAGAGACTCGAAAGAAGCTCTTGGCTCTGGTTTCTGCCTGGCCCAGCCCTGGTGAATGCTGGAATTAAGCAAGTGAATGAATGAATGAATGAATCAATTAATCATCTCCCTTTAAAATAAATAGTAAATCTTTTTTTAAAAAGAACCCCTCTCTCTCCAACCCTTTCTGTTATGTAATATGGTGTATTATTTACATATAATCTACACAATCCTCCTCCATACTTTTTTTTTTAAAGATTTATTTATTTATTTGAAAGTCAGAGTTACACAGAGAGGGAAAGAGAGGCAGAGGGAGAGAGAGGTTTTCCATCCTCTGGTTCCCTCCCCAATTGCCACAATGTCCGGAGCTGTGTCAATCTGAAGCCAGGAGCCAGGAGCTTCTTCTTGGTCTCCCATGTGGGTAAAGGAGCCCAAGGACTTGGGCCATTTTCTGTGGCTTTCCCAGGCCATAGCAGAGAGCTGGATCGGAAGTGGAGCAGCTGGGACTCAAACTGGTGCCCATATGGGATGCTGGCACTGCAGGCTTCACCTGCTATGCCACAGCACCAACCCTGCACAATTTATAAAAAATTTTGATTTACTGTTGATTGACTTTGCAGATGTGAACCTATGGATATGGAGGGCCAGCTGGCAATGTCAATCTATTTGTGATAATCAATAGTTTAAATTAGGTATTTGACCAAGTGAAATAATGCTTATCTATTTTCATTTGTGCTGAATTGAAATCTTGAATAACTTGATAGGGCACTGAAAAGATGCAACAGCTTCATAAAGATTTGGCATTTTTAAGTTCAAATCTCACCAGTATTTATCTCCTGCTTGATCTGCCCTGGGTCACATAATTTGTCTTCTGAGATAGTATCAAGTAGTCAACAAGCAGCAATTAATATTTTCACCAGACTACTCTTAGATTAGATGAGCACTGGGATGAAGGTACTGAACTGAGAGGACTGGCCCAGCCTCACTGTCAGACACTGAGATTAATCAAGGATGCTGGGGAGGCTCCACTCATGGCCTTTTTTAGGAAGACAAGTCACAGCCTAGAATCTCTCAGAATCAACATGAAAGACAATGTAAGCGCACACACATGTAGCTGACAATAAGTTATGTCTGAGTCTAGCACAAAGTATGAGAGGCCATTGCTAACTATTATCAGAGAACATGAAATAAATTTTAAAGCCCTTGAATGACTGCCAGCAATATAAATCTGATACATGTGGGAAGTTTTGAATTAAATGTCGACCCTTTGGTGATGCAGAACTAAAAAAGTTTACCTGAAGCATATGATAGTTCCAAGTACATTGATAAAGAGTTCTGTCTATGATTAAATATTCAACTTCATGAATTAGATACATTCTTGGGTAAGAGATTAGTACAACTGCTCAATCAGTTTAAGGAGAGCATCAGCCCTAGGGACCTTTGATAACAACTAGAAACATTGATTGGAACTTAAATTAACTGTCATTTGCTGTGAGCACAGCATCAGTGGAATGGTCACATTGGCTGGTTGCCAAATCAGGCAACTGATATCCTTTCCCATTATTTAGCTCAGTAGTACACATATTTCTTTTTTTTTCTTTTATTTATTTTTTTATTATTTTTTTTTGACAGGCAGAGTGGACAGTGAGAGAGAGAGAGACAGAGAGAAAGGTCTTTCTTTTGCCTTTGGTTCACCCTCCAATGGCCGCTGGGGCCGGTGCACTGCGGCCGGCGCACTGCGGCCTGCGCACTGCGCTGATCCGATGGCAGGAGCCAGGTATTTCTGGTCTCCCATGGGGTGCAGGGCCCAAGTAGTACTTGGGCCATCCTCCACTGCACTCCCTGGCCACAGCAGAGAGCTGGCCTGGAAGAGGGGCAACTGGGACAGAATCCGGCACCCCGACCGGGACTAGAACCCGGTGTGCTGGCACCGCAAGGCGGAGGATTAGCCTAGTGAGCCGCGGCACCAGCCAGTAGTGCACATATTTCTCTACCTCCTCTGTATCACACCATCATTGTCTAAAAGATTCCAAAGGAAATAATTAATTATTACAGTTAATAAATAAAAATTATATCTTAAAAATGAGTATTAAAATATGTAGACTGTTGCTTTTTCAAATGTTGACAGGGTTAAATGCTGGATTCTACTTTAAAAGAAAGTAATGGAGTAGCTCAGTAAATGGATTCTCAAATTCGGATCTCACATCACCCACACATATAAACACATGTGTATTCTGTAGTGCTTAATGCAATCAAGATCATTAACTGTATGTTGATAGCCTCCTTTCTGGGCAATCTAAAACTATTGTACCATGTAATATTTCAGCTTTTGCCATAGGTCAAGTTGTATTCACACAATCCATATAAATTTCTACATAAGACCAATTAAATTTTATTGTGAAGCTCTATGAAGTGCATATTGAAAATGAAATGTGTTAATGAATCTGAAAGCACATTGGAATAATTCTTGGAAAACTTGTGAACCATTTTCTCTCCATGAATGTACTAATTTGCTGGGACTGCTGTAACAAATTATGACAACCTGAGTGGTTTTAAAACTGAAGAAATTTATACCCCTGTAGTTCTATAGGTCAGCAGTCAAAATCTGTGTGTCTCCAGGGTTAGTTCCTTCTGGGATATCCAGTGAGCATCTCTTCCAAACTTTTTGCTGGCTCCTGGTGACTCTCAAGCACCTTGGTGTTCCAGAGTTTCTAGGTGCATAACTACCATCGATCTCTGCTTCTGTCTCCCTATACCTTCTCTCTGTATTTGCCCTCTTCTATCTGTGCCTTTTGTTCTTTTTGTAAGGAAATTTGTAATTGGATTTAGTGCCAAACTGGTTAATCCAAGATATCCATCATGAGATCCAAAACTAATTACACCAGCAAAGAACTTCATTCTAAATAATGCCACATTCATATGTACCAAGGGTTAGGATTTGGACATTTTGCAGGGAGTTGGGGGGCACATTTAAATGTACTGCAATGGGCCGGTGCCATGGCTCACTAGGCTAATCCTCCTCCTGCAGCACCGTCATCCCGGGTTCTAGTCCCAGTTGGGGCGCTGGATTCTGTCCCAGTTGTTCCTCTTCCAGGCCTGTTCTCTCCTGCTCTCTTCTGTGGTCCAAGTGCTTGGGTCCCTGCACCTGCAAGGGAGACCGGGAGGAAGTACCCGGCTCCTGCTTTGGATTGGCGCAGCGCCGGCCATAGCGGCCATTAGGGGAGTGAACCAATGGAAGGAAAACCTTTCTCTCTGTCTCTCTCTGTCTATAACTCTCTGTCTCTCTCTCACTGTCTAACTCTGCCTGGCAAAAAATAAAATAAAATAAAACAAATGCACTGCAATGAACAGGGCAGTGCTAATAGATAAACCAGCTGTAGATAATTTCTTTTCAATAATGTAATCAAAATTATTAGGAGGAAAAAAAAAACTCTCACATTGAATGGTAAGAGACAAACAATGTTTTTAAAACGTGGACTAGAAGTAATGAGGGCTGGTGTTGGTATAAAAACCCTTTTCAAGCAGTGGAAAAATCGCTAGACATGTTTAACAAGAAAGTTGTGTTATATCCCATTTGTTTTATTGTCATTTAGATGTCTCTTTGATCTGCTGATGTTTTGTTGTTGTTATTTTACAAAAGCATCTCTCATAAGACTACTAATAAACCAGATTCTTTAAAGAAAAGATAGGCTGTTAACAGGAAAGATCAATATAACCATAGCCATGGTAACAGCATTACTTCATCATTGATAATATTAAAAATGTAAAAATTCCTAGAAGCAAGAAAGATGGTTTAAAATAAAAGGAAGACAGGAAATAGAAATGGCAATGAAAATAATCTGTGATTTGAGTAATCAGAAAATTCAGTCAAGAAGGATTAAAAAGCAAACAAAAAATAATTTTAAATTGGAGACTTCTTGCATTATATATTGTTTTTGCAGCACTTTAAATCCTATTGACCTCACCTCTTCTTCCACCAACTGTTCTGGCTACTAACCAGCACGCTTAGATCAGTTTTAGCCTCCTACAAATAGCTGCTGTCTGTTGTGTGCCTCTGGGATTGCTCACAGTAAACACTGATAAACAAGTTGGAATTGCTAGACAGCTAGTGCCCCACGAGGCAACACTTGGCCAAGCAGAAACAGGAGCTGATAAACCTTTCTCTTTTTCTTCCAATGAGCATATATTTCTGGGACATGTTTTATAAGCCATCTAAGACAGTCCTTCCAGATCAAGCAACAGATCAGCTGTAGCTGTGGTCAACTTAGAACACATCTTTGTATGATTGCTTCACTTCTTTCGTCTCATTTTTCCTTCTGATATCACATTCTTAAACTTCTTAACAATAAAGTTTTTTTCTTAAGTTTTGCTTGCAGGGAAACACAGTTCAAGACACATTCATTATTTTATCTGGTTTATGTAATGAGTTGCCATTCTTTTAAAATAAACACCTTGTTTTTACTGGCATATTAAACAAATCTAGGTTTTTAAAGTAATTGGCTTGCTCAGAAACCCACACAGATAGATTTAAAGGATGAATTTTTTATGGCTCACTTTTGTTTTTAAATATTAAATTAAAAATTAGTATCTTGTATTGCCCAGAAAGAAGTAGTTCTAGAAAACTCAAGTTAAAATAATGAAAGTTATATACCTTTTAACTAAATGCCTGCTATCCTTGTTATGCAAACTGGCACTGCTAGATTAGATGCATTTTACTTTAGAAAGTTACTTATCGGTTCTGAATGGCAAGATAAATAAACTAGGCTTATAATATGGTAACAAATATTTTATATTTTGGGAAAGTATATTTAGGTTATATCATTCAGTAAATACTTTGTAGCAAATATTGTGCTGGGTATTCAGAATGCAGTGATTAGTATGATACAATTCCCACGCTCAAGGAACAGTATTGTACAGCAGTCAGTAAAGTAATCAAGATTCTATGGGCCAATTTTTTTTAAACATTTATTTATTTGAAAGGCGGAGTTAGAGAGAGGCAGAGGCAGAAAGAGAAAGAAGTCTTCCACCTGCTGGTTCACTCCCCAGATGGCTGCAATGGCCAGAGCTGAGCAAACCCGAAACCAGGAGTTAGGAGGTGGCTGGCTATTCCTGCTACGCCACAGTACCAGCCTCTCTATGGGACAACTGAAAAAAGCAACTGAGGTGCTGGCGCTGTGGTACAGCAGGTTAAAGCCCTGGCCTGCAGCGCTGGCATCCCATATGGGCGCCAGTTTAAGTCCCAGCTTCTCCATTTCCAATTCAGCTCTCTGCTGTGGCCTGGGACAGCAGTAGAAGATGGCATAAGTCCTTGGTCCCCTATACCTGCATGGGAGACCTGGAAGAAGCTCCTGGCTCCTGACTTCAGATTAGCTCAGCTCTGGCTATTGCAGCTATTTGGGGAATGAACCAGCAGATGGAAGATCTCTCTCTCTCTCTCTCACTCTCTCTCTGTTTCTCTTTAGCTATACCTCTCTGTAACTCTGTCTTTCAAATAAATAAAATAAATCTCAAAAAAAAAAAAAAAAGAAAAAGGAAAAGCAACTGAACATATTCTGGAGTGATGACAATTTCATAGAAGCTATAACCTCTAAACCAAGTGACAAAAGTTCTGATGGAATTAATATTAAAAAAAAAAACCACTGACATCATAAAATAAGTATCTTATTATTAACTTTTAACATACTCAGAGATAAGGCAATTAATCTGGGCATTTACTTGTATCAAATTAAAATTCTCAGTCATGGGGTTTAAGAAATCCTTGTCAGATTGCATATGTAAATTAGAGCTCAGTAGGAGAGACATAACTTGGCATATTTAATTCTTGGGCAGTTGATGTTTCTCTGATTCTTGATATCTTTTCCCTTGCTTAATTGCTTTCTCGGTAACTTCTAAAATTTTAGTTCAAGAAGAATTCTACTTAGTCAAGAGTGTCACCACAGAATGTGATCTGAAGTTTTAAAAAATAACATTAATTTACCTGTGTCACATTGCTTATAGTTTATTCTCCCCTTTTTCATTTCCTATTTCTAATGACCTCATTCTATTTTCTATGTGGTCATTTTACTGTATCAAATTCAAATAATTCCCATGGTAATTGAATATTATCTTTCTCTTATGTGCTTGATATGTTTGTTATTTGCATTAAACTTCCTTAGTCTTATCTTTTCCTAAAAGATAAGACATATCTTTTCCTAAAATTGGGAACATGTGTTCCTCTATCAGGGTTTCTCATATAGTTCCTGAATTCCAAAGGGAATAATTCGCTTTATTCAATCAGTCTATGGATGTTTATTGGATAAGTACAAATGCTATGGTTTGGACAGTGTTAGCTCCCCAAACGTTCATAATCAGGAAGCTTGGTCTCCATCGTTAGGGTATTAAGGCAGTATTGGGCTCATCTCCAGTGTAAAAGTATTCCAAGTTTAAGAGGTGATTAGCTGTCAGGGATATCACCCTCAGAAGGAACTGATGTAGCTCCTGAAGGACCAGGTTAGTTTCAGAAGCAGTTTGTTACAAGAAGTGAGCTGCCCCTCGCTGTGTGTCTTGCTCTGTTTCTCACACCTGTGCCACTGGTTTCTGCTTCTGCTTCTCTTAAGTGACAAGTAGGATGATAGTCCCCATGTTGTGTGGACCCTACAGCCATCACAACTGTGAGCCCAAAGAGCCTTTGGTCTATATATATATTACTCAACTTTGGGTATGTTGTTATAGCAACACACACTGAGTTAAGGCAGCAGACAATTGAATACTTCTGGCATTTGTCTTATCCATAAGGGAAAAGGAAATGGAAGCTTGATGAGTACCATCCAGTCATCTATTAAACCTTGTTTTGTTGTTCCTCAGGCATATTGGCCCACAAGAAACCCTGCTTCCTCTCTAATAGGCTGAGGCTGAGTTTCTCCTCTGGTTTTTATCAATAATTAGATGTCTAGTGTTCTCTCCCTGTTTCTCCTACCCTCCATTTTTCTTATTACTCCCTCCAAGCATCTTCGTTCAAGAGCAATGAATCAAGTCAGTTTTTGCTGCAAGTTGTCTCCCTATTAGTCAGAAGATACGAAATGTTCAAGTTTGTCCTCCGGCCTCAGGCATGTTCTGCAAGTCAGTTTTTCTCCAGACAAGTTTGCATTGAGAAGGATTAAGCAGCTTTTTATTCTGTGTGACTTCAGTTTTTTTGATATGCTCTGACAAAATTCTGGAGGGGATGATGAATGAGTCTTAGGTCCTTAGTGTTTCATGCAGTATGATGAAAGCAGATTCCTTAATTTGGGAAAGGTGACCAAAACAAAAATGTACCAAAACCCTTTAAATATTTCTTCTGTATTGCCTACTCCTGACCTATTAAATGTGAGTTAGCAAAATTGTCAAGTATTAGTCCAGTAGCCGGGGTTTATAATCTCAGTGGCTAAAGCAAAGTTTATACTTGTGGAACAATAAAATAATCAGGTCAAAACTGAGCTACAGTTAAAGGGACTTTCTCATCAAAGTGAGATTTCTGCTGAGCCTTGAAAAGTAATCTGAATAAAGAAGTGGAATAATCAAGTTGGAAAAATAGGCTTGACTTTTGTATAAACTGCAAATGAACATTCTCCTTCAAATGAAAGTTTAACTGACTTTGAAATACTAAGTATGTAAGATATGATCACAAAGAGGAATATGATCACAGAGAGAAATATCATTGACTTTTTTCATTGGCTAACACTTAATTGACTCCTTAGGGGAATTTTTATTAAGTTAATGTTAAGGAATCTCTTCTGCTATCCTTGCATGTACCCAGCATCCCTAATTAAATGACATTAATTATGAACTAGTTAAAATCAGTTTATTTTAAATTCAACATAGTAGACAGTAGTCTTTGAGATAGCTCATTCTGCTATATTCCTAAAAAAATTACAGATCCCAGGGTCTCATTATCTAGAGTTTCCTTTTGTGGAAAACAGATATAAAATTGCACCCTAACTTTCAGGGTCATTTCATTGTAATGGAGAAATTAGGCTGCAACAGAGATAAGGGAGAAAAACAAGACCCCTGAGGAGGGCAGATGTCCTTATCTCTGTTTTCTGTAATCCCCATTCCAATTCCCCATATGTGTTGACATGTCTGGACAGATGTCCCAATCTCTGTTCCCCATAGATGTCAACATGCCTGGGCAGGTGTCCTAATCTTGGTTTTTGGTAAACCCCTGTTCAAGTTCGCAAGTGTGGTCTCAAGTGCTTCATGGGTGGTCCTAAATCCAACAGGCTGCAATCAAACCACCAATGCTGTAACAGTTAAGGCTTGATTCTGATGAACCTATAAATGTTATAAGAAACCCAGGTTGGATGTTCAGCCATGGGCCCATCGGTGTTAATAAGTTGCTTCTGATCCTCCACTTAGCTTCTGGTGCCTTGGTGAGCTAATGGAACTTCCCCCATCCAGCTTTCTGTAACAGTTGAATTATGTATGTCAGTCATAAACAGGTGATTTATTTATTGTGAATACATAAATATCCATTCTACTTATAAATATGTTATAATAATTGTAGATGAAGTGGTGGAAAGACTCCTATCATTCCTTTGTTACAAGAAAGTATGTGATAGCTAAAAGTAGCCCAGGTGAATGAACACAAAGTTGAGTCAAACACATTCCTTTCCAGTTGATCAAGTTGCTGTATGAGAAGGGTATTTCAGAGGCACAGAGGGACACAATAAAGGTGGTGAGTTGCTATCCTTTTCAAGAGTACATTGGTTTTAGCAAATGTTTTCATGCAATAGCAATTGTTACTCATTATTTCTACTACTAAATTACTTTAGGACTCTGGAGATGATCCCTTTTGGAGAGTGGTTTTCAGCATTGGTTGCACATTAGAATCATATGGAGATATCTTTAAATTGATTGTAAAAGCTGAACCCTTGATGGATCCCATCATAATCTCTGCATAAGGGACCACAGCATCAGTGCTTTGTAAAGTTCCCGGATGAATCAGATGTGCATTCACATTTGAAAATTAGTTCTTTGAGATGACAAGGATTCTATCACAAGTAACTAACAACAGGAGTTTTCTACATTGTTGCCAACAGAGGTTTCAACATATAAGTTTTCTTGGTATCCTCAAAATGGCACACAATCAGAATAGGTATAACATCTTTTTTAAAGATGAATTTAATTGCTTTGAATTTCAGAGTTACACACACAGAAACAGAGAGAGACAGAGAGAGACAGAGATAGAGAGACAGAGAGAGACAGAGAAACAGGGAGACAGAAAGAGATCCTCCATCTGCTAGTTCACCCTCAAATGGTTGCAATCGCCAGGGCTGGGCCAGACTAAAGCCAGGAGCTCTCCTGGGTCTCCTGTGTGGGAAGCAGGGCCTCAAACACCTAGGCCATCATCATCTACTGCCTGTCCCAGGCCACTAGCAGGGAGCTGAATCAGAAGCAGAGAGGCTGGGTCACAAACTTCGTGTCTCAGGCAGAGGCTCTACTTGCTACACTGTAACATTGGTCTCACTGGTAGAATGATATTCAAAGAAATGTAAGCCAGCATCTCTCTTGGAGAGAGGCTAAAATTTTCTGTGCTTTGAGAAATTACCTGGCTTAACTTTCTCATACTCTGAGTCCACAGCTTCCTGTAGCTCATCCACAGCAGGGCCTTCTGTAGTGGTAATGTCTACTGTGGTGTACAGAATGGACTTCAGTGTGAGACAGGCTCTGACCCAGAAGATGTGCTTAACATAGCCCTCGGGTACCTAAGGTTTAGACAGATTTCTTTCTAACTAAAGTCCTGTGATCTTTTCCTTAAAAGCATTTATGTTAGAAAACTTGGAATTGTTAATTCTGTCTTTGCTCCTTTGGAATGTAGGTGAAACATCTCAAAATTTCATTGCAGTTTTACAACCCAGAAAAAGTCTTTCTCAAGAACCAAGAAACTTTTTTTTCAAAATGTAAACATTGAAGGAGATACCACCCCTATTTCCCAGTCTCTGTAGGAACCTAATTTCTGTAGGCACAGTTAGTAAACACTTGTAAACTCAGGAATAAATCAATGTGCTCAAAACATTTCATTGATCTGCTTCCCTTTGTCCCTCCCCCGACATTTTCAGGACATTTCTACTAGCTGGCCCATTAAAACCCTCCTTATTTCATTTTCAGTAGAATTGAGTAAAGTTTCTCTCTTTTTGGTTATAGTCTTTTTTTCTAAAGATTTATTTATTTATTTGAAAGTCAGGTTTCACAGAGAGAAGGAGAGGTAGAGAGAGAGAGAGAGAGAGAGGTCTTCCATCTGCTGGTTCACTCCCCAATTGGCCCCAAACCAGAGCTGTGCCAATCCGAAGCCAGGAGCCAGGAGCTTCTTCCAGGTCTCCCACACAGGTGCAGGGGCCCAAGCACTTGGGCCATCTTCTATTGCTATCCCAGGCCATAGCAGAGAGCTGGATTGGAAGAGCAGCAGCCGGGTCTTGAACCAGTGCCCATATGGGATGCCAGCGCTTCAGGCCAGGGCGTTAACCTACTATGCCTGTATCAAGTCTTCCTTGCCTATTTTACTTTAGTTTAATTTTTCTTTGACCACATGAACTTCATACCTACTCTGTCACTCACTAATAGTAAAACTTAAGGAAAAAGTGTCCCCACTACATAAACCTCCTTCAATAAAATAAACTGAAACATTGCTCATCACCTCCCAGGGTTGTTCTGAAAACAAATTGTATCAGTTAATGTTTTCAGTGACTGGAAAATATTCCTCACAAACCAAGGAAATTAGGTCAAAGAAATATTTTCCCAAAGCAAAATCCAGATGCTATTGCCAGAAGAAAAACGAAGCATGACTAGACACAAACAACACTTTGGGTGTTGAGATTATTATTATTACTACTACTACTAGGGAGCAGTTATTTCCCCAAACTGAACAAGAATACTTCCCCTCTCCATGATAAAGCTAAGTTAATCACCCAATCATATGTATAAAGATACATGATAGACCAGCTGTTAATTAATTTTGGCATCTCTAAGGCTCTGACATATAGCAGCAGGTAATTCAACACATTCAAACTTACTCAAATTCAGTTGTTTCTTTTGGTTCAGTGGTAACTTGGAAATGCCCAGTGGACAGTCCTAGTGTACAAATCAGCAGCTCTTTGTTCAAGCATTGCCTTTGTTTAACACTGTCCAAATGGACTTGGAGAAGGTATTTAAATACTGCTAGTCTCCAAGTCTTCCTCTGAAAAACAATAGACCTGTTTTTTATTATATGTATATGACCTTAGTAGCATCATTCTATTTGGGGATGTTCATATTTCCCAAGAAGGTGAGACACAGAATCATATAAAAGAGCAAACTTCCTTAGTATTTTCAATTTAACATCATTCATAAAAATCAGTCACAGCTAAATGTCTTTGCATTATGTATTTTTATTCTTATCTGAGTGTAGAAGAATCACACTATCTATATACTTGAGGAGCATTGTTTTTCTATACCTCAGGAAACTTGGCAGGCTGTATGTTTCTTATTGATCATCTATTATTCTTCATCTCCTTGATCACCATTTCCCATTGCTTTCATCAAAATCACTGATGTGTTTTATAGTGGTTCCCTTCAATTTGACAGTTTGTGCACCTCATCAAATGATGAAATAAGATGATCTTCAATGTTATAAAACAAAAAAATAAAAATATATTTGCTCAAGCTGAACATATAATAACTAAAGTAGTAAATTTATAATAGAGATTTGGGTCAACGTATAATAGTACCTTCAATTTATTGTTCAGTTGACTATATTTATAGTTTGAGAATTAATTTTTGACTGCATAGTTGGTGCCTGTACACAAAGCACAGTTTTCACAATCCTCTTGATGGTTGCACACTAATAGGAAGATAGAGAAAACTAAAGCATAGGAAATTACTTGATTTCAATTATAATAAATGCTTTAGATTCCAATGAAACATTTTAAAAGAAGGTCCTAAGCCAAGTAAGTATTGTGCAATAAATTGTATGAGGAATTGATATTTAAATTTCAAAACTAGATAGGCATGCACTCACATACACACAAACACGCACACATACATATGTGTGAGTATGTACACACATTCTACCATATTTCATGGAATAAACTGAAATGTGTATTAAGTCTGAATATTCTTTCAAGTGTGAAAGATTCTGTGAGGGAAACCAAAGCCATTTCTGTATTTAAGGAATATTAACTCATCAAAAAGAAAGCAAGCCTTTTTGACATGTATATCATTAACATATATTATTTTAACCCAGTTTATTACTATGTGTCCAAATACTATGTGCATTTCATTCAGGAAAAACGAAAGCCTTGTATAGTCTAATGAAAGGGATCTTAAGGCAGCAAGGAAGAGGAATTAGGTGTGGAGAATCTAGTTGATTTTGATTACTGGCCCAAATATGCACTTTTCCAAGTAGAATTATAGCTGGAATAAAAATTTGTTTTGGAATAAGCTACTAAGTGCATAGCAAATATTTCATAGAGGGTACTGATCTGGGGCCTTGGCTTTGGCCTGGCCCAACCTCCTGATGACTGCATGCATTTGGGGAATGAACTAATGGAGAGATGATCTATGGCTCATTATCTGTCTACGTCTCTCTGTCTCACTTTCTCCCTCCCTCTCGTTCTGTGTTTCAAATAAATTAAAAATAAATAAGTACAAATGTTAAAAATTAAATGCAAGATGTTTTTATGATTGGGAGAAGACAAATTGAAAGGAAAATATTTATGATTTAGGAAATGAGGACAAATTTTTGAAGGGTAGCCTCTGGAATTTTTGAGGATGGATGGATTGTGCATACACACTTCTAAAATATAGACAGTTTGGGGCCAGCACTATGGTATAGCAGATTAAGCCACTGCCTGCGTACTGGCATCCCATGTGGGCATTGGTTCTATGCCTGGCTGTTCCACTTCTGATCCAGCTCCCTGCTAAAGTACCTGGAAAGGCAGTGGAAGGTTATCCAAGTACTTGGGGCCCTTGCCACCTTCATGGGAGACCCAAATAAATTTCCTGGTGATAAACATGATCATAAGTGCCTACATTAATTTTCTTAGGATTTTTTTCTAGTATACCACTACGATTGAAATGAGGTCATATTATTATTATTTTTTTTTTTTTGACAGCCAGAGTGGACAGTGAGAGAGACAGAGAGAAAGGTCTTCCTTCACCGTTGGTTCACCCCCCAATGGCCGCTGAGGCCGCACTGCAGCCAGCGCACTGCGCTGATCCAAAGGCAGGAGCCAGGTGCTTCTCTTGGTCTCCCATATGGGTGCAGGGCCCAAGGACTTAGGCCATCCTCCACTGCACTCCCGGGCCACAGCAGAGAGCTAGACAGGAAGAGGGGCAACCGGGACAGAATCCGGTGCCCCGGCCGGGACTAGAACCCGGTGTGCCAGTGCCGCAGGTGGAGGATTAGCCTACTGAGCTGCAGAGCCGGCAGAGGTCATATTCTTATATCACAAAGAGGCAGTTCATATCACTGTGGAAGTGTTAATTCTGCTTGTTTTATTGTGCTTATGGTATCACAGAATGAAGAGTAAAGAATCTGATTATCATAAGAATGATTTAATTCTTTACAAAGCTTACTGACACATGTAATTTCTCCTAATACCTCCAAGTAACGAGAATTTATCTCAGCTGAATAGAACAATAAATTATTGCTTCATATTAAATGGCCTCTATATTTAAAAACGACCTGTCTGATCTATAGTCACTCCTTGTATTTCTGTACCATACACATTCGTTCACTCAAATTCAATATTTGAAATACTTCACAGAAAACTGAGTGTGCAATACTTATTCAAAGATGTGTACCCCTAAAGGATACTTCTGATAATAAACAAGTTGACATTATTTCAAAAATGACTTGCCATTTCTACTGCATATTTCCTCCTTTTCTGCATCAGTTTTGGATGTATTTTCCAGAAGAGGGAAATGAATAAATTGTTTAGAATGTCCATGTTCCATCTGTTTGACTCACAAGTCCTCTCCCTGTTGATGCCTTCTTTCTTTCTTCTTTTTTTTCACTATATCATAGGACAAAACTGAATGATGATGATTTAGAACAGGTTAAGAATTTCTCAGGTCTTTCGTTTTTCTAAAATATTCAAGTAGAAACTGATGATTATAATTAGTCTTTGATAATGGGTCTCCAAAGTTTGATAATGGGTCTCCCACAAATGTGGCAGGGTCCTAAGAACTTGACTTACCACATTCTGCCTCCTAGTATACACATTAGTAGGATGATGGAATTGGGAATAGAGATGGGACTTATACCCAGGTACCAGGTACCCATATGAGTACATCCCATGTGAGATGCCCATGCTCTAAGCAGCAGCTACTGCACCAAACATCAATGTCCATTCTATTGTCCACTGATCTGACATTTCCCTGACAGTATATGCCATCATTTTCTATAATATTTAAAAATGAAAATCCTTAAGTATTCTGTATTCACTGTCTGTACATCCTCTTACATTCCCCGCCCCACCCCCACCCCTCCTTGAGCTCATTCTAATAAGGATTCTTTCTCCAACATTCAATCGAAATGGCTTTTAACAAGGTGCCCAGTGATTTCTGTGTTTCCAAAATTAAGGGTCACCTCTCAGGTGCTATCTTACTCATCCCATCAATATCATTGTAACAGACTAACAGGAAATCTGGAATGGCAATAATATTAGGCAATTAGAACAGCACATAATAAAAGGTATCAATTAGATAAGGCTTAAATATACTAAATGTTTACAAACCAAATAGCATAGCTTTAAAATATACAAGTTAAAAGCCAATAAAACAGAAAAGATACAATGCTATGAAAATGTTGAATATTTCAAACTCCTATTTCTCAATTATTGAGAGAATTATTGAGAGAGCAAGTAAAAGAAAATGAAAAAAGATGTAGGTGATTTGGATAGCACTAACAATCAACTTGACCTAATTAATAGTTTTAAAATGTGTCACTTAACAACAGCAAGGTAGAGTTCTTCCAATGCCTCACAGAACACTGACCAAAAAAGTCCAAATTTTGGTCCATAAAATAAGTCTTACTAGGTTTTAAAAGTTCACGTTATATAAAAATATTATCCAACTATAGCTGAATTAAATTAGAAATCAGTATCAGAAGGATATCTTTAAAAAATCTCCCAAAGATGGGCTGGCGCTGTGGCATAATGTGTAAAGCCACTGCCTGCAGTGCCAGCATCCCATAAAGGCATCAGTTTGAGTCCTGGATGCTCTACTTCCCATCTAGCTCTCTGCTGATGGCCTGGGAAAGCAGTAGAAGACGGTCCAAGCCCTTGGGCCCCTGCACCCCTGTGGGAGACCAGGAAGAAGCTCCTGGCTCCTGGTTTCAGATGGGCCCAGCACTAACCATTGTAGCCATTTGGGGAATCAACCAACAGATGGAATCTCCCTCTCTCTCTCTCCCTCTCTCTCTCTCTCTCTGTAACTCTTTCTAATAAATAAATAAATAAATAAATAATAAATCATGAAAAGAATCCCCCAAAGTATGTAAACTAAATAACAAACTTCCAAGTAACCCATGAATCGAAGAAGAAACCAAAAAGGAAATATGAATATGTTAGATGGAATGAAAATGAAAGCAACACATCAACTTGTTTGGAATGTTCATGTGCAGTGCTAATGGGGAATTTATAGCAAGGAATTTGTTTATAAGAAAAGAACTAAAATCAATACTAAACTCGAAGCAAGCAGAAAAAGTAAGCAATGAAAAGTAGAAGTGAAATGAATAAAATATAGAAATAGGATATTTGAAATGATCAATAAAATTCATATACTTATAACCAATGTGAAAAAGAAAAAAGATAAAAGAATTTATAAATCACAAATATCAAGAATGAGAGAGTTGGGGGCTGGCATTGTTGCATAGTGAGTAAAGCTGCCACCCAGGATGTCAGTGTGCCACCGGCATCCCATATTGATGTTGGTTTATGTCTTGGGTGCTCCACTTCCATTCCAGCTTCCTGCTAATAGCCTGGGAAAATCAGCATAAAATGGCAGAAGTGTTTGTATCCCTACCACTCACGTGGGAGACCCAGATAAAGCTCCTGGCTCCTGACTTCAGCCTCACATAGCCCAGGCCATGTGGCCATCAGGGTGTGAATCAGTACATGGATGGTCTCTCTCTCTCTCTCTCTCTCTCTCTCTCTCTTTCTCCAACTCTGACTTTCAAGTAGAAGAATGAGGGAGTTGATATCATTATCGGATTTGTAATTAGAAAGTTAAGGACATTGAATTTGTCAACCTGTGAAAATAAAGTTGATTTGATAAAATGTATAAATTCCTTTAGGTATACAAACTACCGAGTTCAAGAAAGAAGAACTAAATTGAATGTCCTTATCTCTGTTAAAGAATTTGAATCTTTTTTTTTAAAAAAAATATTTATTTATTTATTTGCAAGTCAGAATTACCGAGAGAGGGAGAGAGAAGAAGAAGAAGAGAGAGAGAGAAAGTCTTCCATCTGCTCGTTCACCTCCCAGTGGCCACAATAGCTAGCTCTGAGCGAAGCCAAAGCCAGGAGCCAGGAGGTTCATCTGGGTCTCTCAGTTGGGTGCATGGGCCCAAGCATTTGGGCCATCTTCTGCTGCCTTTCCAGATGCATGAGCAGGGTAGCAAGTGGAGCAGCTAAGACTTGAACCGGCGCCCATATGGGATGCTGGCACTGCAGGCAGCAGCTTAACCTGCTACATATGCCACAGCGACGGCCTCAAGAATTTGAATTTTATCCTACAAAGAAAACAGGGTTAGGTAGCTTCACTGATGGATTCTATCGTTTATGAAATAAGGGAACTCCACCAGAAAATTGAAGAAGGTGAAATATTTCCCAACTCGCTCAAAGAAACCAGTGTTGTTATAATACCAAAATCAGGTTAATATTGCTAAGAAAAGAAAACTACCGTCAATATGCCTCATGAATAGAACTGCAAAAATTCTAAACCATTAGCAAATAAAATCCATTATAACATTAAAAAGAATACATAATAATCAAGTGGAATCCACCCTAGGGAGCAAGGTAGTTTTAAGGTTAAAATTATCAATGAACCAGCTTCAGCTACATCATAAAAAGAGTTTGGAAGCTGTCACTCCCATCTTTATGAGAAAATAAATTTTTTAAAAAAAGAAGAACTGAAAAGAAATGAGTTTTATACAGCTCATAGAGAGTTTAGGTCTCAAGGAAAACTGCCACCTTGACATGCAGAGAGGAATTAGAGAAACACAAGATCTGTTGGAGCAGGGACCAGCGGAGCTCTAAACTGGCAACAATGTAAGCAGTCACTTCTGGATTTTATCTCCCAGAAACATACCAGATTCTCTGAGTAAAGTTTAAAAAAAAAAAAAACAGGAAGAAAGAGGGGGAAAAACCTGATTTTTGAAGGAGAAGATTAAAGCTAATCATTTTAAAATATGCTCAGTATATTCCCCATAACCAAGTACACCTGTCCAAGGGAACTTTACTGAATTTTATCTGTCCTAGGGAAAGTGCAGTTACCTAATTGCAGGCCTATCTCCCTGTCTCCTCTTGTGGAGGACTATCCATTAACAGACCTATGTGAGAGTCACAGCAAACTAACTGACAGAGGTCCACTAAAAGTATCAGCTCTAATCATATGATTAAAGAATACCTTTCCCCATAAGTAATCACAACAGGTCTCGGATATAACAATCGATGCAGCTGAAAGAGCTGCAAAGCATAGGCTTTCTTTAAGGAGGAATTTTAGAGAAAGCCAAGAAAAAAACAAAGAGATAAAACAAGAACAGTACAGGAAATGTAATATCCTGATACCCATAGCCATAGCAAATATTAAACACATTTCAACTTCTACTCAGATGAACATAAAACCTCACTCCCAATTTTATTTGCTTCACTTCTTATTACTGAATACATCATGTCTATCTCTCAACAAAAAAAATTACCAGTTATGCTGCAAGGCAAGAAAAATCATAGACTGAAAAAACAGCAGCCATGAGATTTTTGGAATTTTCAGATAAGGAACTTAAAAGATGACACACTTAAAATAACTACAATAGATATATTATAAGGTCTATTAGAGAAAGCAAAAGCAGGCAAAAACAGATGACCAGTGGAACCAGAGAAATAGAAATTCTAGCAATGACTTGAAAGGAAATGCTAGAAATTAAAAGAACTTGAAGACATAAATGTTTGTGATGGTCTGTCTCATCAGTAGCCTAGATATGGCTGGAAAATAATTAGCAACCTTCCTGACTTGTTCTAATGCAGAACCTGCGAGAACACAGTGATGGCTCCAGTAATTGGGTTCCTGCCACCCAAATGGGAGACCTGAATTGATTTGCCCCTTTCCAGCTTTGGCCTGGCCTAAGCCTTTGCTTACATTTAGAAATGAGCTATCGGAATGCCTTTAGGGCTGATTCTGAGGCCAGAGTGCTGTTTAGGACATCTGCCATTCTATGAGTCTGCTGAGTATCTCGCTTCCCATGTTGGATCACTCTCCCCTTTATTTATTCTATCGGTTAGTATTAGCAGGTACTAGACTTGTTTATGTGCTCCCTTTGACTCTTAGTCCTTTCATTATGATCAATTGTGAACTGAAATTGATCACTTGGACTAGTGAGATGGCATTGGTACATGCCACCTTGATGGGATTAAATTGGAGTCCCCTGATATGTTTCTAACTCTACCATTTGGGGCAAGTCAGCTTGAGCATGTCCCAAATTGTACATCTCTTCCCTCTCTTATTCCCACTTTTATGTTTAACAGGGATCACATTTCAGTTAAATTTCAACACTTAAAAATAACTGTGTATTAATTACAGAATTAAACCAGTCATATTAAGTAGAACAGACAGAAAAAACTACTAAGAGGGATAATGTATTAAGTTGTTCATTAACAGTCAGGGTTATGCTGATCAAGTCACCTTTTCTCATAGTGTTGATTTCACTTCAACAGGTTTCCTTTTTGGTGTTCAGTCAGTTGTCACCGATCAGGGAGAACATATGGTATTTGTCCCTTTGGGACTGGCTCAATTCACTCAGCATAATGTTTTCCAAATTCCTCCATTTTGTTGCAAATGACCAGATTTTGTTGTTTCTTACTGCGGTATAGTATTCTAAAGAGTACATGTCCCATAATTTCTTTATCCAGTCTACCGTTGATGGACATTTAGGTTGGTTCCAGGTCTTGGCTTTGTGAATTGTGCTGCAATAAACATTAGGGTGCAGACCGCTTTTTTGTTTGCCAATTTTAATTTCTTTGTGTAAATTCCAAGGAGTGGGATGGCTGGGTCGAACGGTAGGGTTATCTTCAGGTTTCTGAGGAATCTCCAGACTGACTTCCATAGTGGCTTGACCAGTTTGCATTCCCACCAACAGTGCGTTAGTGTCCCTTTTTCCCCACATCCTCGCCAGCATCTGTTGTTGGTAGATTTCTGCATGTGAGCCATTCTAACCGGGGTGAGGTAAAACCTCATTGTGGTTTTTATTTGCATTTCCCTGATTGCTAGTGACCTTGAACATTTTTTCTGGCCTCAGAATCAGCCCTAAAGGCATTCCGATCTGGCTGAAAAGCCCATGAGAGTATTTCAGGCATGGAAAGCCAAGACACTCTGGCAAAACAAAAAACAACAACAACAAAAAAACAAAAACAAAAACAAAAACAAAAACAAAACCTAAATGAAAGATCTCTGTGAGTGAGATCCCAGCGGAAAGAACGAGTCTTCAAAGAAGGAGGTACCTTTCTCTGAAGGGAGGAGAGAACCTCCACTTTGACTATGACCTTGTCTAAACAAGATAAGAGTCGGAGAACTCAAGGGGCTTCCATAGCCTTGGAAACTCATGACTGGAGCATAGGGAGATTACTGATGCCATAAACAGGAGTGTCAATTGGTAAAGTCAACAAGAGGAGTCACTGTGCACTTACTCCTCATGTAGGATCTCTGTCCTTAATATGCTTGTACATTGAGGCTTAATGCTATAACGAGTACTCAAACAGTATATTTCACTTTGTGTTTCTATGGGGGTGCAAACTGTTGAAATCTTTACTTAATGTATACTAAACTGATCTTCTGTTAAAAAAAAAAAAGAAGAAGAAATTAGCAATTCCCAACTTGACTCTCACTGGGATTAAACATGACAATAGGTCTGATCTGATTTCATCATCATTTAAAAAATCACCTATTATTTTTCACTTTATGTTTCTGTGTGGGAGCAAACTGTTGAAATCTTTACTTAATGTATGCTAAACTGATCTTCTGTATATAAAGAGAATCGAAAATGAATCCTCATGTGAATGAAAGGGGAGAGGGAATGGGAAAGGGGAGGGTTGCGGGTGGGAGGGATGTTATGGGGGGGAAGCCATTGTAATCCATAAGCCGTACTTTGGAAATTTGTATTCATTAAATAAAAGTTAAAAAAAAAAAAAAACAAATGAGCTATCTGACGAGAGAGTGAGTGTGCTCTCTCTTTCTCCCTCTCCATCTCTCTCTCTCTCTCTCCTCACCTCTCTCTCTATCCCTCATATATATATATGAACATATATATGAATATATATATTCATATATGAATGAAAAAACACAACAGAATATCTCAATACACACACACAGACACTTGAAAACTTCTACATTCATGAGAAAAACTACCAACAAATTAAGTACATGAAATCCCTTGATTGGTTAAATCTAGGTTTGATTTTTAGGAATGGCCCAATCAAAGAGAGCCACTTTGTGTATAAAATAGCTGCACTGGTAAACTTCTTTGGCAACTCTTCCGTTGGATCCCCCCTCCTGATGGAGGTAGCTGGAGGTTTCTCTCTTTCACTAAATCTTGCTTTGTTCACTGTCCTTGTCCATGTCAAAATTCTTCAAAGTGAGACAAGAAGGTTGTCCTTGTCCTTCTCATATTCCCACAACAGTGAGAATCCAGCAAATAAATGGGAAACATAATCTTTTTTTTTTTTTTTTTGCTAGCATAGTCTCAGAAATCAACCAGCATCAGCTCTGTCATAATTTGTGGGTTACAAGCAGAAGTCACACTCAAGATCGAAGTCAGAGGATTTAGACCCCAACTCTCAATGGGGAAGTCTCAAAGAATTTTAGGATGTGTTTAAACATTTCCAAGAAAGTTAGAGATTATACCTAAGCAATTTGTTAGTGAACCTGCAGCAATTTTACAGCCTACTAAAAGAAACAAGAAAAAAAATCTAAATTCTAAACATATTTCAGAAGATTTCAGAGTCTATACAACATATTATCTATAATGTAAATATAGTGTTACAAGAAACATAACTACATTTAAGTAAATAAAAATGTGAACTAATGTCAAGAGAAAAAGAAGAAATTATTTTGAAATAGTATAAAGTTTAAATATCAATGAAAATATGTTTAAGCATCCATAAGGAAAGATAGATGTGAGTGCATATGTAAGAAATATCAGGAGTTAAATGAAAACTAAAATATTTGAAAAATTAGAGCTAAAGAATACAGTACCTAACATCAAATTTCATCAATTGATCTAAACAGCAGATTATATTGTACAAGAGCAGTGATTACTCAACATTTAGAAACTGTAACAGAAAATACAAAAAGTGAAGTACACAGAGAATAAGATTTACTGGTTGTTTCAGTGGATGAGGAGGGAAAGAATAAGCCAAAAGTTTTTTGCAATAAAACTTGTCATAAAGTTTCCGAATATGGCTAAATTACATATCAGTTTAACAAATTCAAGCACCACAGTAAAATCCATACAGAACAAGTTTTAAAAGAAACCACAGCTAGCCATTTCAGAGACAAGTCCCTGAAAATCCAGGAAGAAGATAATATCTAAAAATTGTCCATGGAGGTGGTAGAAATATAGACTGGTGCTTAGGAGGTCTGTTGAGTACCTAAGTTGGATTTTCAGATATGGCTCCTCACTCCAGCTTCCTGATGATTCTCGCTCTGGGAGGCAGCAGATAATGGCTCAAATCACTGGATTCCTGCTACCCCCATAGGAGACCCGAGTTCCCAACTCAGCCTGGCCCAGCACTAGCCATTGAAGGAATCTGAGGAGTGAAAAAGAAGATAGGAGCTTTCTCTCTGTCTGTCTGCCTCATGAATAAAGGAATATCTTTAAAAAATGTACCTGCAGAGAAAAGAAGTGGCAACACTAAGAATGCTATCTAACTAGTAGCAAAGCCAACGGAGACCTGTTTTTGAACACATTTTCTCTCAGATTTCTAGCACCTTCATGCATTAGAATAAATTTTGCATATAGTCCTTGCCAGTTTTTTTATTATAATAGTATTTGGGCAACAAACCTATACCTTATTTGATGTTAGGAAGTATGAAACAGTAATATCATATATATCATAATGGACTTAGCAAAATGTAACTCCCTCTTGTTTTAGAATAATTTCTTCATTTTAGTGCCTTGAAAAGTTCAACATGATAATTATAAATTGGATTGAACTATATGCCCTGTGAACAATATCTCAAATTGTAAATTTAAAAAGGCATACATTACCTGAAAGAATGCTTAAGACTCTAATGGTAATTCAGATATTTTTCCAGGAATGCATTATGATTAATTTATACGATCAGCTAATTTACAAAAGTCACAGAGTACATGACTGTATTTGGATGACATTCACAAAAGAACAAATTCAATAGATGAGGCTTCTATTGTTCTCAGAAGCCTTGGGAGGTAGCATGGTGTACCGATAGAGATAGGCCAGCGGGCTGGAAGCCAACATACCTGAGGGAATTACAAGGATAGTGGTAGAGCTCATGCCAAGGACCACTGTTGTCTACCCTGAAATGTCACTTTATGATTGCCAGAAATATCAGTATGACCATTTAATCAAGAAAAAAACAAAACAAAATATGTTTCCCCTTAGAGATGTAGCAACCTTTTTAGAGGAGGAAGGTGAAAAACAAATGAAGGCAGTTCAAAAAGAACAGAAACCATACAAAGGCGTACGAATATGCGCTTTCTAAAAGCCATTTCCTTCTTGCTTTTGCTCTCCCATTTCTTTTCTTACTGTCAAAGTGGTACCAGTGCAGAAAATAAGGACCGTGATAGAGAAGGCTGAAAAGAGAAAAGATAGGGTGTCTGATGAGACAAAGAGTTTTAAATAAGACTTTTTGGAAGCATTTGTTCATTGCAACAGTCCTGTGAATTCTGAATCAGTTTCTGATCTTTCACAGCATTACACTGAACTGTCTTTTTTTCTTTTCAGAGAAGAGATATCCTCCGAGGGCTGACACACTGACACATTATCACTGCCCTCTTCTCCAAGATATCCAGAGACCACAAGAGGGTTACGCTTGGGCTGTAGCCAAGTGTCAGGGCAGGGGACTTGTTATCAGCTGTGGAAATACCTCCCATACTGCCTCTGTAGTCCAAAGCTAACATTATGTTTCATGTAGATCTTTAGAAACAAATGTTCTCTTTTACTTAATAGGATTATTTATACTTAGCAGGATCTTCTGGTTTTGGGATATCATGCCCAGTAGCAACAACCCAAGAGTCCTATAAAGGAGAGAGGAGAGAATGTTTCCTGTGCTGAACTTGAACGCTATTTCTGCCTGTAGCTTTGTGGTTGAGATTCTGCAGCCTCCACGTTGATTTAATACTTTTACCTGGATAGGCCTGGCACTGCATTGAGGTTAATCATAGATCCTTTTCCCCTACAGGTGTCTCCTGTGGGTCTTAAAGTCATCCAGAGACTAAATACTCAAATTTTAACTCTTCTATCCTAGTAACCATCCTGGGTAATACATATTATGGCTTTGTTCAATCATGTAGTTTCTGTTAGCTACAATAGCAAGCCTTTAGCTGCAACAGTAGAAAGCTAATGAAATATGTGAAAATGAATTTGTTATTTTGAAATGAATGACAAGGACAGGCACTTTACCTGGTCCTAGAAAGTAAGAAGCTTTTGTGATCCAGTAAAGATGCAAGCTTACAGAGGCTCAGATAACTGAAAGGACTCATGGACTCCACAGAACGTATCATATAAGGCTTTAATAACAACAAATGATTTGATAAAATAGGACAAAGAATGGACAGGTACTATGGTTTGAATGACAGTGTCTTCTCCAAACTTCATGCTGAAATGTAATCCCCAACACAACAATATAGACACTCTCCCACTTCAATGAGGTTATCTTCCCATAAAACTATCATAAGTCCAACTTGCAGGCAGGCATTTGGAGCAATGGTGAGGATGCCATGATGCCCATATCCCAAGTTGGAGGGCCTGGTTCATGTCCCAGCTCCACTCCTGATTCCAGCTTCCTGCTAACGCTCATCCTGGGAGGCTGTAGGTATTGGCTCAAAATATTGAGTCCCTGCCACCTCCATGGGGGAGCTAGCTTGAGTTCTCAGCTGCTTTCTTCAGCCTAGCCTGGTCCTTATTGTTATTGCAGGCATTTGGGGAGTGAACAAGTGGACAGCAAATCTCTCTGTCTCTCCTTCTGCCTCTCAAATAAATTACAAAAATAAGTTAAAATGTTTTAAAAATGCATAGACTGAGAAATGTTTTGTGAAGCATTGTAAATTAGAAACCAGGATATATGGCCCTTTTGGGTAAGTAAATCATTCGGGCTCTGCCCTATGGAAGAGAATCAGTAAGTACCCTTGTAAAAGGGCTTCAGGTTGGAGGGAGCATTCTTGCCATTCTGAGAATACTTAGTTTCTCCGTCTGGAAGAAACAGATGCAAGGCTGTATCTTGGGAGCAGAGAGCAATCCCACTAGCTTCCTTGCCTCCAGAATGGTGAAAAATAGATCCCTGTTCTTTATAAATCATCCAGTCCCAGATAGTGTGTGACAGCAGCACAAATGGAAAAAGACAACAGGCGACCATCCAGGACTCAAGAGCCTTTTTCTAAAAGGCTCCTGGGAACTTCTTCATGCAAACACACTTTGTCCTGAAGTTTGAAGCAGCGAGCTCTGTGTAGTGCATTTAGCTTTTCAGAGGAGATCATGCAGCAGTTTCTCAGCAGAATCTTCTACATCCCTCTGGTCATACATCTATGTCAAGTTATGTAACTATCATATCTGTGTCCTCATTCTGGGCATTGCTAAACATTCTAGACAGCTAGTTCTGAGTATTTCTAGAAGATGTTTGAACTTTAAATTCCACAATAAAAAACACTAGCTCAGCATTTCTTTTCCTTATCTTGGACAAGGATAAGGGGCAGTCTCTGAGGAATACCAAAAGACAAATATAAAGCTGGTTCAGCTGAATTGTAATTGTATCTTCTACACCACTCTTCATTTATCCCTAGTTCTAGAGCAATATTTGTTCATCCAAATCGTCTGCTGTTCTTTCTTAGCACCCTGTGCTTGGCCATTGTCCAATAATGTTACCAGCTCTAACTAAGTGATTTTACTTCTCTAGGAACCATCATCAACATGGTCTTCACCATTGACTTCCCATGTGCAAAACCTTCTTGTTTGCTGACCAGAAAATTGACTGTTAGATGAAGTATCCACTGGCAGTCCATTCAGCTGTTGATGAGCAGATCAGGATCACACAATGTTAACATAGTTAGAAGATGGTTCGGAAAATGTGTAAGCTGCCTTCCAAATTGTCATTACCATCATTGTAACACAAAATACTTGTTTACAGACTGTTTTATGGAGGTCATGGATGTAACTCAGTGACAGGTGTGTATAAGTGTTGTAAACCAGTGGGCTCTGGAAATTTAAGTCCCAATTTTAGTCAGAGAAGTATTCCCCATTTAATGTATTTTTAAATTTTAAAAAGAAAAAAAGGGCTATAAAAGGAGTTTGCATTTAATTACTTAAAGTTTGAATAAAACTTCAATTCTGTTTTAACAATATGTAAATCCTGAGAAATTAAAGCAAATTTTAAAATAATATATGTTACTAATCTGAAATATATAACTTCAGGTTTATAAATCATATTATTAAATTACTTAAGAATACTGAAGTCAATATAACTTCTTCTAGACTTAGCTCAGATAGATAAATTCATTATCAATTATGCCCTTTCAAAACAATCCACATGTCTTTGTTATACAAATACACATATTTATATAAATTAAATAAATATAAAAATAAAAGAGAGTAGCTATTTCACACCAACTCTCTCCTGTAAAGGGAAAAATGTCAGTCTTGAATCTGTCTCCAATTTGTTTCTCATTAGAAAATGGTGAACTATGATTTCATGATCTCAAGGTTTTATTGCTCTTTTCCATAACAAAGAAGTCATTAACTACAAAGGAACAATGGAATTCCAATAAAGATAATTTAATTGTCCAATATAGCCAGCTTCTATGTGGCAGGTGCTAGGGCAAAATGATAGTAAAAACTGGGTGAAAATATCATCTCAGGAACCCAAGAAAATATTTATACTACATTTTAGCTTTTGCCTGGAGTAACAACAGATTAAATACTCTCTGGTCCCATTAATTTAAATTTAAAAGCAGGAAAATGAATCTGAGGTGCTAGAAGTCATGATAGTAATTACTTTGGGGAAGGTGAGGTAGCAATGGTGGGGTGAATAAGAATCAATTCTTTTTGCTTTAGTTTTAATCATGTATTTTGTTTAACCCAATATATCCCAAATATTACAGTTTCAGCAACTAATCATTATAAAATGATTAATTAAATATTTTGTCATCTTCTTTTCCCACTCATCTTTTGAAACCCAGTATTATTTTCTAGATACAACATGTCTAATCACACCCAAGTTGCATTTCAATTTCTGAATAGCACATGTGATTAGTGGCTACTGTGTCAGATAAGTAAAATGTAGACAGTTTGATCTAGGCTGAAAACTCATTTTCAAGAAGAGTAAAGAAAGCTTTTGTCTCATCTGTTAATTACTTACTACAATAATCAGGCAAAGCAACATTCAGAATCAAACACAGACTATTTCAAAGGCGATGGATGATAGATCGGTGATAGGAAAGGATGAGAAGTGTAGACAGGAAGAAAAACTGAGAAACTGATAGTTTTTCTTTTCTACTGGCCAGATGCGTGTGCATTTGATCATCAGAATATGTAAATGTCAGTTTTTAACTGCTGTCTATACCCAAAATTTTCACTCTAAAACTAACTTACATTTATTTATATACGCTACACAAGAAATTCTGTCATGTGCATGAAAACAAAGCCAGTTTTTTATCTCATTCAAGTTTCCCCTGAATCATATGTAACACAAGTGAAGAAGAAATTATTCCAAATATTTTCCTCCCAGTAGCTGCATTCTACAGAGGATAACCTGAGAGCCAAACAAACTGAGAAACTTGAATGAGATTTCAGATCTTGCTGATGGAGTTCACTAAGTCCTGGTTCCAAGCTCTAAATCTGACCCCATCCGTGTTGTGCAGCTTTCAGTAGAAACTGCTCTGTAAAACCCATGGTTTCTTCAAATCTACAACATAAACCATGGCATCTACCTTGAACATTTTTATTAGAATTATGTTTAATAAATTGATACATACAAACTATCAGGCACCATATTCCTGTGATCCTGTATATTTGTTCAATCTGCAAAGAGTAACACCAAATAGAACTAAGAATCTATGTAGCAACTTGGAAATTTATTTTAATCCATTTACCCCTCAGGAGTATTATGCCTAATCTATTAAGGCTGGTGAGAATTTAAATTGTTATTAAAGGCTTTAAAGAAAAAAATTATAAGACTTCTCTCAAAAATACATTCCAATAAGGGGCAATTACTACAATTCTGAAGTTAGCCTATAGGTCTATATTTTTCAGTCAACGTTTCAAGAATCAACAGAGTGGGCCGGCGCCTTGGCTCACTAGGCTAATCCTCCGCCTAGCGGCGCCGGCACACCGGGTTCTAGTCCCGGTCAGGGCGCCGGATTCTGTCCCAGTTGCCCCTCTTCCAGGCCAGCTCTCTGCTGTGGCCAGGGAGTGCAGTGGAGGATGGCCCAGGTGCTTGGGCCCTGCACCCCATGGGAGACCAGGAAAAGCACCTGGCTCCTGGCTCCTGCCATCGGATCAGCGCGGTGCGCCGGCCGCAGCACGCTGGCCGCGGCGGCCATTGGAGGGTGAACCAACGGCAAAGGAAGACCTTTCTCTCTGTCTCTCTCTCTCACTGTCCACTCTGCCTGTCAAAAAAAAAAAAAAAAAAAAAAAAAAAAAAAGAATCAACAGAGCTCAATTATTAGCTTCAATCCACCTGACCAAACAGAAACTGCCAGAAGACTCCTGTCTTTCCTGGAGAAAGAATTCCCTATTATCTAGCTCAGAGTCATAGCCTGCTCCCTTCACTGAAACTCATCATGCACAAAAGGACTGAAGTCTATTTTCCAAATAGTATTCCTTTCCTGGTTTGTATAACAAAAAGACTTGCCGTGCCAGTAAGATGACACCAGTATTAATGAATTTCCTCTCTCCATAGAAGAAGCACTCCAGCAAATACAGCTTGCCATTGTTATCCACATAATAACAATATGACCTCTTCAAATACATAAGAAGTCTTAAAAAATTATTCCTCAGCCTCATTTACTCAGAAATTCTAGATGCAAATTTTCTGAGTTCTGTAAAAAGGTTGGCATTTTAATAACATCCTGCCCCGACATTTTGTTGTATTTTGGCCCAATTTTGAATGACTCTGAAGCCAACTGATGTACTCTGTTCTTGTGTGTTGTGAGTACACTAGCATGCTTACTTTGATACTTAATCTGGTACATGTTAATGTTTTTCCTACTTCTTTGTGTGTGTGTGTGTATAGCTTTTCCAGAAACAATGTTTAATATATACCGAGATATGATATTGTGGTACAGTGAGTGTTAGAGGGCTGGTTTGAGTCCCTGTTGCTCCGCTTCCTTTCCAGCTTCTTATTAATGTGCTTGGGGAGGCAGTGAAAAATGACCCAAATACCTGGGCCTGTGCCATGCATGTCGAAGACCCAGATGCAGTTTCTGGCTCCTGGCTACATCATGACCCAGTCTGTTGTGGCCATCTCGGGGGTGAACCCGTGGATGGATCATTCTCTCTCTCTTTCTCTCTCTCCCTCCCTCTATCCTTCTCTCCCTCTCTCTCTTTCTCTCTTCTCTGCCCCCCCCACCTTTGTATGCATGTATGTTTGTGTCTCCCTCTCCCTTTCTCTGTTACTCTGCCCTTCTACTTTTATATATATATTTTATTTTATTTAATGAACATAAATTTCCAAAGTACAGCTTATGGATTACAATAGCTTCCTCCCCCATAACTTCCCTCCCACCCACAACATTCCCCTCTCCCACTCCCTCTCCCCTTCCATTCACATCAAGATTAATTTTCAATTATCTTTATATACAGAAGATCAGTTTAGCATATATTAAGTAAAGATTTCAACAGTTTGCACCCACACAGAAACACAAAGTATAAAATACTATTTGAGTACTAGTTATAGCATTAATTAAACACCTAAGAGTAATTGTGTATTAATTACAGAGTTCAACCAATAGTTTTAAGTAGAACATAAAAAATACTAAAAGGGTAAAGTATTAAGTTCTCTTTTTTTCTTTTTCTTTTTCTTTTTTTTGTTTGTTATATAGTTATTTTTTATTTAATAAATGTGAATTTACAATGTGCAACTTTTGTATTGTTGTGGCTCCCCCCCCAACCTCCCACTCCCTCTCCCATCCCACCCTTCATCGAGTTTCATTTTCAAATCTTCATGTACTGAAGATCAACTTAGTATGTACTAAGCAAGGATTTCAACAGGCTGCACTCACACAACCACACAAGGTATAGGGTATTGTTCGACTAGTAGTGTTGTTTTTAAGTTTCATAGTAAAACACATTAAGCACAGAGATCCTACGTGGGGAGCATGTACCCAGTGACTCCCGTTGTTGATTTAACAATTGGCACTCTTATTTATGACGGCAGCAATCACCTGAGACTCTTGCTATGAGCTGTCTAGGCTATGGAAGCCCCTTGAGTTTACCGACTCTGAACTTGTTTAGTCAAGGCCATATCACAGTGGAGGTTCCTTCCTCCCTTCAGAGAGGCCTCTCCCTCATGGCCTGTTCCTTCTGCTGGGGTCTTGTTCACCAGGATCTTTCATTTAGATTGTTTTTTGCCACCGTGTCATGGCTTTCCATGCCTGTGAGACTCTCATGGTCCTTTTAGCCAGATCCGAATGTCCCAAGGGTTGATTCTGAGGCAGGAGTGCTGCCATTCTATGAGTCTGCTGTGTGTCCTGTTTCCCCCGCAGGATCATTCTCTCCCTTTTAATTCTATCCTTCATTAGTTGCTTACACTGGTCTTATTTGTGAAATCTCATCGACACATACCCTATCTTTTTGATCGGTTGTGTATTTATACTTATCACTTTACCAAGTACTCTGCCCTTCTAAATAAATAAATACAAAAATAAATAAACACCTCTTTAAAAATATGCAAGAATGAACATCATATCAGGAAGGGGTAGAAGATTACATGAGGTCCAAGATCTAGGAAGAAAGGAGTGGCCAGTAGCAGCACACTCTCAAATTCATGATCAACAGCACAACACCCTTACAGTATTCCCAGGGCATGATTTAGCAATTGGCAGCAAGAATACACTGTGTGAACGTATGTTTCAGCATTGAGTAAACAGATGAGTTTCAAATGCTACAGAAGAGAATTCAGAAGAAATAAACAGCTTTTCCTAAAAAAGCATTGTAACAAAAAATAGAGGGCTTAAAAAAGTGATCATTTGTGTCTAAGATGTGAATAGCAAATGTAGAATTAAACCCTAGAAATCACAATTATTTTCAAGAAGTTTGCATTCTAAATAAAGTAAAATATTAAAGCTGCTGGACACAAGCACAGTGCGAGTAGGGGGAACAATAAAAGAATTTAAAGTTAAAATCATTTGGATAGAAGGAGAATGAACAGGGCAGACATTTAGCCTACGAGTTAAGATGCACACATCTTGAGTCTGGCATGTGGTGCAGATGTTAAAATACCTCTTTGGACACTCACAACCTATGCTGGAGTGTCTGCTTTGAATCTTGGCTTTGCTGCTGAGTCCAGCTTCTTGGATAACACACATTCTGAGAGGTAGTAGGTAAGAGCTCAAGTAGTAGGGTCCCTGCCACCCATATGGGAGATCTGGATTGAATTCTGGTCTTTCTTCTTTGGCCTAGCCCAGCACTGGAGGTTGTAGGCATTTGAAAAGTGAACTAACGTATGGAAGAAGATACAGTCTCTCTCTCTTTCTTTCTCTCTCTCTCTCTCTCTCTCTCTCTCTCTCTCTCTCTCTTCCCTTCCCTCCCTCCCTCCCTCTTTCTCTCTTTCCCTTTCAAATAAAAAAAGACAGGCGCCCACTTCTCATATTGAACTTCCTGGGTTTGATGCTCATGGATACTCAGCTCCAGCTCCTGACTCCAGAGGACCTGGGTTGAGATCCAGGCTCCTGGTTTGGATGGACCCTGCCCCAGGTGTTGTGGGCATTTGGGGAGAGAACCAGCAGATAGCAGCTCTCTCTCTGTTTCTCTTATTTTCAAATACATAAGTCTTAAACATTAAACTGGAGAAGAAAGAGTATATATTTGTTTAGTGGCTATCATGTTATATCTGCTTCCCATCCATCATCCCATATACTGTGAAAAATATGATAAAGCCGATACTATTATCTTAATTTTAATAAGAGATACAAGATTCAAAGAAATTATGTAACTATTCCCAGATGTTCAGCTACTGCAGTCAAAGACAAGTGCCTCACATACAGCCTCACAAGTGCCTCACATAGGGACCTGCACACAGGGCATCTTAAAAAAAAATATTTGTTCCATTATAGGGAAAAAGAATGAACACAAAACAGCAAAAGAAGGAAACTAAGTCTCTTTGAATGTAAAGTTCATACTAAATTAGAAAAGATATTCTAGAATATCATTATTTCCTTCATCATGTTAGCATCCCAACCAAATGTGTGCTGATGTGTAGTATACAAGTGAAAAATCTCTTCCTTGTATACAGCTCTGCTTGGGACATCACTTCCGCAGACAAAATCGCTCACCGTAGGTTCTGATGAACGCACGAAAGACTGAGTCCCTTTCCTGAGTCCCACAGAACAACTGGAGTTTAGATTTATAATGAGATAAATAGCTTTGTGGGAGGAGAGAAGCTGGGATTATGACAGCTCAGCTTTACTCATTAAATACTATAACGAGCAGATGCTGTCTGTGTCGAACAAAGAGGGCAAGATAAGAAATAATCAGTTTCAGTTTCTATGTATTATTTTATCCTCTTTGATCTTCTATAATTCATACAGCTACTTGATAACATTTTGGAGCTTATAGTCTTAAAATTATAACTGCTGTATGATTTAATTGCAAATAACTGGGACACCTCATTTAAATTCTCATTACTTTGACATTTTCTAAACTCATGGAGTCCTTTGAGATTATCTTAGTTTGCTAGAACATTATTAGACATAGTTTGAATCTGTTGCAAAAGTTTGAAAATCATTACCTTTGAGATTCTTTTTGTTGTTCAATAAAATCACTCATTTTGAAAAACTCCAGCTGTCTGTTTTATAACTGTTTTACTTAACATTCTCTTTTGTAAAAAAAAAATCATTTATCAGGACTGGTGTTGTGGGCTAGCAGGTTAAACCACCATGTGCAACAGACACCAGCATCCAGTATGGGTGCCAGTTCAACTCCCGGCTTCTCCACTTCCAATCTGACTCCCTGCTAATGTGCCTTGGGAAGCAACAGATCATGGCCCAAGTGCTTGAAAGAAGCCTTGAGCTCCTGGCTTTAGCATGGCACAGCCCCAGCCATTGCAGCCATTTGAGGAGTGAACCAGAGGATGGAAGATCTCTGTCTCTCCCTCTCTCTGTAACACTGCCTTTCAAATAAATAATAAATAAATCTTTAAAAAAAATTTAAAAATCATTCATTTATTTCCTATACTGATACAGATAAAGAGATCTCCCAAAATATCTTAAGCCAGGTTGAGCTGGGCTGATTCCAGGTGTCCAGGGAACTCAGTCCTAGTTCCCCACCTGTGGTAGGGATGCAATTACTTGAGTTAGCAGGAAGCTGGAGTTGGGAACCAGAACTGGAAATTGAACATAGGCACTCTGATGCTGGTAAGTGGGCATCTTAACTTCTTTTTTTTTTCCTTTTTTATTTATTTGACAGATAGACAGTGAGAGAGAAAGACAGAGAGAAAGACCTTCCTTCCATTGGTTCACCCCCCAAATGGCTGCCACGGCCAGCACTGTGCCGATCAGAACCAGGAGCCAGGTGCTTCTTCCTGGTCTCCCACTGCCCTCCTGGGCCACAGAAGAGAGCTGGACTGGAAGAGGAGCAACCAGGACAAAAACCCAGCGTACTATGGGATGCCGATGCCACAGGCAGAGGATTAACCAAGTGAGCCATGGCGCCGGCCCCAAAGGGCATCGTAACTTCTAGGCTGAAAGCCTGCCCATTTCTTTAACATTTTCTGACATCATTCTTAATAGTGTAACCTAGATTCACAAAACTTTCTGATCTTTACATTAAATATTCTCTGGTAAATAATGAGGCTCATTGCACTAAAATGTGATATAAATACTAGAAAAATTAATTAGATGCAGATATGTTTGATATTTCTTTCCCACCTACACCGTGGCAGTACACATGTTCCTTAATTATCTTAGTCTTCTGTAGGTCTTAGTGGACAAAGGAGTAAAGGAAAATTGTTCCAATGTGTTACCGTGGGAGAAGGGAGTTGTCATAATTAGAAGTGAAATCTCTCTATTTCTGATTCTATTTCTTGAAATACAGCTCCACTTGCTTCTTTCAACTACCCAAGTGTTTTGATATTAGCAGAAAAACCATTTTGTTCTGCTCCTATCTGATATACAGTGGCTATCTTTCAGATTCATTTCTTTCACTTATATTTTTATGTCATGGTAATTACCTATTATGAAGATTCTGTATTTTTGATAACATTTGTCCATTTCTGACATTGAAATGAATAAAAGTTTGCCAGATGATAGTAAGGACAAATTTTTGGCTGGAATGGAACAGATACTGCTAAACACCATACCAATACATTTTAAGGTTTTAGTATACTAAAATAAATCAATTTAAGCTGTTCTGGTTTCTAAATTTCAAATCACAACATGGGTTGAGTAGCTTAGAATTTCTATAACATTTTGAAGTACAGTCACTTCTCTCTTCTGTAATAGATATTGCATTTATTAGAGGGAGTCTTATACTCTGATTGTTACATTTAGACCTGACTTGCAAAACACACAAATGAGTATAAAGCCTTGATTTTAAAATCATGGAAAATAAAAGTTCAAGGCTGGCGCCATGGCTCAATAGGCTAATCCTCCGCCTGTGGTGCTGGCACACCTGGTTCTAGTCCCAGTCGGGGCGCCAGATTCTGTCCCGGTTGCTCCTCTTCCAGTCCAGCTCTCTGCTGTGGCCTGGGAAGGCAGTGGAGGATGGCCCAAGTCTTTGGGCCTTGCACCCGCAAGGGAGACCAGGAGAAGCAGCTGGCTCCTGGCTTCGGATCAGTGCGGTGCACCAGCTGCAGCGCGCCAGCCGAGGAGGCCATTGGAGGGTGAACCAACTGAAAAGAGAAAGACCTTTCTCTCTGTCTCTCTCTCTCACTGTCCACTCTGCCTGTCAAACGAAAAAAAAAAAGGCAATAAAAGTTCAAAAAAACTTTGAGATTCTGGAAATTCTCATCATATATTTCATGAGATTGGTATATTTTTAACCTCAGCTAGAGAGGATGGTATGATATATAATTTTGTATTTATAACTGTAGAGGGGAAATCATGATTAGCCAACTCAAAATATATATATTTGTTTTTATAAGTCTTATGTCTTGCCAGGCACATTAGCAGGGAGCTGGATAGGAAGGGGAGCAGTGGGGACTGGAACGGATGCTTATATGGGATGCCTGCCCTGATGCTGGTGGCTTAACCTCCTGTACTACAATGCTAGCCCCTCCAAATGTATCTTTCAATGGACCTCAAAAGTTTGTGAGAAACAGAATTAAAATAAGTTTATTTTGGTGACAAATATTTTGAAATCTATGCATATAAGAAGTTCTCAAAAAGTTCGTGAGAAATTAAACCATGAAAAACTACACATAGATTTATTTCTTCCTTCCTTCTTTCCTCCATTCCTCCCTCCCATTCTCATCCACTTCAGTTTTTCTTCATCTGACACCCTTTATCCTCTGCTTCTCTGATTAGTATGACATTCTCCCTTCGTTTCTTATCCACAAACACTGTTTTCAAAATCTGCCTCCTTTGGGGGAGGCAGTCAATCCTTACTTCTTCAAAACTAGGCCCCACTCAGCTTTCTTGTAACCCTTCCCTTCCAACTGTCAGCAAGGAAACGCACCTCCTCTAGCTCCCGTGACATAAGCATATCCTTCAACACTTGGGTATATATAAACATACATATTTTTAGTGCATACATTGTATATACCTTTTGCTATATTGAATATATTCAAAGCTAAAATTATCATTTTATCTTTACTTTTCAAAATTATTAACAGTCATCTAAAACTGGTGTACAATATTCAAGATAAGTGTGATGTTGTCGTTAAAAAATGAAGTTGGAAATTAGCAACTCAGGAATCCCTAGAGCATACACGAACACATGGAGATTGAACAACATGCTCCTGAATGAAGAAATTAAAAGAGAAATCAAAAATTTTCTGGAAGTGAATGAGGATAACAACACAACATATCAAAACTTATGGGATTCGGCAAAAGCAGTGTTGAGAGGAAAGTTTATAGCAATAGGTGCCTACATCAAGAAATTGGAAAGGCACCAAATAGATGAGCTTTCAATACATCTCAATGATCTAGAAAATCTGCAGCAAACCAGACCCAAATCTAGTAGGAGAAGAGAAATAATTAAAAGCAGATAAAAAATCAACAGGATTGAATCCAAAAAAAAAAAAAAATTACAAAAAATCAGCCAAATGAGGAGTTGGTTTTTTGAAAAAATAAACAAAATTGACACCCCATTGGCCCAACTAACTAAAAAGAGAAGAGAAAAGACCCAAACCAATAAAATCAGAGATGTAAAAGGAAATGTAACAACAGACACCACAGAAATAAAAAGAATCATCAGAAATTACTACAAGGAATTGTATGCCAGCAAACAGGGAAACCTATCAGAATTGGATAGATTCCTGGACACATACAACCTACCTAAATTGAACCAGGAAGACATCGAAAACCTAAACAGACCCATAACTGAGACAGAAATTGAAACAGTAATAAAGGCCCTCCCAACAAAGAAAAGCCCAGGACCAGACGGATTCCCTGCTGAATTCTACCGGACATTTAAAGAAGAACTAACTCTAATTCTTCTCAAACTATTGAGAACAATCGAAAAAGAGGGAATCCTCCCAAATTCTTTCTATGAAGCCAGCATCACCTTAATTCCTAAGCCGGAAAAAGATGCAGCATTGAAAGAGAATTACAGACCAATATCCCTGATGAACATGGATGCAAAAATCCTCAATAAAATTCTCGCCAATAGAATGCAACAACACATCAGAAAGATCATCCACCCAGACGAAGTGGGATTTATCCCTGGCATGCAGGGATGGTTTAATGTGCGCAAAACAATCAACGTGATACACCACATTAACAGACTGCAGAAGAAAAAACATATGATTATCTCAATAGATGCCAAGAAAGCATTCGATAAAATACAACACCCTTTGATGATGAAAACTCTAAGCAAACTGGGTATGGAAGGAACATTCCTCAATACAATCAAAGCAATCAATGAAAAACCCACGGCCAACATCTTATTGAATGGGGAAAAGTTGGAAGCATTTCCACTGAGATCTGGTACCAGACAGGGATGTCCACTCTCATCACTGCTATTCAATATAGTTCTGAAAGTTCTAGCCAGAGTTATTAGGCAAGAAAAATAAAATAAATGGATACGAATTGGGAAGGAAGAATTCAAACTATCCCTATTTGCAGATGATATGATTCTTTATTTAGGGGACCCAAAGAACTCTACTAAGAGACTATTGGAACTCATAGAAGGGTTGGGCAAAGTAGCAGGATATAAAATCAATGCACAAAAATCAACAGCCTTTGTATACACAAGTAATGCCACAGCTGAGGAAGAACTTCTAAGATCAATCCCATTCACAATAGCTACAAAAAAATCAAATACCTTGGAATAAACTTAACCAAGGACGTTAAGGATCTATACGATGAAAATTACAAAACCTTAAAGAAAGAAATAGAAGAGGATACCAAAAAATGGAAAAATCTTCCATGCTCATGGATTGGAAGAATCAATATCATCAAAATGTCCATCTCCCAAAAGCAATTTACATATTCAATGTAATACCAATGAAAATACTGAAGACATTCTTCTCAGACGTGGAAAAAATGATGCTGAAATTCATATGGAGACACAGGAGACCTTGAATAGCTAAAGCAATCTTGTACAACAAAAACAAAGCTGGAGGCATCACAATACCATATTTCAGGACGTACTACAGGGCAGTTGTTATCAAAACAGCATGGTACTGGTACAGAAACAGATGGATAGACCAGTGGAACAGAATAGAAACACCAGAAATCAATCCAAATATCTACAGCCAACTTATATTTGATCAAGGATCCAAACCCAATCCCTGGAGTAAGGCCAGTCTATTCAATAAATGGTGCTGGGAAAATTGGATTTCCACGTGTAGAATCATGAAGCAAGACCCCTACCTTTCACCTTACACAAAAATCCACTTAACATGGATTAAAGACTTAAATCTATGACCTGACACCATCAAATTATTAGAGAGCATTGGAGAAACTGGCAAAGACTTCTTGGAAAATACCCCAGAGGCACAGGCAGTCAAAGCCAAAATTAACATTTGGGATTGCATCAAATTGAGAAGTTTCTGTACTGCAAAAGAAAGAGTCAGGAAAGTGAAGAGGCAACCAAGAGAATGGGGAAAAAATATTCGCAAACTATGCAACAGATAAATGGTTGATAACCAGAATCTACAAAGAAATCAAGAAACTCCACATCAAAACAAACAACTCACTTAAGAGATGGGCCAAGGACTTCAATAGACATTTTTTTTTTTTTGACAGGCAGAGTGGACAGTGAGAGAGAGAGACAGAGAGAAAGGTCTTCCTTTGCCGTTGGTTCACCCTCCAATGGCCGCTGCAGCCAGCGCGCTGCGGCCGGCGCACCGCGCTGATCCAATGGCAGGAGCCAGGTGCTTCTCCTGGTCTCCCATGGGGTGCAGGGCCCAAGCACTTGGGCCATCCTCCACTGCACTCCCTGGCCACAGCAGAGAGCTGGCCTGGAAGAGGGGCAACCGGGACTGAATCCGGCGCCCCGACCGGGACTAGAACCTGGTGTGCCGGCGCCACTAGGTGGAGGATTAGCCTATTGAGCCGCGGCGCCGGCCCTCAATAGACATTTTTCAAAAAAGGAAATCCAAATGCCCAACAGACACATGAAAAAATGTTCAAGATCACTAGCAATAAGGGAAATGCAAATCAAAACCACAATGAGGTTTCACCCCACCCTGGTTAGAATGGCTCACATTCAGAAATCTACCAACAACAGATGCTGGCGAGGAGGTGGGAAAAAAGGGACACCAACCCACTGTTGGTGGGAATGCAAATTGGTTAAGCCACTATGGAAGTCAGTCTGGAGATTCTTCAGAAACCTGAATATAACCCTACCATTCAACCCAGCAATCACACTCCTTGGAATTTACCCAAAGGAAATGAAATTGGCAAACAAACAAGCTGTCTGCACATTAATGTTTATTGTAGCTCAATTTACAATAGCTAAGACCTGGAACCAACCCAAATGCCCATCAACAGTAGACTGGATAAAGAAATTATGGGACATGTACTCTATAGAATACTATACAGCAGTCAAAAAAAAACGAAACCTGGTCATTTGCAACAAGAAGGAAGAAACTGGAAAACATTATGCTGAGTGATATAAGCCAGTCCCAAAGGGACAAATATCATATGTTCTCCCTGATCGGCGACAACTAACTGAGCACCAAAGCGGAAACCTGTTGAAGTGAAATGGACACTATGAGAAACAGTGACTTGATCAGCTCTTGTCCTGACGGTTGATGTACAATGTAATAGTTTATCCATTTTAGTATTTTCTCTTTGTTTTGTTCTAGTACTATTGATTGAACTCTGTAATTAACACTCAATTATTCTTAGGTGTTTAAATTTTAACTGAAAAGTGATCCCTGTTAAATATAAGAGTGGGAATAAGAGAGGGAGGAGATGTTTAATTTGGGACATGCTCAATCGGACTTGCCCCAAATGGTGGAGTTAGAATCATGCCAGGGGATTCCAATACAATCCCATCAAGGTTGCATGTACCAATGCCACCTCACTAGTCCAAGTGATCAATTTCAGTTCACAATTGATCACACTGATAGGTCTAAGAGTCAAAGGGATCACACATACAAGTCTAGTGTCTGCTAATACTAGCTGATAGAATCAAAAAGGGAGAGAACAATCCATCATGGGAAGCAGGATACACAGCAGACTCATAGAATGGCAGATGTCCTAAATAGCACTCTGGCCTCAGAATCAGCCCTTAAAGCATTCGGATCTGGCTGAAAAGCCCACGAGAGTATTTTAGGCATGGAAAGCCAAGACACTCAGGCAAAAAAACAAACAAACAAACAAAACAACAACAACAACAAAAAAACCCACCTAAATGGAAGATCTCTGCGAGTGAGATCCCAGTGGAAAGAATGGGTCATCAAAGAAGGAGGTACCTTTCTCTGAAGGAGGAGAGAACTTCCACTTTGACTATGACCCTGTTGGAATAAGATCGAAGTCGGCGAACTCAAAAGGCTTCCATAGCCTTGGCAACTCATGACTAGAGCCTAGGGAGATTACTGACGCCATAAACAAGAGTGTCAAATTTTTAAGTCAACAACAGGAGTCACTGTGTACTTACTTCTCATGTGGGATCTGTCCTTAGTGTGTTGTCCAATGTGAAGTAATGCTATAACTGGTACTGAAACAGTATTTTACACTTTGTGTTTCCGTGTGGGTGCAAACTGATGAAATCTTTACTTAATATATACTGAATTGATCTTCTGTATATAAAGAGAATTGAAAATGAATCTTGATGTGAATGGAATGGGAGAGGGAGCGGGAGATGGGAGGGGTGTGAGTGGGAGGGAAATTATGGACGGGGAAGCTATTGTAATCCATTAACTGTACTTTGAAAATTTATATTTACTAAATATAAAAATTATATGATAAAATTTTATGGGACAAATATATGAATTCAAAGCAAAATATATATTGCTGATTTTAAAAATAAAATACATTCCAATATTTTTAAACAAATGATAATGGGGTCAAATTCCTGTTAGTTTCCATTAGAGAGTAAATATTTGAAGGCAATAACAGGCTTTTTTAGTTTTAAGAATCTTGTATTACTCATGTCTCTAGCCAAATTAGGATGTTGTTACACTTGATATCCGCATATTTGAAAAGTTTCTGTCACATTTCTTTTTTTTTGGATTTATTGACAAACAGTAATTGTACATATTTATGGGGTACAAAGTAATGTCGATAGGTGCATACATTTTAATGATCATATTAGGAGAATTAGCATCCATCACTTCATATATTCAATGTTTCTTTGTAGTGTGAACATTCAGGCATCTTCTAGCTATTTAGAAAAGTACAATGTTATTGTTAACTATTATTACTCTACTGTGCAATAGAATACCAGCAGGATTTTTTTATGGTAAGAAAAGTATGTTTAATTCAATAAAACTAAACCTGAGGTTTGATTTATCTATTTTTTTTTTTTTTGAGAGAGTTTACTTTGGAGAAGAACCCAAGAATGGTGAGTCTTTTGCGAGCATTCAGACATTACTGTAGCCTATGAAACATAGATAATATCCTCCACTTAATCCTTTAAAATGAGGTAAATCTTTGCGATCAATTTTACTATTAACTCTCATAATCCAACCCTTTGAGGACAGAGGTTCTGCATGGGAAGCTAGTGCACAGTGACTTCTGTTGTTAATTTAACAAAACACTCTCATAGATGACATCAGTGATCACCCCCAGCTCTTGACGTTAGCTCCCTAGGCTAAGGAGGCCTTTTGAATCCACTGATTCCCTCTATATTTAGATAAGCCATGAGCAAAGTGAAAGTTCTTTATTTCCTTCAGAGAAAAGCACATCCTTCTTTGATGACCACTTTTTCTATTAGGGTCTCACCCACAGAAATTCGTCATGTGGGATGCTTTTTGCCACACTGTTTTGGCTTTCCATGCCTGAAGTGCTCTCATGTGTTTTTAGCCAGAACAGAATGTCTTAGGGCTGATTCTGAAGTCAGAGTTTTATTTAAAGTGATTGTCATTCTTTGAGTCTGGCATATGGACTGCTTCCCATGTTGGGGCATTCACTCTTTTCTAATTCCATCCATTATTATCAAACATCTAGTCCTATTTATATGATCACTTTAACACTGAATCTTATCTGTTTGATCACTCTATCACTTAATTCTATCCCCATGCTCACTCTAAAACTCAAAGTGCTATTTTTACCACTCAGATTAAGGGGGTTTGGGGTCCCATGGTAAGTTTTTAAACTGTACCCTTAGAAGAAAGTCCATGTGAATGTATAAAGAACTACATATTTTTGTGGTTGCAAACTTCATACATACAACAGGCTTTTTAAAGATTTATTCATTTTAAAGGCAGAGTGACAGTCACACACACACACACACACATCCCTTCCATCAACTGGCTCACTCCCCAAATGGCTGCAACAGTCAGGGCTGGGGCAAGCTGACACCAGGAGCCAGGAACGCCATCTGTGCCTCCCACCTGGGCGGCAGTGCCCCAAATACTGAGACCATCTTCTCCTGCCTTCTTAGGAACATTAGAAGGAACGTTAGAATAGGTGGCATGCTAGTGGTGTTGTGAGTGCCAGCTTGACCCGCTGTGCCACAGGGCCCACATTTCATAAAGTTGGTAGCTATTTTTTGTAAAAAAAATCAGTTGTAATGCAGAATTAGCATAATGTAAATAAACTCACTTTATGCTTTCCTTGGAGACCTTTGATATATAAACATTCAGAAACATTACTATTGATTAAACCTCCTGGTAGAGTGAATGTTATATTTGAACTGAAGCTTCTAATTTGTTGCGAGACAGTATGATTCCCCATCAGGTTTAGGGATTGCCAAAGTAGGTATTCTAATAAAGATGGCAACAATGACTCATTTTTGTGCTGCTTACAATTGTATAAACTTACATCCAAGAATTTGAGGCAAGTATTGTAGCATAGCAGGTAAAGTGTCCTCCTGCAACATTGGCATCCCATTTGAATGCCAGTTCATGTCCTGGCTGCTCCATTTCCTATCCAGCCCCCTGGTGATGGCCTGAGAAATGCACCAGAAGATGGCCCAAGTGCTTGTGTTCCTGCCACTCATGTGAGAGACATGGAAGAACCTCCTGGCTTTCGACTGGCCAAGTCTTGGCTATTGTGGCCATCTGGGGAGTGAACCAGTAGAAGGAAGATGCTCTCTCGCTTGCTCTCTCTCTCTGACTTCTAAAAAAAAATCTTTAATAAAAAATCGAAGAATTGTAACCAAAGTTAACAACTTGGATTTAAGCTGTGACTTAATGGCATCAGTATTGAAGACATCTGTTAACATTCAGCACAGTTGATTCTCCTTTCCAATGGAGTTGATGTCACTGGATATAAACATACTTGCTCAGCACTGACTAGATACTTTGCTCTAACACTGGAAATACAGGAGGAAAAAATACAAGCACTCAAGGAGACCATACATCTTTTTATTTAACTTTTATTTAATAAATATAAATTTCCAAAGTACAGCATTTGGATTACAGCGGCTTCCCCCCCCTCCATAACTTCCCTCCCACCTGCAACCCTCCCCTCTCCCACTCCCTCTCCCCCTCCATTCACATCAAGATTCATTTTCAATTCTCTTTATATACAGAAGATCAATTTAGTATATATAAAGTCAAGATTTCAACAATTTGTACCCACACAGAAACACAAAGTGTAAAGTACTGTTTGAGTACTAGTTATAACGTTAATTCACATTGTACAGCACATTAAGGATAGAGATCCTACATGGGGAGTAAGTGTACAGTGACTCCTGTTGTTGACTTAACAATTTGACACTCTTGTTTATGGCGTCAGTAATCACCCGAGGCTCTTGTCATGAGTTGCCAAGGCTATGGAAGCCTTTTGAGTTCACCAACTCCGATCTTATTTACACAAGGTCATAGTCAAAGTGGAAGTTCTCTCCACCATACATCTTTTGTAAACTGGCTTTTGTAGCAGGATTCATGTACCGAGACAATACACCAAGGCCTCTTAATAGGAAGTAGTGTTTTATGATACCAGCATAAGGCCCAGGTAGAATTTCTTCCAAAATCCTGAACCCCGAACAAAGAAGGGGTTTTCCTTATATATGGTTTTAGCTTCTTTGTCTCCCTTATATGGTTACATGTATACATTTGATTGAATATTTTAATGTTATATGGTGACCACAGGATTGATACAATACTCCACATGGGAACATAGTTAACTGAAGATATAAATTTGTGTTACACACATACTGAATCGCCTGCTGTCTGTCAAGGGTTAACATCAATGTTCTGTACTAACACGCAGAACCTGAAATGGTTTTATATAAGCAGATACTAACTGTGGTTGAAGCACTCATAGGCACGCAGATAACAACTACATTTCATTCCCAGGAGGGATGCCTCCCTTTTTATTCTTCTGACCTTGGGAAGGTTTCTACCACAGCTTTACTCATGTCAGTTAGAAACAAGCCTGATTAAAAGGCAGAGGCCTCTGCTACATCCCCCCAAACTTTGATGCCTGAAACCCCTCTGAGTCAGAGAATATCATCCTGGTCTAAGGACTTAGATTTCCACAACATCATGCCATGTGCAGAGGTTTTTCTCTCAACTATGGTCACTGTGTGGCTAGACACTGTTTGCATAAACAATGGCATAAGACAAAGTAAAATCAAGCCCCTAACATTATAAGCACTGTACTTATGAGGGATTTGAACCCACCAAAATTTGAAAACCATCGTCCACACAAATCTCTGGGATCCCAGCTTTTCCAGGTTTGGACTGGAATATGGGCAAGTTTTTTTCATTTGGTCAGTAATCTGCACTATGACCTTTCCCTCATAATTTATTTGAAAACAACAGATATTTAAATTGAATTTTCCGCCCTCTGAAGCAAGTAAATAATCCATGGCCAGACGGTTTTGGTAGATAGCATTGCCCATTTGAGTATGTTGTTTGGCCAATAGGTTGAGAGCCCTTGCAGTTCTATGAGTTACAATTTCAACCACAGCCTATAATCTAATGATGCAGTTTAACATGTAAATAGGAGTCAATATCCCCGGGCCCCACCTTCTGTCCAGGTGGCAGGACCATAATAATGGATTATTTGTTCGGGGGGGGGGCACTGACCATCATTCCAGTTACCTATCTGTAGGGGTGTGGCATGTATTTTTTCTCTGGCCTCCCGGGTCCTCATACACCAGGACCCCCAAATGCTCTCGCCTAGCTAGTGGGAGTAGAAGAAGGAGGGGCAGAAAGTCCCGAATACATAAGATCCTGCTCAGTGTTGGGAAAGTTTTCCATAAGCAGTTCTCCCACTTATCCAACATAATCCTTCTGGGACCTGCCACTCAGTCCTACAGTGACATCATTGCAGGCCTGACAGAGATGGGAAAAGCTTGACAAGGGGTGGGGCTTTGGCTCTGTGTGATTTGGGGATCCCTCCCTCTAAGTCTCCTGAGCAGTTTCTTCATAGAACGTTTGGCCCAGACCTGTTAAATTTCCAAGTGTACTTGAAATCGTTTTCCCCATCGAGCAAGACAGTATCTTCCAATAATTGAAATTTTGAGGAGCCAAACACCATTTGATGAGTGGGGAGACTGTCTCATCACTGGGCTTGAGAGGGTTTAGCTCCCAAGCCTCCCACAGCCATTGATCCCCCATATTTGTTCCCCCACAGACATAACAAGAAGAGATATTTAGTGATTGAGTTCTGGTTTCTGCCAATGCCAGGAACAGGTTCCTTGTGGTGACAGATAAGGCAGGGAGGTCTTAGAAGAAATGAAAAACCTTATAAGAGGAGGCCTGGTGAGTGGTCTTAACCCTTTTGAAGTCTAGTAAGACCCCAGGATCTTGGCCTCGCTCATTAATAGACATCCCGACTTGCCTTCCCACCGAGGGCATTTAGGTTGAGGATGGTGAAAGTGACTGCATTACAGGACCCCAAATGACAGGCTGAGGTAGCAATGCCCTTTCGGAGGAGTGAGGTTTTGCCTGCATGGTGCCAAGCTGCCAATGAAACACAAATCCAAGGGGGACAGTTGGGGGAACAACCTGGGGCCTTTTTACACACGTGCTTATCATTAAACATGTACTTACCCCAGCTCCCGTGACAGGCCTCCACAGGGACTGCGGTACCTAGTCTGTACCAGTGCCCTGTTACTTCTCAGACACAAGTGGGGTGACTCAGAATACTCCATGACCCCACATGCATCAAAAAGGACTGACACTGGCTCTTCTGGATTGGAAATCTGGATCCGACCAATCGTCTGCCCTTTACTGTTGTGGCTTCTAACCTCCAGCCATTCCTCGCTTGAGGAGTACTGTAGGTAAGAACAAGGCTACAATTGCCCTGTTGGCAGATAAAATAGGTGATCCACAAGTTCCTGAGATTGTTTCTCCCTGGCAGGAGAAACGGGAATGGGAATGTAGAGTTGTCATGGCGCCCTGGCCTGATTGGGTCACGCGCATACACGAGTCACATGATGAGGGACGCAGGTCCACAAAAGGGAGCCAACAACAAGGCATCCTGTCCACAAGAGGTAGAAAAACTTCTAAGGGAAACTTCCTACCACTGCCCCAGTCAGCTAGAGCAATAGCCAGCAATCCTGTTGCTAAAACCAAGGCTAAGGTCACAATCACGGAGAGAAATAAGGGGCTACGGTGCATTTCAAGAGAAAACCAATATACAGAGGCAAAAATGACAGTAATAATGATTAGTCCATCCAGTTCTATCAGGCAGGGATTCCTCAAGCTCCAGCCATGCATAGATCAGTCAGGCCCTGGAGTGACAGGAAAAGGCTGTCATCCACTGGACTTTCTCTGTTGCTGCAGTTCCTGGCGGTCTCTTCAGGACTAGCTCCCTTGTTTCAGATGGTCAACTTGCAGGGTTTTGCTGGATTCGAGTTGGTGCCTGATATCTCCATGGGCTTGGCTGACAAGTGCAGTGTTCATGGTCCTCTGATCCTCGGCTGCCCTGGGATCAAAGGGAGGGGAGAGAGGGAAGGCCTCACACAGTCGCTCTTAGAAAACACTCGGCCCTAGACACACTTCTGAGACTGCTCATGTTCATAGTCTTTCCTTCCTGCCTTCATACTCTTCATGAGAGCATCCTGATAATGCTCAAGAGGTTGGAGTCCCTGGTCTTCACTGGGGTCCCAGTGGGGAGTCCTTCTCTGGGAACTGTTCTCGGGCATAGGCCTGAGCATTTGAGACTTCCCTTGGGCATTTTCCTCTAACCATTGTATTGCAGCCCGGTAACCCTGGTCGTTCTCCAGTAATGAACAGGGTCAGGAGGAGCTGGTGACGGTCCGCCCAAGTGGGCCTGTGAGTTTGAATGATGAACTGCATTTCATCCATCACAGCCTGAGGCTTCTCAGTGAACAAGGAGGTGTGGTGTTTCCAGTTTAGAAGGTCAGTAGTATTAAAAGGCTGATATATGATGATGTGCTGTCCCCCTTGCACCTAGCCATCGTTATCATAACAAATAGGCCCCTGAGTCTCTCTCAATGGCATCTGTAGGGCACTTTCATGTTTGTTAAGAGGAGGGCTGCCAACTGTCGCTCCCCCTCTTTGTGGAGGAACGACACTAAACCCTGCCTAGGCTTCATATCCGAGTCACGGCACCATTATGTCGCTCCCCCTCTTCATGGAGGAACGACACAGGACCCTGCGTTGTTCTTTCGTCTGCTCGGCCCTCCCCGGGTTTGCTGCTGGTTCTTCCCGGGTTGGCTACCGTCCCTTCCACCTCCGTGGAAGGGCGGTTCCCCCTAGCCGCTTTCCCCACTTCCGCGGGGGAGCGGCACACCGCTGGCCGGCTCTCTCGGGGGCTGCACAGGTGTTCCCCTTAGGTGTTCCCCTTAGATGTTCCTGGTGCATGTTGTCTCTCTCCTCCTTTATAGTCCTCTTCCACCAATCCCAACTCTGCTACCCACACGCCGAGTACGCTGCTCTCCTCCAATCAGGAGCAGGTCCCACAGTTTATTGGTTGAACTGGAGGCAGCTGTGTAGAAGCTGTTTCTCCCTTCTCAGCGCCATATTGTGGGAGAGCAGATGCATAGAATAAGTCTTAATTCCAGTAACTTAGTCTAGTCCGAGTTGCTCCCCACACCAACTGTTCCTCATTGCACCTTTCAGTTGGAGCGTTTGAGGTCAAGACCAGTGGCTCTAGGATGGCTGCAGTCTGAGAGACTCTAGTGGCCTCATGGTGGTGGTGGTGGGAGCAGCTTCAGGAGAATGAGCAACCCCTGGTGAGGTTCCTGCTTCGGGAGAACAGATGAGCTCTGGCACAATGCAGGGGATACAGGTGGTAGCAGAGTGTAGAGTATTGCATAAGGTGGGAGAACTTCTGGCTCCTCCAATATAATGGGCTTCTTGGTCTCTGGCCAGCATTTTGAAGGGGCCATCATTTGGGCCATCAAGATTGTACAGTTTTTTCCCAGCTGAGTCATTAGCCAAGGTGGCTGAGAGAGAACTAAGTCCCCTCACAGAGAGGGGAAGAAGGGAAGGGTGGGAATCAAAGGAGGGCATGCACACCCACTTAATCTGCCACTGGCCGCTCTCCTCATGGAGACCACGGAAACACAGTTCCAGGCTCTGCACTCACCTTGGCCTTTTAGGTGAGGCTCAGCTCTTCTGGCTACCATCTGGTTCAGTCTCCATCCACACACACCCAGATCACGTCTCTAGCCTGCCACCAGTGCCTTAAGATTGCAGTTTCATCTTGGCGCTCTACTCCAGTGCCTTACAAGGTGACTAGGGCAACTCTGGGAGTTGATCAGGGTCCCTGTCTGCCTTCCATGGCAGGTCTTCCAAACTAATTGAACCAGGTTCCTACCAGCTGCAATGGGCAGTGCTCCTGAGACCAGTTCCTGTGCCCAGGGCCCCCACTTGCAGGGAGAGACCCACTCTGCACATAGCAAGTGGTCTGCAGGTGCCAAGGGAGTTCACTCTATCCCGATACCAGGGGCCCCATGTCCCTAAAGACTAAGGAGGTGGAAAACCTACCGTTGTATCCCAGACGAGCCCCCAGAAAAATGTAGCAGGATTTGTGTACTGAGATAAGACACCGAAGCCTCTTAACAGGAAATAGTCTTTTATCATGCTGGCATAAGGCCCAGGTGGAATTCGTTATTCAAAATCCTGAACTCTGAACAAAGAAGGGTTTTTCCTTATATATGGTTTTAGCTTCTTGTCTCCCTTATATGGTTACATGTATATATTTGATTAGATGGTCTAATGTATATGGCAGCCACAGGACGGATACAATACTGCACATGGGAACATAGTTAACTGAAGACAGAACTTTTTCTACACACATACTGAATTGTCTGCTGTCTGCCAAGGGTTAACATCATTGTTCTGTACTAACAAGCAGAACCTGAAATGGTTTTATATAAGCAGATAGTAGCTATGGTTGAAGCACTCATAGGCAAGCAGATAACATTTCATTCCCAGGAGGGATGCCTCCCTTTTTATTCTTCTGACCTTTGGAAGGTTTCTACCACAGCTTTACTCATGTCAGTTAGAAACAAGTCAGATTAAAAGTCAGAGGCCTCTGCCACAGCTTTTTTTTTAAAGAATCTTGAATAAATTTTATTTATATTTCAAAACCCAACTCAATGCAAACTTCTCCATATTCACTTCAGAAACCTACTTTTTCCAAGAGATTCTTTTTTTTTTTATTCAGGTATTCTTCTTTCTTTTTTTTTAACTTTTATTTAATGAATATAAATTTCCAAAGTACAGAATATGGATTACAATGGCTTCCCCCCCATAATGTCCCTCCCACCCGCAACCCTCCCCTTTCCCACTCCCTCTCCCCTTCCATTCACATCTAGATTCATTTTCATTTCTCTTTATATACAGAAGATCAGTTTAGCATACATTAAGTAAAGATTTCAACAGTTTGCTCCCACACAGAAACATAAAGTGAAAAATACTGTTTGAGTACTAGTTATAGCATTAAATCTCAATGTACAGCACACAAAGGACAAAGATCCTACATGAGGAGTAAGTGCACAGTGACTCCTGTTGTTGACTTAACAAATTGACACTCTTGTTTATGGCCTCAGTAATCACCCTAGGCTCTTGTCATGAGCTGCCAAGGCTATGGAAGCCCCCTGAGTTCACTGACTCTGATCATATTTAGACAAGGTCGTAGTCAAAGTGGAAGTTCTCTCCTCCCTTCAGAGAAAGGTACCTCCTTCTTTGATGACCCATTCTTTCCACTGGGATCTCACTCGCAGGGATCTTTCATTTAGTTTTTTGTTTTGTTTTGTTTTGTTTTGTTTTGTTTTGTTTTTCCCAGTGTCTTGGCTTTCCATGCCTGAAATACTCTCATGGGCTTTTCTGCCAGATCCGCATGTCTTAAGGGCTGATTCTGAGGCCAGAGTGCTGTTTAGGACATCTGCCATTCTATGGGTCTGCTGTGTATCTCACTTCCCATGTTGGATCATTCTCTCCCTTTTTGATTCTATCAGCTAGTATTTGCAGACACTATTCTTGAAGCAAGACCCCTAACTTTCACCTAACACAAAAATCCACTCAACATGGATTAAAGACTTAAATCTATGACCTGACACCATCAAATTATTAGAGAGCATTGGAAAAACCCTGCAAGATATAGGTACCGGCAATGACTTCTTGGAAAACACTCCAGAAGCACAGGCAGTCAAAGCCAAAATTAACATTTAGGATTGCATCAAATTGAGCAGTTTCTGTACTGCAAAAGAAATAGTCAGGAAAGTGAAGGGGCAACTGACAGAATGGGAAAATATATTAGCAAACTATGCAACTGATAAAGGGTTGACAACAAGAATCTACAAAGAAATGAAGAAACTCCACAACATCAAAACAAATAACGCACTCAAGATATGGGCCAAGGACCTCAATAGACATTTTTCCAAAGAGGAAATCCAAATGGCCAACAGACACATGAAAAAATGTTCAAGATCACTAGCAATCAGGGAAATGCAAATCAAAACCACAATGAGGTTTCACCTCACCCCGGTTAGAATGGCTCACATGCAGAAATCTACCAACAATAGATGCTGGCGAGGAGGTGGGAAAAAAGGGACACTAACCCACTGTTGGTGGGAATGCAAACTGGTCAAACCACTAGGGAAGTCAGTCTGGAGATTCCTTAGACACCTGAAGATAACCCTACCATTCAACCCAGCCATCCCACTCCTTGGAATTTACCCAAAGGAAATTAAATTGGCAAACAAACAAGCTGTCTGCACATTAATGTTTATTGCAGCTCAATTCACAATAGCTAAGACCTGGAACCAACCCAAATGCCCATCAACAGTAGACTGGATAAAGAAATTATGGGACATGTACTCTATAGAATACTATACAGCAGTCAAAAACAACGAAACCCGGTCATTTGCAACAAGATGGAGGAATTTGGAAAACATCATGCTGAGTGAATTAAGCCAGTCCCAAAGGGACAAATATCATATGTTCTCCCTGATCAGCAACAACTAACTGATCACCAAAGGGGAAACTTGTTGAAGTGAAATGGACACAGCTTTTTTTTTTTGAGATTTATTTATTTGATCAAGGTGGCATGTACCAATGCCATTTCACTATTCCAAGTGATCAATTTCAGTTCACAATTGATCATAATGAAAGGACTAAGAGTCAAAGGGAGCACATAAACAAGTCTAGTACCTGCTAACACTAACCGATGGAATAAATAAAGGGGAGAGTGATCCAACATGGGAAGTGAGATACTCAACAGACTCATAGAATGGCAGATGTCCTAAATAGCACTCTGGTCTCAGAATCAGCCCTAAAGGCATTTGGATCTGGCTGAAAAGCCCATGAGAGTATTTCAGGCATGGAAAGACTAGACACTCTGGCAAAAGATCTCTGTGAGTGAGATCCCAGTGGAAAGAACAGGTCTTCAAAGAAAGAGGTACCTTTCTCTGAAGGGAGGAGAGAACCTCCACTTTGACTATGACCTTGTCTAAACAAGATAAGAGTCGGAGAACTCAGAGGGCTTCCATAGCCTTGGAAACTCATGACTGGAGCATAGGGAGATTACTGATGCCATAGACAGGAGTGTCAATTGCTAAAGTCAACAACAGGAGTCACTGTGCACTTACTCCTCATGTAGGATCTCTGTCCTTAATGTGCTGTGCATTGAGATTTAATGCTATAACGAGTACTCAAACAATATATTTCACTTTGTGTTTCTATGGGGGTGCAAACTGTTGAAATCTTTACTTAATGCATACTAAACTGATCTTCTGTAAAAAAAAAAAAAAAAGAAATTATCAACTCCCAACTTGACTCTCACTGGGATTATTCATGACAATAGGTCTGATCTGATTTCATCATCATTTAAAAAAAATTATCTACTATTTTTCACTTTATGTTTCTGTGTGGAAGCAAACTGTTGAAATCCTTACTTAATGTATACTAAGCTGATCTTCTGTATATTAAGATAATCGAAAATGAATCTTGATGTGAATGGAAGGGGAGAGGGAGTGGGAAAGGGGAGTGTTGTGGGTGGGAGGGACGGTATTGGGGGAAGCCATTGTAATCCATGAGTCGTACTTTGGAAATTTATATTCATTAAATAAAAGTTAAAAAAAAAGATTTATTTATTTGAAAGGCAAAATTACAGAAGGCAAAGTTACAGAGAGGCAGAGAAAGAGGAAATAGCCGGAACTTGACTGATGCAGAGCCAGGAGCTTTTCATGGGTTTCCCAACCTGGTACAGGGGCCCAAAGACTTGGGCCATCCTCTACTGCTTTCCCAGGCCATAGCAGAGAGTTGGATCAGAAGAGGAGCAGCTGAGACTTGAAATGGCGCCCATATATAATGCTGGGACAGTAGGCAGCAGCTTTTTCTGCTATGGCACAATACCAGGCCCAGTAAACTGGCTTAAAAAAATCCTCGTGTTCCATATTTGTTTTTAAGTAATTATTATAATAATATAAAAAGATTTCATATAATTTATAGGTACAATTCTGAGTAGATGTTTGTACTTCTCTCTCTCTCTCCTCCCCTCCATCCTTCAGTCCCTTCTTTATTTTTTTTTTTTCAATTTACTTTGTAACCACAGTCTTAAAGTGCCAGTAACCATCACATTGAACAGGCACAAAGTAGAAAGGCCGCACTGTTCCATAGTAATATAGACAGAGTATAAGCAGTAGTCAAATCAGAAGATGTCAGTTTCATTCTTACACAGTTTTATAACCAGTGTACTTCTTCGTAAAAGATAACTGAAAGTTACCACCCTTTTTAGGTCAAGTACAAAGTGATAAGAAGATTAAAACTCAAAGAAGTAGTTCTGTTAACAATGTGAAGGTTCGGATTGTCTTAGAAATGTTTAACACATTTCTGCAGACATGCAGGCAATTTAAAAGAAACACTAAGACATCAGAAAAAGTAACAGTGCTAAACCTGGAATACTAGAGGCTCAAAGAGAAATGGGTGTAAATATACATAAATATTTACTGAAATAACAAGAAAGCTTCCTTGAATTAAAGAAGAAAACAGCACATTAAGAGAACAAGTATATATTAAGTTTTACACAGAGCAAGAAATAAGAATAATGTTTTGATATACCAGGCTTCAGAAAGTTTATCATGCAAAAATCATTAAAAATAGCTTTTTTTCAAGTACTTTCAAAGATAAATAAATGCAGGAGATGTTAGAAGACATACAGTGAAAACAAATTGACCAAACACCTTTACAAAAGTATGTAAGACCAGGGAATAGAAGTTAACAGAATAGACTAGTCTCACATACCTCTGGCCCTGTGTACTATATGTCACATAGAAAATATGATATACGGGTAAAAAAGTTTTGTTCATTATTTTGCATTGTGTAAGCACAAGCACTTAAAAAACGTGTTTATCCATGGGCTACACATATCACTTTTTTTTTCTTGATAAGCCCCTAGTTCTTGATTATATATTATAAGTCTTTGGAAACTTATTTCACATATGCCCCCCCAAAATTGCAACAAATACAATGTACACGACAGAAACATGAATTCAAAAATCTCTTTCCTACTTGTTTCTATCCCTGTGCTTAATGAAACAGTTAGTACATGTTATCTAATATTTGCTTAACTGAAATTCAGGACTGATTCCAAGGGAATTGTGAAGTCTCTTTGGTGAGTTTATTTTGCTCTCCAGTCTTCTTTCTACTCAATCGTACTGAATGAAAATTCTGATAAATCACATTGTTTTGGTTAGGCCAGGCCAAAGCCAGGGGTCAGGAGCTGCTTCTGGGTCTCCCATATGGTTTCTGGGACTCAAACACTTGGGTCATCCTCCACTGTTTTCTCAGGCACATTAGGAGAAAGCACAATCAGAAGTGGAGCAGCCAGGACAGGAACTGGAGCCCACATGGAATGCTGGCTTTGCAAGTGGAAGCTTAACCTGGTATACCGCAATGCTGGCCCCATAAATCACATTTAAAGGCTATTATTTTAAACTAACAATTTGCATTGTTTTGGTTTTCATTATATTCTGAGTGAAATGGTTTGGTCATTATTTGTAAATTAATCCCAGTTTTCATAAGTACATTGAGTAGGTTCCGGATAAATGGAGGCCTTTACTAGATTCAGCATTATAGCCAATAGCAATCAACAAACAATAAGTAATATTGGCCATACTTATGTGGATAAGTACCCTTATTAACTGACAGTTGTAATTATGTCATAAAATACATGCAAATATATAAGTATGTAGACTATTGGTTCAATAAAATTCAACAGATGACTAGTGAACAATAACTATCTGACCCTTTTGTAAGATTTATTTATTTTATTCAAAAAAGTTAGAGACAGACATACAGACACAGATCTTACATCTACTAGTTTACTTCCCAGATGGCTGTAATGGCCTGGGCTGGGCCAGGCAGAAGCCAGGAGTCAGGATCTTCTTTAAGGTCTCCCACATGGGTGGCAGAAGCCCAAGCACCTGGGCCATCTTCTACTTCTTTGCCCAGGCCATAGCAAGGAGCTGAATTGGAAGTGGAGCAGCTGGACTGACTGGCACCCATATGGCATCAGCCTTACCCTATATGCCATAATGCTGGCCCTACTATCTGACATTTTGCTAGCTGCTGATAGGAAAAGTGAAAAACACAATAGTCAATAAAACAGAAATACTGTCTTTGAAAAGGCTCATGATTGAGGCTGGCATTGTGACATACAGATAAATCCACTGCCTATGATGCCAGCATCCCTTATGGGTGCTTTTTTGTGTCCTAGCTCTTCCACTTTGAATCCAGCTCCTTGCTGATGGCCTGGGAAAAGCAGCATAAGATGGTTCAAGTACTTGGGCATCTGCCACCTCCGTGGGAGACCCAGATAAAGCTGATGGCTTTGGTCTGGCCTTTTGTGACCATCTGAGGAGCGAACCAATATATATTAACATATATATTAATATAATTATATTAATGTAATATAATTATTTATTTGAAAGGCAGAGTGACAGATAGAGACTTAGATAGACATGAGAGAGGGAGAAAGAGATTTTAGACTAATTTACTCCCAAATGCTGGTAACTGCTTGGGCTAGGTTGGGCTAAGCCAGCTAGAGCCAGGAACTCTATCCAGATCTTAGACATGGGTGGTTGGGAACCGATCACTGGAGCCATCACTGCTGCCATCCAGGGTGCATATTAGCAGGGATCCGGAAACTGGAGTGAGGTCAGGCCTGAGTTGAACCCAGGCACTCAAGTATGGTATGCAGGAGTTCCAATTGGCATCTTAACTGCTGTGCCTAATGCCTACCCAGAGAGATACCAGTTTTTGACAGAGTTAGTGAAAAAATTGAAGAAATGAGGTTATACTAGAACTTGGAACATCATCAAGAAGTTGTCAGACAGTAAAAGAAAAAAGAAAGCCATCTACAGTTCACAAAAGCAGGGAAGTAGGTGAAAGTGAAGAGTGAAATGCATACATTATATGCATATGTATGTAATATACATATATGTAAACTGATGAAATAACTTATACTAGACAAAGATAATTCAAAAGCATAGCTTTATTTTTAATTGGGAAATTGTTCTAGTTCCCTTTGCCTTTGGCTCCCTCCCGGTTTTGAATCCCATGCAGCTAATTTCAAGAGTTTGATAAGATGATAAAAGTACAACCACATAATATGAGCTGCACTTGGCTTCATCAATAAAATTCTGGCCTCTCTGTACTTCCTGGCTATACTGAATGAGGTATTTGAGCAAGAACTCCATTGTTTTCCCCATACACCTTAAACATGAACTATAATCTCATGATTTTAATTTAATAGTAGGATTTCATAACAAATTAATGACAATAATTTACCAGCATGGAGCCCAAGATTTACTTCTCCCTGAATATATGCTGAATTATTATTTATAGACTTGCAAATTTAAAGGCATTTCTTACACTGAATGGAATTGCAGTTAATGAAGTTGGTAATGGGAGTTGGAACTCTCAAGTATTTATACTTTTTGTACAAATTTGGACTACATTATACTAGTGAGGCTAATGCGACTTAAATATATTTATTTTCAACATGACCTTTAATATCTACATGATTAAGCTATTTAATCAACAGAGTCTGCAGTTTCATTAGAATGTGTTTAATTCATTCTTTGTGATTATTATAATTTGGTACAAATGAAAGTATAGTAGGAGAAAGGAAAACAGGCATATTTCTAAAATCAAGCTGCATAACATCTCTGCTACCCTCATAAATTCTTTATTTTCTCAGAAGGATATTAATGCATCATTTTAAATGTTGATTGGTTCTTTTAAGGAAAATTCCACATCTTGTTTACTTTCAGTAAGATCTTACAGAGTATGTAACTTAGGAAAAATGGATGACAATAATAGGGTATAGTGTAAATGTTAATGAATTCTTCCATTCTCCTCCCTTTATCTCCTTTTCCTGGAACATCATTAAAAGCTAACTTCTGTGAATTCATAATGTAATTTTACCTATAAAACATTAAAAAATTGCTAATGTGGTGATCAGAGCATCATAGGCCAGCTCACATGTGATTCCTGAAAAATTATAAAGTGAGTTAATGGATTTCCCTAATATGTTATTTCATTCTTGTTAGGACAGAGATGATTGAAAAGAAGGCTAAATTGAAAAGTTATTAGACTAAGTAGAAAAGTAATTAAGTTACTATTTAAAGTTCAAAAAATACTTTGAAGTCTGTTCTTGCCAAAAAGCTTATTTGATAAGTTATAAGAACTCATTGAAAAGAACTTGGTTTATAATTATAAATATTTCTCGTCAACTTGTAATTAAGTTCACTAATTAAAGTTTTCCTTTATTGAATTTTTAAAGTTTTTTTTATTTGCATCTACTTGAAAAGTAAAGGAGAGAGAGAGAGGGAGGGAGGTATAGGGAGGGAGAGACAGGTAGACATGCAGGTGGCAAAGAGGGCAGAGAGAGATTGAGTTTTCCTTTGCATCTGCTGGTTCACACCCAAATGGCTATAATAGCTAGAACCGGGCCAGGTCAACATCAGGAGTAAGGAGCTCCATCTGGCTCTCCCTTGTGGGTTACAGGAACCCAAGTATGTGAGCCATCATTTGCTGCCTCTCAGGGTATGCATGAACAGGAAGCTGGGGCCAGCACCACGGCTCAATAGACTAATCCTCCACCTGCAGTGCCAGCACACGGGGTTCTAGTCCCAGTTGGGGCGCCAGATTCTGTCCTCGTTGCTCCTCTTCCAGTCCAGCTCTCTGCTGTGGCCCGGGAGTGCAGTGGAGGATGGCCCAAGTGCTTGGGCCCTGCACCCGCATGGGAGATCAGGAGAAGCACCTGGTTCCTGGCTTCGGATCAGTGCAGTGCACCGGTCACGGTGCGCCGGCCACAGTGGCCACTGAGGGGTGAACCAACGGAAAAGAGGAAGACCTTTCTCTCTGTCTCTCTCTGTTACTGTCCACTATGCCTGTAAAAAAAAAAAGGGGGGGGAGGCTGTATCAGAAACATGGGTATAGTTTGATTCTAGACATTCCAATGTAGGATGCAGGCCTCCCAAATGGAGGCTAAACCTGCTGTGATACAATGCCTACCTCAGAACTCATTGATGAAGTAGAACTTGCTATATAATTATAAACATTTCTCATTAACTAGTAATTAAGTTCTATAATTAAAGTTTTCCAATGGTACTAGAACAAAAAAAAATACTAAAATGGATAAACTATTACATTGTACATCAACCGTCAGGACAAGAGCTGATCAAGTCACTGTTTCTCATAGTGTCCATTTCACTTCAAAAAGTTTCCCCTTTGGTGCTCAGTTAGTTGTCGCCAATCAGGGAGAACATATGATATTTGTCCCTTTGGGACTGGCTTAATTCACTCAGCATGATGTTTTCCAAATTCCTCCATCTTGTTGCAAATGACCGGGTTTTGTTGTTTTTGACTGCTGTATAGTATTCTATAGAGTACATATCCCATAATTTCTTTATCCAGTCTACTGTTGATGGGCATTTGGGTTGGTTCCAGGTCTTAGCTATTGTGAATTGAGCTCCAATAAACATTAATGTGCAGACAGCTTGTTTGTTTGCCAATTTCATTTCCTTTGGGTAAATTCCAAGGAGTGGGATGGCTGGGTTGAATGGTAGGGTTATCTTCAGGTGTCTAAGGAATCTCCAGACTGACTTCCCTAGTGGCTTAACCAATTTGCATTCCCACCAACAGTGGGTTAGTGTCCCTTTTTTCCCACATACTCGCCAGCATCTATTGTTGGTAGATTTCTGAATGTGAGCCATTTTACTGGGGTGAGGTGGAACCTAATTGTGGTTTTGATTTGCATTTCCCTGATTGCTAGTGATCTTGAACATTTTTTCATGTGTCTGTTGGCCATTTGGATTTCCTCTTTTGAAAAATGTCTATTTTTTAGGTCCTTGGCACATCTCTTAAATGGGTTGTTTGTTTTGATGTTGTGGAGTTTCTTGATTTCTTTGTAGATTCTGGTTATCAACCCTTTATCAGTTGCATAGTTTGCAAATATATATTCCCATTCTGTTGGTTGCCTCTTCACTTTCCTGACTGTTTCTTTTGCAGTACAGAAACTTCTCAATTTGATGCAATCCCAAATGTTAATTTTGGCTTTGACTGCCTGTGCTTCTGGGGTGTTTTCCAAGAAGTCATTGCTGGTACCTATATCTTGCAGGGTTTTTCCAATGCTCTCTAATAATTTGATAGTGTCAGGTCGTAGATTTAAGTCTTTAATCCATGTTGAGTGGATTTTTGTGTAAGGTGAAAGGTAGGGGTCTTGCTTCATGATTCTGCATGTGGAAATCCAATTTTCCCAGCACCATTTATTGAATAGACTGTCCTTACTCCAGGGATTGGTTTTGGATCCTTGATCAAATATGAGTTGGCTGTAGATGTTTGGATTGATTTCTGGTGTTTCAATTCTGTTCCATTGGTCTATCCATCTGTTTCTGTACCAGTACCATGCTGTTTTGATTACAACTGCCTGTAGTATGTCCTGAAATCTGGTATTGTGATGCCTCCATCTTTGTTTTTGTTGTACAAGATTGCTTTAGCTATTCTTTATCCATTTTAGTATTTTTTTGTTCTAGTACCGTTGGTTGAACTCTGTAATTAACACACAATTATTCTTAGGTGTTTAAATTTTAACTGAAAAGTGATCCCTGTTAGGAATTTGGAAAACATTATGTTGAGTGAAATAAGCCAATCCCAAAGGGACAAATACCACTTATTCTCCTTGATAGGTGACAACTAACTGAGGACCAAAAAGGAAACCTGTTAAAGTGAAATGAACACTATGAGAAACGGTGACTTGATCAGCCCTCACCCTGACTGTTGATGAGCAGCTTAATATGTTATCCCTCTTAGTATTTTTTTTGTTTGTTCTACTTAATACTTTTGGTTGAATACTGTAATCAATACACAATTCTTCTTAAGTGCTGAAACTTAACTGAAAAGTGATCACTGTTAAATATAAGAGTGGGAATAAGAGAGGGAAGAGATGTGCAATTCGGGACATGCTCAAGCTGACTTACCTCAAATGGTACAGTTAGAAACATACCAGGGGATTCGAATTCAATCCCATCGAGATGGCATGTACCAATGCCATCTCACTAGTCCCAGTGATCAATTTCTGTTCACAATTGATCATAATGATAGGACTAAGAACCAAAGGGATCACAGAAACAAGAATAGTGTCTACAAATACTAGCTGATAGAATCAAAAAGGGAGAGAATGATCCAACATGGGAAGTGAGATACACAGCAGACCCATAGAATGGCAGATGTCCTAACAGCACTCTGGCCTCAGAATCAGCCCTTAAGGCATGCGGATCCGGCTGAAAAGCCCATGAGAGTATTTCAGGCATGGAAAGCCAAGACACTCTTTGGGAAAAAAAAAACCTAAATGAAAGATCTCCCCAAGTGAGATCCCAGTGGAAAGAATGGGTCATCAAAGAAGGAGGTACCTTTCTCTGAAGGGAGGAGAGAACTTCCACTTTGACCATGGCCTTGTCTAAATATGATCAGAGTCAGTGAACTCAGGGGGCTTCCATAGCCTTGGAAGCTCATGACAAGAGCCTAGGGTGATTACTGAGGCCATAAACAAGAGTGTCAATTTGTTAAGTCAACAACAGGAGTCACTGTGCACTTACTCCTCATGTAGGATCTTTGTCCTTTGTGTGCTGTACATTGAGATTTAATGCTATAACTAGTACTCAAACAGTATTTTTCACTTTATGTTTCTGTGTGGGAGCAAACTGTTGAAATCTTTATTTAATGTATGCTAAACTGATCTTCTGTATATAAAGAGAAATGAAAATGAATCTTGATGTGAATGGAAGGGGAGAGGGAGTGGATAAGGGGAGGGTTGTGGGTGGGAGAGACGTTATGGGGGGGAAGCCATTGTAATCCATAAGCCGTACTTTGGAAATTTATATTCATTATATAAAAGTTAAAAAAAATTAAAGTTTTCCTTCATTGAATATTTAATATAATTAAATCATTCTTATTAGAATATGGATATTGATATCGATATATAGATTATAACTATGCTTAATCCATTAAATAATATAGTCCAATAATATAAGATAAATCCAATGATTTACCAGAAGCTAGGGTGGGAAGGGTAGAGGAAGGATTGGATAAAGTTTGATTAACAAGTATTAAGCTACACCTAGATAAGAAGTTCTGGGTTTCTGTGTCACAGTAGGTTGATCATAATGTTAATGTACTACATTTTTCTCTATTAGAAAGGCAGTATTGAAACTTCTATGCTTAGAAAGACCTCTCTGTAAGGTTGGCTCTTTTTGAATGTACAAGTCACATAATTGCTAATATCCAAATATGAAGATGGTTTTAGCAGACACAATAACCAAGTACTATACACCCAGTGAAACAGGTAAATCTTTAAAGCAGTTTTGACTATTGTATTGATAGAAGCCCCATGAGCAGAGTAAAAGGGACAGAGAGTACAAAATAAAAGGAGACTTTGGACCTCAAACCTTTTGTGATGAGGAAATGGCTGAATAAAAAAAAAAGTTATTACCTCAAGAAAAGATGACTGAGAGGGTGAAATCAGAGCTGAAAATTTCAGAGGATAGGACTGCTCTTTAATCAAGGAAAAGGGATGTATTGTGAACTACAGAAACTGACATGTTCCTCTCCAGCTATCATGTTACCCATATACCATTGATTACCTGGTACTCCCTATCCCATTCCTTTTTTCAATGGCAACTTCTATTGTAGATACTGCATTCCTACTTCACCATTTAAGGTTGAGCAAAATGGACATCAAATCTGTCTGTTTCATAGATACTCTGGTGGAAAGAAACTGTACATAAAGAACTAGACTGTAAAGATCCTGAACCTCTAATTTGAATTCAGTGCCATAACAGGATGAGGTTTCATAAGGATATTTGGATGAAGAGAGTGCTGTTTGCAGGTGTAAAGTCTAGAACAGGGGCAGGCTTTGTGGCTTAGGTTAATTCCCATATTGGAGAGCTGGTTTGTAACTACCCTTTACTTCCTATTCAACTTTTAATACACCTGGGAGGCAGCTAATGATGGCCCAAGTACTTGGCTACCTGTCATCCCTTGGGAGATTAGGATAGAGTTATTGGATCCCAGCTTCAGCCTAGCTGCCATGAGCAGTGTTCCCTCTCTTTCTGTCTCTCTGCCGTGTGTGTGTGTGTGTGTGTGTGTATCATATATATACCTACATACACACAAATATTATACACAATACATACACATACACATACACACAACAGACACAAGCCTCTACATTTATAACAGCTCAATTCACAATAGCTAAGATATGGCATCAACCCAGAAGCCCGTCAACTGATGACTGGATAAGAAAATTCTGGTGTATATGCATTAGGGAATTCTACTCGGCCATAATAAAGAATGAAAACTTGTGTTCTGAAGCAAAACGGATGCAATTGGAGACCATTATACTTAGTGAAAGAAGTCAATTCCAAAGGCAAATATAATATTTTCTCTGATACGTGGTGGCTATTGTATAAAGTGCAAAAGCCATTTATATGTTTGAAATTGTCATCTGGAGATTTGATTATTGTTCATAGACCTTGTCTGCACTCCTAAGAATCAATGATCTTTCCACTTGTTGAATTCTTTATTTAGTTGAGGATTTAGCTTGTGATTATAAAGAAAATTGAAATTACATTATCTCAAAAGTTTTTAAAAAAATGGAGAAGGGAGGCTGGGAAGGGAAGGTGATAAGTATTATGTTCTTAAAACTGTATATATAAATTACATAAAATATGTTCTCTTTATATAAATAAATTTATTTAAAATCAGTTTCCTAAAAGGCTATATTAAATTTAATATTTTAAAATATTTTTATTGTATTTGAAAGACTGAGATCTTCCATCTGCTGGTTCACTCCCCAAATGCCCACAGCAGCTGGGGCTGGGCCAAGCTGAAGCCAGGAGCCAGGAACTATATCCAAATCTCCCAAGTGTTTGGCAGGAATCCAATGACGAGTCATTGTGTGTGTAGATTAGCAGAACACTGGAATCAGGAGCAGAGCCAGGACACACACTCAGATATTCCAATATGGGAGTAGGCATGCCAAAAGGAATTTTAACTAGCAACTGTGCCAAACAACCACCCTTGAAATTTAAAATTTTAAGTAATTTCTTCCTTGTAAAATCCAAATAAATTTTATGCATACATGAAAATTAATGGGTTATTGCCTACAGAAGTAAGCATATTTTTATTTTTCTTAAAAATAGTTAATCTACAATTATGAATGCTCATCTCTGAATGTAGATTATACTTCACACTTTCCTATTTATATAATAAAAATTTTAAATATTTTTCTAGACAAATTAGCTTTTCTTTTAAGATTTATTTATTTTATTTGAAAGATTTACAGTGAGAGAGCGAGAGAGAGAGAGAGCTTTGATCCATTGGTTCATTCCCCAAATGGCCCCAACGGCCAGAGCTAGGCTAGGCCAAAGCCAGGAGCTTCTGCTGGGTCTTCCACCTAGGTGCAGGAGCCCAAGGACTTTCTGCTGCTTTCCCAGGTGCGTTAGCAGGGAGCTGGATGGGAAGTGGGAACTGAACTGGTTCCCATATGGGATGATGGTGCTGCAGGTGTTGGCTTAACCCACTACATCACAGTGTTGGCTCCAATTCAGCTTTTTTAGAGTTCCCTGTTTTATTAAAGTAGTTTAAATGTATGTAACAAAAATGAATCTTTGCTATTAACATCTTACTTCAGAATCAATTAAACTCATATTTGATAGACAAATTATTTTTTGCTGTGTAATTGATTTATTCTATTTTTATAATATAAAGAGAACAGATTTAATATATTTCATCAATACAATAAATCACTTTAAGAAAATGTATCTCTGACCCACATTTTTAATCCTGCCATATGAAATCAAGAGAGAATCTTGAGAGAAAGATTTACATCACTGACAACTGAGGCCCAATGTATGGTCTAAAATCTGTCTAGCCCAAATTTCAAATTAATCATCATGGACTTGGAATAAGATGAAGAGAAAGGAGAAGCTTACAGAAAGTCCCCACACACATCCTTTGTACTGCATCACCTCCTCTTTTAATTTATTGTTGATATGTGTCTGGTTTTTTTTTTTTTTCTCTGTTAAAGATAAGCAGTTAACTGAAAGTTAGTTGTGCACCAGAAGAAGCTGCTGGCCGATAGATAGATAGAACTCTCTCTCCCTCTCTCTCTCTCTCTTTCTCTCTCTCTCTTTCTCTCTTTCAAGCACATAATTTTTTAAAAAATAGATAGGCTAACAGTTAACCAGTTAATAGCATCTTGAAATAGTTTGTATTATTTTATTTTGTCTGCTAAATTATATAAGTGATTTGTAAACACTGCTCTCAAGTGCCTAGAGATGTTCTGTGAAGAATTCAGACACCATTGTGAAAATATTTTTCTAAATTGTGAAATGAATTTCCATTCACTCATTCAGTGAAATATTTTCAGGCCCCACTGTATACGGGTGATGAGTGTAACATAATTTACACTCTGCAAGAGTGCTATTAATAAATGAGTAGCTATAAAATAAGGTGACACAGGGTCTGAGAAACACAGAAGGGAGCGCAGTTGTTTGTTTCCCCACGTCAGAGCCAGCTGCCTACTCACGGTGACAGTCTGAAGAATTAGCAGGCAATGAGGGGAAAGGACATTTTCCTGTAAGGCAGAAACCTAAACAAGCGCACTGATCACACCTGTCATATACACTGAGCTGCTTTGTGATGAACAGCCTGATATAAAAATGAAGGTAGGAGGAGAGTGGCAGGAATGTTGACTTTTGTCAGTACTGAGTATGCGAAAAATAGCGACCTCACAGAAATTTTATCCCACTTGCATGGTACAGTGTGGCCGAAATGTCTCATTACAGACACCAGGGCAGTGGTATGTGTCCACGTATAGGCAACTGTGGATGGCAAAGAATACCAGTGCTCCAGAGAAGCAATGTCAGATGCCTCAGAGACAAGGTTGGGTTTCTCCCTGTGTGAATGGACAATTAAAGGCATTCCTGAACAAGCTAAAAAGAACAGACCTATAATGATTGCATTAAAAAGTTCTTGTGTAATGGCGAATGTAGTACATAACATGCTAATGAATACTTACTGTGAATCTTCTAATTTGTTTGTGATTTTAGTCCTGAAGTCCAGTTTGAACTTGAAGAGATCAAATTTAGCTTGCCATTCGATCTGCAGGAGACTAATAAGCTCTAAGCTTGTCACAGGGCTTCGCAGTTGCTGTTTCTCCTTCCCTGGGTTTGTTTCTGCCAGCATATGTGTGAATGCATAATCTAACACTGTGACTCCCAGTTGCCACAAAGCAATTTGTAAAACTGCTCCATTGAAGTGTGCTATGTCGACTGCCATAATTCTACCTGACAGTGTGTGAAAATACAGATCTAGCAAGTCTCCTAACAGTATATAAGTGTCCAAAGGCATAAGAAATAAAAAACAGAAGTAAGCAGTTACTTTATTTACATTTCACGAAGTCAGCCTAGGCATTACTAGCCTCCATAAAGGAGATTGTTCTTGTCCCAGACGGTCTAGTTAAAGTTAAGGGGAGCCCTCACAGGAATTGCAGGAGCAGGATGCCCATTAGTGAGCCAGAGGCAGTCAGTGCTGACAAACACAGCAGACATGTTAGCCACAGAGCAGTGATGTGGCCCGAACAGTCATTTGGGAGGACGGGTAAGGCTTTCCTGAACTTCCAGTTACTAAAACATTGAGGAGAAAAACATGAGAATGAAGAAAATGTTAACATACTGTAAAGATCATAATAAGCTGGTACAAACTATTATGTATCTGAAGTTTCAGCAAATTGGCTAACATTTTAAATGGTTAATGGTAATGTTAATTTGTAAATCTTAACTGATGAAAAAATGATCGTCAATTTGTAGATTTATAGAAATGTCTTGAAGTAGGCAAATCAAACTTTTACATAGTCTGTCTCTCTCTCACACACACACAAATATGATCACTGAATATTAATGATGTTCAAAAAATTCATGGAATTACATGGATTTTAAAGTTTGGCACTGTAGTGGACTTTCCATTTTATTCCATAAACTTTTTGAAATACTCTAACATATACATACATGTATATGTACATATGATTCCTGTACATTTAGTAAATATAAAAACATTTTTCCTGGTGTATCTAATGAACATAAAAGTCTAGCACCACCAAAAACCTCAGGTGTATATTTCTCTGAGTTTGTGTGGTAATGAATTCCTAGATGAAGGACCACCCTCAGAGGGCCTGGTGTGCAGATTCTCCTATGAACTACCATCATAGGAGCTTTCATTTGAAGAGATTCCTTCCTCACAGCAGCTCAGTAACTCGGTTCTATATTAGCAGAGTGACTAGGCCCAGACTCTGGAGTCAGACTCTGTGCTTCCAAATTCTCACTCCGTTTCTTATTCAACATGTAGTACTGGGTGAGAAACAGAACCTTTGTGCCTCTTTTAACTCATACTTGTAAAATAGAAATCATAAAAATAACTCTCATTTGAGTCGTTGTAAAGACCATGTAATGTAGTGTGCAAGTTAAACAGATACAAGTGGATCTATAAGTGTGTTATTCAAGTAGGGAAGAATTTGGAGTGTGATTGATGAAGGTGAACAGTATTCCGCCAAAAAAAAAAAAAAAAAAAAAAAAAAGTGGGCAAGAGTATAAATGGAATGCAATCCCTGAAAATGAAACGATAGGTGAAAAAAAGAAACAAGGCAGAATGTGTTTTTGAAGAATTCACATAGAAAGTTCTTAGGCATCCCAGTGAATATTCAAATTTTAGTGTTTTGTGGGTACAAATTATATACATATATCTATAAATATCTCATATAAGAAATGATACACTATCACATATGTATAGCCTTTATTTTAACCAAGATGGAGCTTTCAAATGAAATGAGAGTGTACATCCATTCTCTCATTTGAATGATCTCATTTTGTTATAGAAAAGAAAATGAAGCTTTCAAGCAAAAAGATGATCTTTTACTGTTGGTAACATGTAAATCCACCTAACAAAAAGTGGTAAAAATATTAGCATTGAACCATAGCACTTACTATTCTGAATAAAAAATGATTAAACGATTTCCTAATTTCATTGTTTTATTGTTCCTTTTGATTTATGGGAAGATCATTTTCATTTTATTTAACCTGCCTTGGGTTTTTTGTGTAAAATATGAATTTTTCAATTATTTATATTTTCTGTTACTTTTTATGATTTATCTGTCCCTGATGGTATGTTTAGCACTTTTCAAATTAGTCATGCTAGATATTTCATTAAAGGCAAGGTTTTTCTTTCTTCCAGATCATTAATTAGAGTAATAAATGTGTTCATTTCCAAAGCAGTTTCCCTGGGGCACCCATTAGCACCTTTATTCTGTGAAAGTTATATTACAATGAATAAAATTATAAGCAACAAATCTGCTATGGTTTGGATATTAATTTGGATGTTAAATATTTCACAAAGTCACATGTATTAAAAGTTTGGTTCACAAAGTCTTAGATTAATGACATTAGATGATGGGAACTTCTCCAGTTATGGTGTTTGGAGGTTGGGGATTTAGGACATGATTATATAGGGTTATGGCCTTAGGGTGAAGCCCCCTGAATAAGTCCTATGTGACTTTATAAGAGAACACATATCTCAAACATCATATTCCCTGTCTTCAAACTTGTGAGTTTTGTGCCACCTAGGAATTTTCAAGGACAGCATAATAATTTGTAGAACCAATTAAGCCTATTCTGTGTAAACAAATTCATTTATTTATATGAAAGTGACAGAGTGAGGGAGAGGGAGAAATGGAGAGAAAGAAAGAGAGAGAGATCTTTCACCCCTCAGTCTACTCCCCAAGTGCACACAAGAACTGGGGCTGAGACAGGCTGATGTCTGGGAGTAATAACTGTGTCTCCTACATGTATAAAAAAACCAAGTACTTGTGCCTTCAACTGTTGGCTCTCAGGATGCATGAGCAGGAAGATGGATAGGAAGTGGAGGCTGAACTTCATCCCAGGTACTCTGATTTGTGATATGCCTGTCCCAAACAGCAGCTTAATCTGCTGTACCATAGTATCCTTCCCCTTGCTCAATTATGTACTATGAATCTGCAAGCCCAAAGTAAAACTATTGCATTTATTAAGTTAGGCTGCTTGAGATATTTTGTTATAGTGACAAAATTCTGCAAAGTCCTATTATATTTCTTTTTTTTTTAATCTTTTTTATTTATTTATTTATTGACAGGCAAGAGTGGACAGTGAGAGAGAGAGACAGAGAGAAAGGTCTTCCTTTGCTGTTGGTTGACCCCCAAATGGCCTCTGCGGCCGGCGCGCTGTGGCCAGCGCACTGCGCTGATCCGATGGCAGGAGCCAGGTACTTCTCCTGGTCTCCTATGGGGTGCAGGGCCCAAGCACTTGGGCCATCCTCCACTGCACTCCCTGGCTACAGCAGAGAGCTGGCCTGGAAGAGGGGCAAACGGGACAGAATCTGTGCCCCAACCGGGACTAGAACCTGGGGTGCCGGCGCCCCAAGGCGGAAGATTAGCCTAGTGAGCAACGGCGCCGGCCAAAAGTCCTATTATATTTCTTATTTAGGAGAACAATGGTTAGAATAAAGAAATCTAATTATCTGTTCACCAGATTTAACATAAATTTTGTATATAAATATGTAATCATATATGACTATAACATTGAGGAGAAAGATTCTGGTAGCTATAGAAGATGTATATAAAGTATTTCCAAAACACTCAAGCCTAAATTTTAAAATCTTAAATTAAATTTTATAGCATAAGTTGTCTATACTTTTTTCAATTGGGTCACTCCCTTTTTATTTTTAATTTTTTTAAAGAAAGCTTTTATGTAATGAAATCAAATTGCATAGGTACAGCTTTAGGAATATAGTGGCTCTTCCCCCATACCCATCCTCCCACCCCTATTCCCATCCCACCTCCTACTCCCTCTCCCATCCCATTTTTCATTAAGATTCGTTTTTAATTAACTCTATATACAGAAATCCAACTCTATATTAAGATTTCCACAGTTTGCACCACATAACACATAAAGTATAAAGTACTATTTGAAAAAAAGTTTTATAGTTAATTCTCATAGTACAACTCCTTAAGAACAGAAGTACTATGTGGGGGATAAGTGCACAGTAACTCCTGTTGTTGATTTAACAATTTACACACTTATTTATGCAGTCAGTGATCACTCGATGCTCTTGACATGAGCTGCCAAGGCTATGGAAGCCTTGTGAGTTCACAAACTCCATCAGTTTTTAGGCTGGATCATAAGCAAAGTGGAAGTTCTCTCCTCCTTCCAGAGAAAAGTACATCCTTCTTTAATGGCCCCTTCTTTCCACTGTGGTCTTGCACACAGAGATCCTTCATGTAGATCATTATTTGCCAGTGTCTTTGCTTTTCTTGCCTGAAATGCTATCATGGGCTTTTTAGTCAGATCCACATGCCTTAAGGACTGATTCTGAGATCAGAGTGCTTTTAGGGCTTTTGTCATTCTATGAGTCTGCTGTGTGGACTGCTTCCCATGTTGGAACATTCTCTCCGTTTTAATTCTATCTATTGTTATTACCAGACATTTGGTCTTATTTATGTGATCACTTTGACACTTAATCCTTTCTATATGATCAGTTACACACTTGATATGATCACTTTACCATGTAAGATGGCATTAGTACCAGCTAGCTAAATGGGATTTGGAGTCCTCTGGCAAGTCTTTAGCTTTACCCTTTAAGGGTAATTTCATGGGAATGTGTGCCGAATCATACGGTTCCTACCTCTCTTATTCCTACTGATTTCTTATTGGGATCTATTTTCAATTAGATTTATATACTTATTAATAAAAATTCTATGTTAAGAATTCAACCAATGGTATTAAGTAGAAAAAAAATAAAAAAATAAAATAATAAACTGTTCTTTGACAGTCAAGACCATTGCTCTTCAAGTCTTTGCTTCTCATAGTGTCAATTTCACTTCTACAGGTTTCCTTTTAGGTGCTCTGTTAGTTGTCACAAATCCAGGAGAACATAGGGTATTTGTCCCTTTGTGACTGGCTTATTTTACTAAGTATGATGTTTTCCAGATTAATCCTTTGTATTGTAAATGATGGGATTTCAGATTTTTTTTAACCACTGTGTAGTATTCTATAGAGTATGTATCCCATAATTTTTTATCCAGTCTTCAGTTGACGAGCATTTAGGTTGTTTCCATGTCATAGCTGTTGTGAATGAAGGTGCAGATAATTTTTTTCTTTGCTGATTTTGTTTCCCTTGGGTAAATTCTGAGGCATGGGATGGCTGGGTCATTTAGTAGGGCTGTATTCAGATTTCTGAATTCCAAATTGTCTTCCATAGTGGCTTTACCAGTTTGCATTCCCTCCAACCATGGGTTAGGGTATCTTTTTCCCTACATCCTTGCCAGCATTTGTTGTTTGTTGATTTCTGTATGAAAGCCATTCTAACTGGGGTGAGGTGAATCCTCCTTGTGGTTTTTATTTGCATTTCCCTGACAGCTAGTGATCCTGAACATTTTTTCATGTGACTGTTGGCCTTGTAAATTTCCTCTTTTAAAAAATGTCTGTTGGCACATCTTTTAGCTGGGTTGTTTGTTTTGTTGTTATGGAATTTCTTGATTTCTTTATAGATTCTGGTTATTAATTCACCATCAGTTGCATAGTTTGCAAATAATTTCTCCCATTCTGTCAGTTGCCTCTTCACTTTCCTGACTGTTTCTTTTGTCTTACAGAAAATTCTCAATTTTGGCTTTGACTGCCTGTGCCTCTGGGGTCTATTCCAAGAACTCTTTTCCTCTGCCAATGTCTTGCAGTGTTTCCCAAATGTTCTCTAATAATTTGATTTGATCAAGTGGTAGATTTAGATCTTTAATCCATGTTGTGTGGATTTTTGTGTAAGTTGTAAGGTAGGGGACTTGCTTCATACTTCTGCATGTGGAAATCCAGTTTTCCCAGCACCATGTGTTGAAGAGACTGTTCTTGCTCCAGGGATTTGTTTTAGCTCCTTGATCAAATATAACTTGGTTGTAGATGTTTGGATTGATTTCTGGTGTTTCTATTCTGTTCTCTTCATCTTTCCACCTATTTTTTTACCAGTACCAAGCTGTTTTGATTATAACTGCCTTGTTGTATGTCTCGAAATATGGTATTATGATGCCTCCGGCTTTATTTTTATTATATAAGATTGCTTTAGCTATTCAAGGGATCCTTTGCCTCCATATGAATTTCAGCAACATTTTATCTAGATCTGAGAAGAACGTCTTTGATAATTTGATTGGAATTGTATTATATCTGTAAATTGCTTTTTGAAGAATGGACATTTTGGTGATATTCATTCTTCCAATCCATGATCATGAAAGATTTTTCCATTTTATTCTATCTGCTTCTATTTCTTTCTTTAATGCTTTGTAATTCTCATCATAGAGAACTTTGAAAACCTTGGTTAAGTTTATCCCAAAGTATTTGACTTTTTTTGTAGCTTTTGTGAATAAGATTGATCTGAGAAGTTGTTTTTTAGCTATGGCACTGTCTATGTATACAAAGGCTATAGATTTTTGTGTGTTGATTTTATATCCTGCTACTTTACCAAATTATTCTGAGTTCCAATAGTCTCTTATGGGAGTTATTTGGATCCCCTGTATATAGAATCATGTCATCTGCAGGTAGGGATATTGTGATTTCCTCCTTCCCAATTTGTATCACTTTAATTTCTTTTTACCGCTTGATTGCTCTTGTTAAACTTCTAGGACTATTTTGAATACCAGTGGTGAGAGTGGGCATCCCTGTTTTGCACCAGATCTCAGTGGGAATGCTTCCAACTTTTCCCCATTCAATATGATGCTGGCTATGGGTTTGTCATAAAGTACCTTGATTTTGTTGAGGAGTGTTCCTTCTATATTCAATTTGCTTAGAGTTTTCATCATGAAAGAGTGTTGTATTTTATCAAATGCTTTCTCTGCATCTATTGAGCTAATCATATGGTTTTTCTTCTTCAGTTTTTTAATGTGGTGTATCCCATTGATTGATTAGCAAATATTGAACCATCCTTGTATACCAGGGATAAATCCCACTTGTTATGGGTGGATGATCTTTCTAACGTGTTTTTGGATTCGATTGGCTAGAAATTTATTGAGGATTTTTGTGTCTATGTTCATCAGAGGAATTGGCCTGTAATTCTCTTGCTTTGTTGTATCTTTTTCAGATTTAGGAATTAAGGTAATGCTGGCTTCCTAAAAAGAATTTTAGGGGATTCCCTCTCTTTCAAATGTTTTGAATAACTTGAAAAAATTGGAGTTAGTTCTTTTAAATGTCTGGTAGAATTCTGCAGTAAAGTCATCAGGTCCTGGTCTTTTCTTTGTTGGGAGAGCCTTTATTACTGATTGAATTTCCATCTTGGTTTTGGGCCTATTTAGGTTTTCTATGTCTTCAAGGCTCAATTTAGGTAGGTTGTATATGTCCGGAAATTTATCAGTTTCTTCTAGGATTCCCAGTTTGTTGGTAAACAGCGCTTTGTATTAATTTCTGATGATTCTTTTTATTTCTGTGGTGTCTGCTGTTACATTCCCTTTTTCATCTCTAATTGCATTGATTTCGGTCTTCTCCCTCTTTTTTTTTTTTTTTTTTTGATAGTTGGGCCAATGATGTGTCAATTTTGTTTGTTTTTTCAAAAAAGACCAACTCTGATGATATTTTGCATTGTTTTTTTTCATTCAATTTTGTTGATTTCTTGTCTAATTTTAATTATTCCTTTTCTCCTACTAGTTTTGGGTTTGGTTTGCTGTTGTTTTTCTAGATCCTTGAGATGCATTGATAGCTCATTTACTTGGTGCCTTTCCAATTTATTGATGTAGGCACCTAATGCTATAAACTTTCCTCTTAACATTACTTTTACTGTATCCTAAGAACTGTGATATGTTGTTTTGTCATCTTCATTTGCTTCCAGAAGTTTTTTGATTTCTCTTTTGATTTCTTCTTTGATCCACTGTTCATTCAGTAACATGTTGTTCAGTCTCCATGTGTTTGCATATACTCTGGAGATTTCTGAATTGCTGATTTCCAGAGTCATTCCACTGTGGTCTGAAAAGATGCATGATATGATTTATATTTTTTTGAATTTGCTGAGACTTGCTTTATGGCCTAGTATGTGGTCAATCCTAGACAAAGTTCCATACACTGCTAAGAAGAATGTGCATTCAGCTATTGTAGGATGAAAAGTTCTATAGATATTTGTTAGGTCTGTTTGGTGTTTAGGGTCAATTAAGTCTGCAGTTTCCTTGTAGATTTTCTTTCAGCTGATCTGTTCATTGTTTTTTGTTTGGTTGTTTGTTTTTTTTTGACAGGCAGAGTGGACAGTGATAGAGAGAGAGACAGAGAGAAAGGTCTTCCTTTGCCGTTGGTTCACCCTCCAATGGCCGCCTCGGCCGGCGCGCAGTGGCCTGCGCACCGTGCTGATCCGAAGGCAGGAGCCAGGTGCTTCTCCTTGTCTCCCATGGGGTGCAGGGCCCAAGCACTTGGGCCATCCTCCACTGCACTCCCTGGCCACAGCAGAGGGCTGGCCTGGAAGAGGGGCAATCAGGACAGAATCCGGTGTCCTGACCAGGACTAGAACCCGGTGTGCCGGTGCCGCTAGGTGGAGGATTAGCCTATTGAGCCCTGGCGCCGGCCGCTGTCCATTGTTGAAAGTGGAGTATTGAAGTCCCCCATTACTATTGTATTGGAGTCTAAATCTCACTTTAAATCCCTTAACATTTCTTTTAAATAGCCAGGTACCCTGGATTAAGTACATATAAGTTTAAAATGGTTACATCTTCCTGTTGAATTGATTCTTAATCATTATATAGTGCCCTTCTTTGTCTCTTTCAACAGTTTTTGTGTTAAAGTCTATTTTGTCTGCTATTAGCATGGCCACACCAGCTCTTTTTTGGTTGATGTTGGCATGAAATATCTTTTTTCATCCTTTCACTTTCTGTCTGTGTGTATCTTTATTGGTGAGATATATTTCTTGTAGGCAGCAAATAGAAGAGATTTGTTATTTGATCCATTCAGCATTCTGTTTCTTTTAAATGAGTTGTTGAGGCCATTTACATTCAAGGTCAGTATTGATAAGTAATGACTTTGCCCTGCCATTATTCCAAAATTATTCATATTCTTTACTTTGAATTTCCTTTGAACTTTTACTGAAAGATATTCTTCCTTTACCTTCTTTCATAGTGATGACCATTTTTTCTGTGTTTTTGTGTAGCACATCCTTAAGTATCTTTTGTGGGACTGGATGGATGGTGACAAATTCTTTCAATTTCTGCTTGTTATGAAAGATCTTCATTTTACCTTATTCATAAATGAGAGATTTGCAGGGTATAATATTCTTGGATAAGTTTTTTTCTCTTATGACTTGGAATATATCTAGACATTTTCTCCTTGCCTGTAGGGTTTCTGGTGACAAGTCTGCTGCAAGTCTAATTGAGATCCTCTGAAAGTTATCTGGCATTTCTCTTGTGCATATTTTAGAATCTTCTCTTTATGTTTTAATGTGGTGAGGGTATTTTCTGGTCATGTCTATTAAGAGTTCTATGTGCTTCCTGTACTTGGATGACCCTTTTTTCCTCCAAACTAGGGAGGTTTTCTTTTATTTCACTAAATAGGCCTCCCATCATTTCTCATTTTCCATGCCTTCAGCAACTCCCAAAACCCATATGTTGGGTCATTTGATAGTATCCTTTAATTCCCAACAGTGTTTTATAGTTTTCTAATTTCCTCCTCTTGGTTTTGGTCTGACTGTAAAATTTCCTGTGCTTTGTCTTCTAAGTCCAATATTCTCTCTTCTGTTTCACTGATTCTGTTGTTAAGGCTTTCCACTGTATTTTCTTGACCTGTTGCACTCAATTCTTCATTTCATTTTTTAAGATCTCAGTTTCATGGGAGGAATTTTCTTTCAAGTCCTGTATGGATTTCAGTAGTTTGTGCATTTGCTTCTGATTACTTCTATGTAATGTTATGATCAAGTGTTTGAATTCTATTTCTTACATCTCATCATTTTCACAATCTAATATTGAAGTATCATGTTCTTTTGGGGGCGTTATCTTCTCTCCCTTATTTTTGCTTCTTGAGTTGGTGCATTTGTTGTTTGGCATTTGTGGTTTTACTCATTGGTTTCTTTCCTTTATTTTATTTTTTATTTATTCATTAATTTTTTGCTGTGGTGGCTTTTATCTTTGTATTCTGTAGGTGAGTGGTATGTCTGCTTTCAGTGAATATGTAGAGGATTGTAGTAGGTGTGGCCAGAGATCTCTGTTCAGTTCTCCAGGGTTAAGGGGATGCCTAGGGTGACACACCCAGGTTTGGAATGGTCATTCTTCTCTCTTTTTTTAAAATCAGAAGGGAAAATAATCTGCCCAGCTGAGCCCCCTCCTCAAAGGAGACCAGTGCCCGAGCGCCAGCCCCAGTGGGTTTAATATTCATCCACTCAGTCCCAAAATCTACACAAAGGATCTGTGCAGTCTTCATTGTAAGTTCAGCTTCCCCAGCAATGTCTCTCATCGGGTAACCAGGAAACCCTGAGCATGTGGAGTCTCCCACTGAGAATGTGCAAAGTCCCAGTTACACCATGATTCCTCCCACAAACCTTCAGTTTTTTTCACAGTCCCAGTGCAGAAGCCTCACACATTCACTGGCTCCTAGGCCCCTATTAGTTCTCCCCATCAGAGTCAGGAGTCTCCACTCAGCTGGTTGCTGGGCACAGACACGAGCTGGCACAGCTGTTACATATGTCCAAAATGGCACCAACTCTATTGGCTTGTAACAGGATGCAATAGTAAAGTAATCGGGAAGAGAGAAACATGTCCACCCTGTCCTTTTTTGTTTGTTTTGCTCCTCTAGTTTGCCTGGTACACTATACCACATGAGGCTCCAAGCCGGGTTCCCTCTATGCTCTTCCGGCAGCTTTTTCACCAGTGGCTTGGGCGTCTGCAGTCTGGTCTCACCTCACTTTCCAATGCTGGTATGTAGGCTCTCAACTGCTGGAGTCCCGAGCCATGGGCACACACACCCTCCAGGTAGGTCTACTGTGTCCCTCTAATTTTGGTAGAATTTCCTCTGCTATTTTCTCCCTAACTGTTCCCTGAGACTATGCTCTCTCCACATTTTTAAAATTATCTTCTCATGGGCTTGAGCACTAACCTTTCAACTCTGCCATCGGGTCACTCCCTGTTAAATTGTCACTTTTTAAAAATATTTAAACTCTTCTTTTTTTTAGCTATCAAAAACAATATAACCTTGTAGAAATGTGGAAAGACAGTAAATAAAAATAATGAAACTGCAAGCCTAAGTAGGAAAACATCAGCTCCAAAACAAATTATTACTAGGATGAAAAACGAATTGATAGTAATAGTACTTCATTTATGGCTTTTTTAGTACTGTCCACATGGCAAATGATACTCAAAACAAAAATACAGGAGCCAGCACTGTGGCATAGTGGGTAATGCTACTGCCTACAGCACTGGCATCCATATTGGTGCCAGTTCAAAACCTGGCTGCTCCACTTCTTATCCAGCTCCCTGCTAACACACCTGAGAAAGTATCAGAAACTGGCCTAAGTCCTTTGCTTGCACCTTGCTCTCACCTGGGGGACATGGATGAAGCTCCTGGCTATAGTCTGGCCCAGTCCTGACTGTTGCAGCCATTTGGGAAGTGAACCAATGGATGGAAGAACTCTGTCTCTGCCTCTTCTCTGTGATTCTTACAAATAAATAAATAAATCTTAAAAAGAAGCAATATAAAGGTTGGCCATTTGTTAGAGCAGTTAACACCAGTTTAGGATCTGATTTGAATACTAGATCCTCTACCTGCCATCTAGTTTCCTGTTAATGTACATCTGGAAGGTAGCAGATAATGGCTCAAGCACTTGGTTCCTTGCCACCATGGAGAGACCCTGGATTGAGTTCTTGGCTCCATGCTTCAGCCTGGTGCAGTCCTGGCTATTGTGGACATTTGTGGGGTAAACCAGTGGATGGAAGGTCTCTCGGTCTCCAACATTCAAATTAACTGGAAATTTTAAAATTACAAAAATAAAGTTAGGCTTCATGCTGATGCCTTGCTAACCATGTCACCAAAGGAATCACTATAATTCAGGATTGGCTGCTAAAAAAAGTTAGAGGACATTTGTAAAAGAGAATTCAAATAAACGATGAGTACTTTAGGTCCAAAGAGGCAACCAACAGAATGGGAGACGTTATTCGCAAACTACACAACAGATAAAGGATTAACAATTAGAATCTATACAATGATCAAAAAACACCACAGAATCAAAACAAACAACCCAATAAAAAAATGGGCCAAGGACCTTAACAGACACTTTTCAAAAGAGGAAATCCAAATGGCCAACAGACACATGAAAAAATGCTCAGGATCCCTAGCCATCAGGGAAATGCAGATCAAAACCACAATGAGGTTTCACCTCACTCCGATTAGATTGGCTTACATACAGAAATCAACCAACAACAAATGCTGACGAGGATGTAGGGAAAAAGGGACACTAATCCACTGTTGGTGGGAATGTAAACTGGTAAAGCCACTATGGAAGACAGTTTGGAGAGTCCTCAGAAACCATCCCACTCCTTGGAATTTACCCAAATGGAATTAAAGGGGAGAAAAAAAGAGCCATTTGCACCTCAATATTTGTTGCAGCTCAATTCACAATAGCTAAGACATGGAATCAACCTAAATATCCATCAACAGATGACTGGATAAAGAAACTATGGGATATGTACTTTATGGAACACTATACAGCAGTAAAAAAAAAAAAAAAAAAAAAAAAACAATGAAATCCAGGCATTTACAACAAAATGAAGGAAGCCTGAAAACATTGTGCTGAGTGAAAAAAGCCAGTCCAAAAGGGACAAATGTATGTTCTCCCTGATCCATGGCAACTAAACGAGCATCTAATTGAAGTGAAATGGACACTATGAGAGACAATGACCTGATCAGCCCTTGTCTAGACTGTTGAGGAACAACTTACTATTTTATTCCTTTTAGTATTTTTGTTGTTGTTGTTTTTGTTGCTCTGTTTGTTCTACATAAGACCACTGGTTGAACTCTGTAATCAATGCACATTCTTAAGCGTTTAAAATTAACAGAAAAGTGATCTCTGTTAAACACAGGAGTGGGAATAAGAGAGGGAGGAGATATATAGGTTGGCACATGCTCACTCGGACTTACCTCCAATGGTGAAACTAGAAATGTATCAGAGGATTTCAACTCAATCTTACCAAGGAGGCAGGTACCAATGCCAGGGCACTTGGTAAAGTGATAAGTATACATACACAACCGATCAAAAAGATAGGGTATGTGTCGATGAGATTTCACAAATAAGACCAGTGTAAGCAACTAATGAAGGATAGAATTAAAAGGGAGAGAATGATCCTGCGGGGGAAACAGGACACACAGCAGACTCATAGAATAGCAGCACTCCTGCCTCAGAATCAACCCTTGGGACATTCAGATCTGGCTAAAAGGCCCATGAGAGTCTCACAGGCATGGAAAGCCTGACACGGTGGCAAAAAACAATCTAAATGAAAGATCCTGGTGAATAAGACCTCAGAAGAAGGAACAGGCCATCAAGGAGAGAGGCGAATTTTCTGAAGGGAGGAAGGGACCTCCACTGTGATACAGCCTTGACTAAACAAGTTCAGAATCGGTAAACTCAAGGGGCTTCCATAGCCTAGACAGCTCATAGCAAGAGTCTCGGGTGATTGCTGACGTCATAAATAAGAGTGCCAATTGTTAAATCAACAAGGGGAGTCACTGGGTACATGTTCCCCACGTAGGATCTCTGTCCTTAATGTGTTTTACTATGAAACTTAAAAACAACACTACTAGTCGAACAATACCCTATACCTTGTGCAGTTGTGTGAGTGCAGCCTGTTGAAATCCTTGCTTAGTATATACTAAGTTGATCTTCAGTATATGAAGGTAATTGAAAATGAAACTCGATGAAGGGTGGGATGGGAGAGGGAGTAGGAGAGGGGAGGGCCACTGGAGGGAGGGAGGTTGGGTGGGGGAAGCCACAACAATACAAAAGTTGCACTTTGTAAATTCACATTTATTAAATTAAAAAAAACTATATAACAAAGAAAAAAAAAGAACTTAATGCTTTGCCCTTTTAGTATTTTTTATGTTCTACTTAAAACTATTGGTTGAACTCTGTAATTAATACACAATTACTCTTAGGTGTTTAATTAATGTTACAACTAGTACTCAAATCGTATTTTACACTTTGTGTTTGTGTAGGTGCAAACTGTTGAAATCTTTACTTAATATATGCTAAATTGATCTTCTGTATATAAAGATAACTGAAAATTAATCTAGATGTGAATGGAAGGGGAGAGGGAGTGGGAGAGGGGAGTGTTGTGGGTGGGGGGGAAGTTATCGGGGGGAAGCTATTGTAGTCCATAAGCTGTACTTTGGAAATTTATGTTAATAAAATAAAATAAAATAAAATAAAATAAAATAAAATAAAATAAAAATGTGCATATTTAGGATCTTTAAAAGTTCATAAAATATGTACATTATGAAAAACTTCTGCCATAACTGTATAAAATTATAGGAATGTACAACTATAGTACAAGAGCGGACATGTTAAATGTATACCAAATATGTAACAGATATGTCCCAGAGTGCTGCAATAGTGCATTCAATGAATACACCCCTTCCAATTGTGAAGACCAGATCATGCTGGATTAAGTATGGCCTTAGTTTCCTAAAGAGAGGGAAGACACTGTGTTGTTTCATTGTCAGTAGGTGCTAGGAATTTGCCATCTGAACCTTACCGTCTATCTGCCCTCTAGGCAGTTGGCAAAAGCTTTACAGGAAGGTGCCTCACTGGAAGCACTCTCGTATTTAAAAACAAAAACTTAAAGACTAGATGGTGGAATACAGGGCCTGACTTCTCTTCACAAAAGCCATTTGGCAGGGTTGTGTTGCAGTGAGCAACTATGAGGGAAGCTCATAAACTTTGATGGATTTACTTTCCCAAGAATGAAATCCTATGTCAAATAATTCTTTACTGAAATAAAACATCATAGGAGTATGTCTCCCCTCTACCATTTTAATTAATCTGACTGATAGAGGCTAGGACTAAATATGATATATAGCAATTAATTAAGGCTTGCATCAACTGTATTCCAAGTATCATGATGATGCCAACCTTTAGTTTTGCTTACATTGATGTTCTCTAGCATTCTAAATTTAGCCAACTGTGAGTAGGTCCTAGAGGGGACCAGGAAGTTTCATTGCAGATAGTCCAGACATAGTCTAAGGCCAGGTTATTCTGTACCATGACTTGTGCAAGGAATTCAGATTGACCTTTCCTCTTTAGTGTCAATGGCAATATTTAATGGGTCAACATAAGGTCCAAAATGACATCCAAATGTAATGGAGAGATCCTGTGACTGATGTCCATGTAGAAACATGTAATCCAGATGGACCTAGGTAACTCTGAGATTTGAGGTAAAGCTTGATTCTGGCCACCATCATACTGGTTTCATAAGGAAAAGTAGACGGTTTCATCAGGAAGTTTTAGATTATTATCATGCACAATTTCAGCAAAAGCAGACTAATTGAGGGTGGGCCTCATTCATACGCAATTTTTTAACGGCACGATGAGAGATTACCAGATTCAGATTGCTAGATGCAGCTGCAATGTGATTTAGACATTGATGTCACCTAGTTCCTTTTAACTCCAAGATTCTAACCACAGGTACTGTGATTGCTGTTCTTCCGCTAGCAAAAATTGGTGTGTTCCATTTTAATAGTGACCATTGCATCTTTTGTCTAATCATTTCCTATTTGGCCCAAGATCTCTTAGAAAATTTCATTTATTTTCATTTCATTTGAAAAATACACATATACAATAGAGAGAGGGGAGAGAGGAGAGAAATCTTATTTCCCTTTGTTCACTTTCCAAATGCCTGCATCTTACTTGGGTTAGTCAGACCAAAATCAGGAGTCTGGAACTCATTTTGAGTCTCCCATGTGGGTGAGTGGTTTCAGATACTTGAGCCATCTCTTGCTGCCTCCCAGGGTACACCACAGCAGGGAATTAGATTGGTGGTATAAGAACCAGAGCTTGAACCAGGCAATCTTATAAATGATGTGGATATCCCCTATAGTGCCTTAACTACTATGCCAAATGTGCCACTATGTACCTAAATTTTTAATCTAGAAGAATCAGTGGTAAGAGGGACAAGGACATTTTAACTTATGCAAATTATTTGAAATTACATTCTACTCTCTCAATCTTCTTTTGGTAGTACTGCCATCCAAGGTATTAAAACAGGTTGGCTTGAGGTTGCAATTCAGAGGACAGAAAGAAACATCAAATCTGAGAATTGTCAAGGTTAATAAAATGGTGTGGTTTTGTCTGTGGCACGATATACATCCCAGACACCATCCTAGGTTCTAGCCCCTGCCACCATTGCTGGAAGCCAGGTGACCAGATGGCCCAACCACAGGTATCAGCTCCACCCCCACCCTAAGGGATTCACTGGTCCTACTTTCCTGCCACCTTGGCAAAGGTATAACAGGACCTGCTTCCCGCACTTGTGCCCTCTCTGTCCATCTCTCTCTCTCTCTCTTTCTCTCTCTCTCCTTCATCCTCCTTCTCTCAAACCACCCCTTTTTTCTTAGCCCCTTTCCTCCAGCCGGTCAAAATTCCCCCATCAATAAATCCTATCCTTTAACACCAGTGTTTGGTGTGTTTTGTGGCAACCTTACAGTCAAGGCACCATTCTAAATTTTAAATTGAATTAAGTAGCCCTCCACTTATTTTTGTTTTATTCATTACTTTGAGATGTGGCTTACACCAGAAGACCCTTCCTTGGAGGAAACGGCTGCATGGCTGCATATAGTAAACAAGCTGTCTTACTGTATATGAACCATGAGGAGATGAGATGGGTAGAATTAGAAATATTTTTTTCTGTTGACTTTTAATGAGATCTTTCCAGTGTTCACTAATTCCAGATATCTGTGGGTGATAGCACATACTTCTCATCCAATACCCTGAATATTTTGCAAGTGTTGGATAGTTCTTATAAAAAACAAAACACAATAAAAATGAAACAATGCAATGTTGTCAGACTAGGAGTGGCTCAGGAAGCAAGAATATCAATGCAGATGAGTTCCAGGGGACACAAAGCTCTGTCTGTAATAGATAAGCCAGGCTGGAATAGCAGCACTGTGACCCCAAAAGGTCAATAGTGGGGAGATAGCATTTATAGCCCCGATCAGGGGCTAAATGATGTAATAAATCTGTGGGGAATTTCAAGGTCAGCGTGTTGTTACCTCCTTTATGGCAAGATATATGGAACAATTTTGGACAGAAGTCAAGTGTGACATGCAGCAGTGGATTCTCCATCAGGATTATAGCTCATCAGAAAATGGAACCATACCATGGTATCTTATGTTATTTAGCCAGACAATACAATCTGCAGTGCAACTGTTTGTACAATGAGTGGCCCCAAATAGGAGTGTCTTTCGTCTTGTTGCCTATAATTTTCTCATCCAAGAGTCAGTAAAAATATAACAATTCTTGTTAAGGGGAGTATTGGCCAAGATATGAAAAGGCACTGTAGTTCTGCCCACTGAACTGAATGACCATATCAATTTTTAGTTCTGCAAAGCTGAAAGAATTTGAACAGCTGCAGCAGTGTGATGGCTGCTGTTGGGTTTCAGGGGTAATTCCTTCAGGCAGTTGTCATTTTTTAGTGTAAATCATGATGGTACTAGATCATATTGGTTCAAAACAGTATTTTCATTTGACTACCAAGAGATATTGATCTGTTCTTCACCAATAGTCATTGTGATGGTAAATTTTAGATGCCATTTTGGATCGCTGTGTAAATCGTTATTTTGAGTGGGTCTGTAAGAGTATTTCCAAAAATAAGTCTGAATGCATGGGGTGAGGAAAAGCTATACTCTGTGAGACCTGGAACGCACTTGTCTCCAGGTTTGTATATCTGAAGCTCAGGCTGTGCGGCCATGAGTCTGAGACTTCAACCAATGTCTCCTTGATTCATGGGGTGACCACCTCAAACATACATCCTGAACTTGAACTAAGCCATGCATCAGATATGCCACAGTTCCCAACCTGCAGACAAGCCATCCTGGAACTTATCAGCATCATAATTGAGTGACCAATTTCCTTGTAAATCCTCTCTAACCCATCAATATACATATTTAACTGGTTCTGTATCTCTGGACAGTTCTGTCTAATATAGCCATCAAGTCTGAATGGGAACATTAAGCAGAAAATCACAAAGCCTGTATGGTTTAGATGATCTGTTATAAGAGAGCAAGTAATGATATACTTGGAATTGTGTCAGGCAGGTGGTGCTACTGCATTGAGAAATAGTATGTGAAGACTTGGGGAGCCACAAAATTTTTAAACAAAGTCATCATTTTCCGGGGCCAGTGCTGTGGCACACATAGTAGGTTACGTCTGCCTGCAGTGCCAGCATCCCACATGGGTACTGGTTTGTGTCCCAGCTACTCCTCTTCCAATCCAGCTCCCTGCTTATGGTCCGGGAAAGCAGTGGAAGATGACCCATATACTTGGGCCTCTGTATCCATGTGGGAAACCCAAAAGAATCTCTTGAAGGACTAAGAGTCAAAGGGAGCACATAAACAAGTCTAGTATCTGCTAACACCAACCGATAGAATAAATAAAGGGGAGAGTGATCCAACATGGGAAGTGAGATACTCAGCAGACTCATAGAATGGCGGATGTCCTAAATAGCACTCTGGCCTCAGAATCAGCCCTAAAGGCACTCGGATCTGGCTGAAAAGCCCATGAGAGTATTTCAGGCATGGAAAGCCAAGACACTCTGGCAAAAAGATCTCTGTGAGTGAGATCCCAGTGGAAAGAACAGGTCTTCAAAGAGGGAGGTGCCTTTCTCTGAAGGGAGGAGAGAACCTCCACTTTGACTATGACCATGTCTAAACAAGATAAGAGTCGGAGAACTCAAGGGGCTTCCATAGCCTTGGAAACTCATAACTGGTGCATAGGGAGATTACTGATGCCATAAACAGGAGTGTCAATTTGTAAAGTCAACAACAGGAGTCACTGTGCACTTACTCCTCATGTAGGATCTCTGTCCTTAACGTGCTGTACACTGAGGCTTAATGCTATAACGAGTACTCAAACAGTATATTTCACTTTGTGTTTCTATGGGGGTGCAAACGATTGAAATCTTTACTTAATGTACACTAAACTGATCTTCTGTAAAAAAAAAAAAAAGAAATTATCAATTCCCAACTTGACTCTCACTGGGATTAAACTTGACAATAGGTCTGATCTGATTTCATCATCATTTAAAAAAAATCATCTATTATTTTTCACTTTATGTTTCTGTGTGGGAGCAAACTGTTGAAATCCTTACTTAAGGTATACTAAGCTGATCTTCTGTATATTAAGATAATCGAAAATGAATCTTGATGTGAATGGAAGGGGAGAGGGAGTGGGAAAGGGGAGGGTTGTGGGTGGGAGGGACGGTATGGGGGGGAAGCCATTGTAACACATGAGTCGTACTTTGGAAATTTATATTCATTAAATAAAAGATAAAAAAAAATTTGAAAAATAAAAAAAAAAAAAGAATCTCTTGGCTACTGGCTTGGGCTTGGCCTAGCTCTGGTCGTTGTGGCCATTTGGGGAGTGACCCAGTGGATGGAAGAACTCTCTCTCCCTCTCTATGTCTATAACTTTGCCTCTCAAATAAATAAATATTTATTTAAAAATTTATTATTTTCTTCATCCTTTGGGATTTTCTATTCTTATTAAACTACATGGCTGAGGACAGAATTTACCCCTCCCTTTTTTTTGAAAGGCAGATTTAACAGAGAAAGAGAGTGACTGACAGACAAACAGAGAGATCTCCCCCACCTGCTGGTTAACTCACCAAGTGATCCAACAGCAGGTCCTGGGCCATCCCAAAGCCAGGAACCTGGAGATTGTTCCAGGTCTGACATGAGTGCAGGGGCCCAAATACTTGGACCATCTTCTGTTGCTTTCCCAGGTGCATTAACAGGGAGCTTGATTGAAAGTTGAGCAGCCAGGGCTTGAACTGGAGCCCATTTGAGATCTAGTGCCACAGGTGGCAGCTTTACCTGCTAAACCACAGCACAGGCCCCAGGGATTGCCTCTTTGCATGAGCAGGGACTGAACAGAGGTATCTCCTCTGATTCTTTTTTTTTTTTTTTTTTGACAGGCAGAGTGGACAGTGAGAGAGAGAGACAGAGAGAAAGGTCTTCCTTTGCCGTTGGTTCACCCTCCAATGGCCGCCGCGGCCAGCACGCTGCGGCCAGCGCACCGTGCTGATCCGATGGCAGGAGCCAGGAGCCAGGAGCCAGGTGCTTTTCCTGGTCTCCCATGGGGTGCAGGGCCCAAGCACCTGGGCCATCCTCCACTGCACTCCCTGGCCACAGCAGAGAGCTGGCCTGGAAGAGGGGCAACCGGGACAGGATCCGGTGCCCCAACCGGGACTAGAACCCGGTGTGCCGGCGCCGCTAGGCGGAGGATTAGCCTAGTGAGCCGCGGCGCCGGCCTCTCCTCTGATTCTTTATGAGTATTTACAGTCAAGGCATGGAAAACAATGATAAAAATTTTTACATTTCTACATGTTAGCATACTGAATTGTCCAAGAGGCCACCTATTGGTTGGATTTAGGCACTATTTGTTTTTCCCACTTGAAATGTACATCATACTTGTGTCAGGAAGCTAACATAGCTGCTAAGTTATTTTGATGTTCCATGGCTTAGGAAGAACATGGTAAGGGTTGGTCTTTGGAATACAGGGGAAGTTGGACTGAGAAAGACGGGGACTGGGAAGACTTCTCATTTGCCCCTCTTGTTAGAAACCACATCCTTCCTCTTATACATCCTATGAATTTCAAAACCTTTGACTGAGATGGCTGCATTTTTAAAAATGGCATGGGTACAAATTGTTGAAGTCTATGATTAGCATAGAGTTGGAACTCTATATTTAAAGTCATACTAAAAATAAACCATAACAAAGAAGGAGATGGGAGAGGGAATGGGAGGTGGGATGGGAGCTGGGGGAGATATGGGAGGAAGAACCACTATATTTCTGAAGTAGTATCTATGTAAAATGCATTCATTAAATAAAAAATTTAAAAATGACTTATTTGAAAAACAGCATTAAGCACAAGGGAGGAGAGAGAGAAACAAAGGCAGAGAGAGAGAAAATTAGAGGGAGAGAGAAAGAGATCTTATATCACCTGGGTCACTACCTAAATAGCTGTAAGAGCCTGGACTGGAGGTGGCTGAAGCTAGGAACTCCATACAGATCTCCCACATGGATGGTGGCAGCCCACAAACTTGGGTCAACATCCATTGTTTTCCCAGACACTTTGTTAGGAAGCTGAATTGGAAGCACAGCAGCCAGGGACAGGAACCATCATTCCAGCACAGGATGCAGGCATCCCAAGCTGCTTTGTAACCCACTGCACCATAACACGGGCTCAGGAGGTCCCTTTTAAATGCTTATCACGTATGCATATTAATCTCCCTTGCAGGACACAGTCTGTCTCACCTTGGTGGCCCTTGTTGACTGTTCACACAGAAGCAGCTGAGATGTTTGAATTTTGCCAAATGCGAAGATGAAAGTGAAAGATGCTTTGATCATTACATTATCAATTTAGTACCACTAAGATATTCATGATCCTGGCCTACAGAGATCTGTGGCTTACATGAAATATGAAACTTTGCTGCTTCTCTGCATCATTCTAGGCTTGGGAAATTCCAATTCTCAATGAATATTGAGTCTTGCAATTTCTAATGTAATGATTTTTCTAATTATTAGAAATTCTTATTACCCAATTAAAGACTCTGATGAAATCTCCCAAATATTCTCATTTCTTAGCCTCCCCAAGAGGTTAGTCTATGGTCTTATTAGAGGAATCCAGCCTGTATATTAACATGACAGATAGATCTAGAGAGCTCTGTTTCAGAAGCTGTTTTTAATGATATTTTATTGCAGTCTTTAAGCAATGAGAAAACACAAAGACTTGGAAAACTTCTTAAATAATGTTAAATGCTGAACTTGTATATAGAAATTTAGAAATCCATTGGCGTAGTCGTGGTCAGCAGATTTCAGAGCTAAGGCCAGGTATGTAGCTGTGGCTATAGATGAAAATGACTCTTTTAGGGGTACTTTTGAAGAAAGACAAACAGGGCAAGGTGCCTGTTGTTGGCACTGAGAGTGAAGAGAATGTAGAGCAAGAAGGGTGGAATGCTGTAGAGGAGAGTAGAAACAGTAAAGTAATTAAAAGGCAGATGAGAAAAAACGAGCTTGATAGGATTTGGGGAAGGGAGGAAACATTTTCTCTTGAATTGAAGTTCCTGGGCAACTTAAAGAAGAAATGGTAATTGGTAGAGTGACTACATGATTTGTATGTCATTGAAATGAGTTTATTTAGAGTGAAATTAATAATTGTACATGATTACTAATAGTGATTGGCATAAGCTAGGACAATTCCAGGCATGTCTACATATACAAGGGAATGTCAAACAGTTTGTGGAAAATGCATACTATAAAAAAACTATCCCAGGATTTCAAAATTGTTTTTCACTGCAATTAAATTATTTCCATTTTCGTTGAACTGTTTGTAGTATCCTCTTATGTATATCCTCATTTGATGTGCAGTATATGACAGTTGATTTGAAGACAGATTAGAATTGACATTTGTAATCATAAAAGTCGCCTCAGAAAATACAAGAAAATGTGTTTGTGTTGTATTTGTCTTCATTTACAACAGGTGGTGTACTGCCTCACAACTTTCAAAGAACCTTTTGTATGACATCTGATTAGTCACCTAAACCTACAAGGAAGTCCAAAGGGAGGATTTATTTTGCACTGTTAAGAAAATTTCTGATTGGCTTCTTTATTCAAAATATTTATACTGGAGGAGAGTATAAACTCCATGAAGATTTTACTTTTTCAGTTAGAATTATATCTCACATGCCAAATGTAGTGTCTAGTTCTTAGGAGAAATCACCAATATTGAATAAATAAAACATACACTTTGAAAACTCTATCATTGCCATAGTGATCTAACTCAAGGTCCAGATCCTGCACTTTCTAACCTCCAGATTTTTGCACAGAAATGGGAGAACATTTGAATATCTTCCATTAGATATAGGATTGAGAGTGGACCACCAAGGATCCCTCAGTGTCAAAACTGATGCTATGGGCCTGGCAAACACTGGCAAAGAACCCTTTATGAAGTGAACCCAATATCTCAAAGACACAGATTAAAAACTCCTGTGTCCTATCTTGTTGCATCGTTCAAAGATGTGGGGCAAGAATGAGGAATAGAGGGGAAATAATATTATGCACATGTCATCACCAATCCATCCATCAGATTTTCATTTCCACTTATCTACATGAGATTTTTTTCCTATGTCTATCTTTTCCCTTCTTTAAATCAATTTTATTCCACATACTCTTCTTTCTTTGATTTGTATGTGTCTCCAAACATAACAGGGTTGATATAAAAGGTTTACAAAAATTAACTAAATTAATCCCCATAAAAACCATAAGATAAGTGCTATTCTCATAGGTACTTTATACATAAAGGATTTAGCTAGATAATAGCATGGCCAAGATTTGGATCCATGTGGTGTGGGTCAAAACAAGGCTTAATCACTATGCCATGCATCTTCTCTGTTGGGTTGTTAGGTGAATAACTCTGAGCAAATATGAGTTACATAAGGTTAATTAGTTTCTTTGAAATTTTTTTCAATCTCCTGCTTTTTAAGGTATCAAAATGAATGAGAGGATCTAGGAAGACTATACAAGTCCTAAAAGTATTGAAAGACGAGATAGAGTAGAAATCTACCAAATAGGAATAAGTGGTACGGACTTAAATAAGAAAAAGAGGTGGGGAAAAAGCATGGAGAAATAGACCACAGGTGTAAAACTGGAAAGGCTCGTTAGTATGTTCACTGTTAACATCAATTTTTCTTTTTTCATTGTAATCCGTTTTTAACAGATTCAATATGATTTGTAGATACAAGTCTAGGAACATAATAATATTCCCTTCCTCCCTCCCTCCAACCCTCTTTTATTCTACTTTTCCTACAGTCTTTCTTTTTAGTATTTGAGATAACATATTTTAAATTTTCATTGCAGTAAAAAGGCTTACTACTTCACCAAGTAAGTTAACAATAAAAAATAAAAAGACCCTAATTTAGCGTGAATATAGACAAGAGTTATAAACAATAGTTGAAGAGAATAATGACCATTCCACTCACATGTAGTGTTTTTGTCAATTATTCATTCATAATTTTGTTCTGTGAAATAGAACTAATGACAATGTAATATCCAAATATTTCTTATGTGGTTACAAAATTATAATTAGTTTAAGTTAGATTTTATGCTATTTCTTCTTTTTTTAAACTTTTTTTTAAATTTATATATTTATTTATTTGAAAGTCAGAGTTACACAGAGAAGGAGAGGCAGAGAGAGAGAGGTTCTCCATCTGCTGGTTCACTCCCCAATTGGCCGCAATGGCTGCAACGGCGTCGATCGGAAGCCAGGAGCTTCTTCCAGGTCTCCCACGTGGGTGCAGGGGTCCAAGGACTTGGGCCATCTTCTGCTGCTTTCCCAGGCCATAGCAGAGAGCTGGATCAGAAGTGGAGCAGCCGAGTCTCGAACCGGCCCCACATGGGATGCTGGCAATGCAGGATATGGCTTTACCCGCTATACCACAGTGCAGGCCCAAGCTATTTCCTCTTAACAATGTATGCACAGGAATAAATTTATGCAGATTGCAATGCAAATGATTGTACGTTACATTTTTTGTACTACATTAGTCACCACAGATCAGGGAAAGCATATGGTATTTCCCTTTTTGGTACTGGCTTATTTCACTAAGTATAAAGGTCTCCAGTTACATCCATTTCGTTGCAAAAGGCAGGGTTTCTTTTTTTTTTTTTTTTTTTTTACATCCAAGTAATATTCCATAGTGTATATATACCTTATTTTCTTTATCCAGTCATTGTTTGATGGGCAGCTGGGTTGATTTCATATCTTAGCTATTGTGAGTTGAGCTACTATAAACATGGGGTTACAGATAACTCTTTCAAATGTGGATTTCATTTCATTTGTGTAAATTCTGAGGAGTGGGATGTCTGGATCCTACATTGGATCTACTTTCAGTTTTCTGAGGAATCTCCATACAGTCTTCCACGATGGCTATTGTATGTTGCATTCCCACCGATAGTGGATCAGGGAGCCTTTTTCCCCACATCCTTACTAGCATTTATTGTTTTTTCCTTTATGTTTGAGAGCCATTCTACCTGGGGTGAGGTAAAAGTTCATTGTGGTTTTTATTTGCATTTCTCTGATGGCTAGTGATCCTAAGAATTTTTTCATGTGTCTGATGGCATTTACATTTCATCTTTTGAAAAATGCCTATTCAAGTCCTCTGCCCATTTCCTAACTGGATTATTTGTTTGGTTGTTGAATTTCTTGAGCTCTTTGTAGATTCTGGATATTAATCTTTTATCTGTTGCATAGTTTGCAAATATTTTTCCCATTCTATTGGTTAACTCTTGGTTTTGTTAAGTGTTTTTTATGCAGTGCCAAAGCTTCTCAGCTTCCGGTAACCCATTTGTCTATTTATGCTTTGATTCTCTCTGCTTCTGAGGTCTTATCCAAGAAGTGTTTGCCTATGCCAACATCTTGCAGAGTTTCTCCAACATTCTCCTATAGTAATTTGATGGTATCTATCCTATCCTTGAGTGTTGAAATGCACTCCTTTATGCTGACCATCGAATTTCCCTATGAATCCTGCCTTCCATGTTATATACCTAATACATTAGATGATATTGTTTCTTTTGAGTATTTTGTAAGTGATCATGTGTTGTCTGTACAAAGTATAGACCTAGGTCCAATAGGCTTTCTAATGATTTCATTGTTGTCAAATATCTAGGCATATCTCTCTATGTTGTGATAAAATCCCACTCCACTGTATTTTACAAAAATGTGAAATTGAATTTTTGGTATATAATTTTATTTTTCACGTATAGCTTTTGCACAAGATGGTCTTTCTGCTTGTCTGGCATCCTTTTCTTCTCCATTGAGTGCAAAAATGTGTCTGTTCACTTTGAATTTTCCTTCCACTGTCAATCGTTGGGGGAACTCTTTTCAGACTTTCAAATAATGTTTATGCTGCCTTTTTTGAGAGGAGGAAAAGTAGGCACTGTTGATAATTCCATTAGTATAACACATATAAATCAAGTCAATTCTGGCTTCTAAGAGTCAATTAATTAATACGTATTCAAAAATGTTGCACCCTGTTATTAAAGTATCTTGAAATTCACCATGATAGGAATATTTATTTATTATTTCTTGTTTCTTGTTTTTTTCTAGAGAGCTAGTTTACCACAATATCACTAAAACTTGTGATTTCTCTGTTCACATTTATTAATATAAAACATGAATATAATTGGGGTACACTAAGCAAGCAATTGAAGTGATACCTTTTTTATTCAGAGTTTTCTCTGTCTTATAGGAGACAGTTTCCTTGTTTGTTGTTCATTCATTGTCCCTAAAGTCAGCCTAGGGCTTCAGGAAGGGAAAATTTCCAAAGAACAAAACATTTTTGTTATGAAGAAATGGGTCTGCCTTTGCATGTGCTGCCATCAGCAGACAGCACAGCTAAGGAACTGTGAAAATAGCAGACCTGTACAACTCAGTCTGTGATGAATGACTTAATTAAAGTGGGATTATTATAAATCTGTTGGCAAGAAAGCATGCTAGTTGAAGTAGAAAATATTCTGGCAATCTACCCTTCCAGCAGTCATTGTAGAAAGCATTGACTACAGGGTGTCAGAGACAGTGACTTAAATACTTGAGGATCCCTGCAGGAAAAGGTGATGTTTTTAAGCCTATGCAAAAAGACACTGAGAATGACTGCAACTAAGCAAAAATATCTCATAATGTACATTTTATAAAGACCCTTAGAAAAATTCTTGGTCAAATGTTAGTAACCAGCACAGTTGATATGTCCTCAATTTTTTTTTTAAAATTTAAGAACATTATTAATCTTGTAACCAAACCTATTTCCCTTTTTGGTCTGACATAGGAGAGATTAGAGGAATATTTATGGCCTAAATAACTGATGTCTAAAGCCATGTGCACATAATTCTGGGTGCTAATTTAAGCTCTACATTTATTCTTTCACTATCTTCATTTCCCATTCTTATTCTTTCAATATTATATGTCCTTTTGTAGCTTATGTTTTTTTATAAATCACCCTAAGATTTTTCTTCTTAAATAGAGTATAAATAAATATCACAGGCAAGAGTGAGGCATAGTCGCTCGTTGAGTAAAGCACAATTGCACTTGTGAATCTTTGTTTTTTCAAGGTGATTTTATGCCCCTTTTTCAGCTGCTACTCAGAGTTCCTAAAATACTTCTATCCAAACTAATTTTGTAGTTACAGAAACTGATTCTTAAGTTTGTGATGTGTCCAATGTAACATTGTAACAAAGGAATTTCAAGAACCAAGATTTATTCTCCTAGTTCTGTCATAGATAAAACATGGAGAATGACCATATAATGATGATTGGTAGATTATAACCCAAATTATTTCAGCTCTGATGTCAAGACCTATGGTTCTTTCAGTAAATGTGTCTGCCAGCAGAAAGAACCTGATGTTGATCTAGAGGTTCTATTCAGACCTATGTCTAGGCTATACTTATTACATATCAAGCAAGTCATGGTTATTATACCCGATTATATATCTTAACATAAACAAGTCCATAAAGGTCAATTTACACAGATATATTGAGCATATTCTTTAATTTTAAAAAGACATAGATTTGTTCTATCAGGAATAGAGGCTCCCTTCTATCTTCCTCTCCCTCCCAATAAACCTGTTCCTCTGGAAAGAAGACATTAATGATGTAAAATTTGTTTTTTTTTTCCTCTTGAACTACAACATATTTTTAAATAGTTACAGAATTCAGAATACTGGACAGGAGATGGTAAGGTTAAGAAACAGGACGATAAATAGGAAGTAAATGGGATAAAGTCATACAGCATCAAAGATACTGATATTTCTAAACCACCTTATGTCAGTGTACTTGCCTAATGTAAATCATGTTGTTGGGGTTATCAAGAAGGAACAACTAAACATAGAGTAAGATTTTGATAAAATGTTAGTCTCTTTATTTAAATTAGTTGCTGCAAGTTGTTAACTCAGCAACTACCATACTTTAAAATTGTATTTAGGGTAGGTAAGCATTTAGGTGACAGGTGATAGATTTTTTAGTAATTTTTTTTTTTTTTTTTGGTGAGGGGGTAATTCAGTTTTTTTTTTTTTATGGAACCAAAGGATAACAAAAAATCATATGCTATCAAAGGTTTCTTTTGATATTTGGAGAAATCCTTAAAAAATACACTGGGCAAACTAAAACATACAGAGATATCTCAGCAAAAGCCTAAGCTATACTCGGTGTGTCTTCAACAAGTGAAAGAGATCCAATAGTTTCAGGAAGGTTGTTTTTGATAAAGTTAGCTAAAGACTGTGATATTTGATGTAGCAGGCTCATACAAAGAGGTGATAAAGTATACTTAGTGATGGACTAATTTAAAGAAATGCATTTTCAGAGCATCAAAATCTTGAATGTTTGAAAACAAACAAGAGTTGATCAATGATAACCATGAGGCAAGTTAAGAATTGTCATTTGACTCAAGTGATAATTTTTATACCAAGAAAGAAGATTAATAGTTTATTAGTGGCAGTTGTGTGCTAGATGGAGTAGAAGAACCACTGGGTTCAGGGATTCTAAGTATTCCCTGAATTCACAGATAGGTAATCATCAAACAGTAGCTCTTTGAAAATGCTTGCTTTTTTTAAGTTATACAGAAGTGTAAGTCATAGCATACAGATAGGAAAATTGTGAGTTCTTTTTAATTCTCTTTAAAAATATATTTCTTTATTGGAATTATTGGAGAAAACTTTGTAGACCTTGAATAATGTATCAAGCTATATAAAATAGGTCAATAAAACTTAAACTGGCATTTAACCAGAATCTGGAAAAATCTATGAAGTATGAAGGTAACTTGGTAATCTTTTGTTTTCTACTTATATCATTATAGAGATGGCATATATGTTCAGGTTAAGTATTGAAATGTGTTTCTTAACTGAGGTATAAATTATTATTGCCATTTTCCGCTGGGAAAACTGTAAAATTGTAAGCCCAAACTTATATAATAGCATTTATAGAATTGCTTCACTCTGTTTCATGCTACATTTTTCTCAACTGTAGTTCATGCAAAGAGTTGCACTGGGCACTGGAAATACATGGACAAATAAAATTCTGTTCTAAAATAGGTAGTGCAGATGTTACCAGAGAAGCAAAGTGTCCTTGTCTTCGCTCAAGAAAGAATTCAGGCATGAGACAGAGAGCAGGGGAAAGCAACATAGCAAGGTTTATTAGGGTAGGGACATCCATAAGAAAGGATGGGCACCTCTCCAGACAGAACCTGAGAGAGATTGCGTAGTGCACATTTAGTCTGGGGCTTTTAAGGGGTTGGGTCTTGCCTTCCCTCCCCCTTTCCTTCTTCTCCTCCTGAACAAAGGACTTGCTGCATGTAAACATGAAAAATTCCTTTCTGAGTTTTTGAGTTTTCCCTCCCCCGAAGTTATCAGACAGGGGAAGCCTAGCTGGTATCAGGACCCGGGCAGACCTTGAACTATAAGATGCTGGGCTTCTGGAGCTTCCACAGTGGGTGCTGGTCTTCAGTCCTTTCTCATACACACACAGGCTCAATTTTTGACTTCCTACCTAACACAGGTAATTAGGAACTCTGTTTAAAGGTGCTGTTGGAAAATGTATTCCTCACAATTCTGATTATTTGACATAAAAGCTAATTCAAATTCTTGTATCATTAGCTGCACTAGAAACTTATGCATCTTCATGTAGCCAGGAAAATAAGAAAATATTTCATGCAGGTATATAGATTAGAATTTTCTTAGGATGGGATAAATATATTAAAAATACATGATTTGGCTTCATTTTAGCTATGCAACTTGTCACATTTATGAGGTCATTCAGCATTTCTATGAGCATAACTGATTATCTGTGAAAATCTAAGTGCATGATTGTAAAGTTTTATTTTTATAATATGCAAGTTGTATGTTAGGAAACAGTTGCCCTTCTTCAGACTTGATGGCATGTTCCAATTCTGTTTAAAAAACAGACACATACAAAGTACATTAACATCTATACTCTCCCTACCATGCAGTAAAACCCTGAGCTACTTACAATGAATTTGTGCCCATTTATCAGTCTTTACCATCACTCTCTCCCTCCTTCCTCCCAGCACCTGGGAACCATCATCACAATTTTAACATCTAATAGACCATCTTTTCTTAGACTCTATGAATGACTAAGGCCATGTGGTTCTTGTCTTCCTATGCCTGGTTCCTTAAGAAAGAAAAACCACGAAGATAGGGTCTTGAAAGTTTTAACCCTAAAGAAATGTTAGGTGTTGGAAGAAATAGAAAGATGTACCATATACAGACATGATACACTATATTCATGCATTGAAACATCACTGGTATCCCATAAATATGTATTTCTCATATATTTGTTAAACTTTTTAAATAAAGAACATGGATACATTACTTAAATGAAGGAAAAAAAACAGGAGTTTTAAAACACACTTCTATTGTCTACATTGTTTTGAGATAAGTTTGCAACACTGGCTTTTCTTTTTATTGTCAAACTGAAATAATAAACTGCATGAGAGAATAGTTATTATTTGTATCCACATCTGACAGAATAATGAGAAATCATTTTTTCACATGGAAATTTATTTTTGAAACATTGTGTAGTGAATAACAATGGATTTTAAATTATATTTTTAATTCAGATTCTTCATACAATAACATAATATTTCTTAAGGTAGAACAGGTGTTTGGATACAGAAATGGGGAAAGCAGTGAATGTGCTGATTTTTTCAAAACATAGACAACATTCAAATCTTCAATACAGCCATTCAACTTACCATAAAGTAGCCTGCAATAAAGATATTTAAAAGTAAAGATTGTTATTGTAGAGATCAGAGCAAGTAATGAACAATAGTGCTAAGTAATTCGCAGATCGCTCGAAAACAGGGAAAAACTACCAATAAAAACACAAGTCCTCAATATTATTTTGAACCTACCCCTCAGCCGTATCACTGTGTTACTTGCAGGCACCAATAGGTATCTGCCCTGAGAACAGATTGTTAGCACTTTCTGCCTATTCTACTAAATAACTAAAGTGGTTTAGAAGTCCCACTTATAGTATAAAGTGCAGAAGTTGAAGCAGAAAGAGAAGAAAAAAAGCAAGGCTCATGAAATAAAAGTCCTCCCTCAAGAACCAATATTTAATTATTTCTGGCTCTATAATACAGAAAGGTTTGAACAATATTTTCATAGTAGCTACCATATCCTTTCTGGATGATCCACTTAGTATAAATAAAACATGTTAATATTCTTGTTCACACTGTAGTCTGCTAATACAAATGTCATATCACATATAAAATTCAAGGCAATTGTTTTGTATTTTCAAAAGATGTTTTTGGCCAACCTATAGTTGAAATTATGGAATTATGAGTCTATAAATAATAAAAATGATAAGTCTAGAGAGATGCTAGCATCTATGATTTAGTCATTGAGTCACAAGTGGTATGTCATCTTCACCATGTTTTGTCATCCTTCTTTTCCTAATCTCCATAGAACAGCTGAAATCAATGCGTGTGAGTGTGGCATTATAGCCCTATCAGTCTGTTTTCATCTTAAAAAGCCAGCATCTACTCTTTCTTTTGCTTGATGGAAAAACTAGTGCTGATTTGTACAACAACGACAACAAAATTCCTATGCCTTTCTAGGAGAAACCAACAAATTCCATGAATAACATTTACATAAAAACATAGGTTATATGAAGCATTTCCAAGATTAAACATACTAGGGTATCTCCCTTGATTTTCAAACTTTAAATCCTGAGTCAGGGATTTATAGAGTACTGAAAGTTCTATCGAATTAACTATTCAATTGGTTCAGAATCAGTTAGTGATTTTTTTTTTGTTGTAGTGTATATTTTATCTCAAAATATATGAACCAAATATTTGTTTGTAAAAACTACTTATCTTTATACTATCTCCATTAGAAGGCATTGACTAACCTCATGATTGTTTCAGCTGAAATGATTGACTTGAAATTGATTGAATATGTCTGCCTACTGGTTTGTAATTTTGCATATTTCCTTGTAAAAAGTATACTTTGAAATACAATGACATGTCATGAATCAGGACATACGGACATTAGCTTTCTGCTGGTTTTCAATTTCCAGAAGAGTGCTCCCTTCCCAATTGTGAATGAAGAAAATGCTGAGAATGACAAAGCTTTTTTCTTGATTCCCATCTCAGACTTAATGATCTTTCAACAATAACACACACAGCAAGCATACAAAACCACAACTTTTTCTCTAGGATATTAAAAGCTGTAACTTAAAATAGGGAAAGGCACAGCAATAAAGTAGCTTAAATGTTACAGAAATTGAAAGGAAAAATAAAGCACAAGAAGGTAAATGCAGAGAAAATGATACTGAGATAATATTGAGACATCAAAAATGAAATTTTAATTAATGATCTCTGAACTAGTAGGGAAATATATTCTTAATTTAATTTCTATAGAAAATATTTATAGTAAATGCAATTGCTTTGGTGCTTCAAGGAATAAGTCCTGGAGTTCAGTAGTACAGAGATCATTGCTTCTCAAAATTTGATATGCATACAAACCACCTTAGAATCATGTGAAAATGTGGATTCTTGTGCAGTAGGCCTGGAGGTGTGGGCATGACTCTATATTTAAATAAGCTCCTACATAATGCTGATCGTTTTTCTAGCAAGGATATAAAATGCATTAAATGCCAATGAGATCAGATAAATGAAATGGTCATGTATTTGATCCTGAATACTTTTGGAAATATGAAATAAGAACACTACTTGTTTAAGTTGGCAAAGTTCATGTTAATATACCTCATTCACTTTGGAAATGAGGAAACAGCATCCTAACAAACTTGGTAAAATGTGAAACATGTAAAGGGGAACAAATAACAATGCATTATTCAATCCTTCAGCCATGTAATGAGCATGCATGAAAAAACTGCATTAAAATCTGGACTTCATCAATAACTGTGCAAAGTTTGAGGTGAGCTATATCTATGTCATACTAAGTCATAGTCAATAGAAATCTGAATTCTCTTAAACTGTAGTCATTCTTGTTACATCTGGCAGTATGCAAAACAGAAGTTTTTTTTTTTTTTCTTAAGGATATTTTATTTTCATTTCTATCAATGGTGAAACACTGTGCTTTGTTCAATGGTGGAAAAAAAAAAAAAAAAGACTGTTTTTTATTTTAAAAAAAATGCCCCGGCAATCCGTTTCTGCCTCTGGAACTTTAGGCACATAGATACGTGCATTAAAATATTTTAAAAATAAAATAGAGCTGGGGAAATTTAAACGCAATAATACATTTGAAGTTATGGATTTATCAGGTTTATAGATACTTCACATTTTATATAAATTCTTGAACTTGGCAAATCCCTTTATGCTGAGTTTATAAAATATTCATGTTCAGTGACATTAAAGTAAGACTTCATTGACTTTGTCACATTTGCCCTATGAAACTGTGAGTCTAGAAGCATTATTGCCTATTTGGTTCTTTCCCACTTCTCAGCAAGCTTGTGCTGATGGTAAGATTTCTCCATTGCTCTAAGAATTATTTGCCTTCTGGTAACTAAATTATCTACTAAGTTTGGTATGGATAGAGTGTGTGTAGAAGTGGTTGGCGCACCAGTGAACATTGTCAGTGATAGTGATAGAAAGAGATACGACTTGAACTGTTCCTTTAAAGATTAACATATAAAAATATGAAAATTTTATATTGAACAAAGAGGACAAAAAGCTCATGATTTGAAATAATTTGCAAGTGATTTCCAAAGTTACTTATACTTTGCAATTCTCTCTTCATTGTACAAATCTGGACAGTATACTTAGCAAGTGTATAAACCTGAAACTTGTAAAAATTTTCTACTTTGTTTTCACATTTGCCTATGGAAAATTAGATGTACCAAAATAAGTGCTGTGAAACTAAAACTGAAGCATAATCTACATTCATCAACAAATAGAAATGATTACTTGATGGATTATTTCTTGTTTATTACAATGAAAAAATTAAAGACCCAACAAAACAGCGGAAAGTCTAAATGACATTCTTTAGTGGATTGAGAGTCTGTCCAAAAAGAGTTTTCTGGGAAAAACAATAGATACAAATGTGAGTGCAAACCTGTCTCTTTTTTAAATTTTAAAGCATATTGTTCAAAGTTTTAGTTTGTGTGCGTGATATAAATTCCATACTTTGTTTTCTCAGTGACAGTAAAAAGTACAGTTTATCAAAAACTGAAGTAAAAATTAAAATAACATTTATAAAATCGGTCACAGTTTCGTCATTGGTATATGGAGGTTGTTCCAGGGGCCCATCCAAAGCTCTTCATCGTCGGACTGTGTGTGGTCACTATGGAATTCTGATGTCTCCTTCACGTTCTTATCATCAACCACGGACTCCTGTTCAACTGTGCTTTTCAGCCTGTTCCCCGACGACTTCACTGCCGGACGGTCTGTCCCCACAGGGCAAGGGGCAAAGGTGACCAGGGTTGGTCTTGTGTTCATTTTCTCAGTAGCAAATGGCCCCTTGGACAACGTGTTCAGTGGTACATGTTCCTCCTGTGTCACTGCCAACTTGTCTAGTTTCTTAAAGTGCCTTCCTAGGCGGACAGGGGAGGCAAGTGTGACGTTCTCCGTGAGGCAGGCGCGGCGGGTCCGCACCACAGATCCGTTCTGTGCGATATAGATGTTGCCGTTGATGTTACTGTGGATGTTAGCATTGTGCAGACGGCTTCTCTGACATTCGGGAGCGCTGTCCTCTCCAGTGGAGCTGCTTTCATAGTCCCGGTCAACAATGAGCTTGATCATTCTTTTTCTTGCCCACTGACAAAATAAAAACAATAGGTGAGTCCTTAGCAAAATCAATGAACAGGCTAGGATGCAGTGACATTCGGAAGGCTATTAAAGGTTTATAAGAGAAACAGAAGAGAGCAGCTGTTCACATCAGTTTCTTTTAGCAATTCCTCATTGGTTTTAAAGCGAAGTGTTACTGAGTACAGACGCAGGCATTACAGTAACCACATGCATTCTTTCACACCAAGTCACTGCTCCAAGCACAGGTATGTTGATTATATTGAAGGATCTGGTCCATTTTGCTGGACAAATACTACACTATCGGGAAAGTTAAATTGAAAAGAACGACATTCAAACTATATCACGTTTTTTCTCAGAATAAGGCTGCGTTTTTGATCTATGTCAATTATCAATACTCTGTATCAAGTACAATTCATACTTTCTTGATGTTCAGGTACCTGTTTGAAAATTGGGGTGGACATCGAGCCAATGGGCTAAGATGCCTGCATCTCACATCAGAATGCTTGGATTAGACTCCTGATTCCAGCTTCCTGCGACTAAAGCAGACCCTGGGAGACAGCCCCGGTGACTTAATTAGTCAGAATCCTGGCGTAGAAACTTAATCCCGTTTCGGCCCTGGTCCATTCCCAGTTGCGGGCATTTGGAGAATGAACCAGGTGTAGGGAAGACTTAGTTTCCTAAATCCTTCATTTGAGAGACAATCAGGGTAGATGTTTAGTACAGCGGTTAAGTTCCTGCTTCTGACTACCAAACCTATTTGATGTGCCTTGTTTGAACCTCTGATCTCCTTCTAATGCACACAGGAGGCAGAAGATGATGGCTGAAGAATGCTGGGTCCCTGACACTCCGTGGGAGACAGATCTCATTCCATCTTCCTGGCTTCAGCCTGGTCCAGCCTGAGCTGTTGGGTCCATTTTGCGAGTGAATCAGATGTCCCTTTCTCTTTGTGTCTCCTCCTTTTTAATTAAGAAAATAATTTTAGCAGATATAAATATATTTTTCATTGCTAGAACTCTACTTTGGTTCACATCCAGCACTACATAAATGGTAAAACTTTGAATTTTTTAAATTTTATTTAACTATTAGAAGGTATTTGATAATATCTATGATAGTTAAAATTTACATGTTTGGACCATTAAAGATTTATTTCAGCTTATCCTACATCCTTGGGCAAAGTTGATGTTAAACACACACTCCGCCTATATTTATATATAAACAGATCATGTTTTTGTCATTGCACATGCATTACCTAAATACTGAATAGCTGACGACACGTGTTCCTAGTTACTAATAAGGACGGACTAGGCAGTTTGCTCCAGCGTCGTCCAGCGCACAAAGCTGTTTGTGGAGCATGGGCTCACGTTTCTGGCATGTTTCTGCTCGCATGTCAGAACCGAGCCAGGACCAGTTTCTCGCCTGGCAAGAGCGTTTCAGAGAACACACAGAAGGCACCGCACACAAGAGCACTCGTCACTGCAGAACCCCACCTACTGTGATCTCTGTTAAAGGGCCGTGTTGTAACCTTCAGAGCTCGCTCCCGGAGAAGTCCTTGGGTGGGACTGCTTGCTTCTGGCGTACTCTGGCACCTGAAAGCCCCAGGGACCCCCAGACTGACTCTCGCTACTGCTGCTGCTACCGCTCAGTTCTGACTCCTCCTCGCTCTCCACGGCGCCTTCCACCGACGCCGACTCGGCACTGCCCTCCTCCGGGCCGCCGCCCGCTCCAGGCTCTGTGGATTCCTCCGCGGGGGCCGCTTCACTCTCCTCCTCCTCCTCTTCTTCCGGCTGTTCTCCTTCCGCCGCGGCTGCAGCTTCACGTTCCTGGGGCGGCTCCTCTTTCCTACCCTTGACCGCCTTGACCTCCTCCACGACGGGCCGCCTTCTAGCGAGAAAAATGTTCTTCCTCGCTTTTTCCCCTTCCGATTCTGTGGACTCGGATTCTTCTGATTCGGGGGTGGAACTCTCCTCCGCCTCCTCCTCAGAGGGGGTCTCGGACTCCGACTCCTCCTCCGTGGTCTCCGACTCGCTGAACTCGGATTCTTCCTCGCTGTATTCAGTGTAGTCGCTGGAGGACTCCTCTTCTGACTCTACCGTGCTTTCGGTAGCTTCGTCTTGGTCTAGAGTTAGTTTCAGATAATCCTTCTCTTCTTCCTCAAGGCGCCTCTGCCACTCTTCACCCTCGAGGTCCACAACGCCTCTTTTCTCAGCGAGTCCGCGAACTTTCTTAAAAATCATGGGGAATATCCGGGCCCGTTTCCACGTTGTGTATGTGGGTTCAGCGGGCGGTGGTTTTTCAATAGTTACAACTACTTCTTCCTCCTCACTAGGCTCTCTAATTTCAACCTTTGGTTTTTTAATTTTCTTGGGGATTTCCTGAAAATTGTGAAAATGCAATTGATGGATCAGCTTAGGGATAATTCCGATTCGACCTTTTCCCACATAGGTTAAACAGGAGTGAACCTACAGGATGCTAGTTCTGTACAAGTTACATAACTGGTTTTGGAAAACAATAGCCAAATACTGCTAAATACAGGGGATAATGAAGAGAAAGTACATTATTTTATTTTGGAGTATACTTTATAGGTCTCAAATATAGTCATTTATCATTTTTCTTACCTAAGGCTTATTTTGAATCTTAGATTGAAAAAGAAAGAAGTAATTAATCATTGTGTCTTCACACTCCTATTGTTAGACTTTGGCTAATAGCTTCACATCTAAGACTGGTAAATAATCACAAACATTGTGACAGTTTATTTTAAAACTCAAGGGGAAGTTTAAGTATTGGCCATAAGTTGTGAACAGTGTAGAGCAGCAGTGATACTCAGTATTTTTCTAAGGGGCACACTTGTCGATTACGAATGGCACACAAAGTATAAAAATATGATAGAAATGGCTTGTGCTAGTTTAAACATAAGTTATATAATTACTTTGAAAATACTGGCATAAATAGTTTTTCTTTGAAGGATGGAGTCTACACATTTCACATGTTTTAGGTATGCTGTATACTGTGGGAACAAAAGTAACCATTGTGTTTTTGAAACCAGAAATTTCATTGCAGCTTTTCCTGGACGAAAAATAAATTTTACTGTTAACTCTCCTTTCCAGACAAGGCAATGAAACGGCTAACATTATTGAAATTCTTTGGAAAACAAATACTACGTGAGCAGGATTCTGGAAATCAAATAGGGAGAACATATTGTTCTTTGAGTATTACTTCACATATGAAACCATAGCCATTACCTCCTCTTCTTCGTACTCTTCCTCAGCTTCACCAACCACTTCACCATATTCCTCCTGTCCAGCAGGTGGCAACAATCGACGGCGGCTTCCATATTGAGGCATTTCATACCTGCAATAGAAACTTAGAACCTCAAACATTTTTACATGTGGTCTGGGTGGAATACACCATGAATGATCTCTGTTTTCTTCTTTTTCTTCATAAATCAACAGATAGTCATACAGAACCTCTTAGGCTACTTTTAAGTGAATTATAAAACTATAGGGTAAGGGCTGCTACCTGATGACCAAAGACTTTTGCCATATTGCTATCCTGGGATAGCAATAGAGAGAGTTATTTCAGATTTACATTTTTGGGAAAAGTAGGAGGAAAGAAGACATATTGTCTGTAACTGAAGAACATAGGACACCAAATAGTTGTTTCTAAATGTGGAATAGCTTGTTCAGAACATAAAGTCTGTATAGTAGAAGATTGCTTCAGCCAGAGTCTGTGAAAATCTTTAGATTTTTCTGCTGTATTTTATGTTAAATTATGTATATAGAAATTACTTTTGAAATATGTATTTCTAGATACTGAAGTATGATTTTGCCTGTTAATTGCTCTTGAACAAAACTTTTGGCTGACTGGTTAGAAAAAATGTTAGAAACCTCATACAAAAGAAATGGTGAATTGAGGAATTGAGCAAATATGATTGACTTTTATTTCTCATTTAAATAATTTGAATAATGTTACTCTATCAATCAATGTCAATGTAAAGCAGCAATATAGTACTCAGTACAGAAAAAAGGTTAAAACTTGTTTGAAAATAAAGCTAGATATATTATTCATTTACAAATATGAAACTAACAGAATAACATTTTGAAAACAGTTGCTACTGAAAATTAGCATCTAATAATTAATAAAATATTCCAAAAAGATTCTGAAGATGTACCCATGCTCATAACTGTAATAATCTTGTCCAAATTCTTGGCCAGGATCAATTCCAGACTCCATGGATAACTCCTATCATTCAAAAAAGAGAAACTGCATTTGAAAACAAGTTTTTATCATATTGCAACCCAATGTCAGATTTCCACAGCTAGAATTTGATGACTCTCAAAACACTCCTGCCAGAAATGGTTAAACATATTCAAATATTTCTTTCTGGTTGTGAGTGATCTTGGTGAGAGGAGGTGTAAATTTTTTTAATGGCAAGTGTTAAAAAATTGCAGATGAGTACTTTCACTTGCTATAATTTTTAGAATTATCAATAATACAGCTAGCACTTAACTCTTTTGTAACTTATATGATTAACTTACTTTAACCTTAAAAGAAACTTTTTCAGTTGTTACTATCTTCTAACCAACAATTTGCTAGTATGCAGTGTTATTCCATTCATTAACTTCATATAAAGTCATCAAGTGATAACAACATATATCATATATATTAAGAAGAATCTGTTAAATGTAAACATTTTGCTGGGAGATATGATATATTAACAGTGTCTAGTAATTCTATACCTAAAATAATTGGCTAGATAAAGGCTCCTTACAGATTTCCAGTTTGAAACTCTACACAGTCATGATTTTTGTCCAACTTTGCTCTTAAGAAAAATGTTTTTCTTGAGATATACATTTGAAAACAGTTTCTAGTAACTACTAAGTTAAACTTCTTTACACTTTAACATGTTGAACAGGTTCACCACAATAATTTTGCCAGGGAGTAGGAAGAGAGAAGGAGAAAAGCGGGTGTCTACAGAACAGGTTCATACTAATTTCTAAGATCATCTATTTTTAATAATATTTGTTGATCTAGATAGAGCAATGAGTCAGGAAAAGAATGATACTTTTTTTAAAAAAATGCAATAATTTACAGCCTTCATGATGGATATGGACATGGGTCCCTCATTGTGTGGGTTGGTCATCTTCATTTTTAAAAACTGTATTAGTTGTCAATACTTCTGTTCAGATAATGTCACCACAAATTTGGATGTGTTTGTTTCTTCGGAAATCAAAAGGTGGCCACTCTAGGACTGCATTTTCACACATTAACAATCTTTGGTGGTGCTACTCCTAGTAGTAAGCATATTCTCTCCTTTTTACTACACCTTCGCCAAAAATACTGTTCTGCAGCTAGGTTCGAAGTGACCCTAGGGTCAGCCTTCTTTTTTTTTTTTTTTTTTTTTCATCTAGTAAACTCTATTCATATATCTTTTTCCCTCGGATCCTGTAATTGCTTAAATTTGCACTCCCTTTACTCTACTAATATGCTCTCTCATGACTTTACAGTCATCTTTGTCATATTTTGATTAAAAAAAAGGCCAGTTTATCTTCCTTAATGACTAAAGTAAAAAAAAAAAATCAGCAATACCATTTGTTGACGTGCACATATAGAAACTTGAAGCCCCATTACCTTTCGGAGAGACTATAAATTGAAAATGTTTGGCAGTAGTACCAAAGTTCATTAGGGGCATGCATTCTTTCATAGTAATTCCAGTTAATCATTATAAATGCCATAGAAAAATGTATATCTATACACTGTTTGTAACAGTCAAAAATTAGAACCAACGCAAAAGTCATTGATATATCATACAACCATGTTAAGAAATACAATGATGAGAAAAATGTCAAGTACAAATGGAACACACTATATTCTACTCATATAAACTTCAAAAGCAGACTATCTAATGAGTGTATAACAAGCCAGTGAATGGTTACAAGGAGGGAAATTAACATGTGACATGCTGACAGGAGGTGTTTCTGGAGAGCAAGGAGCACGTATGCATTCTTAAAATTGATCTAGTTAAATGATTTTTATACTTTGACACCTATATGCTTTATGTTGACCAAAAAATATCAAAGATGAGAGGAAGGAATGAAAATGTGGGTGGAATGAGGTTACAAAAGACAAGTAACAAGCTGAGATCCAGTCAAGTTCTAGTTGTAAGTTATTAAAAATAAATACTTTGAAAATGAAACGCTCTTGAAGTGATAAGCTTAAATTTTAGAGACATCTAAAATTCAATATAATGAAACTGGTTTAAATCAAGCAAATAGGGCTCAGAAGAAAAACTTTTAAGCTGCTTGACCAACACATGCCCAAGGTAATACAGAAAATGAGAAAAGAACATTAAACAGCTTTGAGTTGAATTTTAATAACTTCTAAAAAGACAGAAAATATTCTAGTTAAATGTTTATTGGGACCATGCAGTGATGTGGATCTGCGTTTTCAAAAATCACTTCTTTCTCACTATATTTTATGTTCATTGTCAATTATGTTAAAAATATAAGGAGACAAAGGACAGGCATGGAGAACCAGGAGACTCAGCAAGATAGTTCTAGATTCAGTCCATATGTAGTTCCGAATTGAGAGGGAGGGATAGGAACTAGCAGAAGGGAGCATCTGCAGAGTGCCTCTTGGATGCTTATGCAACCCATGAAAGAGGAGTAGAACATCATCCTTAAAAAAGCAATCAAGGAAGGACCAGGTATCCAGTAAGTTTTCCGTGTGGACCCAGATAGTTAGTTTTAAATTGGTAACTCCCAGATTTTAGAAAATCATGCAAAGCAGCATACTGAAAAGTGATTTTTTTAATGTAAATGAAACATTTAAGGTATTTTTAAAATTCATTTGTTTGCTGACCAAAGAAGGCATATACTTTAGAATTTTATTATTATGCATATTTATAATCATGCAAACGTGAAAGAACAGTAAAACTGTCTTTTAATCCATTTCTTACTGCTGCATTCCAATGCTGAACTAGGAGTTTATATATTAGATGTTACTGCTAACATTTTATGGATGAACTCATTAATATTCAACAGAATGCATAGGTTGAATAAAGCCTTGCGAGTCTTGTAATTGGCTTTGGGATTTTAATCTAGATTTTTCTGGCTCAGTAGTCTAAGAAGCCCTCTCCATGGAAATCTTTACTAAAAGCTTTACAACAGCTAACTATTCCTGTCACTCAAGCTCCAGATTTAGGAGGGTAAATTCTGACCAAGAAATACTTCTTAGTGAAGTTAGCATTATATTGTTAGAGAAAAGAAACCAAACATTTGTAAACAGATACTTGTAACATAGTAAACATAAAATAGGTATCAGTTTTAGATACTTTTTAAAGTTTAATTCTGGCAGTGCAAACATAATATATAAATAGCAATAGGCATTAATTGCAGAAAATTAATGTCGCAGGTACTTTGACATTGGCATGTGCAAAGGCAGTATTTTGAATTATCTGACCTCATATTTGAATATAGAAGCCAGCATTCTTTCTAAGGAATGAATCAAAGACAAGTAATACTCAGGAAAATGAATTGCTTCATTCAATGATAGTTTAAACAGGAGCAAAGGCCTACTTGTTGTTTCTTTATTATCTCTGCTAAATTTATGTCACAGTGAAGGCCACCAACCCACCCACTCTGCCACCTTAAGAGGGGCCATAAAGTTACATGAAAGAATTATGAAGATGGAGTGAGGTTGGAAAGAGAATGAAAATCGATACCTCTGGTTTAAGAAGAGAAGGCCTCAGTAGTTGTTGTTGCTGCCAAAGAAAATTAAAATAGAAAAAGTTTTAGAAAATAATTAATATGGAAAAGGTAGGTTATGGTTAAGAGGAGAGAAACAAAAAGGTGACAGTTTAAAACTGGCTACCTTCAGATTATGAATTGTTAAGCATTAACTATTTTGCATGATTATACTGAAGCAGTAATTAATTTTTAAATGTCATAATTAAATGTTTTAAGCAGTATCAAATATGAATAAACTAAAAAAAACAGGAGTCTGTCAAAGATTTCTTTTTGGTCAGTCTTCATAACTGAAAAGAGTTGTTTTTGTTCTAAATACAGTTGAAATCACAGTTTTAGCAAATTTAATCTTGTTTTAAATTGTCCCTCTTTTTTTCTTCCCAATCAAAAGTATAATCAAGTCCACTGGGAAGAAGAGTAGAATGGACAGAATGATATGGCTGTAATGCAGTCACCATATTTAAGCCAATATCACCAGTCTTTGTCCTTTTGATCCAAATGTACATTCCTCAAACTCACTCATGACACATGTTTCCAGAAAGTAATTTCTGATTAGGAAAAGGATCCCTCCTCCGATATTGTAGGGACTGTCTCATCCCTCCTCCACTCATACTTATTTAAAGGAAACAGTCCCAGGTGGTCTGCCTCATGAGAATTTAGACTTCAAAAGTTTAGGGGTGATCCACTCTGTGGTGGGATAAGGTTGAACAATCATGGATTTTTATTCATTGAAAGGCAGAGGCAGAAAGAGATCTTGCATCTACTGGTTTACTTCCCAAACACGTCCAACAACCAGGGTTGAGCCAGGCTGTCTCCCAGAGTGCCTGATGTGCTCTGATATGGAATGCAGATGTGTGCTATGCCAAATGACCAAACTAGCAACACATACCTTAAAGTATAAATTGCGCAGGTTGGCAGAGAGGTTCTTTGGATATTTTTACCAGCAAACCAACTGGCCATTAGAACAACTATTTGTCTGGAGAGACATTGGATGATGCCATTGTTATTAAGTTACTCTGGTGATGTTACTCATTTAAAGGAAAGGAGAGTTTAAGTTAGAGATACTTGGATTCGATCTGTAATCTATTGTAATAATCCCTGAAAATCCTGATTATTCCTAGAGGCATTCCATTTCATTTCTACATGATCTGAGACTTACATATTCTAGAGCATACAGCAAATAATAACATATATGCATTTCAGTCTCTTTAATTGGTAAGTTGTATGCTAAATCAGGTTCTCAGTGGCATTGTTGATAACACAGTTTACAGTATAGTTGATCTGGACATTCTGGCCAATGTTATTTATCTATCTGTAGACTGAGATGCATTACTGCAATAGGAAAGCCAGTGCTTTCTAATGACCTCATTTATTTATTTTTCTAATCTTTGTAAGATCCCATGCTGTAACATGAAAATAGGATACAGTTTTGGCTTAGCACAAAGAACAATTAACTAATCCACCTGCTTTAAAATTACATTTATAGCCTTAGAAAATCAAATTGGGGACAATGTCACAATACTGAGTATTTTGGGACAAAATAATTATAAACAATTTCTTTGCCCACTGGATGACATACTTAAAAACTCAAAACATGGGCCAGTGTCTTGGCACAAGGAGTTAAGCCTTAGTGTACAACACAAACTTCCCATAATAGAGTACCAGTTGGAGTTCCAGCTACTCCACTTCCGACCTAGCTTACTGCTAATGTTCCTGGGGAAGCAGTAAATATGGTCCAAGTATCTGGTGTTTTGCTACCCATGTGAGAGGCCAGGATGGGGTTCCTAGTGCCTGGCTTAGATCTGGCATTGGGGCAATTTGGGGAGTGAACTAGTGGATGGAAGATCTCTTCTGTCTGCTCCTTGCTCTCTCCTTTGCTCTGCCTTTCAAATAAATAAATAAATCTTTAAAAGGAAAACAAAACAAAGACATAATATACATATAAAAGAAAATAAATTGCAAAGCATACCTGTGTCTGTTGAAATAAAGGTAAATAACCTAGCTGGGTAAGGTCAGACCTTAGTCCTGCCTATTTCACAGAGTTTCCTGTTAAGGTCATCATAACACCATAAAGCCCTTACCTCTGATGCATAACCTCTCCTGTAAGGCAGAAATAAAGAAATCAGTATTAAACATCTTGGGTTGGGATTAGACCAAATTAGAGAGAAGGGCTTTTACGAAGAATGTAAGCAATAAAGAGAAGATAATTTTTACTAAAACCTGTCTTATGTGGAAGTCTGTTTTGTAGCACTGTCATGACAGAAGGCTCAGAATTTCATGCCTCAATTAGTAAAAGCAATTATCTCAGACCTTCGTTCTATAAGAACAGGAAAATATTTAAGATAGTTGTGTTATCTCAATAGCATGTAACAATAAACTTTGACTCTAATATGATTAAGATAATATTTATCATACACAGTCTTCTTACATGTAAGACACTCATTAAAAAGATGTTTCTTACATGGAAGATGTGATACACAGGGTGAAAAATCATCCTCATATCTGGAGTATATTCTTCCAAATTAATGTTTTTCTGCTTTTGTCGACTTGATTCAGGACACAAAGAATATAAAATATTGACTATCCTTCAGAGGTCAATTATATTATTTAAAAAGAAAGTGTTTTTTAGAGGTATGACAGCAAAAAAATTCAATATTACAAAGATTTATAAAGTTCACAGATGACAACTTGGCAAAATATTGGACTACCTTGAGACAGAAAAGTATAGAATAGTCAGTGTTGAATACCACTAACCGTGACAATCTTAAATTTACTACTTATTGAATAGTTAACCTAAAGTATTAAACTGATGGTGACCATGCCACATGGAATTAATATACAAATGCAATGAAGATTAACTGCAAAGAGATACACAGTTTTCTAAAGCTCAACAAAATAATCTCTGCAGCTTTTTATTTTAATCCAAGGATAAGTCTGTTTATCCGAAAGTATCTTATGTGGTTAATGCATTTCTCAGTGAAATTGTAAAGTTAATACAACTCTTCCTCAGTGCCATCGATAATTATTTGAAATGGTGCTGTAGAGAATTTTGCAGCGTACTTACATGTTTCTGCTAATATTTGTGGGAATGGCAATCCTTTTACAACCTTTAGAAAGTTATACATTTTCAATTTTTGCTCAATTTCTATCTCTTAACAATACCTAAATTAGAGGAAGCTCATATTTACAATTTAATAATTACCACTGAGTCACATATATCATGTAAAATATCCCAGTGAGAATGCATTTAAAATCAACATTTATAACTATCTGTGTGCTTTCAGATTTTGATTTCTGCTCCATGATACTTATACAACCAGGCACATAATATTAGTGCAGGGATGTGCTTTTCTATGTAGTGTATATCCAAGGTGTATTAATTAGGCAATTTACACCACTTGTAGAATAATTTACTTTTAACAGTGATAAATATATGTAGGCTTGGCTATGTATTTTAAGATATCTAATTGATTTTCATTTTATCTTAGTAAATCCACAGAAAAAATATATTCTTTTAATAGAGGCAGGTTGCCATGTCATAATGTTTATAGTTGTATAGAGTAGCTTTACAATTATGTTCAGAAAATTTGAACATAAAATATCCATATAAGATGGATTAAATATAAATCATGGGTGCAAACGGTTCATGTGAAAGTCAGAAAATACTGATAAAATCTTTAGATTATGCAAATATTTTAAAATATTTTAGCAGAAGGATAGTGTAACATTTACTAAGGCTATAGGTACCTACACAAGAATGTCATTTAGTTTTCAGAAAATATTTCTTTGGTCATTAGTTAAAATGCACTTATAATGAAATTTCTAGGTTTTAGACTTCAAGAAGTTGATAGAAATTAGCTTAAAGAAACACACACTCACATTACAGTTTCACACAATTGTGAATAATACCTTGTCAGAGTCCGCCAAATAGCCCAAGTTCTCATGCATATGGCCAGCTGCCAACAAAAACTCCAACTGAAGTTTTTCAGTGAAAGAGAGAAAAAAATCATGTTCAAGAACCCCAAGAAAGAAATTACTCTTGATTTGGATGAAAAGAATCTGAAGCAGATGAGCTAATGAAAATAACTAGGTCTTACAGATGATTTTTTAATTGACCTTATTACCCAGGGAGGCCAGATCATATCCTTGAAGAAATGTCACATACTATATGGATTGAACAAAACCTTTGAAATGCTGCACTGTGGGGCTCTCAACTTATTTTAATATACATACTGCAATGGTCATTATCAAACATGACGTTTTGCCTGTATTTTACAATTGGACCTTTCTCTATGCAGACTTTTATCTTCTGAAATATTAAAACTTCAGAGCAAAACAAATAATTATAAAAATAAGCATTTCCAATGAATAATTATTTGATGATCACAAATTCCACTGGTTTGTAAATTAAGCTGAGTAACTTTCATTAAGAAAGTAGGAAGATAATATTTAGCTGGTACTGTTCAGAATTCTGTAAATTGAGCTCTGAGATACTAGAAAAACTACTATCGCTGCAAAATATCTTCTCACAATATAAATTTCTATCTTTACATAAAACAAGAAGCAAGAAGCATAGGCCTATATAAAACTGGTGAGAGTTTACTATATGCAATCCTTCTGATTTTCTACTTAGATCTTTTATATTTCATTGTTGAAACTGGTTATCAGTAAAATACCTTGAAGCGAAATCTTATGACAAAGCTATAATTAGGGAGATGATGTAATAGTGTGAAAAACTGAAATCAACTAGCACTTTAAACATTTGTGGGAACAATGAAATGTCTTACAAAGGTCAGGAACTCGAGATTTATTTTCATTATAAACAAGGGAAGTAAAAGCACAATGAGAAATAAATAGAATAAGACAGCAATTGAGAAATTAAAAGAGTTAGCAAATCTATAAGCATACTTGTAAGATAAAAAGCAAGCCAGGAAAATGGATATTCTTATAATGACATATTACTACATATCATAGCACCTGGAATTTAGCTTGAGATGCCTTACATCTGTTTTCTCCTACAGTTCTAGGTACATAGCATTTTATTTGGTAGGATTACTTCCTACCAAATACATAGGTTTCAAAGAAAGAAAAGAAGGTATGGTATCCCTTTTAACTTATTTTCTAGAACAGTCATGTAAAACTATGCTCAAAAATTAAACGTAATTAAAAAATGGAAAAGTCACTGCATCGACATGATAATCAAGCCTTTGGTTTCAGTTGTATATCTGACATTCATGCCCATTATACTCCCAGTAAAAAGAGATTGAAATTACTTACTTTTAAAATAAATGTAGGACAAATAATGCTAATTTGTGGTTAAGAAAATTAAGTACATTATGAGTTAGTAGTGATGAGGTTAATATTTTTTTTAATTAAAAATGTGAAAAAATAGTATTGCACTGAGTTTGGGATAACGGAATCTCCTTTGACGTTCCAGTGGGACATTCAACTTGAAGATTACGATCAGCAAAAGACTTGCCCAGGTAAAATTTAAAAATGACATTATAGTGAAGTAGATTGACTGTGAGATTGTTTTTCAATTCCCTCAACAACATCATTCAAATTTTCCTGGTTTTGTTCACAGGTGTTTTCCATATGTGTTATCTCTGAAGGGCAAATCGTTTGAAGTTTTGAAACGTTTGTGGGAGGATAGTTTTTTTCTATTTGACTGTACATGTTAGCTACTGATTTTTCAAGTTCTGCTAAGTTTTTAATATGTTTGAGGATGCCTTTTGGTTCTTTCTGAGGGTCTGCATTACCCACTGTTGTTGGTGTTTGTAGCTGTGTCACAGAGAATTTACTTTCCTTGGCAGGTGTCAAACTGGTAGTACATTCATCAGGAGGTATGCAAACACACTCTGTGGATAGTCCTGAAACTGCAGAAGGAGGTGGGCATGGAAGAGGCGGCGGTAGTGGAGGAGAAGAAGAGGGTGTAGATGAAGGAACTGAAAGGGGGAGAAGTGGAGGGAGAGGAGGAGGGATAGAAGGAGGAAGAGGAAAATGAGTAAGGACAAGTGGAGGAAAAGGAGGAAGAGAGGGGTGGGCACAAGGGGGAACGTATGGTGAGTGGGAAGGATTTTCGAAATCACGCCTTTTAGTTTCAACAGCTACCATACAAGTGGGTGTCTCTTTCCCATACACTGGAGCCTTTAAAGTGCTAGTCCTTAGAGGAGAAAGTTCCAAGGAACAGTCGTCAGGAGAAGCGGTAACAGCAGGTTCTGATTTGAGTTCCACCGTTCTCGAAACAGTTGGCAAAGTGGAGAATGAGAAGTGAGGCCAAAGAGAGGAAAATGAAGAGGTTGAAGATAGAGATTTCAACTGCTGTGTTTCTCTTGGAATCAGTGTCTCACCATCCCGTATTTCTTCTTTCTCGGTCAGATCTGCACATTCAGTTGTAAGAGATGAACTACTGCTACTTCTTCGGTTTGGGTAAGTTCCAGTGCTTTCAGTTTCAGCGTTCTGTGCTGTGTTTGGCCACTGCACTAGATCAATGGTTTCTGGTCTCTTTGGAACCTTCCCCATCAGTCTCCTAGGTAAGCTGACTGGCTGCTTCCACATCCTCTTAATTTTTTCTCGAGGACCCCTCAGAGACTGACTCTTGACATGGGTTCTGGGTAAAAATGGGTTTACCACTTCTGTTCTCATGGGAAAGTTGGAATTTGTTGGTCTTTGACCTATGTGTTCCTTATAAAGAGAATTATGGGTACTTAAGCTGTCTTCTTGAGATAGACATGAGAATTTCCTTGTAGACTCCCGCTGGCTGTTCTCAAGTGATCCATATATATGAGGTGTCCTTTGAGCCTCAATAGTATTGGAAGCAATGGGCATCACAACTTGGTGAGGTCTCCTGTCTTCTGAGACTGAGTTATTTCCCCTGCTTTGTTGAAAATGGTAGAGAAGGAAAAGACTTGAAAGAAAAGAAGATAATGAAATATAAGGAAACAAGTTGTGACATAGTTTTCATGAGAAAGATGTTTTTTATGGTTGTTATTTCTACTTCCAAACATAAAGCTCAAACAGCACTGATCTACAGAAGCAAAGCATCACTTTAGAATCCCTGTTGTCCGAAAGACAGGACAGGACAATCTTGAGAGGTGGGAGTAGCATGAGGAATTTACATTTAATAATGAGTGCCGATCTCTGGAGTATTTTTTTCTGCTAGTTTGATACAGCAAAGTATCCATGTCCATACATAGCAGTGCACAGTTCCCGAACAAAATTCCCCAAATTGCAGACCAGCATCTTAGCATTTGATTTCATGTCCTTTGATTTGTTTGAGGATGTTCAGAACTTACTGCTGTGGATAAAAGATCCTTGGCTGTATCTGAATCAGTACCTATCATCTCTCATTTGAATAAAATTGTGTCCTGAAGCTAACGGCATTTTTCTAACAGAAAATTCATGAGAGAATAGAGAAAGCTATTCTATTTTCCAGGTAAACAGAATGAAAATCACAATTGAGAGATTGAATGTATGCTAGAATCTTGACAGAATATTTTCTTCTGCTTAAATTTTATGCTTGACCAGCCTAAACTTAAATGATACCAAAAAGAAAAGGATCCATATGATATGGGATCAACTTGTAGTCAAGACTCACCTTAATAAAATATTTATATTAAAGTAGCACTGCATTGGTGCCACTAAAATACTTGCTCACATATGGACGTGGCTCATAGGTAGCTGTGATTCATAATTACATTTGAGTAAGTCACAGAGCACAAATTAAGTGGCTCTTAATGATAGCACTGGGACCTTAATCACAGAAACATTGGGTGTCGGGGAATTGGATAGTCTGCAACTTCGTTTTGGTCTCAGACCACAACCAAATGACTATTTTAGTTATTGTTTAGTATTTACCCATCTAGAATGAATGAAATAAAAACTGAATAGACACATTGAAAAAATTAGGGCAATGCTAGGCAATAAGAGGATAGGTAATGCTCAAGTTGTTAATGTGTCCTTTGGCAAAAATACAGATTTTAAGAAAGAGTTCTCAGAGGTCAACCTGCAGTATCAGTCTCACCTAAATATTTCAGAGTGTGCACACAATCTGGATTAAATAGACTGGTAACACTTTTTATCTTTCCTAATGTTGATATGTCAAAAACCACTGGACTGGACATGACATGGACATTATTTTTCCTGTAGATATGTTCTTGAATTTCACTGGGAACAATTCTGTTTATGGAATTTTCAACAATTTGAAAATACAGAGAATTTTGAAACCCCTCTCAAGTAGGCACAAGTACCGCCTATGGAAACCCTTGTTTTTAACTCATGCCACTGCAAGACATCAAAATGAAACTGGGTATGGAAGATAAAGCTTGCTTTTTAAAAGCAAATGACTACAATGAAAGATAGTTACTATATTTACAGTAAAACAGCACTGAATCTATTCTAGAGCTTCTTGTTTCTACTGCCCTTGTATTAGAATGATATCATTTACTTACTTATGCCTATGTGTCCACAGGTGAGAAAGAGAAAACATGTGATAGAAAAAAAAAGTTTTAACTATAGTTAATGAGATAATGAAAATAGTAAAAGGAATTTGCTTTAAATAGTTACAGTACATCCAAAAAAGGAAATGCATATTTTCTATTCTTTGTGTTTACCCATCAGAATGATATATCATGTTTTAGATAAGATAGCCAAATAAAAAGTATATGCTTTTATCACATATAATTATACCCAAGGATCTACTGACTCTACATGAGTAGGATTTCCTTCTATCAAACCTAGATTATTTCAGTCCTGAAGGAGAAATCTTGAATGAGACTTTCTTTTAACTGTGGAAAATTAGTTCATGCACACTGATTTATAAAGAACCTATATTTTTTGGAAGAAGATATATATGAGGACTATCATAGCTATTACAGAGCAATTGTTGAATGTATTTGAAGTTGTTATGTAGCAGTTTGATTCAAAATTATCTTTGCTGTTTTTATCTTACTCTAATCAAAAGTTACTGGAGAATGATCACAGATCAAACACATTATTGTCAATTATGTAAATCAAAAAATTCATAAAGATAATTCAAAGTATAGAACATAAAATGTTTCAATAAAATCATATGATTGTATGATCTTAAACTAAATCTATGAAAATTATAATCCTTATAGGCTGTTATTTGAAAATTACCAGTATCAAACTATATGGATTCCAGACAATGTTACAGTATATCTACTGGTGTTAAATTAAAATGAAGATATATAAACACAGAAATTTGTACACAATGCTTCCTTAGTTTCTAAATATTTTTGATAGAGAGGAGTCTCAAAGAGTATCAAATCATATTGGCTCAATTCCTATATTCACCAGTAATTTAAAAGAGGCCATCAATTTTCTAAGTAGAGTATACATATATATATATATATAGCATGAATCTGTATTATTATTTTCAAAATAGAATGTCATGTATTAAGCTGCTTTAAAATCTGTTTTTGCATTAAAATAATAGCATTACATAAGATTTAACGTTATTCATATTATTCTCAACCAAACCTTTTATAACACTATTAATGTGGAAATCATATTAATGTATCTGTTCAATATTTTTCCCATTTAGAGACAAAAGCCAAGATTTTTGAGGCTTGCTTTATTCCTACTAGTAAACGCTACAAGTTGTTTTCCCTACTGTGCCAAATTCCAATTTAAAAAAATTCTGCATTTAATTTTATTGTCAAGGTTTTAAAGTATCCTTGCTTTTTTTTTTTTTTCTTAACACATGATGACCTAAAGTAGCTACTGTGGAGTTTTACAAATATTGACAAAGTAAAGGGTCACCAAAGGAATCAGATTATGAAGGGAGCACCATTACAAATTGAGCTGGGAAGTATTTTAGTAATAAGCTAATGGTCTATTTCAAAAATATGTCATTTAAAGTTACTTGAGATTGCAAATAGTGTAGTAATCACAACAGTCTAAGAGTAACATGATGAAATGATGTTCTAAGTGATTGGGCATCTAGTACATGAATTCCTTATTTTCACTCACATTTTAACTTACCTATAATGCCCTAAAATAGTCTTAGAATTTTAAATCATAAAATTTTGGTTTAATTACCAAATAGGCATTGGTGTTAATACCAATCAGCAATTAGTATTTTATGATTGCTTTATCTCCTCATTTCCTATGTGAACACTTTGTTTTCTGGATCGATTTATACTTTGTGTGTGTGCATAACCTTGAAGGTTGAGAGAAATTGTTTCCTCAGCTGAATACAACAACTTGTCTACGTTAGTTTTCTCGGCTTTTTTCACTTTGACTGTTGCACTTAACTGTTCCAAAGTTCTCATCTAAGTAATTTGATGTGTAAAAGTAAATAAATAACATTACAGGCTGAAATTCAACCGTCCACCTAGCATCCATTAAACCCATCTATTTCTCAGAGTTCCTGAGAGGTCTACTTACATTGTGCTGTCTCCGAGTTCTTCATAGAGGTGCGCTCCTGGTGGCGGAGGCGGCGGCGGGGGCGCTGCCACTGGGGCGGGGGCGGGCGCTGCCGGTTTAGCCGCGGGTAGAGCAGATTGAATTCTTGCTGTCTTGGTGCACTCGGCTTGGCGTCTTGGGTAAAGTAAGGTTGTCTTGTCAAATTCATTCTTAGAAAGTCACATGCTTATCAATAGGCTGCCTTCTAATAATGAGGTACAGTTACCACAAATATTTGGACTGGTAAGGACAGAGCGATCTCAGACTATTGTTTACATCTACTTCCCCCTCAGTTATTTAAAATGTTTACTGCTTGACTAAGGGATCAAATATAGGAGAGATATTTTAAAATTAAATTATACGATCATAATAACGAGAAAGTAAAACAAGTTAGTCGGAGAATTAAGTTCTCCTTTTCTACTATTGTAGTTAAGGTGACTGTAGACAATGATAACACATTGTGTATTTTACCAAAGCAAGAAGAAAGAATTTTGAATGTTTTCACCACAAAGAAATAGTAAATGTTTGACAAGATAAATATGCTTACTCTGACTTGAACATTATATAACATCGCATGGGATGCCATAAATGTATACGATTTTATATCAATTAAAAATAAAAATTGTGATGCAATTTGGTTTGAGTTTCTTTAAGATGAGGGCTATAGAAGATAAATTATTTTGCTTTATTCTTCATTGATGTAAAGAAAAGTTATTCTATTCAAAAATGATTTGAAGTACATAGAGTTGACGGTTCCCAGATTCTGCTTGTGTGCGCACATGTTGAAGGGAGAGTTGGTTGGCTTTATGAAAGTATTTTTTTAGTTCCTCAGAATGCCTGTGATTCTTGTTAGCGCTCAGCAGCTGTTTTTGGATGTCCTGACCACTGACTGTTCTGTCAAGACCAACACCTCAAATGGTAGAAAGGAGTCGAGTCAACTATTTTCCACAATTACCCTAGGTAAATACGCTTGTCTAAAATCATCTGTATTCTGTTTATAACAAATTAAAATATGCAATACCATTACAAATACAAAATAAATAAATGATATATGGTCCTGAGTAAGTAGGCACTTGATCTACATGATCTGGGGTTTCTCATTTTGTATTTAAAATAATCATGTGCAATTTATTAGTAAGTATACTTACACTTTAAACCTGTTTGGGAAAGCAATGAGTAAGAAAAAAAACAAAGTTACATTAGAAATAATGTACTCATTATCTTAACACCTAATTTTAAATTATGAATTATTTACTGATTAGACTCATAATCCCAACTTTAATGGCACAGTAGAGAAATGCGATTTTTCAATTTGGAAAATGGGGAGCACTTTATTATTACTATTAACAGCCATAACATGCTGTAAAACATTCATCTCAGAATGGAAAAAGATATTAGGTTATTCTATGGACAGGTGGGTATCGATTCTAATAGAGAATATGGGATATTAAAGGTGATCGAATCTTTATCACTGGTTTGTTGGTTTATTCTCGTTTTAGAAAATTAAAGGAATAGACACATGTAACAAGTCCTGATTATGTTGGTCTGACTTTGAAGTTGAAACTTGAGTTGGAAGGTGCCACTCATGCATAACGAATTCATGGCAATTTTTTTTTCTTTTTTGCTTCTTAGCTTTCCATTTATAGCAAATCTTAACAACATGCCATACTATAGACGTATATCCATCCATTTATCCTAGTTACAACTCGGGTATGAAGGCAGAAATTTCAGATTGTTTAATATTTGAATTTTTATTGATATGTGAGCAAAGAAAAAACCCATTGTGTTTGCTAATCTCTAAAAAGAAATAACTAACATAAAGTCATAATATGCTGAACTGATAACTAAGAGTATTAAATAATCCATCTTCAAAATATTAATATAATAAACATGTTAAAATTTTTAAAGTTTTAGAATTCTGTGTATAGCATCTAGAATTACTCAGTTTTGATTATTGCATTGAATGATGCATACAGGAATTTTCATACTGATTTCATTGGTGGCAGGCCTCTTTGGGAAAAATTGGAATTAATACAACACACACACACACAAACATGAAGATGAATATTGGGTTGATAGCTTAATAATTCAAAATCATTTGTCCAGAATTGCGTAGTCATGGTTTTTAGATATAGCATAAAATTGATTTGTTAAGAATATATTAACAACCGAATGCTATGTTTGCAACGTCACAGTTTTTGTGTTGGAAAACAGTTCTACAGTAGTTCATGCAGAACATATTTTAGGACTTCCAGTTGGAATTTCCTTCCCTTTTCAATTAAAAAAAATCCTTAAGAAAAAAAGGAAGGCTTAAGAATTTCTAAGAAACATTTTAGTACTCTACCTATAGATATTGTACATGATGAACAACAATTGTATCATTATGTCTTATTTGTTAATCAGATGATTTATATGATTTATGATTCCGATCTGTTATTCAGTTTCTTTTTTACACACTGTCAGGGCTACCTCACTTCTTAACCAGCTTCCCAATATTTCTCAAAATTCTGTCAGTAGGGACATACTTAAAATGTGTACCCCTCTATCACAGTTTCTCCATATATAGTTTCAAGGAATACTTCAACTATAGCTATTTAAAGCACTTAGAATCATTTGATTATTTTAAAGGATTTATGTGAATTTTGAAAGTATGCATACTATAATGATAGATAGACAGATAGGTAGATATTATAAATAAATGCATGTTGTCGAAGGAACCTGAGAATCTAAGGGCAATCAGAGCCAACATACGCCATCAGACTTTGCAATACAGGCCTCGAGAAGGCTATGCAGGAAGAAGAAACTACCAAGGAAACCCCATGGTGCCTGCTATGATTTTACAATGATTTACTGACACTGTGATCCTATACACAGACCTATATTTAACAGTACAGATAAAAACCTATCATGACAGTGTAGTGAGGTTACAGTTCTTCCTGTGGAACTGAGCCTATTTTATTCCACTGTTTTTCTCTCCAGTGTGTCTATTGTCTACAGGTTCTTTGCACAAGAAGAGCATATACAATAAGACGTACAAGCTAAGCTCGGCATGAGAAAATATTTAGAGCCCAGGAATGTTGTGCCACCTGTGAAAAATATATGCAAAGTCTGTATTGTTTTCCCTTTGAGAAAGATTAATTGATATGCAAGAAGGACAAAGGAATCCCATCACCATTGTATCACCAGCATTTCACAACTACAGGGCTATGTTGCCAGAAATGGTTTTCAGGAATACTTTCTTGAGGAATTATCCATGTGTAGCATCTTTGAATACTTACTGTCGGTAGCTGACCAAGACCACCAGGATGGCAGGAATACAGCAGAGGATGATGATGAAGGCCAGAGCCAGTAAGGCTCCTTCTGTGTATCCTAGACTTTCTCCTCGCTTTTTAATGCTGGTCACTGCCTCTGGAGTCCGGATCTCCAGAATGCGTCCTCCTTCCCCATAAAATGGCTGAAAATCTTTATTGATATCCAGCAGTTTGCCATCCAAAAATCTTATTGTTAGATAAATAGTAAAATTAATGAGATCAGCAAAAAAAGCCTTTTTAAAATAAAATTGTTTTATATGATGATATCCGTAACAATGCTAACTCAATTTGTTTTTCAATTGAAAATATTAATAGAATATATAAAAGTATGAACGATAAAGAAGAGTAACTACAAATCTGTTTCTAAATATGAAAAGATACTAACAGCAATGGCACTAACATGATATACTTACAGGTTTCACCAAATGAAATATCAATATCATTGACCTTAATATCATGTTATAATATTTACATTATTAAATTATTCAGGTAGAACAAAATATACCACGTTATATAGTTATATAGTATACTCTAAAATTCATGCATTTTATCCTGTTAACAGAGAACAATACAATACTATTAACTGCAAGTCAGAAAACTATTCAGTTATGAAAACAAATCTGAGACACCAACCTAAGTCTTCAGGCTTGGTCTGCATGAGATTTCCATCACACTAACTTATATATCAAAAATCAACCTCAAGTCAATACATTGTGAAAAGGGAAAACTAGAAATGCAATATTATATTTTCTTTATAGGAAAAGATAATAAAGAATACAAGTAGTCACTGTAGTTAGCATCACAAGTTAAATCCCACAATTATTGCAATACTTTCCTCCTCTAAGTAATGAAATTTGGTGAGTAGTGCATTGGAGGAAGAATCAAGCAATAATTGTTACTTAATCTTATCATGTTAGGAAATTATACTATAATTAGCAAATATTATTTTTTAATTCCTTCAGAGGTTTTTAACAGTATCTTATAAATCCTACATATTAAATCAACAACTGTACTGCTAATACACAAAGCCACAACAAATATTAGTTATTTTCCTTTTTAAAATGTTAAGGTTTCATTTATAAATGACAAATACTTTACTATTGAAAATTGGAAAACAAAAATTAGTCCAAGTAAAGCTAAATTACTCTTAGATCCATGATGCAAAGTCAAGCATAATCTCTGTTCATGTACTTATCTATTCAAGTCTAATTTGTAGGATTTAATAAATATTTTATATATTTTTGATCATGCAGCGCAAAGTACAAATACTATTTTGAAATATATTTCTTAATGTAAAAATAATAAGCTTATGTTGAAATATGTGGAAAACACAAAATGTGAACAAACAAGCAAAAATGGTCCCTAATTTCACTACTAAAATATAACCAGATATTGTCTTTGTGCATGTTTTGTGGTCTCCCTTATGCCTTTTAACACTTTGTTTTAATTTTCAGACTGATCTTACTGACTTTAAATAGCTGTTCATAGTTTCCATATGAAAAAAAACAAAGAGATGTCTTTTTGTGAGATATGAATTCCAGTGCGTAGTTTGTTTTTCCAATTTAGGAAACTAAATGGTTTAGATAATTCAGTTGTAATGCTACAAACTTTTTAAACAGATTATTTATTTATTTATTTATTTGACAGGCAGAATTAGACAGTGAGAGAGAGAGAGAGAGAGAGAGAGAGAAAGGTCTTCCTTCCGTTGGTTCGCCCCCTCAAATGGCCACTATGGCCGGTGTGCTGTGTTGATCTGAAGATCCAAAGCCAGGAGCCAGGTGCTTCATCCTGGTCTCCCACACAGGTGCAGGGCCCAAGCACCTGGGCCATCCTCCACTGCCTTTCTGGGCTGCAGCAGAGAGCTGCACTGGAAGAGGAGCAACCGGGACAGAACCGGCGCCCCGACTGGGACTAGAACCCGGAGTGCAAGCGCCTCAGGCGGAGGATTAGCCTAGTGAGCCACAGCGCAGGCCCAACTACAAACTTTTTAAATTACATTTTAATTCTATAATATGAGACAATTAGCATTCTTTAAAGGCAAATTTACTTTTATGAACAAAATCTTTATAGCAATTTTCTTAGACTGACTTCACACTTGACAAATATATATCAAAAGGTTAGACATTGTTACAAGTACCAGAGTAGAATATTAGCATTTTGTTTGAATTGTTTATTAGGTAAAAATGAGAGAATTTCTAATGAGGTACAGAGTAAATGTTATATCATGAGTTATATATTATTAAAGCTGCAAAGTATCAGAACTAGAAAGGTCATTAATTTGCCAGGAAAAATTTAACCCTCACATGTGGAAATCACTTAGCAGATCAAAATTCTGTTGAATTCCTATATTTCATGTCCAAATCACCTAATGGATGATTTGTTAAACTTTGGATTTTAAAACAGTCCCATTATTTAGAATCTGTTTGGACTTATATCTCAAAGTGTTAGTATAAGGAATTATTTATTAGAAGATTTGATCACTTTCAGATTAGACCTAATACAGTGTTTTTTTTTCCAATTTATATATTCAAAACAACTTACTGAGACCAAAATGATTGCATCATGCAATTTTTTTTTCCTGAAGCATTATGAATTTGGTGCCATCATTTTTTTTGTCCCTGAGAGTCACAGAGTACATTTATTTTTGTTCCTTTATAAGTAAATCATTTTTATTTCTGGTTCAAGGATTTTTAAATATATTTACATACTTTTCATTAGTACACAACCACCTTTGCATTGATTTTTGTCTACAATTTAATGAACTCTTTAATTACATTTTCAATTTTTATTTCCATTATAAGTACTGTAATTTTTCTGCAAATCTATCTAATTTTTTAGGTTTCATGTCAATCATACTATAAGCAAATTTTGATTTCTCGTATAATTTATTTTCCTTTTCCTTAATATGAATTATTAATGTACATACTTGTTATCAATTTAATTCAGATGCTCAAGTGACTTTAGATTTTCCCCGTGAAGTAAAAAAAAAAGACCTCGGGGATCTTTAATACTTTTTCTTATTTCAGGAGTAAGAATTCTATTATCACCTAACATCTATAGTAATCCTTGAAGAGAGAATCTAATTGGCTTCTCTGGAATGTGTGCTAACCCATATCTTGTCAATGTGAGCAGAGAAATATCAAACTCTAATTGGACTAAGGGGAGCCACTTCATTAAACCATCAACATGTTGGAGAAGGTTAATTCTCACAAGATAAAGTGGAGTCTGTTTTCCAGAAACAGCAGAAGGATTTAGGGCATTTAAAACACACCATTTCACTAACCCACATTATCTTGGTTTCTACTGAAGATGTTAAATGGTTTTCCAATGATGTCTACGGAAAGATACTTTCAGAGTTATATGTTCTATCTCTGAGTCATAAATCTGTTTTATTTTTCAGTATTTATTACCCCATTTTTGCCCATGCATGCTTATCCTAGAAAAGAGACTGATGTTGACTCTGGATAGATATATCAATAAAAAGGTGTTTTTTTTTTTTTCTCTTTATTCTCATCTGCACTCTACTTACTTGTTATTTGCAAACCTTTGAAATCGAAGGGTGAGGCACACAGATTCACTCCCAATATGTAGCTATATTAATTGCACCTGAGGTAGGACTACGCTGGATGTCCTCATGGGCCTTTCTACTGTGTACAAAGTAGAGGGCAGGGAGCTGTCTTATAGCCAACAGCCACAAGTCGGAAAACAGTAGACGGTGGGGAAGGAAAGCTGAGGAAGCACCCCCCCAAAATTAAACATACAAGTTAGAAGAGGAGGACAGACCAACCTCACCCCATACTTCAATCCCACTATCCTGGATAGAACTGAGCAACAAGCCGAGACTTGCCTACCACTGTGGGAGAGATGAGTATGTAGACAAACTCCTGTGGACTGAGGACTGATCAAGACTGAGAAAGCCTTGTTACAACGCTATTCCTATTGTGAGAATGAAGTGACAAGCGCTTACAGTCTATGGCATATTGCAGTTAATGATTTCCACAGTGAAATGCAAAACTAGAGTGACCAGATTCACTCAGCAGAAGACAAAGCATGTCCACTTGAAAGTAATAGCCTCATTCCTTACTGTTTTTTGTTGGTTTGTATTCCATATTATTTCTGGCATTCAATAAGATAATACACAAAAAGTTTAAAAAATAAAAATACCTATTTTTAAGTGATAAAATAATGAAATAAGAACAAGATGTAGGTACTGGCCAGAGACTTTGATAAAGGTATGACTAATACATTACAGACTACAGTAGGAAGTAGGAAACATACTTGAACTAATGCAGAGATTCAGTACAGTGGGGCGGGGAACGCATGGAAAAAATCTAATGGAAATGCTACAAATTTCGGTTTATGAAAGGTCTCAAGATGAAGAATTTCTTCAATGAATTCTTCAATAAATTGACACAGATCAACCTATTTGAGTTTCCTAACTCAAAAATAAGGGCCATCCAAATACTTTCACAGTTACATGTTCAATCCAAATTAAAACACAGCGAACAACTGTGGGAGGGGCAAAATCAGAGTATCACGTCCCAAAACTGTGAGAAACAATCATTCTTAATTCTAATCTTAAAAAGGAAATAGAGAAAATGGGGGAGAAGAAATTTTTCAAAATGTCTACTTTTCCCAGAACAGTTTATTAAAAAGATGATCCTATACTGAATCATGAAATCTTGGCAATATTAAAGAAAAATCATTTGAGTGTAAGTTCATGTATTTGTGGCTCTATTCTACTCCATTGGTTTCCATGTCTGTTATTATGCCAGTCTCATCTATCGCATCCTGTTTCAATTACAATAGCTTTACAATATATTTTGGACTAAGGTAATATGATACATCAGTTCTTGAATCATCAGGCTCATGAATGCTTTAACCTTCTGGGTTTATTTGTGATTTCATATGAATTATAGGATTCTTTTTTCTATTTCAGTGCAGAATGTCATTGGTATTTTGGTAGGTATTTTGCATTACATCTGTAGATTGCTTTGAATGGTACAGATTTTTGCAATATAAATTGGTAGGATTGTTTTAAAAATCCACCCAGACTAGGCAAATGCATAATGAAAGAATATAGATAAATAATTGCTTGGGATTAGAGGGGAGGGGATAAGAAGAGTGGGGAAGAGAAATGGAAAATGACTACTAATGATTACAGCTTTTCTTTATTGTATGTTGAAAATGTCCTAGAATTGACTGTTGCTTACACAGCTTCATGATTACACTAATAATCATTGCATTATATGCTTTCAACGGGTGAATTCCATGATACATGAACCGTATCTCAATAATTATTTTTAAAAATACTTGAATGGATAGTAACTGAGATTATTTCAGAAAGGAAAACAGTAACAAAAGCAAAAAGAAGGTTAAAATTCAGATTAAATTTGTTTAAAGAATCACAGGGAGATAAAAGCAGGAGAAAAGTAATATATATTTATTGAAGCAAATCTAAGCCATTGAAATAAGCAAAGATTAGAAAAATAAAATACCAATAAGAATGTCAAATAAATGATATTCTCTATATCCTCTTTAGGTTTAAATTTCCTATTTATTCGTTAAAAACCCATTTTAAAAAATAAAAGTGAACTCTCTGGAGAAACTGTGATTTTCATTTAAAGCTTTTGATTTGAAATGAAGACATCCTCAGAAGCCTACATTTTAGCATAAGGGAGAATCGAGAAAGCAGTTCCACTTCCATTGTCCCATGCATTAGGCAACAATCTTAAAATTCCAGTATTTTTGTTCAGTGTTTGCTACATTTTCAATAACTCTCAAGTACAGAGTAGATATTACTTGTGCATTATTAGATCTGGACTACAATATTTTAAAATTATATTGTAAAATATTTGCAGGAACGATTCTAGACTTCAAACTAACACTGCTAAGAGAAAATGTTAGTACTTCATGGCTACCCTATGCTCTCTACAGGACAGAAGATTTTATTTATTTATACACACACACACACACACTTTCCCTCATTCCTGTCTGTCTGCTATATCTATTCTATTGAATTTAGATCTTTACTTTCCAAAATATAATCTAAGTTTGGACAAACTTGTTTAGAAGCAAGGATAAGTATCCTGTGCCTCATAGTGTCAGTAGAAACCCAATGGACTTGTTTCCAAATGTTTTAGTCCTAAAATAACTGCAATGACCAGGACCGGCGCTGTGGCACAGTGGATTAACTCCCTTGTCTGAAGCGCTGGCATCCCATATGGGCACAGGTTCAAGACCTGGCTGCTCCACTTCCAATCCAGCTCTCTGCTGTGGCCTGGGAAAGCAGTGGAATATGGCCCAAGTCCTTGGGCCCCTGCACCCACGTGGGTGACCCGGAAGAAGCTCCTGGCTCCTGGTTTCAGATTGGCACAGCTCTGGCCGTTGTGGCCAATTGAGGAGTGAACCATTGGATGGAAGACCTCTCTCTCTCTCTGCCTCTCCTCTCTCTGTGTAACTCTGACTTTCAAATAAATAAATTAAAAAAATTGTAATAACCATCATCATATTCGATAAAGCCCAGTGAACATCCTAAGAAAATGAATACGTCTTAATTGGAAAAAAATTCATGAGCACAATCTATCATTAAACTAAAACTAAAACCAATGAATAAAGAAAACAACTCAAGTGAACATAAATGAAGATTAAAAAGGTTGATAATGGAAATCGACAAACAATATATGAATTCCTTTGAAACTCCACTCCCTCAAAAACTTTTTAAAAAGTTAGCCTAGTAGATCTAAATTTTACTTCACGTGAGTGGTGTTTTGGAAACCTGAGAGAGAACTATTACTTTGTCCATCTACATTTATGAACAATGATTTAATATACTGTCTTGCATGTAACAAACATTAAAAATAAAGTGATGAATATTATACTTAATAACTATGGCTTTTAAAATATTACCTTGATTTTGAATCCCTATTTCACTGTTATTAAAATAGGACCAGTGAATTTTACCAATGAACATTTAAACTTGAGCTAAACTCAGAATTTCTGGATTTCAGAAAAATATTAATTATACACATACATAAAAAATTTAAAAATTTTGATTATATGTAAATGTAAATTTACCTTATATGTAGGTAAATTTGCAAATGGATATGTTTATATGCTGTATAACAAAGAAAAAATAAATTATGAAAGTATGAATCTGTGGATATATATGTGTCTTTGTAAGCTTATGCAGAAAAATATAAACTTCAGAATATACACATATATTTTGGATAAAGTATCCATAAATAAGATATATCAAAAAGTTCATGAAAATACATATTTTGATAAAAATTATGCAGGGATTTCAAGTTTACACACCAGCATGAACTTTAATTCCACTCCCATGAACTTTTTGAATTACCCTCTATATTCATTTTTAATTAAAAAATGTTTCAATATAAATATAATTTTATTCCAAGATTCTGTTAAACACTAGATGTCACCAGAGAATGGCAAAAACTGTTAATAGATTTTTTTTTTTATTTTTAGTCTTACTGTGCTAGAATATCATCTAAGGGAAAAGACACTGCATTTTTGTTGAATATTCTGCATTTGGTTCATATTTGTAAACTCAGATATTCAAATTCACACCAAGGTAGAATATCACATAGAGGATATACTTCAGTGGAAGTGATTATTCCCTTCTGCTCTCCATACTCAGTAGAGGGAAAAAAAATCAGGAGACCAGGAAGAAAGCTGGATTTGTCCCTCTAATCAAGGCTACTGAATGGCAGGCAAACTTGGTACTTTGAGAATCTGTACTTTCCTCTCCAGTATAAGGCAGAGCCTTGGAGCAAGAGTGAAGGCTGGTTTGATGTGATCAGAAAGAGCTTTTCCCGGCTCATTTGTTTTACTTAGGACCCTGTCTCTGCTTCACTTCAGAACAGATCTCTGAAGTTACTGTAGCCCATCCTTGGACATGAAAACCTTTAGGTATTGGCTCAAGTTATCTGTTTACACTTGGCTTTCAACAGTGATTTGATGGGTTTCATGCTTTAAATATTTATAGCCTTATGTCAGGATTATCTATGTGTGCTGATGTAATTACAAAGCTGTTATTGACAAGGAAACAGACTTACTTGAATAGCTCATTTCTGTCAATCGCTCTGTTGGTTTGCGGGTCGATTGCATAGACAGTTAAGTCGCACTTGGTATAATCTTCTAGAGAAAATGCATCTCCATGCCGTCGAGCACCAATGGACTCCACCACAACCTTGGCACCAGGAATTTGCTCCTGCACGTAGCGATCCAAAATTCTACAAGTCAAACATAGCACAAACATGACATTCCAACGGGTTTCTGGGAAAAAAAATCACCTAACTTGAAATGACATTTAGTAAGTGAAATGTGACAGTCTGGTTTGTGCTAATGTTTACTCAATATGAATCACTGGAAAAATCCTTCTTTATATTTTTTCCAGCATTTAATTCCCAGTGATGCTGGAAGCTGAATAAAATAGAACGAGGTCATCAACTATGTCCTATTTGAGTCCAGACTTTTAAAATTTATGATACCATTTGAGCTTTTAAGTGGCTCATGGGAAGTGCCAAATATGTTGTACACATAAAGCTGTCTATCTGCGTTTTATAGGAGTCATGGGGTCTTAGAACTCTTGACTTCACATGGTGGGTGTCATTATTTACACATCCACTGGACTCTGTGATATATGGCATACAGCTTTATGCTAAGGTGCAGGCCTAGGACAGCCATTTTCCTAGGGGCATAGAGATCCTTTGAGCATTATGGCAATGAGAAATGTAGAAATATTTTTGCAACGGTAGTTTTACAAGTTTGAGGAAAATATTGCATACATTTCTCAAAAGCTATTTGGGTGAATGTAGGCAACTAAAATTATGACATCTATACAGTATAAGGAATATCCAACAACAACAAATAATGTTAAAAAATAGATATTTTTTCTATTTAATATGGAGGTTTTTTACATAATTTTATAATGAGTTTAATTAAAAGCACACATTATTACCATATTAGTTTCCAGTTTGGCAAATGGCAGTTCCTAAGTTCTTTCACTTTTATAAAAACTTTATATTGCTAACCCTTTTAGGTCATGATTTTAAAAAGCATATTATTACATTATTTATAGCTATTTTAATGTAAACAATAATAACCACATGTGGCAAATATTTTAAATATATATATAAATATTCTGTTGCTTTTTTTTTTTTTTTGCTGTGGGGGCATTTAACATGTTCTAAAGTCACTTGATAAGACAGAAAATAACTTGTTTCAGATGCTAACTTGACCTAATTTTCACTCTATTAAAACATGTAGTTTTAATGGTGTGCAATGCTTTGTTTGTGCCTGCCACAAGCACAAACAGGAGAGGCAGGGGGCACTGCCAATGACAGTGAAAGATTGCATTTGTTTTTAAATCTTTGTAGACCAGCACAGTTGAAGGTGGTCTTGATGAGGTACTCTTCATTCTTTTTCGTTTTACTCACTATCTCACACCTACTTCTCTTTCTACCTTACAGAATCATTTCTGATGAGATCCTGGCAGAAAATAAAAGAAGATGTGAATAAAATAAGTAAATCCATTCTGCAAATACTGTTTAGTGTTTGAAGGCAGCCTCCTGGGGAACCTGAAGATAATGGATGTACCTGGAGAGGTACACTGGTCTTAGTGTCACATCATTCAGCCTGTAGATTCAGATTCTTTTCCTTTAAGACTTACATTTACTTAACAAAAATATGAGAAGTCTCAAAGTGAAAACCACATTATACTTTTGACATTTTATAGAAAGTGCAAATGGTTATAACACAGCATTGAAGAGCACAGTGCTTTGGCCTCGAGTTTCATCTCCTTTACAAACCAATTGCAAACCCTTACACTAGTAAATTTAAGTGTCAGTTTTCTAAAATTCTAAGTGAGGGTATCATCTACCACCTGAGGTGGTATATACATTAAATGCATTGAAACTATTACAGAAGTGTTGGCACAATTTTTATCACAGAGTAACTTTCATGAAATATTATTATTATTACCTATTTGGTTTAACTATTTGCATTAAAAGCCCCTTTTTATTTGAATTCTTTCAAAATCTTTACCTTGTGAAGCTTTTAAGAAAGTATATCTTGGGCTGGCACCTCGGCTCACTTGGCTAATCCTCTGCCTGCGGCGCTAGCACACAGGGTTCTAGTCCCAGTTGGGGTGCCAGATTCTGTCCCGGTTGCTCCTCTTCCAGTTCAGCTCTCTGCTGTGGCCCGGGAAGGCAGTGGAGGATGGCCCAGGTGCTTGGGCCCTGCACCCGCGTGGGAGACCAGGAGGAAGTGCCTGGCTCCTGGCTTTGGATCGGCCCAGTGCACCGGCCATAGTGGCCATTTGGAGGGTGAACCAACGGAAGGAAGACCTCTCTCTCTCTCTCTCTCTTTTTCTCTCTCACTGTCTAACTCTGCCTGTCAAAAAAATAAAAAGAAAGTATATCTCTCCACCAGAACTATTAAATACAAAATCAAAACACAAACAAATTTGAGTACATGCTTAAATACATTGTAGAAATCGGCAATCTGTCCCAGTACTCGAGATTAACAATTTATAACTTCTACACTGCATTTAGGCATCGATTTGATATGTCCCACTGCAATCTTTTACATCTACATAGATTAATTGCCTGCTGTCCTACAAAGAAGAAACATGTCTATTGAGCCTGTGTATTTTATGATAATTCAGTGTAATATTGAAGAATCATTTGTGACTAAGAATTGGGTGTGGAATGAAATGCAACTATAGTAATTCTTTCTGGCTGTCAGGGAGTTATAAATCCATGAGTTTTAAATATTATGTCATTTAAAACATGCAACAATGTCTTCTTGCTGAACATTTTCCTTTTACAGTTTTAGAGAATTTTATGAAAGCTGAAGCCAGGAGCCTGAAGCACCAACTGGGTCTCCCAAATGGCAGGCAGTGACCCAGGTATTTGGATCTTCTTCCACTGACTTCCCAAGTACATTAGCAGAGAGCACAACCAGAAGCGAAGCACTCAGGACTCAATTCAGCTTCTATAAGGGATGCTTTCATATTGGGTGGTGGCTTAACCCACTGTGCCTCAGTGCTGGTCCCTGTAAATGTTTATGAGGTTGGAAATGTAGAAAATTAAGTAGATGCATACCTGTTTAGAAAATTACAGCAAAACTCAGCAAAGTGTGAAATGGAAAAATTTTTGATTAATTCATTCTTTGACTCGTTCAACATATTTACTGAATGTCTACAATGGGTCAACCCATTATATCATTATATCAATGAATAAATAAAATCTTTGAATCAAGGACCAAGGACTTTACAATCTAATGAGGCAAAACAAAGAACAGATAATGGAGCAATGAAATTGATAAGAGGGGGAAGTGCTGGATTAACAGGTAAAAAACCAGTTGGGATGCCACATTCATGGCTCCACTTTTATTTCCATCTTCTGGTTACATGAACACTGAGAAGTACACTTGGAGTACCTGCCACCCACATCCTTGGTCTTCCACCTGGACTAATCCCATCTGCTGCAGGTATATAGGGAGTGAAACAGTGGATGGAAGATCCACTCATATTTTCTCTCTCTACACACACACACACACACATAACATTTATACACACATATATACACATATGTATATATAAAATTTAGAAAGTAAGTTACAAAAATAAGAAAAAATAAATTTGTGAAATTGTTTTAGAAACAGATATCTGAGGATTGTTTAGTATCAGGATTGTTTAGAAATAGATATCTGAGCAAGGACTTTAGGAAACAACAAGTGGATATACGGGGTACAATGTTCTAGGTAAAGAGAATGGCCAACTGTCTCTGTAAATGCCCTGATTTAACAGTGTATGGCTGGAAGAGAAAATGTTGAGGGCACATTACTTGGGGAGTTTTGGTTTTTAAAGACAGTGTGTGTGTTCTGGGTGGAATCAAGATTCACTCTTGGGTTTCAAATTTTGAAGTAATGGGATCTGTCTTACTTCAGGTATGTTGACCTCTATGTCCAGAACAGATGAAAGTGGAGACTGAGAGTACAATCAGTAGGGTTAGTAGAGAATTTGCTCTGTGAATATATATCTCATATATAAAAAACTATAGGGGCCAGCACTGTGGCATAATGGGCTAAGCCTCTGCCTACAGTGTCGGCATCCCATATGGGTGCCGGTTCAAGACCCCGCTGCTCCTCTTCTAATCCAACTCCTTGCTTATGGCCTGGGAAAGCAGTGGAAGATGGTCCAAGTGATTGGGCCTCTGCACATGTCTGGAAGACCTAGAAGAAGCTACTAACTCCTGGCTTCAGATTGGCCCAGCTCTGGCCACTGCAGTCATCTGGGGACTGAACCAACAGATGGAAGACCTTTCTGTCTCTCGTTCTGTCTGTAACTCTACCTCTCAAATAAATAAATAAAATCTTTTTTAAAACGCTACACATAAATAAGTTATTCAGGTTGGTGAGTTTGGCCAAATGCATACATGGGTATCATTACCATCACAATGAGCACACTCATCACTTCCAAAGTGTCCTGTATCCTATTGTTTTTTTTTTTTTTCATTTTTTTTTTGTAGCCTCTTAATGAAATTTTAAGTGCAAAATGCTTTATTGTTCATTGTAGACACAATACTGTATAACAAGTCACTGGAACTTACTTCAACTAAAACCTTATAACCACTGCAGTAAGAAGTTTCCATAACACAGAAGGGTAGGGAATCTCTTAGCCATTACTGATTTTTGCCATTCACAGATCTCCCATCTCCTGGTAATCATCATTCTATTATCAGCTTCTGTAACTTTCACTCATTTAGATGCCTCAAATAGATGATCATATGGCATTTGTCCATGTCTTATTAATTAAACAAAATGTCTATGTCTTCTATAATATAACATAATACTGCTCAGATCTATCCATGTTTTCACAAATGGAAGGATTTCCTTCTCTTGTAAGGAGAGATGATCTGCCAGTGTAGGTATATACCATATTTTCTTATCCATTGTTCTGTAAATGGACATTTGTGCTGTTTTGATTATAAGGATATTAAGAATAATGCTGCAATGAACATGAGAATGCAGATTTCTCTTTCAAAGGCTGATTTTAATTACTTTGGCTATACACTCAGAAGTGGGATTTCTGGATTACATGGTAGGTCTAATTTAAAAATATTTGGAGGATCCCTATACTGTTTTCGATGAGTGCATAATTTAATAATTTCACCATGGTGTACAATTGTTTTTAGTCTTCCATAACTTCAACAGACTTATCTTGTGAAAAATATTAGTCATCATAACAGATATGAGGTGATATATCTCTGTGATTTGGCTTTATATTTCCTTGATGTAATTGTCATTTGTATGTATTCTTTGGAGACATGTCTATTTAAATCCTTTTGGCCATTTCTTGTTATTTACCACACACAAAAATAATAAACTAAAAATGGATAAATGATTTGAATGTAAGATCTGAAACTTTAATGTGCCCAGAAGACATGGGAGAAAATTTTCCTGACATTGATCTTGACGGGGTTTCCTTGCATGTGATACGGACAGCATGGGCAACAAAAAAACAAAATAGATAAGACATGCAGCAAACTATAAAACCTATGCATAGCAAACAAAAAATCAGCAAAGTTGAAAGGGAACAAGAGAAAATATTTGCAAACTGTCTGCTTATTGGCAAATTGACAAAATACACATCTGAGAGATTTCCACATTTAGTTCCCTCCTCTCACACTATTGGATTTATGAGTACATTTTGAAAGTGAACCTGTTATGAAGATTAACAGAAAAGAACTTAGCCTCTAGTTTTGGATTAGGATAGGGCAGGTGGCCTAACCTCCTGACTTAAAAATGCATACCATTGACCTGATTCACTAATTACATTCCTAGAAAATATGAGATTTGGATTCAAACAAAACCCCTTTTCATGCCTAACGATAGTGAATTTCACCTATGTCTTGCACCTCTGGAAAACAGTAATGGCTAAGAAATTCCCCGCCCTTTTGGTTATGGAAACTTCTTACTGTGCAGAATGACTCTCTCCTTTGTGACTGAATACGACTCATGGAGGGCTCCTAATTTACCCTTGAAAAAGCCAAATTTCTACTCTTTGTCTTAAAAGTGATTACCCGAATGGTTTTGTCCTTACTGATCAATCATAACCAAATTCTTGTTGAACAACTTCCATACAGTATTTCTACTTTCTCTAAGCCACTAAAGTTAGTCTACCTTCAGTCTAAGACTGCATAGAAGACCTCAGAAAGACCGCTCCTAGAACAGGGTAAGGTCAGGCTCAAATATTGCTTGATTTACTATCTGATCAGTCCCTTCCCCACATCGAGTTCTTTCTAGCCTTCCTATAAAAGTCTGATTCTCCCTGACCTTTGAGGCATTTGCAGATCTCTTGATGAGAATTTTCCATGTTACAAGCAAGTGTCCTCCTCCTAGCCCATAATTCCTGTCCCCTCTCTGGCAATAATCATTGTGAATAGGATATCTTCTCTCTTTAACCCAGATTTGTTTTCTGTGACTTGTAGAATACAAGTAGACAGCTTAAGGAAATCACATCTCAAGCTTCTATTTATTTTTCTTAAATGAATCTGTGTATTAGCCACCAGTGCAGGTGATACAAAAAGTGTTTTAGCAAACTATGTATGAAACAACAGAATATACTCTATTCCTACTGCACTACAGTCTGAATATTTGCCTTCCCCCAAACCCGCAGTGTTTATATGCTGAAGACCTAAACCCCAGGGACTGTAAGAAATAAAGCAGTTAAGGTCAACTGAATGAAGTCATAAGAGTGGGATTCTGAATGCATAGGATTAATGTCCATACAAGGAGAGACACCCACAAACTTTCTCATTCTCCAGAAGCACAAAGAACAACACATGATGCATGTACATGCGACTAAAGGATACAGCCCTCATCAGACATCAACAGTGCTGCAACTTGAACCTACTCTGTTTCAAGAACTGTGAAAAATTTAACTTTGGTTTTAAAGGCTACACAGACAAAGCAGACTAAGATTTTATAGAAGGCCAATTAAACTAAAATTTAACATTAAAGGCATAGCCAAGAGGCCTCTAATTCTCTAATTGTTTTGGTCAATTTTTTATCAGTTAATATGTGGGTACTCTGGTTAGCACTACTTAATTTGTAATCAATAACTGTTCTAGCAAATTATAGAATAATAAACAATATCTGAAATATTGTTCCTTCCATGATAAATAATAATAACACATAAGTATTAATCAATTAAAGTCCATTTTCCTCCATTTTGGTAATGGAAGGCCATTCTGTGTTGACAAATGGAAACCACAGTACATCAACCATTGTTACTGTGAATAAAAATGAATGCTTAGGTCTGTAGTATCTATACCTCAGCACTCACATTGAATGCTTAGAAGGAGTTGGCAAAAAGGCACTAATATCCCAGTTTTTCAAGTAGATGTAGTTGCTTTTTATCTGTCCTCTATTTATATTTTTCCCTAAATACACCATGATTTTGATTTCAGGATTTAACTGTCTTGAATGGTCTTTGGAGGTCTTCTCTGCTTCACCTGCAGGCTACAAACCATGCATTCAGGCTTTGGAAATTGGTTCCTGAGTTAAAGAGAAAAGGCTATTCATACACTACAGGTACAACATCCTTACCAGAGTGACTTTGGATATAAAACTATCCTTGCAATATAACTGCTCTTGGCTTATCCATTTCCCACCTTATTTTCCCATGTCTTGTTTAAATTGCCCACTACCATTAGTCCTCCAATACATTTCCCTTTGTTGAAGTCAGCCTTAGTCCATTTCTAACACATTAGAATGAATTATATGCATGTTTCCCTTTAAAAGTGCAGGAATGGGCCGGGGCCACTGCTCACTAGGCTAATCCTCCATCTGCAGTGCCGGTAACCCGGGATGTAGTCTCAGTTGTGGCGCCAGTTCCGTTGAATGAACCAATGGAAGAAAGACCTTTCTGTCTCTCTGTCTCTCTCTCTCACTATCTAACTCTGTCAAAAAAAAAAAAAAAAAAAAGTGCAGGAATAACAATGTATTGTTTATCTATTTATTACGTGGCAACAACTTTTGAATGACTAGCATCTCTTAGTCAAATCTTTCTTTCGAATTCTATTGAGGATATAGTTTGCATTATGCTTAAATTTTTAGTGATTACTACATAGTTTGATAGGAATTTATTGTCTGATTAGTAAATTCCAGTACATCTCCACAATGAAACAGAAATGGTTATAAAGAAAATAAACTATTGAGCCCTGAAACATTTAGTAACCTTAAACTACGCAAAACAGAAGACTCAAATCTGACAGAGTACACACTATATGATTCCAATTACAGTTTTCACCTCTGTGTCCATCAATGACTGACTCCAGGATCCTTGAAAGACACCAAAATCTGCAGGGGCTCAAGTTCCTTTTATAAAAATGCATAGTAGTTGCATGAAACCTACACACACACACACACACACACACGAAGTAAGTTCTGAGAGTTCTTGATGAAGACCCACATATATGTAAGCCATCACTTGCTAATTCTCAAAGTAGAAATTGGCAGGAAAACAAGCTGGGGCTGGAACCCAGACACTGCTATATGAGATAACAAACATTCCATGAAGCATTTTGATGGCTATGCCAGAAATCCAACCTACATACTCCCAAATTTTAATGTATGACCCCATTTGAGTTATCCATATGTATTTATATATCTTCAATAAAATATGATATAAAAATCTGAAGTATAATGCACTCACTGAACTAGTTTTGTAAGACAGTATTTATTCACAATCAATTTAGCTTGTACTTTTTTTACACTAAATGCATAATTAACACAACCATTTTATTTCTTTTTTTTTTTTTTGACAGGCAGAGTGGACAGCGAGAGAGAGAGGGAAAGGTCTTCCTTTTCCGTTGGTTCACCCCCCCAATGGCCGCTGCAGCTGGGTGCACCATATCAATCAGAAGCCAGGAGCCAGGTGCTTCTCCTGGTCTCCCATGCAGGTGCATGGCCCAAGGACTTGGGCCATCTCCACTGCATTCCCGGGCCACAGCAGAGAGCTGGACAGGAAGAGGAGCGACCGGGACAGAATCTGGTGTCCCGACCAGGACTAGGACCTTGTGTGCCGGCGCTGCAGGTGGAGGATTAGCCTATTGAGCTGCAGCACTAGCCATCACAACCATTTTCTTAATTATCAACTTGTCAATGTGAATGAGCAAAACTGAAATTATCATTTAATCAGAATTTCAGGACTTGCGTGCTCAGCTCACCCCAAGAAAGAGTGGGTTGAATTTTTAATTAGATTCTCTTCTGTAGAATCAATGAAACAGAAGGAACCCTGCCTGCTGTTACTCAGTAGATGTAGTTCACATAAAACTCCACTACTAGACATCTGTCTCTTAAGAGGAAGCTACTCATCCACCTAAAGTTCTAGAGAACTGAGCTATAATGTAGACAAGTAATAATACCCACGAGAGAAGGGCTCTAAATGGCGTTAATTAGATAACTCCCACTAAGTACACAAAATATAATAACACAAGGAATCCCAAAAATGTGAGCATTTTTTGTGGTGGTTACAGAAAATCTTTAGATTCTGTAATTGTAAACTCTACTTAGCCTCTTGTTGAACTAAATGGCTTATGTTAATTAGCAATATAGGTAGCTCCATCCACAGGTCCTTGTCAGTAAGTTTTTCAAAAATATGGTTGAAAAAAAGTCAATAGGCACTGCAGATGACCAAAATAATATGCAGTACACACTTTCCTCTTGTTCCAAAGCTCTTTATTCCCTCAATTCAGACCATAATGAGTCTACTGAGACCACATCCAGGTGCCATGGGAAATTCCATCCATTGCAAGAGAAAAAAAAAACATTTACACCTAATCTGAGTTAGACTCAGAAATAATTTTGTGTACCATAGTTAGAATGAATTGGAAAAATAATAATAAGTCTTATTTAGGACATCTCCATTTTATGAGTCTGCTGTGTATCCCACGTCCCATGTTGGATTGTTCTCTCCCTTTTTTATTCAATCGGTTAGTATTAGCAGACACTACTCTTGTTTGTGTGATCCCTTTGACTCCTAGACCTATCAGTATGATCAATTGTGAACTTAAATTGATCACTTGGACTAGTGAGATGGCATTGGTACATGCCACCTTGATAGGATTGTATTAGAATCCCCTGGCACATTTCTAATTTGATGAAACTTCTGGATTATAAACCATTCAAGAATATGATGCTATAGTAATCAGTCCACTGAAAGACTAGAGAAAGAGTGAACATAGAGAGAGAAAATTTGAAATAATTAATGTTCTATTGTGTACTCTAAAAATCTCTATAAAGCAACTATGATATACATGTTTTAATTGAACAATATATAATAGTATCTTTATTTTACACTAATTTGTAACACATTCGGGGAGTGAGCCAGCATATGGAATACTTATTTTCTATTTGGAATACACAAAGCTATTGCAAACCAAACTAACTACATGGTGTCACAATTGGAGACAGCAAAAAATTATCATACTAATTAAGAATACTAACTATCTCTTTCTGATTCTCACCCGAATGTCTAGTTTTGTTTTGTTTGGATAAAAAAAAATGTAGGGGCTTTGAAAGTTCTCTTTTGGGGCCGGCGCCATGGCTCACTTGGTTAATCCTCTGCTACGGTGCTGGCATCCCATATGGGCGCTGGGTTCTGGTCCCAGTTGCTCCTCTTCCAGTCCAGCTCTCTGCTGCGGCCTGGGAAGGCAGTGGAGGATGGCCCAAGTGCTTGGGCTGCTGCACCCGCATGGGAGACCAGGAGGGGTGCCTGGCTCCTGGCTTCAGATTGGCATAGCGTGCCAGCCATGGTGGCCATTTGGGGGGGTGAACCAAAGGAAGGAAGACCTTTCTCTCTGTCTCTCTTTCAAAAAAAAAAAAAAAGAAAGAAAGTTCTCTTTTTATTATTTAATGAATATATTTTTGGGAATATAAATAAACATCCATGTCCTCTCAAATCACAGAAAAGTATGTGCTGATAATGTGGAGTTCAATTATGAGCAATTATTTCAAACTGTAAGTTAGTTTAGATTAAATACATTTGAAATTAAGATTTAATAATATGTAGTATGTTAAGATTCAATTATATAAAATATTAGGCAACATATTAAAATCTTGGTCTCAAGAGCTTTTAGGACCTGTCACGAGAACCACCGTGACAGGCTTTATTTTAAGCCAGAAAAGACAGGTTTAAGGGTATGGGAATGAAACTATTCTTGGAATTTAGATTCTTCCACCTTCCTGTATGACGCCTAGCCCCTAAATTGCTCAAATGTACCAATAAAATGCATAAATTTAGGTTACTGCCATATAAGGAATAAGGAACTCGCCTACGTGTGTAGTGACTTATGTACTTGTTTACTCGAGTGCATAAAGATGCTGGGAGGGGGAGGGACGGGGCTTCTCACCTCAGCACTGTGTTACGTCCTAGGTGCTGGTAAGAGCCCAGCTAGCTGGTAATAAAATCCTCTTGTTGCTGCATCCAGCCTGTCTTTTGTAAGTTGTTTCGGGGAGGGTATCAAACCGGACACAACAATAAATGTTTTTCTCCATTATATTAAAATGTTTTTCAAATTCTAAGAAATCAGAGCACAGCTTAACAATTAAAAGTATTTGAATTAGGGGGAGGGGCCAATATGGCAGTATAGCAACAGGACATTCTGAGTCACACAGGGCAAAACAGATAGTTAATAAGAAGAGGATACACAAGCTGGTGACAGAGCCATGAGAAATTTGCAAAGAGAACCCCAGAAGTCCAACAGAGACTGGGCAGGTCCAACCTAAGGGAGCCAAAAAAAAGAAAGAGAAGTGTCAGAGGCATAACAGAGGCATGGTGGAGATGCCAAATGGGGAGACTGGTGTCACCCCCACCAGTGGACCAGGTGAGATGGAGCTGCAGATAGAAGCAGACAGGGCAGCCTGGCAAACTGCATTTGAAGTTCTAAAGCAGGAAAAAGAGAAGGCATAGCAGAACAAATGGAAAACAAAGTCAGCCACACCCTTGTCCATCTATGTCTCCTGCACCCCCCCCCCCAATCAGAGTTTCAGGCGGCTGGGAGAAGCCATATTGATTGTTTACATAGGCAGGGGTCTACCGCATTTGCCTCCGGTGCACACACCCATCAAAAAACCCCCTACCCAGGAATGAGGAAAACACAATTTCAGAGTGATTTCCTTCCCACCACTCGCTGTACAATGAATAGTACTAAATATCAAAAACCAGAGCTCATTTCACACACCAGTGAGAAGCAAGCCTGGCTCCAGTACACAGGGCTTAGGGCACCAGAGCTCTTGTACCCTCCTCCTTCACATTTCATAAGTGGGTTGGGCTCCAGGAGGTGCGGCTAGGTCCTTCCACTTCCAATGTACAGACACATAGCAGCTCATAGCAGAGGGAAATCTCACCACAAGCACAAAAACACAAATTAAAGAGAAAAGCAACCAGAAGTGCTGAAAAACAAAGGAAAAATCCTAAATAAGAATAACAAAGACACTAAGAGGCCTTCAAAGGAACACTACAACCCTTCAGTAATAGAAGCTGAAGAAGAAATCAAAGATATGCCAGAAAAAGAACAGAAATTAATCGTCAGGGCTGGCGCTATGGTATAGTAAGTTAATTCTCTGCCTGCAGTGCCAGCATCTCATATGGGTGCCGGTTCTAGTCCTGGCTTCTCTTCTTCCCATCCAGTTCTCTGCTATGGCCTTGGAAAGCAGTAGAAGATGGCCCAAGTTCTGGGGCCCCTGTACCTGTGGAAAACCCAGAAGAAGCTCCTGGATCCTGGCTTCAGAGCAGCGCATTTCCTGCCATTGCAGCCATGTGGGGAGTGAACCAACAGAGGAAGACCTTTCTCTTGGTCTCTCACTCTCACTGTCTGTAACTCTACCTCTCAAATAAATAAATATAATCTGGAAAAAATAAAAGAAAATTAATCATCAGATTACTTAGAAGTAATCAGAAACAAATTCACTATCTAAATGAAAAGCACTCCCAAGAAATTGAGATATTAAGAAATCAGAATGAAATATTAGAAATGAAGAACTCGATAGATCAAATTAAAAATGCAGTGGAAAGCCTTAACAGTAGAATAGATAAGACAGAAGAAAGAATATCAGAACTGAAAGACAAAATTCTGAGAATAATACAGTCAGACCAAATAAAAGAAGAAATTACAAAATTAAAAAACAAGGTTGGAGATCTACAAGATTCTATCTAATGACCCAACAAGAGGATCCTAGGAATTGTAGAAAGCATGGAAAGAAAGAAAGGATTAGAAAGCCTTTTTAATGAAATAATAACAGAACTTCCCAAATCAGGACAAAGAGACATCCAAGAAAAGTACACAGAACTCTCAATAGACATGACCAGAAAAGAACCTCACCACAAGATACCGTAGCAAATCTCTCCTCAGTAAAACATAAAGAAAAAAATCTTAAAATGTGCACTAGAGAAATATCAAATTACATTCAGAGGAAATTCAATTAGATGCACTCAGGACTTTTTGTCACAAACCCTACAGGCATGGAGAGAATTGCGAGACATATTCTAAGTCCTAAGGTAAAAAAACTGTCAACCCAGAATACTGTACCCTGTAAGAATCTCATTTATGAATGAAAGAGAAATATAGATCTTCCACAACAAACAGAAATTCAAAGATTTTGTAACTACTTGCCTAGCCCTACAAAAGATGCTCGAAGATGTGCTACACACAGAAACAGAAAATCGCTACAAAAGTAAATGAATGCAAAAAAAAAGTAAATGAATGCAGAAAATGACCTAGCAAAAGCACAAACGAAATCCAAAATACATAAACAGGACTATTTACAGAAACATGGCAGGGCAAAGTTGTAATTTAACAATAGTTACACTGAATGTAAATGGTTTCAACTCGCTAGTTAAAACACACAGACTGGCTAAGTGGATTAAAAAAAGAAAACTTATCTATTTGCTGCCTACAGGAAACACTTCTTACCAACAAGGATGCATGCAGACTGAAAGTGAAAGGTTGGACAAAGATATCCATGCTAACAGAAACAAAAAAAAGAGCTGGTATGGCCATCCTAATGTAAAAAAATAGACTTTCACACAAAAAATATCAAGAGACAAAGAAGGACACTATATAATGATCAAAGGGTCAAATCAAAAGATGTGACTGCTATGAATGTATATGCACCTAATTACAGGGCACCTATTTATTTAAAAGAAATGATAAGGGATTTAAAGGGATACATAGACAGTAGTAATGAGGGACTTGAATACCCCACTTTCAGCAATGGGCAGATCAACCAGACAGAAAATCAACAAGGAAACAACAGAGTTAATCATTACCGTAGACCAAATAGACCTAGCAGATATCTACAGAGCCTTCTACCCTATAGTCACAAAGTACACATTTTTCTCTCCAGTGCATGGAACATTCTCTAGAGTTGAGCACACGTTAGACTATAAGCAAGTCTCAATGATTAAAAAAAAAAAACTCAAAATCATACCATGCATCTTATCGATCACACTGCAATGAAGCTGGAAATCAACAACTCAAGAATCTCTACATCATATGCAAACACATGAAGAATGAACATGTTCCTGAATGAACAGTGGATTATAAAAGAAATCAAAAGTAAAATCAAAAGATTTTTGGAAAAAATTGAAAATGATGATACAACATACTAAAATTTGTGGGATACAGCAAAGGCACTGCTAAGAGCCAAGTTAATAGCAGGTGGTGCCTACATCAAGAAACTGGAAAGGCACCAAATAAATGAACTATCTATGCACCTCAAGTATCTGGAAAAACAACAGCAAACCAAAACCAAAACTAGTAGGAGTAAAGAAATAATTAAAATTAGAGAAGAAATCAACAAACCTGAAACCAAGAAAAATTAAAAAGATCAGCAAAGTGAAGAGCTGTTTTTTTGAAAAAATAAACAAATTGACACACCATTGCCCCAACTAACCAAAAAAAGAAGAGAGAAGACCCAAATCAATAAAATTAGAGATGAAAAAGGAAATGTAATAACAGACATCACAGAAATAAAAAGAATCATCAGAAACTACTATAAAGAACTGTATGCCAACTAAGTGGGAAACCTAGGAGAAATGGACAGACTCCTCAACTCATACAACTTACCTAAACTGACCAGTAAAGAAATAGAAACCTAAACAAACCCATAACCAATAAAGAAATTGAATCAATAATAAAGGTCCTCCCAACAAAAAAAAAGCCCAGGTCCAAATGGCTTCACTGCTGAATTCTAAAGACATTTTAAGAAGAACTAACTCCAATTCTTCTCTAGTTATTCAAAACAATTGAAAGTAAGGGAATCCTCCCAAATTCTTTCTATGAAACCAGCATCACCTTAATTCCAAAACCCAAAAAAGATGCAACAGAGAAGGAGAACTATAGATCAATTTCCCTAATGAACATAGACACAAAAATCCTCAACAAAATTCCAGCCAATCAAATCCAAGAAAATATCAGGAAGGTTATTCACACAGATCAAGTGGGCCTGGTGTGCAAGGATGGTTCAAAATTTGCAAATCAATCAATGTGATACTTCACATCAATAAATTTAGGAATAAAAACCACATGATTACCTCAATAGATGCAGAGAAAGCATTTCATAAGATACAATGATGAAAGCTTTCATGATCAAACTCTAACAAATTGGGTTTAGAAGGAACATTCCTCAACACAATCAAGGCAATTTATGATGAACCCATGGCCAGCATCCTATTGAATGGAGAAAAGTTGGATGCATTCCCACTGAGATCTCGTTCTAGAGAAGGATGCTCACTCATACCATTCCTATTAAATATAGTCCTCTAAGTTTTAGCTAGAGCCATCAGGCAAGAAAAAGATATCAAAGAGATTCAAATTGGTAAAGATGAAGTCACACTATCCCTATTTGCAGATGTTATGATACTATATATACAGGACCCAAAAGACTCCACTCAGAGAATATCAGAACTCATAGAAGAGTTTGGTAAAATAGCCTGATATAAAATCAATACAAAACAAGCAACAGCCTTTGTATACAAAGACAATGCCATGGCTGAGAAAGAATTTCTAAAATCAACCCCATTCATAATAGCTACAAAAAATATCAAATATTTTGGGAAAATGTAAATAAGGATGTCAAGGATCTCCATGATGAGAATTACAAAACATTAAAGAAAGAAAGAAAAAGAAGACACAAAAAAATGGAAATGAAAACTTCTATGTAGATGGATTGGAAGAATCAATATCATCAAAATGTCCATTCTTCTAAAGCAATTTACATATTCAATGTAATTCCATTCAAATTATCAAAGACATTCTTCTCAGATCTAGGAAAAAATAATGCTGAAATTCATATGAAACACAGGAGACCTGGACTAGCGAAGCAATCTAACACTACAAAACAAAGCATGAGACATTACAATACCAGATTTCAAGACATACTACAAAGCTTTTATAACCAAAACATCCTGGTACTGGTGCAAAAACAGGAAGGATAGACCAATGGAACAGAATAGAATCACCAGAAATCAATCCTACATTTACAACCAACTTATATTTGACCAAGGTGCTAAAACCATTCCCGGGAGCAAGAACAGTCTCTTCAACAAATGCTACTGGGAAACCTGGATTTCTATAAGCAGAAATATGAAGTAGGTCCCCTACCTTACACCTTACACCAAAAAAACATTCAAAATGTATTAAAGATCTAAATCTAGGACCTGATACTATCAAATAACTAGAGAGTATTGGGCAAACCCTTCAAGACATTGGCATAGGCAAAGAGTTCCTGGAAAATATGCCAGAGGCACGGGCAATAAAAGCCAAAATTAACAAATGGGGTTACATCAAATTGAGAAGCTTCAGTACTGCAAAAGAAACAGTCACGAACATGAAAAGTCAACCTACAGATTGGGAGAAATTATTTGTAAACCATGCATTTGATAAAGGGTTATAACCACAATATATAAATTGACTGAAAAACTCAACAACAACAAGACAAACAACCCACTTGAGAGATAGGTCAAGGACTTAAACATTGCTCAAAAGAAGAAATCCATTTGGCCAACAGACACATGAAAAAATGCTCAGGATCACTAGCCCTCAGGGAAATGCAAATCAAAACCATAGGGAGATTTTACCTCACCCCAGTTAGAATGGCTTTCATGCAGAAATCAACCAACAACAAATGCTAGTGAAGATATGGGGAAAGGCACCCTAATCCACTATTGATGGGAATGCAAACTGGTAAAACAACCTGGAATACAGTTAGGAGGTAGCTCAGAAATCTGAATATAGTCCTACCATACAATCCAGCCATCCCAGTCCTTGGAATTTACCCAAGGGAAATTAAATCAGCACATAAGAGTTATCTGCACCACCATGTTTATTGCAGCTCAATTCACGATAGCTAAGACATGGAAGCAACCTAAATGCCCATCAATGAAAGACTGGATAAAAGAAATTATGGGATATGAAATACTATTCAGCAGTTAAAAAAATTGAAATCTGGTCATTTGCAACAAAATAGATGAATATGGAAAATGTACTTAGTGAAATAAGCCAGTCCCAAATGGACAAATACCATATATTCTCCCTGATCTGTGATAGCAAAGCACCTAAAAGGAAACCCGTAGAAGTAAAATTGACACTTTGAGAAGCAATGACTTGAATAGCCCTTGTCTTGATTGTTGAGGAACAGCTTATTTGTTTATTTAATTATTTTTATCATTTTAATATTTTTTACTTAATACCATTGGTTTAACACTTTACTTAACATAGAATTAATCATAGGTATATAAAGTCAAGAAAATAGATCCCAGAACAAAATAAGAGTGGGAATAAGAGAAGGAGGAGCTGTACAGTTATGCACACATTCCCAGGACTTACCCTGAGTGTAACTGAAAACTTGCCATGGGACTCCAAATTCCATTAAGCCTGGTGGTAATAATGCCATCTCATGTGTTAAAGTGATCTTATAAAGTGTTTAATTGGCAATATAGATAGGATAAAGTGTTAAAGGGATCGTATAAATAAGACAAAGTGTGTGGTAATAATAGATAGCATTAAAAAGGAGAGAATGTTCCAACATGGGAAGCAATTCACACAGCAGACTCATAGAATGACAAAAGCCCTAAACAGCACTCTGACCTCAGAATCAGTCCTTAAGGCACTCTGGACTTGCTGATAAGCCCATAAGAGCACATCAGGCATGGAAAGCCAAGACACACTGGCAAAAAATAAAAAAAAAATAAAAAAAAAAATCCTACATGAAGGATCTCTGTGAGTGAGATCCCAGTGAAAAGAAGGGGCCATCACAGAAGGAGGTACTTTTCTCTGAAGGGAGGAGAGAACTTCCACTTTGCTTCTGGCCCTCTCCAAATACTGACAGGGTTTGTGGACTCAAAAGGCTTCCATAGCCTTGGCGCTCAGGGCAAGAGCCCCAGGTGATCACTAATGCCATAAATAAGATTGTTAATTTTTAAATGAAACACAGGAGTCACTGTGCACTTACTCCCATGTAGGACCTCTGTCTTTAATGAGTTGCATTATGAGATTTAAAACTTCAAAACTTATTCTCAAACAGTACTTTATACTTTGGGTGTGTGTGTGTGTGTGTGTGTGCAAACTGTTGAAATTTTTACTTAGTATAGAGTTAGTCTTTTATATATATAATTAATTAAAAATGAATCTTAATGAAGAATGAGATGGGAGAGGGAGTAGGAGGTAGGAAGGGTGTCATGGAAAAAGGATGGGTATGAGGGAAAGAACCACTGTATTCCTCAAGTTGTACCTATGAAATTTGCATTCATTAAATAAAAGCTTTAAAATGTATCAAAATTAATATATTGGCATCTTCATTATAATAATACTTTTTGCATATTTTTAAAAATTTATCCTTATTTATTGTTATTTTCTTAAATAGAGAACTTGTTCTAACACATTTGAATTACCATGCTTTTATATATATATATATATATATATATATATATATATATATGGGAAAATAAAGGCAGGAAATTCCTATTTGATGTAAAACTCACAAAACTGCTTTGCACTGCTTTTCCATTAAAATATGTTTTCAGTGTAGTAAGATTTTACTTAGGGGTGGCTGTTGTGGCACAGCAGGGTATGTCACTGCTTGGGATATCCACATCCCATTCCTGGAGTGTTGGTTCTAGTCCAACTACTCTGCTTCTTATCCAGCTCTCTTCTAAAGTATCAGAGGATCACCAGATGATGGCCCAAGTACCTGAGCTCCTACTGCACATGGGAGACCTTAATGGAATTCCTTTGGCTCCTCGCTTCAGCTTGAACCAGCTTAAGCTATTAAGGCCATTTGGGGAGTGGATGATCTAAAAATTTTTAAAAAATGATTTCACTGATCTCTTCCTGAAAACACTAGCCATATTTGAAAGCTTTCAAACTTTAAAACTAAAAGCAAAACTAAAATGTCCTCTGTGGAATTAATAGAAAGAATTCTGTTTGGTTTTTGTTTTAAATTTTGTTTTCCAGGTCTGCAAATTTTCAATATAAAAAAAGTAATAGGATAAAAAGTAGAATAATTATTCTCACAAAATAACCATATACCATCTAAACGGAACAGCCAAGCATCTTCCTTTATTTATCATGTAATCTATTTTCTAGGCTACTGAGCATGAGGAAAGAGCTTGAGTATGTATTTTTTTCTGTATCATATCAGATGTCAGGCATTAACTGAGCAATCTGTCATATTTTATACATTTTTATTTCTACTAAAATAAGTTGATATAGTTTTGACTATAAACATTCAGATATTTATTAAATATGAGTGATGTACATTATGGTCATTAAAAAACTAACAAACCCATGAGATGTGAATATGTCAGTATATACGATTCATCACCAAATCAATATTCAATGGACTCTTGAAAAAAGTAAAATTTATCTAACATGTCATTTACCTTTGGTTACTTTACTTATTGGAAATATGCAAAAACTTGAAAAGTCCAAGTGACATAAAATTCAAAAGATGAATTTATCTTAATACTATATTTTAGAAAAATATTATCAAAGACAAACTAGTTATTATAAATTTGAGTCATTTTGATAGATGGCTAATATTTAATGTAACAATATATTCATATGGTGCTAAGACAACAGGCTTTCAAATAACAACTAGGGATTCAATTAAAATGAAATGTTATAAGCTTCAAAAATATAATAAAAGTATAAGTTATGGAGAACTCTTGTTTATAACCTTTCTTCTTCCATGTAGTTAGTTCAGTACTAAAGTATTACAAATAATTACAAATTCTGCCATATGACACTAAACACTAATTGGACAAATCTGCAAATTTTGCTGTTTCAATGAATTAATCATTAAAAAACTACTGCAATGTGTATGTATATTGATGTAAAAACTGGTTTGTAGAATTATAATGGCATACTAGTCTACCTGCATTTCTGTAAAGAATTATAACTTCCTAACCCATTGGATTACAAATATGCCATTCTCCTTGTAAACAGAAGTCTCTTCTACTTTTCTACCAAAATAAAGTCCAAAATTGAAATTTAGTAAAAATAACAATTAATTTCCTTTGTATCAAAATCATGAACTATTATTCCTCTTAATAAAACCAAATTTTTTTATATTTTTAAAATGAAGCTATTTTACTTTGAATATTAAAATGTTAGATGTCATTATTATATGTAGAATTTCTGTCCTTTTTAGTGATTTTCTTCAGTTTATTTTACATTCATGTTACAGAAATGATTATTTCCAAAAATCACACTATTGAAATGAGTACACCTCATTATCAGATTAAAAATTAGATCATTCATGGTCACTCTCTGTTGTTAACTTCACCTAAGTCTTTGTGCCAACTAAGAGAAAATGGGCTTGTGATTGTCAATACTTAGAGCAATTTAATTTTAGAAACATCAGATAAAAAAGACTACATTACTTAATAACACTCAGAGTAGCTAGTAATTATCATATTGGACAAACAGTTCTCAGGACTTCCCATCTTTGAGTGAAAGTTAACTTCTCCAAGTGACTCATAAGATTCCATATAACTCATTTCTTTCCTTGAAATCTATATCCTCAAACAAAAAACATTCTCTTACTTCTGAGTTTCCTATTTACAGTTTATTCTCTCTTGGCAAATGTGTCTTGTACTCCCACATTGCTACATGACTTTATCCTCACTTCATCTAATTTTCAGATTTCAAATGACCAGAGAGGCTTTATTTCATTCATCACCCTCTGTAAAACAATGTTACATCTGTTCCATAATTCCATTCATGTTAGTTATATTTACTTATACTTATCATAGTTGTGGTTACCCAACATACTATACATTGTTGATATTGTTAGTTGGAGTGGGCATGTAGAACAGCAGGTAAATTGCAACTTGGAATAGCAGCATCCTGTACCAGAGTGCCTCGTGTGAGTCTTGGTACAGTGCTCCTGAGACAGCATTCTGCTAAGGCACACTGTAAGCGACAGCAGATGATGACTTAAGTTTTGGGTCTCCCACGTGAGAAACCCAGACTGAAGCTCCTGGCTTCACCTTGGCCTAGCTGTGGCTACCGTGGGCATCTGGGGAGTAAACCAATGGATGGGCAATCTCTCCTTCTCTGTAACCCTTCCTTTCAAATTCATAAAATTAATTAAAAAAAAACAAAAGCAACTTACTCAAATAAGAATAAATATTATTAATTGATTAGCTTTTTTGTACAATTGAACATAAATCCCACAGCAATAGGGATTTTGTTTGTTCACTGATAAATTTCCAGTGTTTACAACCTATAACTAGTTTTCTGAATAAATGAATTCCCAATTTTGGATATGGATACTGGCACTCAAAGAGTTTAATTTATGGTCAAAGACATCCAAGCAAATCATTGATGAGATGAAATTTGAGCCAAAGTCCTCTGAATTCAAAATGAATGTTAGCTTTCCATCAAGACCAACTCTTTATTACACTAATTCAAGAAAGCGTAAGTGCTGGCATTTATCATGTCCTGTTTCATAGGTTTGCTTCCCAAGGGACAATATTATTCTTATCCTAGAAATGTATGCTTTGGCTGTATTTCTTGAACACATTTTGTAACCTTAATTCCAGGAACTATAAGTTGATTACACAGACACACTTCAGATACTACATAAATATTTTAGGGATGAAGCTCCTCCACACTAAATCAATAACCATTTCAGCAGAACTCCATTATAATTGAATTTTCATCTTGTATTTAAAAAGTAGAAGTGTTAGTACAACCCTGAGAGCTAATCAGTTGCAATCCATACTCTAACACAGTTTTTCTAACTTCTTGAATTTAGACTTCCAAACAGCTTTTTCTACAATCCTTAAGGTTTTAAATTTAGAATCTTAAACTATGCATTTGTGCTTCTTGATGAAGGGGAGGAATGGGAAAGAATAAATTAAATGGAAACATTTTTAGTTTATGTTCTTTCTTTTTTCTATTGCCTGTTGTTTATAGTTTTTAGTAAGGTATCCTGACCTTTATTTTCAAAGCTATTTTTCCTATGACTTATTCTCAAGAATTTGTAGTTAAGAGAAACATATGGCTCACAAAGAGGTAAATTACAGTCAATCTGAGATATTTCAATGCCTAGGTAAGCAAGGCTACTTGTAGGGGACATAGATCCTCATTGAAATATATTTAGTTAAAAAATGTATCTAGTTAAAAGCAATGTGGTGCATTAATAATGTGAGTTGGTGAATTTTGTAAGTAAAACAAAGAATATTCTGTGGTGCTGTTTCATCTAATTCTAAGGAAGTCAAATAATAGTATCTAAGACTTGCTATGAGAATGTCATTTTCCTAGGTGCTCTGCTCTTAGCCATGAAAGTTCATTGATTCCCTTTGACAAACTTTTCTCAGCCAAAAAATGGATATATCAGGCAGTTAATTTTACCTTTCATCAAGTCCCCTTATTTGTGGTGATTTACCACTCACTAAGGAATTTTGAGTGCATATAAAGAAAAAAAAAAAAGATGAGCATATGGCAGAGTGTTTAAGATGCTGCTCTGGACAATCTTATCCCTTATTGGAGTGCCTGGCTTTATGTCCCAGCCCCACTCTGATGCAGCTTTCTGCTAATGCAAGCCCCTAGATGGCAGCAGGTGATGGGTTAGGTTGTTGGAGCCCCAGACTGGGTAGAGGGCTCCTGGATTCAGCCTGGCCCAGCCACACAAATGCTGCAGGCATTTGGAGAGTGACATAGTTTATATTAAAAAAAAAAAAAAAAGTCTGTGGCCATCTCTGTGGTGTAGGGGGTAAAGCAGCCGGCTGTGCTGCAGACATCCCATACGGGTACCAGCTCTAGTCCTGGCTGCTCCACTTCTGATCCAGTGCTCTGCTATGGCCTGGGAAAGCAGTAGAAGATGGCTCAAGCCCTTGGGTCCTGAACCCATGTGGAGACCCGAAAGAACCTCCTGGCTTCTGATCAGCCCAACTCCTACCATTGAAGACATTTGGGGAGTGAACCAGTGGAAGGAACCCCCCCCCCCGCCCCGTCTCTCTGTCTCTCTGACTCTCTGCCTCTCTCTGTCTCTCTCTTTCTCTGTGCCTCTCTGTAACTCTGCTTTTCAAGTAAATGAATAAGCCTCTAAAAAAATGAAGATTTTAAAAGTTTTAAAATGAAAACAAAGCAGTGAAAGAGATAATCACATGGACTTCAAACGTTCCACTTGGAATATAGATGTCTCCTGGGAAATACAGAAAATGACTTTGATGATGATGTGACTTTTCATCTAAGAATATCCACAGGTGATGAATGTGCTAATTAATTGGATCACTGGCACAATAATTTTTATGTTTAATTAACTAATGGCTCTCTACTGTCTACTGGGGTGGTAGATATATTTTCTGGCCTCCCTTTGCTGAATCAGGTTCAGTAGTTCTACTCCTATTTCCATCTACTAAAATACCTTTCAGAAAAGGTTAAGCAAAATTTCTGCTTGAAGATTCCCTCAATTTACATGGATTTTAAAATGTCTACAGAAAGGAATCAGGTACGGAAAAGACAACTTTTTTTAATAACTGGCATTTAGGGGTTTGAATATCCACATGCAAAACAATATGATTAGGGGCTGGCATTGTGGGGTAGCAGGTTAAGCTACTGATTGCTACACTCAAATCTCACGTCAGAGTGCTGATTCGAGTTCTGGATGCTCCAGTTTTATGCTAATGTGCCCACAAAGGCAGCAGATGATGGTCCAAGTGCTTGGGCCAGTGCCACTCATGTAGGAGACCCAGATGGTATTCCTGGCTCCTGGCTTTGGCTTGGCTCAGCCCTGGCTGGTTCAGCCATTTGGGGAATGAATGGTGGATTGTAGATCTCTGTGTATCACTCTGTCTTTCCTCCCTCTCTCTGACCCTCTACTTTTCAAACAAACAAATAAATTTTAAAAAAAGGTTTTAAAACAATAAAATGAATGAAGCTGGACTTTTATTTTCCACTAAAAAATTTAACTGCAGATAAATTAAGGACCTAAATATACATCACAAAACCATAAACAATTCTTGAGGAAAATATATGAAAAAAGTTTCACAGCTTTACATTTAGTAGTATTTTCTTTAAAAGTGTTTATTTAATTTTACTTACTTGACAGGCAGTACAACAAAGAGTGTGAGGAAGAGGGAGAGGGATTTGCCTGGATTTGACCCCTAACTCCAGTTTCCAAATCAAGCTTCTTGCTAATGCAAACCATGGGAGGCAGTGTTGATGGCCCTAGTACTTGAGTTCCTGCTATCCACATGGGAAACCTGGATTGACTTTCCAGCTCTCAGCTAGGGCTTGGGCTACTTTCACCTATTGGGGCATTTGGGAGTCAATCTCTCTCTCTATCTCTGTCTCTCTCTCTCTGTTTCTTGATCTCATCAATAAATAAGTTAAAAATTTAGTTACAATTACACATAGCCATTAAGGTAGTCAGCAGCAAATAAAGCCAAAGAAAATACCAAGTGTTGATCAATGTATAGAACTTTTACCCCTTGGGTATCATTCCTGAAAATGTAAAATGGGGTTGCCACTATAAAACATTATAAAAGTTCTTCAAAGATTTCTATCTTCCCTCATTGTCTAGCTATCTAAACCTGTGCTTTATGGTAGTGGGGGCCTTTAAAAATGAAACTGAACACTGAGAAATATCTTAAAAATAACTACCATATAATCAAGCAATCCAGAATTTGAAAGTCTAGAAGATGTGTTTGCAACAACTATGTTTATAACAGCATGATTCCTGATAGCCATGATGTAGACAAAACCTTAGGTTCATCAGAGGATGAGTGAATAAACAAAATGTGGTATACACATACAATAGAATAGTATGGCCTTAAAGGTGAAGAAACCTTATCACATGGTATAACATGAGAAAGCCTTGAGGACATTAAGCTAAGGCAATTATGTTAATTACAAAAGGACAAATATTGAGTGATTCTGCTTAGTTGATGTATACAAAGTGGTCTAATTCTACAGATTTAGGAAACAGAACAGTCGTTACCAGGACTTGGGTGTAAGTAGGGAATTAAGGGATTATTTTGTAATGGGTGTAAGATTTCAGTTTTGCAAGATTTAAATGCTCAGATCTGTTTAACAATAATGTAAACATATTTAACACAACAGTAAAGTGTAAAATTTTTAACACTATATTGGAAGGTGTCCGACGCGTAACAAATCTTCCAAGGCAGATGAATCAGTTGATACACAAGCTTTTTATTGGGATTCTGCTCCTGGGCGAGGTTCCCCAGTCTCAACAGAGTAGGGGCCGGGGAAGTCACGTGTCAGAGGTTGGGAGGGCTCCTTTTATAGATACAGGGTGTGGGGGTTAAAGGTTGAGGCAGTTCTGATCCTCATTGGTTGACCTTTAGGCACCTGTGGGGACCTTGACAAGGACTTTTCATTCCTGGAAGTGTAGTTAGGGACTCTCTATTCCCAGAAGTGCAGTCCTTCTCTCCTTGCAGATCCCAAAGCTACCATATACAATATGTATTTTACCCTCTCTCTCACATACACACCAAAATAAACTCAAGCATGTATGAGCCTCACAAACTTATTACACCAGCAACTTTATATTTCATCAAAATCAACATAAGATGTATATATTTATTCCAGTTTTAAAGATGAGGAACTATGGTACCAAGTGCTAAGTGTCTTTATTATAAATTATATAGCCATGATAGGATTTCAACATGCATGTCTGTATCTTTAATTTATACTCCATTACTAAGCTTTGGTTTTTAGATGTAATGTGAAAAAATCTTGGCATTTCTCTGCCTAAATCTACTGATTTGGTGCTACAACACTATTTATAAGAATATTTAAAATTCTTTGAATATTAATAATTTCCATTATTCTTGATGCCTTATATAATGTAATTCTCACAACAGTTTATAATATGTCTTACTACCTCCTATCAATAAATGGTAAAATGGGATCAGAAAAAAAAACCTATTTGCCTAAGTTTGTGTGTCAAATCTAGTGCTCTAAGAAGTGACTTCTCCCAAGACCTAAAACTGTATTCACTTAAGAGGCATTAAATCTCAGAAAGTTTTATGAAATTATAATTTTGCTTTGCCATTTTCTCCTTCAGTTTCACACTTTCTATTTCAACATGAAGAAAAGGACACCATGATTTGGTTAGTATAAACTGTCCACTCAAGAAAATAATACATAACTGGAGGACTAGCAGTACAAACAAATTTCCTTCCTTCATAAAGATTATATTCCAGAGGGAAGTTTGCATATAATAAAAATATTCACTATTGCTTTGAACAAAAATAATGTATAATAAAAGGTAAGAGTTTTAGGAGGATGCCATGTCTTTCAGATAGTTTAGTCAGAAAAGGCTTGTCTCTGAAGGTGACATCAAAGCCACCAAGAGACAGGCATGATTCTACGTTGTCTTTATGTGTAATCAGCTATTATTTTGAGGAAGGTAATGTGTGTGAGCAAACAAGATGCTGCACTCCACACAGAAATAGCTAAGATGCTATGTTTAATGCATAAATATTTATAACTGCTCTCCTTATAGAGTATTTCATTTGATATAGATCAACTTTTGGAAATACTACAAAATAATTATTACAAAGCAGACATGCTTTTCTTATAGAAAAATCACTTAATCTTAATGTACTATATTAGACCTGTAATCACTAAAACTTAATCTATGTAACTACTTCAAACTCTTTGGCAATTTAGAAGTAGGTCTGTTTGCTAAAGAGTTGCAAGTTGACAATGATAATTGGCATCTGTCAACCTGAAATCAGTATAAGACACATAAAGACAAATGCCAAATATAAAAATAATAAATGATGGCAGAATAGGATAGTAAAAAGTACTAAAGATATTTTAATAATCCTCGATAGAAAATTAGAGAACAGCTTAGTATATAACAAGAACTACAGCTGAGTTGACAATAATATATAGCTTTGTTAACTGTATACTATTTAGTAGACAGAAAGGCACACCATGTAATTTAGAATAAGTAACTAAATGTGTGTGTGTATTTTATATATTGTTTAAAATTAAACTTACATTTGATTTAAAAATAATAATTTCTGGCTACCTAGATACAGCACTTTGAGAAACAATACATCTCTTTGACTAGATGGAAATGCTGACATAATCACTTTTTTGAATAAACAGTTGGCCTGCAAATTCAAGATGTTTATTTAAAATATGACTGCTATAACTTCTCATATGCATCACTTGATGGATTTTCCTGATGCATCAAACTTTTCTGAATGATAATATCTTCTCAAATCTAATTTCCATTCTTATTTCTCAGAATTTTCCCATGTTTGCAATGAAGCTACATATATTTGGAAAATTGTAAGCTACATTAGTATTGGTGCTTTTTAAAAATTTATGTTTACTTTTAGCATTGTAATGACCAAAAAGACCTAGTCAGTTTAAAAATATAGTCATATAAAAAGAGATATATAAGTAAGCAAAATACATTACTCTGTAAGATCTTCTATCTTCTTTTCCACTAGAGTAGGGGGAACATTAGAAACGATGACTTGCATGTCCAATTGATTGACCACAGAGACCTGAAGGAAGAAGAAAGAGAATGCATTTAATTTTTACTTACTAATTTTCTATAACACATATTAACAAAATTCTTCCATACTATACAAAGAACTAGTGGTTTCTTATTGCTGAATTCAGGGACAATTTTTTGAAGTATGTAACCTCCACTAGTCATTGTGGACAAACTGGGACAATTTGACCTTGACAAATTACTTGTAGTTTACATGGAATTTATGAATGTAGAGTGATTTCAACTACTGTTTGGTTTGTGTGTGATTCTTTTCTTAGATATTTACTGATACATTAGAGGTAGAAAAATTTTGTTTGCTTATTAAAGAACATTTAGAATAATGGAAAATACATCTTTTTTTCATTCAAACCTTTATTGGGACTACTTTGATAATCTTATTTTTTACAGAATACAAATTTCATAAGTACAACTTTAGGAATATAGTTATTCTGCCCACCATACCCGCCCTCCCACCCCTTCTTCTCCTCCCTCTCCCTTTGCCAATTCCACTCTCTGTTAAGATTCATTTTCAATTAACTTTGTACACAAAAGACCAACTCTATACTAAGTAAAGATTTCAACAATTTGTACACACACACACACACACACAAACACACACACCTGACAACGAGTTTTACAGTTAACTCTCATAATACAAGTCAATTAGGACAGAGGTCCTGCATGAGGACTTAGTGCACAGTGACTCCTGCTGTTAATTTAATAATTAAACCCTTATATATATATGAGCTTCTTAGGATATGAAAGCCTTTTGAGTTCACAAACTGTTCGTATTTAGACAGGACCATAAGCAAAGTGGAAGTTCTCTCCTCCCTTCAGAGTCAAGGTCATCCTTCTTTGATGGCCACTTCTTTCCGTGGAGATCTCACTCACAGAGAGGAGGCTCAGCAGTGAAGACCTCGATTATGGATAGGGTACACAGTGGGTACTGGAGGATATAACAGGATGTTTAAGGAGAAGAGAGACCGGTAGGGGTAATCTGTCCTTATTTCTGGTTCTTTCAATTTAAGGTTGCCATGACTGCCTGTCCTGCCTTTCAAATCGTTCCCTCTCTCATCCCTCCACCTCCCGATAATCTTGTATTTCTCATCCCCTCTTTGTCCTGCAGACTGTAACTGAATCCCTGATGTTACTGCCCTCATTGATTTTGGGTTATTTTTAATATCCATATGTATATCCTGCTGGCATCTTCATAAATCTAAGCCTTCATTAAGCCCTACTCAATTGTGAATTTTCATGAACTTTCTGCCATGAACTTACTGGTACACATTAAAGAACAGTCATACAAATAATTTTTGGGCTATAAACCATAAAAAGTAACAACCTACAAAATTTCAATCCAAACAAAGAAAAGATGGGAAGGAATTAACTAGCAGAGCATAGACTGAGCAGGAACAGAGGACAATCAAATGTAAATCTTCCTACTTTAGGAAAGAAATGGGATTTATTTTGAAAAAAATCACTCCCAAGATTGCAGAATGTCATTCTATCCAAAAGAAGTTTAGATTTGTTATGGAATCACTACAACTGTGTAGTTTCATTTTCAATCGCTTGAAACAGGAGTTTCATTGTGTGTCTCATCTGTTCCTCATATTATATATTGGATGGGTGTGTTTGTCAGATCACCAAACCACCAAGTGTTCCATTCAGATCTAATGAAAAGGCCAGCTTGTTAAGGTACAATATTTGACATTGGTGATGACTTTAAATTTTGTGACACTTTGTTCTACATTGGGGAAAAGATCGAAATGGGTATTTGGTAATCATAAATATAGACTGGTTAGCCATTTACCTGACCCCTTCCATCTTTGTATTGATAGCTCAACAGCAATAGATTTCCAATGCTTCTTTGTACATTAGTGGAATCCTGTGTAGGAATTCTGATCATTGTACAGTTATGGAGAGAGAGGAATGCACTTTACTAAATTTCCCCCATGTGTGAACTTCCCCTTTCTTTGATAACCTCCACTCAAATAAGCAAGCCACTGAAAAGGGCATAGGCACAGAACTGAAGGAGTTTGACTCACTGAACCCCATTTGTTATAAAGAACACCGAAGAAACGTGAATATACTCTCAATACTGTGCATTGTGAGATAGTAAGATACATTTTAGAATGAGCAACTGAAATCTTGAAGTTTTTCCATTATAAAGTCAGTCTAGCATGGCAAATATCTAGGGTTCTATTACTATGTATCTTACCTAATTATGGGGCAATGAAAAGCTACATTGTATGTAGATCAAAGAAAATGTAATATTTTTGTTTCTATAAACATTTGATTTTCAACAGATAACTTACAAGTAAACGTCTAAAGTGCAATTTATATAGAAACAGCTACCATTTTCCTTTTAAGGACAGTGAGTGATTTCTTCACATTCACAAGGGTAAATTATTTATTCAAAGGGATTTTTAATTTTTAATGATATTTCTGGCTAAATTATAACTGAACTAACAGTAAAGAAATTAACAGTTAAGATCCTTTGCAATATAAACATGCTAAGCTTATAATTTACCAAAGACATCTTTTTTTTTTTTCATTTTTAAAAGAAAGCTTTTATTTAATGAATACAAATTTCATAGGTACAACTTTAGGAATATAGTGGTTCTTCACCCCATACCTACTCTCCACCCCTATTCCCATCCCATCTCCTACTCCCTCTCCCATCCCATTCTTCATTAAGATTTATTTTAATTAACTTTATATACAGAAGATCAACTCTATACTAAGTAAAGATTTCAACAATTTGCATCCACACACACAAAGTATAAAGTACTGTCTGGGAATAAGTTTTACAGTTAATTGTCATAGTAAAACTCATTAAGGACAGGGGTCCTACATGGGGAGTAAGTGCACAGTGGCTTCTATTGTTATTTTAACAATTAGCACTCTTATGTATGACATCAGTGATCACCCAAGGCTCTTGACATGAACTTCCAAGGCTATGGAAGCCTTTTTTTTTAAACTTTTATTTAATGAATATAATTTTCCAAAGTACAGCTTATGGATTACAATGGATTCCCCTCATAACGTCCCTCCCACCCGCAACCCTCCCCTTTCCCTTTGATCTTGATGAATTTTGAAAATACACTTTGGATCCTAGTATATAAAATATAATGTCTATTTCTTTTGATTAACATGTTAATTGTACATATTTATGGAGTACAGTGAGAAATTAAGAGATATTAGGATAAATTTGACTTCAAAAGTATTTATCTTGGATTTTCCTCTAAGAAGTTAATTTTTAAAATTGTAAACTCTGTTCGCAAAAGTGCTAACAAAGGATTTATGTAGAAAACACACATTTTTAATTATGGAAATGAAAAGAGTAAAGTATTACAGATTTAGGGGCTGACAGAGTGGTTTTTTTTGTGATGCAACAAATTAAGCTACCTTTTCCAACACTAGCATCCTGTGTCAGAATTCTGCTTGAGTCCAGGTTACACTGCTTCCATTCCAGCTTCCAGCCAATGTGCCTGGGAAGACAAAGTAAGCTGGACCAAACACTTGGGTCCCTGACACCCATGTGGGAGACCTGGCTGTAGTTCTTAGTGCCTTACTTCAGCCTGGACTAGCTGTTGGCAGCCACTGGCAAGTGAAACAGTGGATTGAAGATCTCTGTCTCTCTCTGTTTTCTTCAAGACTGTATAAACATACATCTTTAAGATATTGTAGTTTGCATTTTGATCATCTAAAGACATCCTGACATCCTACACCCTGACTCTAGTTTCTTCTAGCATCTATAAAAAAATGCATGTAAACATTTAAGGAGATTAGACTTTATTTATATTACTTTTCCAGCATACACTCTATGCTAATATTTTACCTATTCATATCAGTTTATTACAGTCAAAATTAAAGAGTTATCTTTTTATAATTCAGCTATTTTTGGTTGATTACTCAAGGACTTTTTTATGTATTTCTATCATTGTTGGGATCAATTTGTATAATGTAGTAAAATTATGAAGCATGGTAAGGAAAGAAAGCAGGATGTTCAAAAATACAAGTTTATAAAAGTAGCTATTGCCAATTTACACATTTACTTCTGAATTTTTAAAATCTTCTTCATAATTATTTTATATTCACTCTTCTGTCATTCATTCCCCCAAAAATTAGGTAGAGCCACCTAACAGAAATATAATGTGAGTCACAAAAATATGCCACATAGATAATTATTTTAAATTTCTGATATCCACATTAGAAAGATTAAAAGAATAAAATTGGGGCCGGTGCTGTGGCTCACTTGGTTAATCCTCCACCTGTGGCACCAGCATCCCATATGGGTGCTAGGTTCTAGTCCTGGTTGCTCCTCTTCCAGTCTAGCTCCCTGCTGTGACCTGGGAAGGCAGTGGAGGATGGCCTAAGTGCTTAGCCCCTGCACCTGCATGGGAGACCAGGAGGAAGCACCTGGCTCCTGGCTTCAGATTGGTGTAGTTCCTGCCGTAGCAGCCATTTGGGAGGTAAACCAACAGAAGGAAGACCTTTCTCTCTGTATCTCTCTCACTAACTCTGTCAAATAAATAAATAAATAAAAAGAATACAATCAGCTAAATTATGCCTTTAACTCAACATGTGGAATATAGTATCATTCCAACATGCCATCAGCTCAATAAGGAGACATTTTCAAATTATGTATTTGACTTTTGACATTCAATGCACTTTTACACTAACAACATTTTTTTTTTTTTTTTTGTAATCTGGCTACATCTCAAGTATTCTCCAGGCCCAGCTGGGTGAGGGCATAGAGGACAACCCAGTTAAAAAGAAATTCATCACTTCCTGTCTCTACTGGGCACGAACTCTCCCATCTGATCTCTACTGCAAACCCACTTTTAATGAAATGAAAGAGATGTATATTTTAATGGACTTTTTGTATCATCATGTATTTTCTTTTTGATATTACACAAAAACCCCAGTGGTGCTTTCTTCAAAGCTAGTTTTTGATGTGAAATCTAAAAACATGTTTAGTTAAAACATTAACATCTGGGGTGGAAACTGTGGCATAACAGGTTAAGAACTCAGCACTCGGGGAAACCTCCATGTCATATCAGAATGCCTGGAGTTGAGTTCTGACTCAGCCTCCTGCTAACGCATACCATGGAAGGCAGCTAATGATGGCGCAAGTGCTTAGACCCTTCTGACCTGTATGGGAAACCTGGATGGAGTTCCTGGCACCTGGCTTTGGCCTGGCCCAGTCCCAGTTATTGTGAGCCTCGGAGTCAAATAGCAGACAAGATATTTCTCTCTCGTTCTTCTCTCTTTTTCTCTCTCCCTCTGCCTCTAATTTTCAAATAAATGAATCTAAAATTCATTATTTTCTTATACTTTACATGGTTCTTTTAGCATCATGGATTTGTCATTTGGAAAATGCAACTATTGGTTTGCTGAGTAAAGCAGAGTTACAAATGTTGTCACATTTAATTACATAATTTAAAGAAAAAATTACATTATTTATTATGACCATTGATCTCATCAGAAAAATCATTAAGTAATGGGAAGCTGTCAAGCTCACAGTGATGAATACAAGTTTCCCAGCATCCTACATTGTGCTTTAAAGCTTTTCATTAGATAGGCCAGCATTGTGGCATAGCAGGTAAAGCCAATGACTGCAAAGCCAGTATCCCAAGTGGGCACCAGTTCAAGACCCAACTGCCCCACATCTGATCCAGATTCTGGTAATGCATCTGGGAAAGCAGTGGAAGATGGCCCAAGTGCTTGGGCCCCTGAACCCTTGTGGGAGACTCAGATGAACCTCTTGACTCCTGTGAATCAGCACATGGAAGATCTTTGTCTGTCTCCTTCTATGTATAACCTTAACTTTTTAATGAATAAAGAAATCTTTTAAAACAAGCTTCTCAGTAGAAACACATACTGTCAGTAGTTTAACTTAAAATTATAAGCATACTTCATTCATATTTGTGTAAATTTCTACCATGAATCCAAATTAAAATAAGCATGATTTGTGCAATTAAGTAAAAAACTCATTACATAAAAAAAAAACTAGTTCAGCTCATCTAGTGTTTTTCCTATAGACATCAAAGCTACTTCTACATACAGCAAAAATGCTTTACATCAACTTCCCATGTCATCACACAAAATATTCAAAAGTTTTCAGTCACCTTTTATGGGTATATACATACACATTTAGATAGATATTTAACACTAACAGCAATAAGCACAAGATACAGATAGATATTTTTATATATATATATATGCACACAATGGTATTCATTGTGGGAATGAGTGTTGAATTAAAGAGGAAAAGGAGTCAAGAAATACTTTGTCCAAAAATAATTTGGTCATCAAGTAAAATAAGGAAGACCACAGGTAGATTGTGGTGATAGTGAATATCTGAGTCAGATGATGAGAATGATGGTATGCCTCTTAGCAAAGAGGGAGGATTTAGAAGTGACAATGTTATACATTCAGTATCCTACTCTACCACTATGTAGTATGAAGACTATGACAAACAACATAAAGGGAATACTAACAAAAGCCATGATTTGAGAAATCAGCGTTAGAAATAATGTTCTCAGTAACATCCATTTTGCTGCAAATGACAGAATGTCCTTCTTTCTTCATATCTTAATAATGTGCATTTGTACCTTTTCTTAATTCATTCATCTTGATATTGACATATAGATTGATTCAATATATTAGCTGTTTTGAACACTAACAGCAATAAACCCGAGAATAAAGGCCTCTCTTTGATATGCTGATTTCATTTTCTTTTGGATATAAACCCAAAAGTGATATATGGTAGATCCATTTTTTTGTTTTGTTTTGCAGAAAATTCCATGCTGCACCAATTTAAATTCTCACCAACAGTTTATAAAAGTTCCTTTTTCTCCATATCCTCACTGGCAATTCTTTTTGGGGGGTAATAGCCATAATAACTGGAGTTAATGATATCTCACTGGTTTTTAATGTGCAACTGAAACGTTAAATAAAACAAGACAGGCACAGAAAGACAGTTACAATTACTCTATCAAGGGACCTATGCTGTCTGCCTACAGTGCCATCATACCATTTGGGTGCTCATTTGTGTCCTAGCTGCTCCCCTTCTGATCCACCTGTCTGCTATGGCCTGGGAAAGCAGTGGAAGATGGTCCAAGTTCTTGGTCCCCTGCACCTGTAGGAGACCTGCAAGAAACTCCTGGCTCCTGGCTCCAGATTGGCTCAGCTTCAGCCATTGGGGCCATTTGGAAAGTGACCCAGCAGATGGAAGACCTTTCTGTCTCGCCCTCTATCTCTAACTCTACCTTTCATACAATAAATAAAATCTTTAAAAATTACTCTGTCAGATATGTGGAAACTAAAAAAGTCAATTTGATTGTACAATAGTGATTATTACAGATTTTAAATGGTGTGGGCAAGAAGGACCAACAGATGTTGTGTAATAGGTACAGAAACGTTCAGATAAAAGGAATACTTCCTAGTGTTCTATGACAGAATGGGTGCTTGTAGTTCACAATAACCTGTTCTATATTTTAGGAATATCCAGAGAGAACAGCCTGAAGCTTCCATTGATAAAGTACTAATAATGAATTGGAAATATTTTAAAGATTTATTTTTCTGAAAGGCAGTTGGAGAGAGAGAGAGAGACAGAAAGAATCTTCCATCCACTGGATCACTCCCTAAATGATCACAAAATCCAGGGCTGGGCCAAGCTGAAACCAGAAGCCAGGAGCTTCTTCTGGGTTTCCCAAGTGGGCCCAGGGCCCAAGCACTTGGGCCATTCTCAACTGCTTTCCCAGGCAATAGCAGAGAGCCGGATTGGAAGGGGAGCAGCTAGGACACGAACTCGCATCTATATGGGATGATGGCATTGCAGACAGACAGCATCGGTCCCAGATAGCTTTATAGGAAGTGGGAAGTGGGGACTTGAACGGTGCCCACAAGGGATCCCAGCTGGCATCCCAGTCATTGGCTTCACACATACAACACCACAGCACTGGTTCTGAGACAGAAATAATAATTACACTGTTTTTTACCTGTACACATTATATACAAGTATTGAAACGTCAAACTGTACCTGGTAGTTCTGTAAAATTATTACTTTTTTTTTTTTTTTTGGCCAGGAAGAGTTACACAGTGAGAGAGAGAGAGACAGAGAGAGCGTTATAGACAGTAAGAGAGAGAAACAGAGAGAAAGGTCTTCCTTCTGTTGGTTCACCCCACAAATGGCCGCTACAGCCGGCACGCTGCGCCAATCCGAAGCCAGGAGCCAGGTGCTTCCTCCTGGTCTCCCATGCGGGTGCAGTGTGGGGAGCAATCCGGACTAGACTAAGTTGCTCGAATTAGGACTTATTCTATGCATCTGCTCTCCCACAATATGGCGCTGGGAGAGAAGTAAACAGCTTCCGCACAGCTGCCTCCAGTTCAACCAATTAACTGTAGGACTTGCTCCTGATTGGAGAGCAGCGTACTCAGCCGAGTTGGGATTGGCGGAGGAGGACTATAAAGGAGGAGAGAGACGGCATGCACCAGGAACATCTATGGGGAACATCTAGCTGAAGGAACACCTGTGCAGCCCCCGAGACGAGACGGCCGGCGGTGTGCCGCTCCCCTGCGGAAGTGGGGAATGTGGCCAGGGGGAACTGCCCTTCCACGGAGGTGGAAGGGATAGTAGCCAACCCGGGAAGAACCAGCAGCAAACCCGGGGAGGGCCGAGCAGACGAAAGAACAGCGCAGGGTCCTGTGTCGTTCCTCCACGAAGAGGGGGAGCGACAGTGCAGGGCCCAGGCACTTGGGCCATCTTCCACTGCCTTCCGGGCCACAGCAGACAGCTGGACTGGAAGAGGAGGAACTGGGACAGAATCTGGCGCCCCAACTGGGACTAGAACCCAGGGTGCTAGAGCTGCAGGTGGAGGATTAGCCTAGTGAGCTGCGGCACTGGCCAAAATTATTACATCTTAATAAACAATTTTAAAATGTTTACAGATGTGATAATGTTAACTTCCTTGATTTGATCATCACACATGTACACATATATCTAATTATCACAATGTACTCTATAAAATAATAGCTATCCAAAAGTAAAACATTTTCTCAGAGGAGTACTAGATTTTCATTAGGCAAGAAGTTTTTACTTAAATAAAAAATCCAATCTTCCCATACTCTTACTAAAATTATTCAATGGCTTCTTATTTTAGGAAAATAATCCAACATGTTTAATATTGTTTATGTCTCTTTTTATAAGATGCATTTATTTATTTGAAACAGAGTGACAGACACACACAAAAAGAAGTGGGGGGAGAAGGGAGTGAGGGAAGGAAGGGGAGATGATGGGGGGAGGGGAGGAGAAATAAAGAGTGGAGAGAGAGAGAGGAAGAGAGAGAGACAGACAGAGAGAGACAGAGAAAGAGAGAGAGAGATCTTCCATTTATTGCTTCATTCAGCAATTGGGTATAATATCCTCAGGTGAACCAGGCTGACACCAGAAGCCAGTAACTCCATCCTGGTCCTGCATATGGGCAGCAGGGATATGAACACCTGAGCCATCATACCGCCTTTTCCCAATCACAGTGGCAGAGACCTGAATCAGAAGTAGAATATCCCAGGACCGAACTGATTCTTCCATATGGCATTGCCAGTGTCACAAGAGGTGACAACTCATTGTGCCACAATACCTACCCCAGTTTTTGTCTCTTATAACCTACTAACATCTCCAAACTCATTTCTCTTTCACACTTCCTTTCATATACTCATGGCAAGAAGAAAAAAACATTGAATGACTTATTCATAGATGTCATCATTTTTTTTCCTTCTTGTTTTTGGCACACGCACCTTCTGCATCAAAGTCCTATTTCCCTGCATATCTCACCTTGTTTGATTAAAAGAATTTCAGTGGGCCGGTGCCGCGGCTCACTAGGCTAATCCTCCACCTTGCGGCGCCGGCACACCGGGTTCTAGTCCCGGTCGGGGCTCCGGATTCTGTCCCAGTTGCCCCTCTTCCAGGCCAGCTCTCTGCTGTGGCCAGGGAGTGCAGTGGAGGATGTCCCAAGTGCTTGGGCTCTGCACCCCATGGGAGACCAGGAGAAGCACCTGGCTCCTGCCATCGGATCAGTGCGGTGCGACGGCTGCAGCGCGCCAGCCATGGCGGCCATTGGAGGGTGAACCAACGGCAAAAGAAAGACCTTTCTCTCTGTCTCTGTCTCTCACTATCCACTCTGCCTATCAAAAAAAAAAAAAAAAGAATTTCAGTGCTTCCCATAAACATCATTTTACTAATATAGCTTCCATGCTGCTCTAGGACTATATCAGAATACAATATACATATATTTACTTATAAACCTGACATATTATTTCTTGGAAATTAATTTGCAAGTGTATTTAATACTTTTAAAGATTTTTTTAAAAAATTCTACTCAATTTTCAAGCAGTCCAAATGGATAACCCATTAACATCACAGTGCTGATTTAGAGAGATTTATATTTATATTTTATGTTGATTTTTATATTTTAATGATACTTAATAATGATCTTATTATTTTCTATCTAGGCTCCACATTGTACATATCCCACAAACAGTAAGAAAAGTGCTATTATCTAAGGTTTGCAGATACAAATTTGATGAATAATCTATGTCAACCTTAGTATCTTCTATGTCAAAAGCTTCTTGGCCCAGACTGCTCTTCATTCTGTTACCACTTTTCTGTTACCAATGAGGGTGTGGCTGGAGGACTGTGTCCTTCCTACCTACCAGAATCATGCTGATAGGTCTTTACCTTTCTCTAACAGGAAACATATTTCATCATTAATGCCTGTGTATGTGAAGTTAAGTCTGTCCAGAGAATAAAATAAGGAACACTGTGAAACATATAGATTTACTAAGATACAAAAACAAACAAAAAAAAGGCAAGTCATCTTTGACCTTTTTCTTGATGCGAAAAATATTTTTTCCAATAACAAAAAAAAAAAAATTCTTACATCTGTCAGAGAAAGTCCAAAAAACCCATGCTTGAAAGTTGGGGGAGGTTCCATAAAATAAATACATTGGTATTAATGTGTGAAAGCTAATATCTCAATTTATGTAGAAATGATCTACCACCAAACATGCACAGAGACAACAAGTCAATTTTAAAAAGTGATACCAACAAATGTAGCCAGATATAATTTAGTCAAGGATATCAAAACTATCATGGAGATTTTAATAAAAGAAGAAAATCACATCCACGGGAATATTAATTTGCCAAGAAACATTTCCTTTTGTTTATTCAATTACAACAGGCTAAATGCAACAATAAAACAACCTGTTCTTATATGAATAAAACTGTTAAAAAAGAATAAAGATAGAAGATGTATCATAAATTGATATGCTAATGTAATGGTTCTACTGTTTTCAAAAATAGGCAAATACATAATAGTCTCAAATGGCTGTGCATTGCATTTCCTATCTTTTTATCAAATGGTTAATTCTTCTCAGTGTATTGTGAGTCTTATAACTACTAAAAGCTAAAGTAAAGCTTGCTCTTCAACTCTTAAAACAAAGAACCAAAGACCTTAACAATCCTCAAAAGAAGAAATACAAATGGCCCTCAAATATATGGAAAAATGCTTAATATCACTAGCCAACAGGGAAATGCAAATCAAGACCACAATGAGATAATAACCTTCCCACTGCCAGAATGGCTAATATTCAAAAGACAGAGTGACAATCCATTGAGAGGATGTGGAGAAAGCGGAATTCCTACATGCTGTTGGTAGGAATACAAATTAGTACAGCTACTGTGAGAACAGTATGGAAACTAGAAATAGACCTACCATATGATACAAAAATCCCATTACTGGACATATATTCAAAAGACATTAAATAATGTATCCAAGTGATACTTGCACCAAAATGATTAGAGCAGCACTATTCACAATAACCAAAAAATGTTCCCAACATCAGATGAATGGATAAAGAAGATGTGACATATTTACATTTCTGAATACTATTCACTATTTAAAAAAATATAAATCCTGTTAGTTACCACAAAATGGGTGAAACTAGAGTAAATGGTGTTGAGTGAAATAAGCCAGAAACAGAAAAATCAAATACCACATCATGTTCTCCCTTATATGTGGGAGCTAAATTAAAAAAAAAAAAAAAGAAAGAAACAATAAACACTGAATCTGAACTTAAAATGTTGATACTAGCATCCAGGAGCAGTGGGAAGGACAAAAGAAGTTTGTATAAAAAAAAAAAAAAAACAAAAAACAAAAAACAGAAGAAGCTGGGTATGATTCATTAATTGTGACAAAGATACTAACATGAGATGCTAATAGGACAAACAGAGAAGATGTATATGGGAATTCAAATCATTACCTCACAATTTTCATTTTGTAAATTTAATAATAAAATTACTTATATTAAAATCTACAAAAATGACATTTACATTTAGAAAACTTGTTTTTCGATTCGGCTTAAGAGTCCTGAGCTGAAATCACCTACTTACAAGGACATCTGCTTTGCCACTCAGTCCCTTCCCATAGTCGTCAGTTGCAACAACTTGAAACTTGAAGTAGGACCTCCTCATATTGTGGAAAAGCATCGCAGTCTTGATAAGCCCAGTGTATGTTTCCACCACAAATCCTTCTTTCCCCTCTTTATCGGTGGTATGATGAGTCTATATGCCATAGCACTATAATTGCCAGTATCTTTATCAGTAGCCTAGGAAGAAAAAAAACAGAGATTATAAACAAACAGAAAAAAAAAAAAAAAAAAAAAAAAAAAAACCTGTACTAAAGGGCTTATTTCTATTTACACAACTGGCATTTCTTGTGTAATTGATAACACAATGAAGACCTGTGATATAAGTTTTCCGGATATTACATTTATAAGTTCTTTGTCCACATTGTTGAACAATTGTTATGAGAATGATAGTGTCTGCTGAACTGGGAACTAAAAGGACATAAACAGGAATGAAGTCAATGAATCAAACTTGCTGATGGACATATCTAATGAGCTCAACTCAGGGTTGTGATCCAAACTGGTTGAAGGATGGGATTTGTTGTTTACATAATGACTGTCTTGGTACAATAGGCACGTTGTATGTGTTTTTTATCTAACACACAGTCTAAAAGTATCTGTCCAAAAGTATATAAACTAACAATAAGATAAATCAGAACCCAGAGCCTTTAAAACTGAGTTTGGAGATTTATGTAGATGTCTTAATTAGTTAATGCCATACTATTATTAGAATCTTAATCCAGCTGCATTTGTAATCATCCTGTATTCTAATTACCTAGATTTGTTCCTGATGGTAGGTATTATGGTTTTTATGTTAAAGTTTCTAACCATATGAAATAAAAAAAATGATTAATACAGTTGTGAGTATAATATACTAAGCTGGCTCCATGGTTTCTTCATAGGAGTCATTCTTCAGACTGTTAATTTCAAATTTATTTCATTGAAAAATATTTAGATAGTAAGTGATACAAGAGTATTGAAGACCTTATACAAAGTTACACATACACTATTCCTGCTTACTAATTTGTTACATAGTTTCATTTATTATTATTGTCATTATTTTGAGTGTTCTTTAAGATGTATTTATTTGTCTTGAAAGTCAGAGTTACAGAGAGAGAGAGGGAGGAAAAGACGAGAGAGAGTGTGCTTCCATTCAGTAGTTCACTACCCAGCTATCTGCAATGGCTAGTGAAGGGAAAGGCTAAAGCAAAGAACCAGAGATTCATCCAGGCATCCCACATGGATGGTAGGGGCCCAAAAGCTTGGGTCATCTTCCGTTGCTTTTCCCAGGCCATTGGCATGGAGCTCAATTGGAAGTGGAGCAGCCAGTATATGAACTGGAGTCACAGGTGGAGGCTTTACCCATTACGCCACAATGCAAACCTCCAATCTTTCTGTTTTATTTTTACCAATGTTATTATTACTTTTAAATGTTATATATTGGCCAGTGCCATGGCTCACTAGGCTAATCCTCTGCCTGTGGCGCCAGCACACCGGGTTCTAGTGCCAGTCGGGGCGCCGGATTCTGTCCCAGTTGCCCCTCTTCCAGGCCAGCTCTCTGCTGTGGCCAGGGAAGGCAGTGGAGGATGGCCCAAGTGCTTGGGCCCTGCAACCGCATGGGAGACCAGGAGAAGCACCTGGCTCCTGGCTTCGGATCAGCATGGTACACCGGCTGCAGCGTGCCAGCCGCAGCGGCCATTGAAGGGTGAACCAACAGTAAAAGGAAGACCTTTCTCCCTGTCTCTCTCTCACTGTCCACTCTGCCTGTAAAAAAAAAAAAAAAAAACAAAAAAAAAAAAAAAAAGTTATATATTAAGCATCTATGATTTGCCAATAAAATGCTAAGTATCATACAAAAATATTCTTATTTAATAAAATGAAACCTTTTCCAAAGACTGATTTTTTGTAGTTATATAAATGAATGCTGTCCAACAGAACTTCCTGGGATGATAGCAATATTTTAAATCTGCTCTGTCCCCTACAGTGAGCACCAGTGATTTAAAATCACTGAATAATTGGAATGAGGCTAATGTGACTAAAGAATTGAAGTTTGAATTTCATCTAATTTTAATTAAGTATATTTAATCAGTTACATTATAAGTAGTAAAGTTCGGATACAGATAACGACAACAATACATAACAGCAAATGTACATCAATGTATCACATGAGCCTGATTCAGTTTTAAATTCTGTAAATATTCTAAACCACTTAAAATATTTCTGGATAACTCCATTAATATAGTAAATGTGGTAATTTGAATTAAACAACCAGGCGTTTCAATTCAGTATCAAATATTTCTTGAGTTAAAATTCTCAGCTTTAAAAGAGGATGCACTCAAACTTCCAGCTGATATCTTTAGAGGTCCATATGATTTACTTTGAGGTAACGCTCAGATTTGGGTTTGGAGTAATTGTAATTAGATTGCAACATTAGATACTATTCTAGATTTTTAAAAAAAGAAAAAAATGAAAAACCATCCAGTTATCAGATTTTCTTTTAAAACTTTTAATTAATTAAACATTAATTAAACATTTAATAAAGCATAATTCCCTAATAAAAAGCATATTCCCTAATAAAATTATGTATAAAAGCATGCAGAAATATGAACAAATTGTAATTTACAGCTCAGTAATATTTTGCAAATACAAGAGACTAATAGCTCATCATGGGAAAAACATTAGTTACATTCCAGAATACACTTTATGGTATTCATGTCATACACATCTCCCTAAGGGAAACCACTATCTCAATCTAACATCAAGGATTTGTTCTGTTTTAAACTAATTTTTTAAAGAGATGGACTCTTTAAAATAAATAATTAATTGTATTTTAATTGAGAGACAGATAAAAAAGGGAAAGCAATAGAGAAATCTCTCATCCAATGGTTCAACTCTGTTTTTGCTCTACTTAGAAATCCTTAGCTGTAGGTATGTGGTAAGTTCTCTTCCTCATTCCAACATTTCAAACTTTTCTTCAGTTGACATATTATTTCAGTCTGATTTGTACTTGCAGAAGGTCTAACTCACATACAAACTGAGGCCATTAAAATGTGAGGTGCCTGAATTTATCACAACATAACTGAAAACCTACATTCATCGGTATTTACACCACTTTCTTCAAATCTTCCTTTGAAGGCACTCATGCCTTCTAGATATGAATCACTTCTATGTTTTCTGTGTATAATAGTTCATCAGCTGTATTTACCTTTGTCCTCTTCATCTTTTCCACTACAGACTCCAAAGCACATGTCTCTGTCATTAGAACAAAATCAAACTTTTCTTCTGCTCTGTATACATATCCGACATGACCCCACAATTTCCAAACCTACTTTTCATTCAGTTTCTTCATCACATGCCTTTACAATCACTCTCCTCAATTCTTTATCCCCCAGTTATTCCCAAAATGCATTCTACCTTCTTCTTCCATCATTCCAGTGAATCTGCACAATCAGGGTTGGAGGATTGTCTCAGGCTCATACCAACAACCCATCTAGAGATCTTCAAGTGACAAACTCCATTTACATGATTTATATAATGTTGTTGCTGCTTCTACTGGATGCTCCATTTATTGAACACTAAATAGTTGCTAGGTGCAAATTAATAATTTACATGTATGACTTCATTATCATTACTTTTTTTAGCATTGAGTAGGTTCTACTGTTATTTTATTGATGAAGAAAAGGAGGCATAGGGGATCAGAAACTTGTCCATAATCACACAAATGGTTGACAGCACACTTGGGTAGCTCTTGCTATAAAACACTACATTCAATATTTTTTTTTTTGTTTGACAGGCAGAGTGGACAGTGAGAGAGAGAGACAGAGAGAAACGTCTTCCTTTGCCGTTGGTTCACCCTCCAATGGCCGCCAGAGCCGGCACACCGCGCTGATCCGATGGCAGGAGCCAGGTACTTCTCCTGGTCTCCCATGCGGGTGCAGGGCCCAAGCACTTGGGCCATCCTCCACTGCACTCCTGGGCCACAGCCAAAAGCTGGCCTGGGAGAAGGGCATCCGGGACAGAATCTGGCGCCCCGACCGGGACTAGAACCCGGTGTGCCGGCACTGCAAGGTGGAGGATTAGCCTAGTGAGCTGCGGCGCCGGCCTTACATTCAATATTTTAGACTATATATGAGGAATAAAGTCCCAGTGAGAACAAAAGCAAATCCTTGACAAAATGCCCTAAAAATTCTTCTAAGAAGCATCAAGATGAAAGAAAATAAAAAATATGCATTTCATAAACTACATGCACATGGTTCACTGCAAATTCATATATTGAAACCTAATCTGCAACATGATGGTATTTTGTGGGAGAGTCTTTAGGAATTCATTAGGACATGTGGCGGAGCCCTCATGAATGCCATCACTGCTTTAATAAAAGAGAACCAGAGACTTTCCTTGCCTTTTTCCAACATAAAGGTACACAATGGTAGATGGCCATTTATGAATGAGGGCAACAGCCCTAACTAGGTATTCTATAAGCTGGTGCCTTGCTCTTGAACTTCTCATCCTTCAGATTTAATTGTAATTGTAAATGTAAATTTAAAATGTTATCTAAAAATTAAAACAGAAACAGAGAAAGGCAGAAAGATGGAAGGAAAGAAAAAACTAACGAAGGAGAGAAGGGGAGGTGAATAAGGAGGGAATGTTATTTTATCAGAATTGTCTATGAACTACCTACTATGAACTAGACTGAATCTGTTCTATTTGTATTTATATCAAAATAACATGAAAAAAGCATAAAATGCATTTCTCTTACATGTAAATCATCCAGTCTACAGTACTCTGTTATAAGTGCCCAAATAGATAATGAAAGGAAGAACACAAAAATCTTTGTACTGATAGTGATTGTCATCTAGATATTTGTTTTCTTGAGGTGTGGGAACTTGTCTACTATTGAGTGTCTCAGAACAGGAGACAAGGCACAAGAACCACTTACGGAAGGGAGTCTAATTAAAATCCTCCCACAGAAAACTACATTCTCACCTTTAGGTTGAACAAAAATTCATCTTTTCTTACCAGCCCCCACTGCCACTACTAACTGAAAATTGCCAAGAAAACTGTCTGGCTTAAACCTTGATGTTCAGTGACAAGAAGACCAAAGTTTCCTGAGAATCCTAACCAAACACATTCCCTTACTTGAGTTTGGAGCCTTCATTCAGACACTATCTATTTGCCCAGTTCAAATAGAAATCACAGTAGTCTAAGTTTGCACAGACCAATGGTTCTGAACTCTGCCTGAATGAATGGGCAAACTTTAACTTGAGAATTGTGAAGCCAGTAATGTGGTATAGAATGTAAAGCCACCACCCACAATACTGGCATCCCATATGGGTGCTTCTTTGATACCTGGGTGCTCCACTTCCAACACAACTCCCTGATAATATGTTTGGGCAAGCAGGGGAGGTGACCCAAGTAGATGGGCCCCTGCTTACAGGTGAGAGATGAGGAAGAGGCTCCTGGCTTTGGATTGGCCACGCTCCAGTCATTGAGGCCTTTTGGGGAGTGAACCAACAATTGGAAGGGAACTCTCCATCTCTCTCTCTCTGTCTCTGTCTCTACCTCTCTTTCTCCATGACTCTGCTTTTCAAATAGATAAATACATCTTTTTTTAAAAAAAAGCATTGAACAAAAGTATTTTTGAATGACAAGGTCGTGCCTCCTCAGGGAAACAAGTACTTTCTTAAAAAACTAATTTCCATGCCATGTGTAAAATAATTATGACAAAGTTTCAAGAAATGCAAACAAAATAAAAGCATTTTTAAAAAAGAAAATACAAAGTTATGAGTCTGTTGAGATTAAAAAATCAAATTCAAAACCACAAGTACATTAGATATTTGAACTAGTAGATAGATTATGAAGAAAATATTTAATATGTTTTAGTACATAACATTAAAATCTGAGCACAGAATGAGAATAGTTCAAGAGAAATTAAATGTGTCTTTTAGAAATGAAAAATAAGGTAAAAACTAACATGAAAACTCAGAGGTGGGATCACAGATGAACAGATTAGGGATAGATGAGTAGAAAATTCATAAACTGGATGCTTAGGCAAAAGGAATGATCTAGAATGCTTCAGAGTTACAAAGATGAACCATCTAAAAAATGCTTTGGAAACACAGCTCAGAATGGGAAAGTTTGGCAAATGCCTGATTAGAGCTTTAGAACTCTGAAAACAACAGAATTTTCCAGAAGTGATAAAAGATAATCATATGCATATTTAAGAAGCCTAATAGGGCCTCCGCCTAGTGGCGCCGGCACACCGGATTCTAGTCCCGGTCCGGGGCGCGGGATTCTGTCCCGGTTGCCCCTTTTCCAGGCCAGCTCTCTGCTGTGGCCAGGGAGTGCAGTGGAGGATGGCCCAAGTGCTTGGGCCCTGCACCCCATGGGAGACCAGGAAAAGCACCTGGCTCCTGGCTCCTGCCATCGGATCAGCGCGGTGCGCCGGCTGCAGCGGCGGCCATTGGAGGGTGAACCAACGGCAAAGGAAGACCTTTCTCTCTGTCTCTCTCTCTCACTGTCCACTCTGCCTGTCAAAAAAAAAAAAAAAAAAAAAAAAGCCTAATAAATTTAAAGCAGTGTAAATAACACTTTCCACACCTTGAACCCACACAGGACAGACACTACAGTGTATCCCCTACTCCACCTGTAGCCCAGAGTTGAGACCTGGCAAGGCTCAGAAGTAGTGCATGGAAAGGTAGCTCCTCAACAGCAACCCTCAATGGCACATGAGGAGTAAAGGAATCTTCAACTACAGAGAGAAAATACCTATCAGTTTAGAATTCTAGACCATAATGAAAATAGCTTCCAAAATCATTGTGTGATGAACGTCTTTGTAGATGTTGAAAGAGTTTGCCATGAAAAGAGCTCCATGGAAAGATCTAAATGTTACGCTTGAAGTGAAAATATAGTCATTCCATTTGCAAGAGCTCAGATTTACGATGAAAACTGAAAAGTAAAGAAAGTTGTAAATGTGTAAGTAAATCTACATAAGCAAGGACTCTGCCATAAGGACTCCGCTGTGTGTGGTGGAGTGTGACTAAATATCTAAACACAATACTACAGAAATTAGAACTGTGTGTCTGGAGTTACATATTTTAAGATTTGATGATGTTAAGATGACACATGTATTGATATTTTTATGTACAACATGTGTGTTATTTAAAATTTCTAAGACAATCCTACTTAATAGAAAGAGTATGTACCTCTCAAAATATAAGGGACACAGCAGGTTAAAAAATAATCCTAAAGAAATTTTAAATATGGGAGGAAAAGAAATACAGAAGAAAAAAATGATAAAGGAAATCCTAAATGAAACTACAGGGAGGAAAATCTTCATGTTATTTGAAACTACCACACATTTAGTTCAATATTCCACTGAAAAGACAGGGTCAAACACACTGGACAATGAGGGCATTTGGTGAAGAGGTTTAAGCCATTGCTTGGGATGTCCTCATACCACATCAGAGTGCCTGGTTAGCATCTTGGCTACTCCTGTTCTGATCCAGCTTCCTCTTACAATGCATGTCCTACAAGGAAGCAATTAATGACTCATGTACTTGAGTCCCATCCCTGTGGAAAACACAGAAGTTTAGCCTCCTGTCATCAGACTGGCCCAGCCTTAGCTATCGTGGCATTTGGAGAGAGAATCAATGGTGGAAGATTTCACTTTGTTTCCCTTTATCTCACAGTGCCTTGCAAATAAAATGAATACAAACAAAAAATAAACATTAACCCTTAAGGAAGAAAAGTACTTAGATGTATAAGCTAAAATTGATTCATGTTTTAACTTAGAACTCATTTATTTTCAAGAAGAATTTTACTTTTCTGGCTTTTGGGGATAGGGGCAGGGAATGAGGGAAGATCTGTTGTAAAATTGAACCAGTATTCTAAGTGAGGTCTGATGCATGCTGGCTGGGAAAGAAGAACCAGATGAAAAGAACACAGTGGATTTTATATCACTGATGGATTTTTAAAATTTCTATAAAATATAAAAGATGTAATCAGTATTGCTTCCTTAAAATTTGGGGAAAAGTCAAGAAGATATTCTAATGAAGATATAAATAAATAATAATCATAAATACTCTCCATTACTTATTAGATAGCAATAAAGAGACATCTAATGAGCTTGTCCCATTGGTGCTTAAAGTTAAAATTGACTAACCACAGAAAACCTGCATGAATTAAATTTATGTAGTTTCGGTGTCATTCTACTCATTCCATTAGCTTTTTTTTTTTTTTAATAATCAAAACAATGTAGAGTGGGTTCATAGCTTAGTCATGAATATCTGGGATATGTGAAATCAATAAAGCAATGCTTAGATTTATTACAAGAGAAAAAAAGTCAAAATGAATATTATATTGTACTTACTGTAATTATATTTTTAAATGAATGCTTAAATACAATCAAACACTTAGCTAATTCTAAGACCTCTTCTGGAATTTTTAATGCTCACAGAGGTCCAGCATCACAAGAAAAATCACCAAATAATTGCCTCTATCACACAAAGAAGTGAGAGCATTAATTTTCTAACAGCCTAAATAACTGTTCCCCTCTGTTCCTTAAATGAACACTATGGACACAGAACAATTAGTGAATGTCCTAAGAACTTCCGAACACATTAAAAAGTCCAATAATGCTAACTTTAACTCCTCAATTAGACCCTTTTTAAAATTTACCAGCACTAAAGGCTCACTTTCCCCAAGACAGAGTCAAAGTGCTTTAGAATGTAAGGATAAAAATACTCAAATGTCACATTTCCACCTACTAATGTCAGTATATCAAGCAATGTTTGCAAAAGGAACAGAGCTGTGGTTTTATAGAACTCTTTTTACTTTATTCTTACATTTTCAGAAACTACAAAGAAATCTTCATTTTAAAAGCCTTAAAGACAACATGCCCAGCATTTAAAAACCTGAATAAGGGAAAATTAGGTACACTGATTTATTTATAAAACTATGTTAAGACCTCAGCAAAAATAAAAACAAATGAAGAAGTATTTTAACTAAGAAATCCTGCTGTTGGATTTTGCACAAGAATGTAAAAAATGCAACCACCATGTAACATCAATAATACTTAATTTCAATATAGTAATTTAGTATTTGTAGAGTTATGTAAAACTCTAATATAACTTTGAGATATTATAAAGAACACAACTCAGTGTGGAAATAACAGTGTAATAATAGGATTAAGAGACATGCCAATCATAGATGTTTTTCACAGTTTGAAAAAGTCTTACAGGAGACTATTTATAGATAACATTTGCAAAGTTTATTCATAATTTAAAGAGTGATGCCAAAAATCACAGGCTAGTATCTATTTGAGGAAATAAAGACAAGTGATGAAAACCAAAATTTTTATTTTTTAAAAATCTGTACTACTTTATAGAAGGCATGAGAGTATAAAAAATCAAATTTGTACTTACGTAATAATTGAAACTTTTAAATTTTGTTTTCCTTTCTTATGAAACATTTTGGAAATAGATACTACTTCAGATCATAGATAATGGTTTTATTCAAAAAGTTCAAAGAAAATTACATTATGAAAAAATTACTCACAGATTTAAAAATTCTTTGCACTGAAATAAATTTTATCTTTTCACTGAATTTCCACAAAGTGTTTGTAATATCCTCATATAATGACGGACTATGAATCCCTACCAGTTGCTTTCAAATACACTCTGAATTTATTAGTTTCACTTTTTCATTTCTACAGAAATCAATTGTAGTTTATTCACATTAAAAACCAAAAGATATACATGTACAATTTGAGCTGTGTATTTGATAGGGGAAACTAGATGATGATTTTTGAATCTTAAAATATTATCAGTTTTTACCAAATGCTTACAAATCCTTAAATAATTTAAAAATTGTAAGGGTTTTGTAATCACTGTAGTTATTATACCCTAAATATGTCATCACCCAAAGCAAATTAGGTGAGATATTCTTCATTTCTTGCTCCATGACAGTTGATTAGCTACAAAAGGTACAATCAATCCTAATCAAACTCTGCTTCCTTTGGCCACCATCTTCATGTCTTCCTTCTGGCGACCCTACACGCTCCTCTTTATCCTTTTTTTTTTTTTTTTTTTGCATGAGAGTATCACCGTCTATGTAGTGGACTGAACAAAAAAGCTCACCATCCTCTTCATGTGTTTAATCTGTTCTTTGCCTCCCTGCTTCCAGTCTATCAGCAAGCACCCTGCATTCTTTCTCTGCAACACCAGCATTTCTCAGTTCTGGAACTTGCTGCCTAGTTTACCTCCATCACTCTCAGGCTCTCATGTCATCTCACTTCTTACTCGAGCAATAACTGAAAAATAACTGATTCTATTTAGATCCTATTTGCAAAAAAACAAATGTTCCAAATCCATAAAATAGCGTCAATCTGACCTCAGTTTATTGTTCTAACTTCTGCTATTTAACAATTTTGTAATCATATCTTCCCACAATCACAATACTTTGTTTGTTTTGAACAATCTGTGTTCCTTAAGGTTTCCCACGCTATGTACATGTGATTTCTTCTACCTTAAGTGAAACGTCCCCTTTCTTCTAGGCCATATGATCTTAACTCCTAGATTATATTATGGCACGTGCACACACACAGACACACACACACTGAATATGAAGGTAAGTAATGTCTAAAGTAACCAAACTTCAGCTTAAATGATTACTGTCTAAAGACTTTCTTCATTTCTCCTAGGGAGTGCTGCTTTCATTAACATTTTTGGACATACATATATATATATGATATATTTAAATGTATTTATATCTAAATATATGTACATCTCTATTATATATGTTTCTAAATATGTATAGATTTCTCATATATAGTATATATATTTATATATTTTTCTTATATATATATAGTAAGAAATATATATATTTCTTATATATAGTAAATATTTATTATATATTATGTATAGGATATATATTTACTATATAGTATATATATAGTATATATAGTATATTTACCCTGTAAATATTTACTAATATATTTACTAAGAAACATTATATTTATGTGTCTCTTTACAAGTTAAATTTCTATGTGTTCATGCTTTTGAATTAGTATCATGTCTGAGTTAACTAATATTGGACTTAAATACCTGTAGAAGAATATCATTGCAGATTAGATATCATTATTGAGATTTAACAGATGAGAACTGGGTTCTAGCCTTATTACTCAGATGAGCTAGGGCAAATAACTCTCTGGGACTTAGTTCCTCATCTGTAAAATTGAGAAGGTAGGACATACTGAATAGCCTCACTGTAAAAATTCACTCAGGTGAAAGCACAGTGCCTGGTATACAGTGATCTTAACCAAGATTAATTATTATTACTGTTCTGTTGTCATCTTCTCTATACATATTTTGTAGCTGTCCACCTGCTCTTTGCTGTTTATTATCATTGATTATTTAAAGGCATCGTCACTTTCTACCTCGTTGTGTGTAAAATCTGGAGGAGCAGCATGTTTTTGGATTCACCTTTGCTCTCCTGAGTCCTCCTTGCCAGTGCCTTCTATGTGTCTTGTAATTAGGAAATATTTGTTGAGGGAATCAATCTGTCACTGAGGAAAGTATGTTTACCAATCTCTTATTATAAGTGTCATTTATTTATATATAAAAAAAAAAGTACTTGTAGGTACTTTTTGTGGTATTACTATAATAAGATACTTATCAGACATCATAGTTGTCATTTAAAAAAATTTATCAAAAACCAATTGAATATTTAGAAAAGCAAACCAAGTACATTCTATACATAATTATATCAAAGACTACTCAGTTAACAATAATCTATTTTTAAATTGTATGACCATGAGTTCAACTCATCAAACCAAAACTTACATAAAGAAGACTTACTTTAATTCTACTGTATGTAACTATATGCTACATTTATCTATGTATAAAAACGTTAATATTTGGGGCTGGCTCTGTGGCAGGGTAGGTTAAGATTTTTTTTTTTTTTTTATTTGAAAGGCAGAATTACTGAGAGACATTGAGACAGAGAGAGAGATCTTCCACTTGCTGGTTCACTCCCCAAATGGCTGCAGCAGCCAGAGCTGAGCAGATCTGAAGCTAAGAGCCCAGAGATTCTTCAGGGTCTCCAATGTGGGTGCAGGGGCCCGAGGACTTGGGTCATCCTCCACTGCTTTCCCAGGCCACAGCAGAGAGCTGGATGGGAAGTTGCACAGCTGGGAATCGAATCAACACCCATATGCAACACCGGCCCCAATGAATAAAACTTTTTTAAAAAGCTAATATTTTTAGATTTTACACTCATCTTCTGTTTTAGTTATTGTTTACTTTTGTTTTGTATATTTTTCTGTCTCTCTTGGTTTCCTGACTAGCAAGTTACATCTCAAAAATTTTAATTTAACCTGGGCTATTTTACATGTTTTAGAAAAAAATCTCTTCTCAGCATTAGTTATTTTAAGGATTATTTTACTATCTGTATTTAGATTATTTAACAAAGTGTGTCTTTTATTTGCTGACAAATTTGTGTATTTCTCCATAGGGACTTGAATATTTCTTTCTTATAAACTTCCATATACTAATATACAAATATATACAAATATATATACAAATACTTTATATGTATAACATGTATTACATGCCTGTAATTTAAAGTACAATTCAAGTTTAAAAGAACATTTTTGTTCTTATAAAATGTTTTAATATATGAAAAATATATCTTAAGTCTACTTATCCTTCAACTAATAAGTTAATAGAAAGTCAAGGAAAACTCAAGGAAAGAACAAGGCATTTGAATATTAAATCTAAATGTTAAATCTTCTGTAAAATTCTCCCTGACAATCTTTTATTGCCTATATAATAAGAAATTAAGAAACACAAACAAAAGCTTTAATATGGACAGAAAAACATTTATCAGTGGTTTCAAAGGAAAAGAGCATGTGAAGGAAAATAGAATTCGATTTATAACACACTTTTCCTTTGGAAAATAAATTGAGAACTTCCAAAACATATTGGATAGAAAGTGCTTGATGAAACTAATGTTCATCAAGAGAAATATCCTTAGTATTTTTAAAGTGACATTAATTGTAAAGAAGACTACATACACAGAATGGAATGGTGCTATTTGTCCAACATTATATGTCCTTGAATTTTTATAGTATATGCCAATGTAATATAATAATACATTCATCCAAAATGATGGTGCTCTACAATGTCCTTTATTTTTAAATTGGTGGTACTTTGGAGCTCTCTCTTTCTCTAGGGGTGTGTATGCATGTGTGTTTAACATATACACACACCTGCACACATATATATTCATATTTTTATATTATATTACATTATATATTTCATGTCTTGAGCACCAGCTAAGAAGAAACAGTCATAACACTAGAATTGCAATGAAGTAGTCCTTTTTTGGATGTCAATATACTAGGATTCCTTACCCGTACTCGGATATAGTGATAGAAATTTCTTGAGTGAGGCCACCTAAGGTGATTTGGGCTGTCCCCAAATCAGTGAATGTGGCACACACAGATCATATTAAATACAAGTAATACAGACAGTCTTTTGAAATTCATACCCAACACTATTTACCCCAATTATTAGATAACCATACCTTTCAAATCATTGAAAAAAACAAGCAATTAATATTTCTCAAATGTGTGTGATAAAATAATTTTGCCTTCTTAAAATATTATCTATGCTTTTCTTCCACACTGACAATGTTTTATGTACAAATTCTACTGATGACTGAGCAAAAAATATATGAGGAAAATTACAGGGATCTGATGAGGCATGAGATGAGAATATTACAACAGTGTAATAGAGTTTTCAGAGATTTCATTTGAAAAGAATTGGCCCCACAGCAATTTATGTAATGCAGGGTGGTCAGCATTCTAATTCCATTTTGAGCTAATTTCATAAAATATTAGTATCCAGAGTTTCAGAGGCAAGATGGCGGAATAGGAAGGGAGCACACTGATAGTCCGGGGAGAGATAGTTTAATAAAAGTGGAGATACTGCAGGTTCAAGGAAGAGTAGGGGAGGAAACAGCAGAAGAAACTCTTCCGGAACGCGTGATTCACAGCGGACCTGTGTGGAGAGCGTGGGAGCCCACAGTTCGGGACACCAGTGGCAGACTCAACACACCAGCGCTGGAACGCGAGGTGAGCCGAACCTCAATAGCCCGAGAAACCGGCAGGCAAGCAGAGAGAGGAGACTAGAGGGAACGACCCCCGGGGGGGGGGGGGGAGTTCACCAGGCTAACTGGAAGAGAGAGAGAAAAAAAAAAAAAAAAAGGTGACTGGTACGGACACCGGTTTCTCTCTCTCCGCTCACCTCTCAAGGGCGAGCAAGACAAAGAGCAGGCGCCATCTTGGACATACATCATAAGCAGAGCGACCTCAGGTCTGCACCGGCCCTGAGCCTAGCAGAAAAACCTGACTCTGGGCGGGGCGAATTAACAGGAGATTAGGACCTAGTAAATTTGTGGTGCTACTGAACTGAGACTGTGAAAAAAGAGACGGTGGGGAGAGAACTCACAGAATTTACGTGAGCACTCTCCAGAGACGCTACAATTCCGTAACTTTGGCAACCCAGTGGGAGACTGAAGGAGAATTTGAGCCCACTCTGAGGGCCGAACAGATTCCCTGTGTGGTCCTTGGGAAAGAGCTTCCGATCTCTGGTTCCTGTGGGTATATCATTTGCCTGCTAACTACCTCCAACTTCCTTCAGCTGTGCGGAATTACTTCCCTTTTGAATCAAAAAAAAAAAAAAAAAAAAAAAAGAGAGAGAGAGATTTACCACGCCTAACGTGGGAGTGTCACCTATGGCACACCAAACAGAGCTCTCAGGCCACACCCATCTCAAGCCCTAAGGCTCCATCAAAAACAGATGGTCCACTTAATCTAGAGTCATAGTATAACAAGAAAAAGCACCACAGTGAAGAAACCAAATATCTCCAATATGCCAAATAACAAACGCAAAAACCGAGGTAATAAAAACAAGGAAGTCACCATGACACCCTCAAATGAAAAAGACACCCCAATTCAAGATTATGAAGATGATGACATAGAAGAAATGCAAGAAGCAGATCTCAAAAAATTGATAAGAACATTAAGAAGTTCTCAAAAACAAATTCTTGAACTACAGAAATCCTTAATGGACAAGGTAGAAAATCTCTCTCGTGAAAATGAAATATTAAGGAGGAATCAAAATGAAATGAAACAACTAGTACAACAGGAAACTGGGATAGTGACTGAAGTGAAGAATTCAATAGATCAAATGAAAAACACAATAGAGAGCCTTACAAACAGAATGGGTGAAGCAGAAGAGAGAATATCGGACTTAGAAGACAGAGAACAGGAAAGGATACAGTCAGACCAAAGAAAAGAAGAGGAAATTAGAAATCTAAAACATATTGTCGGGAATCTTCAGGATACTATTAAAAAACCCAACATTCGGGTTCTAGGAGTTCCTGAAGGCATGGAGAGGGAGAAAGGATTAGAAGGTCTTTTTAGTGAGATATTAGCAGAAAATTTCCCAGGTTTGGAGAAGGACAGAGAAATCCTAGTACAGGAAGCTCACAGAACCCCTAATAAACACGAACAAAAGAGATCCTCACCACGACACGTTGTAATTAGACTCTCCACAGTGAAACATAAAGAAAAGATCCTAAAATGTGCAAGAGAGAAATGTCAGATTACTCTCAGAGGATCTCCAATCAGACTCACAGCTGACTTCTCATCAGAAACTCTACAAGCTAGGAGGGAATGGCGAGATATAGCCCAGGTACTAAGAGAGAAAAACTGCCAGCCCAGAATATTATATCCTGCAAAGCTATCATTTGTGAATGAAGGTGAAATAAAGACTTTTCATAGCAAACAGAAATTGAAAGAATTTGTCGCCACTCATCCAGCCCTGCAAAAGATGCTTAAAGATGTGTTACACACAGAAACACAGAAACACGGTCATCAATATGAAAGAAGGTAAAGGAAGGAAACCAAGGAAGGAAACCTCACAGCAAAAGATCACAGGGAATTCAAAGCATATATTAGAACTTATCTTTGGCAAATGGCAGGGCAAAGTTACCACTTATCATTAGTCACATTGAACGTGAATGGCCTGAACTGTCCAGTTAAAAGACATCGATTGGCTGATTGGGTTAAGGAACAAAACCCATCTATTTGCTGCTTACAAGAAACACATCTTTCCAACAAAGATCCATACAGACTGAAAGTGAAAGGCTGGAAAAAGATATACCATGCCAACAGAAATGAAAAAAGAGCGGGCGTAGCCATCTTAATATCGGACAACATAAACTTTACCACAAAAACTGTTAAGAGAGACAAAGAGGGACACTATATCATGATTAAGGGATCAATTCAACAGGAAGATATAACAATTATCAATGTATATGCATCTAACTACAGGGCACCAGTTTATCTAAAAGATTTATTAACGGACTTAAAGGGAGACTTAGACCCTAATACAATAGTACTGGGGGACTTCAATACTCCACTCTCAGAAATAGACAGATCAATAGGACAGAAGATCAACAAGGATACAGTAGATTTAAACGACACTATAGCCCAAATGGATCTAACAGATAAATACAGAACTTTCAATCCTACAGCTAAAGAGTTTACATTCTTCTCAGCAGTACATGGAACCTTCTCTAGGATTGACCACATACTAGGCCATAAAGCAAGTCTCAGCAAATTCAAAAGAATTAGAATCATACCATGCAGCTTCTCAGACCATAAAGGAATGAAGTCGGAAATTAGCAACTCAGGAATCCCTAGAGCATACGCAAACACATGGAGATTGAACAACATGCTCCTGAATGAACAATGGGTCATAGAAGAAATCAAAAGAGAAATCAAAAACTTTGTGGAAGTAAATGAGGATAACAGCACAACATACCAAAACTTATGGGACGCAGCAAAAGCAGTGTTAAGAGGAAAGTTTATATCAATAGGTGCCTACATCAAGAAATTGGAAAGGCACCAAATAGATGAGCTTTCAATTCACCTCAAGGATCTAGAAAACCTACAGCAAACCATACCCAAATCTAGTAGGAGAAGAGAAATAATTAAAATCAGAGAAGAAATCAACAGGATTGAATCCAGAAAAACATTACAAAAAATCAGCCAAACGGGGAGCTGGTTTTTTGAAAAAATAAACAAAATTGACACCCCATTGGCGCAAATAACTAAAAAAAGAAGAGAAAAGACCCAAATCAATAAAATCAGAGATGAAAAAGGAAATGTAACAACAGACACCACAGAAATAAAAAGAATCATCAGAAACTACTACAAGGACTTGTATGCCAGCAAACAGGGAAACCTATCAGAAATGGATAGATTCCTGGACACATGCAACCTGCCTAAATTGAACCAGGAAGACATCGAAAACCTAAACAGACCCATAACTGAGACAGAAATTGAAACAGTAATAAAGGCCCTCCCAACAAAGAAAAGCCCAGGACCAGATGGATTCACTGCTGAATTCTACCAGACATTTAAAGAAGAACTAACTCCAATTCTTCTCAAACTATTCAGAACAATCAATAGAGGGAATCCTCCCAAATTCTTTCTATGAAGCCAGCATCACCTTAATTCCTAAGCCGGAAAAAGATGCAGCACTGAAAGAGAATTACAGACCAATATCCCTGATGAACATAGATGCAAAAATCCTCAATAAAATTCTCGCCAATAGAATGCAACAACACATCAGAAAGATCATCCACCCAGACCAAGTGGGATTTATCCCTGGTATGCAGGGATGGTTTAATGTGCGCAAGACAATCAATGTGATACACCACATTAACAGACTGCAGAAGAAAAACCATATGATTATCTCAATAGATGCCAAGAAAGCATTCGATAAAATACAACACCCGTTCATGATGAAAACTCTAAGCAAACTGGGTTTGGAAGGAACATTCCTCAATACAATCAAAGCAATCTATGAAAAACCCACAGCCAACATCCTATTGAATGGGGAAAAGTTGGAAGCATTTCCACTGAGATCTGGTACCAGACAGGGATGCCCACTCTCACCACTGCTATTCAATATAGTTCTGGAGGTTCTAGCCAGAGCTATTAGGCAAGAAAAAGAAATTAAAGGGATACAAATTGGGAAGGAAGAACTCAAACTATCCCTCTTTGCAGATGACATGATTCTTTATTTAGGGGACCCAAAGAACTCTACTAAGAGACTATTGGAACTCATAGAAGAGTTTGGCAAAGTAGCAGGGTATAAAATCAATGCACAAAAATCAACAGCCTTTGTATACACAGACAATGCCATGGCTGAGGAAGAACTTCTAAGATCAATCCCATTCACAATAGCTACAAAAACAATCAAATACCTTGGAATAAACTTAACCAAAGACGTTAAAGATCTCTACGATGAAAATTACAAAACCTTAAAGAAAGAAATAGAAGAGGATACCAAGAAATGGAAAAATCTTCCATGCTCATGGATTGGAAGAATCAATATCATCAAAATGTCCATTTTCCCAAAAGCAATTTATAGATTCAATGCAATACCAATCAAGATACCGAAGACCTTCTTCTCAGATCTGGAAAAAATGGTGCTGAAATTCATATGGAGGCACAAGAGACCTCGAATAGCTAAAGCAATCTTGTACAACAAAAACAAAGCCGGAGGCATCACAATACCAGATTTCAGGACATACTACAGGGCAGTTGTAATCAAAATAGAATGGTACTGGTACAGAAACAGATGGATAGACCAATGGAACAGAATTGAAACACCAGAAATCAACCCAAACATCTACAGCCAACTTATATTTGATCAAGGATCTAAAACCAATTCCTGGAGCAAGGACAGTCTATTCAATAAATGGTGCTGGGAAAATTGGATTTCCACGTGCAGAAGCATGAAGCAAGACCCCTACCTTACACCTTACACAAAAATCCACTCAACATGGATTAAAGACCTAAATCTACGACCTGACACCATCAAGTTACTAGAGAACATTGGAGATACCCTTCAAGATATTGGCACAGGCAAAGAATTTCTGGAAAAGACCCGGGAGGCACAGGCAGTCAAAGCCAAAATCAACTATTGGGATTGCATCAAATTGAGAAGTTTCTGTACTGCAAAAGAAACAGTCAGGAGAGTGAAGAGACAACCGACAGAATGGGAAAAAAATATTTGCAAACTATGCAACAGATAAAGGGTTAATAACCAGAATCTACAAAGAGATCAAGAAACTCCACAAAAACAAAACCAACAACCCACTTAAGAGATGGGCCAAGGACCTCAATAGACATTTTTCAAAAGAGGAAATCCAAATGGCCACCAGGCACATGAAAAAATGTTCAAGGTCATTAGCAATCAGGGAAATGCAAACCACAATGAGGTTTCACCTCACCCCAGTTAGAATGGCTCACTTGCAGAAATCTACCAACAACAGATGCTGGCAAGGATGTGGGGAAAAAGGGACACTAACCCACTGTTGGTGGGAATGCAAACTGGTCAAGCCACTATGGAAGTCAGTCTGGAGATTCCTCAGAAACCTGAAGATAACCCTACTGTTCGACCCAGCCATCCCACTCCTTGGAATTTACCCAAAGGAATTTAAATTGGCAAACAAAAAAGCGGTCTGCACCCTAATGTTTATTTCAGCTCAATTCACAATAGCCAAGACCTGGAACCAACCTAAATGCCCATCAACGGTAGACTGGATAAAGAAATTATGGGATATGTACTCTTTAGAATACTATACCGCAGTAAGAAACAACGAAATCCAGTCATTTGCAACAAAATGGAGGAATCTGGAACACATCATGCTGAGTGAACTAAGCCAGTCCCAAAGGGACAAATACCATATGTTCTCCCTGATCAGTGACAACTGACTGAACACCAAAAAGGAAACCTGTTGAAGTGAAATGGACACTATGGGAAATGGTGACTTGATCAGCATAGCCCTGACTGTTAATGAACAACTTAATACATTATACCTCTTAGTAGTTTTTTTTATCTGTTCTACTTAATATGACTGGTTTAATTCTGTAATTATCACACAGTTATTCTTAAGTGTTGAAAATTAACTGAAATGTGATCCCTGTTAAACATAAGAGTGGGAATAAGAGAGGGAAGAGATGTATAATTTGGGACATACTCAAGCTGACTTGCCCCAAATGGTAGCGTTAGAAACATACCAGGGGATTCCAATTCAATCCCATCAAGGTGGCATGTACCAATGCCATCTCACTAGTCCAAGTGATCAATTTCAGTTCACAATTGATCATAATGAAAGGACTGAGAGTCAAAGGGAGCACATAAACATGTCTAGTACCTGCTAACACTAACCGATAGAATAAATAAATGGGAGAGTGATCCAACATGGGAAGTGAGATGCTCAGCGGACTCATAGAATGGCAGATGTCCTAGATAGCACTCTGGCCTCAGAATCAGCCCTAAAGGCATTCGGATCTGGGAGTATTTCAGGCATGGAAAGCCAAGACACTCTGGCAAAAGATCTCTGTGAGTGAGATCCCAGTGGAAAGAACAGGTCTTCAAAGAAGGAGGTACCTTTCTCTGAAGGGAGGAGAGAACCCCCACTTTGACTATGACCTTGTCTAAACAAGATAAGAGTCGGAGAACTCAGAGGGCTTCCATAGCCTTGGAAACTCATGACTGGAGCATAGGGAGACTACTGATGCCATAGACAGGAGTGTCAATTTGTAAAGTCAACAACAGGAGTCACTGTGCACTTACTCCTCATGTAGGATCTCTGTCCTTAATGTGCTGTGCATTGAGATTTAATGCTATAACGAGTACTCAAACAATATATTTCACTTTGTGTTTCTATGGGGGTGCAAACTGTTGAAATCTTTACTTAATGCATACTAAACTGATCTGTAAAAAAAAAAAAAAGAAATTATCAATTCCCAACTTGACCCTCACTGGAATTAAACATGACAATAGGTCTGATCTGATTTCATCATCATTTAAATAAAAAATCATCTATTATTTTTCACTTTATGTTCTGTGTGGGAGCAAACTGTTGAAATCCTCACTTAATATATACTAAACTGATCTTCTGTATATTAAGATAATTGAAAATGAATCTTGATGTGAATGGAAGGAGAGAGGGAGTGGGAAAGGGGAGGGTTGTGGGTGGGAGGGACAGTATGGGGGGGAAGCCATTGTAATCCATAAGTTGTACTTTGGAAATTTATATTCATTAAATAAAAGTTTTAGAAATAATTGTGCATAATTGTGAACCCTCAATTGGCTAAAATAACTTAGCATACTTCTGCTAAATTATTAGAATGTTTTATTTTTCAAAAATTCCTGAATAATTTACACTTATTTATTCTTGTTGTTTATAACTTCTGAGGATTGAAAGTTGTAAAAATATAAATGACCAACAGCCTTCTACATGTATTTAATAGTCAATTATTTATTATTAGAAAAACACCAGAACTCAAATTAACTCATTAATATTAAAAACTCCTTAATTAAATGCACCGACAGGCATTATTAGCATTTCTGTCTTGAGGGGGGGATATTTTATCCACTGTTTTTGTTCCCCCCAAAATGGCGGCAATAACTAGGTCCAGATCAGGATGAAACTGGGAACCAGGAATTCCATCCTGGGGGCCCCCATAGGTGGCAGGGAACACAGTACTTGGGCTGTCACTCCCTCCCTTCTTGGGCGCATTAGCAGGAGGCCAGAGAGAAAGCAGAGCAGCCAGGGCTTGAACCAGCATTCATGAGGGATGCTGGCATTGTAACCAGCATCTTAACTTGCTCTACCCCAATGCCAGTCCATACTTATTAACATATTGATTAACAATTATAAACATATTTTACTAATTTTTAGTGTACACACACATATACACATATGTAAACATGTGTATTTGTACGGTTATTCTCTCTGTAAACCAGGACATACCATCCTTATAAATTGGTGACTAGAATTTTAAATCATTAACACATTAACCAGCCACTGGGGATGTTTTCCAACTTGTTTTACTTTAAAAACCACACAACAGAAAGAGGATTAAAACACATGCACATACACACACACACAAATCAATGAAAATCATTTAAAAAGAATTACTTTTTTACTTTTTATCACCCTTTTTTAAATTTCCTAAATAATTCTTGTCCTTATAAAACCTTGTGTTTCAGTGGATCACAGTGAGGAAGTTGCTTTGCCACATAGGTGTCCCTCACACAGAAGCAAATAATCTACAAATATTTAGCACCATCTCCCCAGAAATATGCATTGCAAAATGGGCAAGAGCGCACTTTTTCTCTTTTTATGTATTGAAATGAATATATAAACATCCATAGCTTGCAGTAAAACTACAAAATTACTAAAACTTGAGAAGTAGTTTCTAGATAACAGCCTGAATTGACAAAATTGCTACATTTTTTCCTTAGTTTGATTGTGTTCTTCTGATTTGTTCAAAAAATAGCACTGACCAATCTTTCTTCTAGTGGCCTCTGCCCACCCCCCTATTATACAAAACGGTTCTTCAGCCAGATCTTAGGGGTTAACACTAACAATGATTGGGATGATTCAATTCAAGAAAGTGTCAATACTGAAAAGAAGTATGAAACAGATTATATTTAAGGAAGAGTGGAGAAAAAAATAATAATTTGCAAGTTCATCTACTGTGCTACATTGACTGGTCTCATTCATGAATAGGGTATCATTTTATCCTCTTAACTCTGGTTTATAGATAGAACAAAACTCATTCCTCAAGTGTCATCCACGGATCGTGCAAGATTCCAGAATGATCCTAAATCACAAAGGTCATGAGCAGATGATATAATTTTTTTTTAACTCAAGCCTCAAGCAGGCTTTGCCAATAAACTGATTGTACTGAGAGGAGTCCCCGGTGGTCTAATGATTTATTACCAAGTTTCCTGTTTCAGAGAGGACAGCTGCACTGACTGGTAGATTTCATTGAAATCTGCAATCTCAGCCCTTGTCTGCACTGCTGAGGAACGGTTTTCTTTTTTTTTTTTTTAACTTCTTACTAATGAATTCTTTGTTTAGTGGGGTGTTAAGTTTGTGATTATAAAATAAACTGAAAGCATGTCACTGTAAAAATTAAAAGAAAAACTAAGAATGGAAGGAAGGAGGGAGGGAGGGAGGATGGATAGGAGAGTGGGTAAGGTGAGAGTGTCACTATACTTCCGAATCTAAATATATATAATACATGAAATTTGTTCACCTATGTAAATAAAAAATTAAAACCTGCGATCTACTCTTCCTTATTTTTCCTTTTGTGAGAGAGCAGAACACAGGCACAGGCTGGGCATCAAGTGCTTATGTCCTAATTAGTGCTGCTGCTCCTCTAGATGACATGCTGAAAGAGAACTCAGTGTTTTAATCGCATTGAGTGCTAATCAGTTGCTTATAAATGCAGGTGAGATACACATCTTCATTGTGTTCGTTTCCTTTTCTCATTAATTACCCCTAATTTTCACTATGATTATTAACATAACATACCATTAATATGCTCAGGAGGTGGCAGGAAGATTATGTGTCATGCTGTGATTCATTAATGCCAGAGATAGAACTGCTGCATTTTTTATTTTTATAGGTAATTCATCACATAATCTACAAAGGTACTTTTTTTACTTCTCAGAACCATTGATGCATACTTCACTTTTAAAAATGGCGAATTTGGCCATGTCAATAACAAAGGACATAAGTGTTCTCTGTAAAGCTTCTAAAATTGCTGTTTTTTTTTCAATATATTTAAAAAAACGTTTTAACAGATTTATGCCTTTTCAATTATTATTTTACTTCATTTAAAACAATGTTTAGAATTTTCCAACTTAGATATTTTATTACTTACTGTAAGATAACCTCACTGGGTTCTATGAAATCCTGTTGTATAGAGTAACAAGAATTAGAAACAAAATCCTTCATTATACCTTGTTTTTGTTTGTTTATTATTCTTTTAAAAACAGTTCCCCAGTTAACTTGATACTGATGATATCTGAATTATTATGTTTGTCAAGTTACGCTCTTAGAATTTGTTTCTCAGAACCTCACATTTGAAAATATTGAGGATATTTGCCCCTTACATTGTATACGCTTTCTGAAAGGAAAAAATAAATAACATCATGGATAACTATTGAAAAAAGTAAACTATACAAAAATATGTTATGATACAGTTTGACAATACTAATACAACTGATTTAAAACACATAAAATGCTTCATAAATTTAAATATTAAATTGCTCTTATAAGAGAATCAACTATTTCATTTAAAATATAGAATAATTCAGAAAAGTAATACTTATTATTCCTCAGTCAGATAAAATTTAGTGAACATAAATCTAAGCTTTATCTTCAAAGACAGAATTCACTTAGCCTTGACATAATGGAGGGAACTCTTATGTTAACTTTCAGCTTCTTACAGTTATTTCTTATTCTCCATTAAGGTAAGAAATCATTAGCATTCCATGCTGATACTAAAGGTGGATTCTAAAATGATACACCCACTATTGGTTTCAAGGGCAATGATAAAATAACTGACAGTTCAATAGAATTGTGGTTTTAATAACTTGTGTGTGCTATGCATCCTGAATTTAGAACATTTTGATTTTGAGATTACTATTACTTACATGTAAAAAGAATACAGATACAATAGCTCGTAATGATTGCAAATGTTCATTCAGAAATTTTAGGGAGCCAGGAACCGCACTCAGTGCTATAAATGTGTTTTATTTGCTTATAGTCAAAGATATTCATTAAATTGTAGGCATCATTTTTCTGATACTTATAGAATATGTTCAAGGTTATACAGCCCATGCAAGATTAAATTATAAATCCCTATGTTTCTTCCTTATTATGCTTTTAGGAAAGAAGTATAGATTTAAATATTAAAACTTCCTTTCATGTTCCTTTTGTTCCATATTCATTAGCCTTATTTTAAATGCACTTGGGATTTAGCATTTTCCTAACAGTTGATTAAGTCAACAGCCACTTAAATGAAAAGTTCAATTAGTAATTCTGATTCAGATTTCATATTTTGATGGAGTAATTACTACTCATTTCCTGCCCACGGGTGTACTTTTTTAGGGGCGGGCAAAGGAGATACCTTTGAATTCAGTCCTGTCTCACATTCTAGCTCTGACACAGAATAGTAAGTCCATAAAGAGACTCTCCCTCAAAATAGGGTATTCCAGTACTAATTGGTCTTGCCCTTTTTAGATGTTATGTATGTCTGAGCACTGCTTATCACTTCCTGTGATGTTTGTTTTGTGCCTGATGCTGCAGGAATCTATACCTGCCTAAGATTCACACTGTTCCTTTAACTCTTGTTTCTGTCCCCTTTGCAATCCTTTTTAGTACTCAATATTATAAAAGATGCATGAGGCCTCAGTCTATGTTCATAAGTCTTGGATTTGGGAACCTGACTGCTTTCATAGTTTTCAGGTCCAAATATCACTCTACATGGATTCGGAAACCAAGACCCAGAGTAAACCTATGCACTTATTCAACCTGACTTTCCTCCCCTCCACCAACCTCCTTGCTCTTCCAGATCTATGAACAACCTTTGATCAGTGGCATCTACCAATCACTGACACCAACAATATTGTATTTAACCTTTCCTGCATTCATTCCTGCTAGAAATCATAATACTGTGTGGCACTGCCTCGTCAAGCATGAAAAGTAGAGATTTCCTTAATATTAGCTGAATAAAAGATTAACAATATTTAAAAGGAAATGGAGTAACCATGTAGACCAAGGACAAAAATATAAACCATTATCTCCTTTTTTCCATGGAGAATATAATTCATGAAGAATTATTCTCCCATGAAGAACACCTTAAAATTACCATAAAGTTGAATAATCTTCCTTTAATGCTTCTGAATTTTCAAATTTTATATCTAGTTTGATTTATGAGTTTTTTTTTTCCTGCAGTGTATTATGGTGCTTTAATGGGATCTGAACTTTCTCCCCACTATTCCTTTAAACTTATAAATATATGTAATAAGAAAAAAACTTAATATGTTATCCCTCTTAGTATTTTTTTTTTGTTTGTTCTACTTAATACTTTTGGTTGAATACTGAATCAATACACAATTATTCTTAAGTGCTGAAACTTAACTGAAAAGAGATCACTGTTAAATATAAGAGTGGGAATAAGAGAGGGAAGAGATGTGCAATTCAGGACATGCTCAAGCTGACTTACCTCAAACGGTACAGTTAGAAACATACCAGGGGATTCCATTTCAATCCCATCAAGGTGGCATGTACCAATGCCATCTCACTAGTCCCAGTGATCAATTTCTGTTCACAATTGATCAAAATGATAGGACTAAGAACCAAAGGGATCACGTAAACAAGAATAGTGTCTGCAAATACTAACTGATAGAGTAAAAAAGGGAGAGAATGATCCAACATGGGAAGTGAGATACACAGCAGACCCATAGAATGGCAGATGTCCTAAACAGCACTCTGGCCTCAGAATCAGCCCTTAAGGCATGCAGATACAGCTGAAATGCCCATGAGAGTATTTCAGGCATGGAAAGCCAAGACACTCTGGGGGGGGGGGGAACCTAAATGAAATATCTCCGTGAGTGAGATCCCAGTGGAAAGAATGGGTCATCAAAGAAAGAGGTACCTTTCTCTGAAGGGAGGAGAGAACTTCCACTTTGACCATGGCCTAGTCTAAATATGATCAGAGTCAGTGAACTCAGGGGCTTCCATAACCTTGGCAGCTCATGACAAAAGCCTAGGGTGATTACTGATGCCATAAACAAGAGTGTCAATTGGTAAAGTCAACAACAGGAGTCACTGTGCACTTACTCCTCATGTAGGATCTTTGTCCTTAGTGTGCTGTACATTGAGATTTAATGCTATAACTAGTACTCAAACAGTATTTTTCACTTGATGTTTCTGTGTGGGAGCAAACTGTTGAAATCTTTACTTAATGTATGCTAAACTGATCTTCTGTATATAAAGAGAATCGAAAATGAATCATGATGTGAATGGAAGGGGAGAGGGAGTGGGAAAGGGGAGGGTTGTGGGTAGGAGGAACGTTATTGGGGGGAAACCATTGTAATCCATAAGCTGTACTTTGGAAATTTATATTCATTAAATAAAAGTTAAAAAAAAGAAAACAAAACAAAACAAAACAAAAAGAAAACATAGTTTTTTTTGTTTTATTAAAAAAATACAAAAGATGTGGGTATTTGGCAAAGCCATTATGTTGCCAGCGCTTGGGAACCCACATCTGATATCAGAATGACTGAATTCAAATCATCATCTTCCTTCCATTCCACTTTCCTGCTAGTGGGTACCCTGGGAGACAGTAGGTATTGTCTCAAATAGCTGGGTCTCTGCCATCAATGTGGGAGATCCAGATTAAGATTCAAGCTTGCAATTTTGGCCTGACTCACCTCTCACTGCTGCAGTCATTTGGGGAGTCACAAGCAGGTGGACAATTTTCTCCCTCCCTTTCTCTCTCTCTCTTTTTTTTTTCTCTCTCTCCCTCCTCATCTTCCTTTCAAATAAATAAAAATCATAACCTCAGAAATGCTGAAGCAATTTGTCATCTACAACTTATTTTGTTGTCGGAAATAAGAGAATATACAGTAAAAGATTAGTAATATTTTTTTCCAACAAAAACTACATACAACCTCTCTTGAAGCTATTTATCATAGAAGAAGCAGTTTAGCTGCTCTGTATAAATTCAGGCTCTGGGAAGCAGAGAGCTTACTAGCAAGGAGGCATTGTTACCAACATTTTTCTGTAGCATGGCCTGAGCCTCAGCCTCCTGCACTAGCCAACCACCCCTCACCATTTTCATGCAGCAGAAAATCTTTATCTGGTGGCCTTTACCTATGTCTCATTGTCAAAATCTTTCCATGCATTGGAGAAAAGAGCCTGAACCCAGGCCCACCACGACATGATAGTAAGTGGTAGCTTTGGGATCCGCAAGGCGGGAAGGCCTATACTTCCGGGAATGGAGAGTCCCTACCTGCACTTCCCGGGAAGAAAATTCCTTGTCAAGGTCCCCGCAGGTGCCGAAAGGTCAACCAATGAGGATCAGACCTGCCTCGACCTTTAACCCCCATGCCCTGAATCTATAAAAGGAGCCTTCCCAATCTCTGACATGGGACTTCCCCAGTCCCCCTCTGTTGGGACAGGGAACCTCGCCCGGGAGCAGAATCCCAATAAAAGTCTGTGAATTAATTCTGCCTGGGAAGATTCGTTATGCGCCGGACACCTTGCAGTAAGTATCATTGCCTCTGCTCAATATTTCAAAGATGATACTTTCCCAAAATAGATCTGCAGAATCAATAGACCCTAATTAGTATCCTAGAATAAAATGTAACCTGGAGAAACTGATAAGCTGATTTTAACTTTATATGGTAATGAGCAAAGGCCAAGAAAAACACAATCCTGAAGCTAAAAATACTAACATGAAACTTAGACTACAGACACTATAAACTAAAGTAATTCAGATAATAGGTTATTGATGGAAAGGTGAAAAGATAGATCAATGAAAGAGAATAATATATGCAGAAACAAACCTTTATATAAAGGCTGTGATTTATAAAAAAAAAAAAAAAAAAAAAAGAGAGAGAGCTTTCCTTAGTGCAGAAAACATGTCCTTTTAAAAAATGGTTTTGGATCTATCCACATAAAAACAAAATTATCCCTACCTCACGCCAAACACAAAAAAGCAACTTCATATGTACTGTATATCCAACATATAGATAAAATAAAATTTTAAAATACAAACAAAATATCTTCATATTGTTGTGTTAATAAAAGGGATTAAACAGGATATGTTTATTTTAAAATGTAATTAAGAATTGGCAGTTTTAGAGTGAGTATACTCTCCTTATTGCTACTTTTTCAAAACTTTAATTTCCATTTTACATCGATTTCTTAAATATAACATCTTTAATAATCCAGATACACTTTTCAAAAATCTTTTTTTAGTTTCAGTATTTATCAAGTCAACAATTCCATTTCTCTACAAATTTACAAATTTTCATATTTTGCAACTCGTACAGGAAAAGAATAATTCTTACTGTGTTAATGTCTGGAAAAGATCATTATAACAGACAGATTTTCTTTTTTATTACTCTTGATCACATTTAACTTCTCCCTATATTTTATATTAAATAAGGCTGATGTTATAGTTAAAACAAATGTAACAAACTTGAAAACATTAATTTGAAAGTTACTTTGGAATTCCAATCTTATTTGTAGCCCTAGTGGGCAACACCACCATCTACTGAAGCTATCACAATTTGAAAAATAATTAATTATGTCATGAATTACCTCCTAATTTTTCAAAAAAAATGAATATGTCATCCAATTTTCAGCCAAGACTTTACTCTACACCTCTCTTTGGAAGTAACACAATGTAGAAATCAAAACAAACAAAAAAACTTGAACTAAGGTTGAGATAACTTCACATTCTGATGTTATTGGCTATAAGCATACAGATGCTGGGAAAGTTAATTAATCTTGCTGATCATCATTTTTTCTCAGCAATATAATAATGAATAATTACAGGAACTTCATCGGTAAGAATTTTATTTTATTTTATTTTTTTGTTTAGCTTTAAGTTACTTGCTTTACTTAATTGACTGTAAATAATTTATTTATTTAAATAATTGTGTAGTCTAAAATAAGGTAATAGCTTTGTATGTCTCAGGAAAAAAACAAATTATTTGCAGGATTATTATTAAATAAGTGATATTCATCCACTAAGATTTCCCTGAATTCCAGAGGAAACAAAATTTAACATTCAAAGCTTCATCTTTCTTACCTCACACAGAAAACTGCTACAGGTATTCGATACATTTTCATAATGTTTCCAATATTCTGTTTTACTGGATATGTAGTTGCTTTTTAAAGGGTTCTTTCCTGGAGAGCGCTTAGCAACGTGGTAGAACAGGCGTACTGGATCACCACTTTGAATTTTGGCTTCTCTACTTCTGATCCAGCTCCCTAACAATGTGCCTCAGAAAGCAGTGAAGGTGGCCACGTATTTGGGTCCCTTCCACCATGTGGGAGACCTTGATGGAGTTCCTGGCTCCTGGCCTCTGCCTCATCAAGGCAGGCTACTGAGACTATGTATCTATTTAAAATGCTTATATATTTTAAATAAATGTTCTTTCTGGTGGCAAGCATCAGGATGTAGAAGGTTAAACTACCACTGGGGATGCCCAGATCCACAATAGAGTGACTGGTTCAAGCCCCTGCTACTCCACTTCCAATCCAGCTTCCTCTTAATACACATGTGCGGAAGGAGATGATTGCCAACATGTGTGTCCCTAATATAACTGGCTCAGAACAGTCACTTTTCACCACCTTAGAGTAGGGGTTAACTCCCCTGAAACAAGGATAACAACAGATAATCTGAGTAAAATTAGACTTCTAAGTATGAGGAACAGCAAGAATTCACTTAAGAATGCTTGCCTCATTTTGATGATATAAGCACTAAAACCCAGACTCTTCACCTAATGTTACACGTTATAAATCAAATAATTTAAAACTTACCTTCATCTAAATCGCAATTATATTATTTTGCACTGAGTGTAGTAATAAGCATTAAGTGAAACTATGTTAGGTATTTTGTTCACTCTGACTTAATTATCACTTACATATTTATTTACTTTCTTTGGGGTCAACTTTACTAGAATGTTAACTCCTTAACGACAGGGGACAGTCCGTTTTGCCTACATCTGTATTTTGAAGACACAGTAGAAACAAAATATGCATCTTCTATAAAAATGAACTTCTAACAAGTTCTCATTCATTTTAGATAGGACAAACATCATGCTGAGTGAAATAAACCAGTACCAAAGGGACAAATATCCTATGTTCTCCCTGATTGGTGACAACTAACCAAGTACAAAAAAGGAAACCTGTTGAAGTGAAAGGGACACTATGAGAAACAGTGACTTGATCAGCTCTTGTCCTGACTGTTGATGTACAATGTAATACTTTAACCATTTTAGTATTTTTTGTTCTATTTAATACTATTGGTTGAACTCTGTAATTAACACACAGTTATTCTTAGGTGTTTAAAGTTAACTGAAAAGTGATCCCTGTTAAATATAAGAGTGGGAATAAGAGAGGGAGGAGAAGTACAATTTGGGACATACTCAATCGGACTTGCCCCAAATGATGGAGTTAGAAATGTGCCAGGGGATTTCAATACAATCCCATCAAGATTGCATGTACCAATGCCATCTCACTAGTCCAAGTGATCAATTTCAGTTCACAATTGATCACACTGATAGGACTAAGAGTCAAAGGGATCACACAAACAAGACTAGTGTCTGCTAATACTAACTGATAGAGTAAAAAAGGGAGAGAACGATCCAACATGAGAAGCGGGATACACAGCAGACTCATAGAATGGCAGATGTCCTAAACAGCACTCTGGCCTCAGAATCAGCCCTTAAGGCATTTGGATATGGCTGAAGAGCCCATGAGAGGATTTTAGGCATGGAAAGTCAAGACACTCTGGAAAAAAAAAAAAAAAAAAAAAGGACCTAAATGAAAATGAAAGATCTATTAGAGTGAGATGCCAATAGAAAGAATGCGCCATCAAAGAAGGAGGTACCTTTCTCTGAAGGGAGGAGAGAACTTCCACTTTGACTATCACCTTGTCTAATAAGATCAAAGTCAGCGAACTCAAGAGGCCTTGGCAACTCATGACTAGAGCCTAGGGAGGTTACTGACACTATAAACAAGAGTGTCAAATTGTTAAGTCAACAACAGGAGTCACTGTGCACTTACTCCTCATGTAGGATCTCTGTCCTTAATGTGTTGTTCAATGTGAATTAATGCTATAACTAGTACTGAAACAGTATTTTACACTTTATGTTCTCTGTGAGTGCAAACTGATGAAATATTTACTTAATATATACTAAATCAAGCTTCTGTATATAAAGATAATTGAAAATGAATCTTTATGTGAATGGAATAGGAGAGGGAGTGGGAGATGGGAGGGGTGTGTGTGGGAGGGAAGTTGTAGGGGGCAAAAGGCATTGTAATCCATAAACTGTACTTTGGAAATTTATATTTACTAAATAAAAGTTTTTTAAAAAAAAGATAGGACACTTGAGAGCAGATAGGCAACTTAGTTAATTTTACTATTACTGATTTGAGTGATTCATTTTAACAATGATGTTTTTTGTCTTACCTTTACTATAATATTTTAATTATGTCCTGAATGCACTACCCATATTTACAGTTACTATAATTTTCTTCATTCATATTTCAAAGTCTCATATTACTTCTTTTATCCTTTCCTATGCAACATGTCTTCCCTTGCTTATACAAAGCATTTTCTCTGAAATTTCAATTTTATCATTCTGCACTTCAAGGTGAACTAAAAAACAGACTTGCACACATGGTAGACAAAATTTAACATTACCCTAATTGTTGGGAGCAACTGGGAGCAACCTGGACTAGACTAAGTTACTGGAATTAAGACTTATTCTATGCATCTGCTCTCCCACAATATGGCGCTGAGAAGGGAGAAACAGCTTCTACACAGCTGCCTCCAGTTCAACCAATAAACTGTAGGACCTGCTCCTGATTGGAGGAGAGCAGCGTACTCGGCGTGTGGGTAGCAGAGTTGGGATTGGTGGAAGAGGACTATAAAGGAGGAGAGAGACAACATGCACCAGGAACATCTATCCGAATAACACCTGTGCAGCCCCCAAGAGAGCCGGCCGGTGGTGTGCCGCTCCCCCGTGGAAGTGGGGAATGTGGCAGGGGGAACCGCCCTTCCACGGAGGTGGAAGGGACGGTAGCCAACCCGGGAAGAACCAACAGCAAACCCGGGGAGGGCCGAGCAGACAAAAGAACAGCGCAGGGTCCTGTGTCATTCCTCCACGAAGAGGGGGAGCGACATAATGGTGCCGTGACTCGGATATGAAGCCTAGGCAGGGTTTGGTGTCGTTCCTCCATTAAGAGGGGGAGCGACACTAATTCCATAGAGTAGTTCATTTAAAAGCCTCTTTCAGAATTCTGGACTACTTCCAGATTTTTTTTTTAAATTATCTTTCTTCTGAACACCACAGCTTAGTTCTCTCTAATGCAATGCTATTTCCAATAACATTTTGGCTGCTCTAAATATGAAATGAAAAGGATTGATTTGCTCAACTTTTACTCATAATAATTCCAGAAAGGAGAGGATTCTAGGACTCAAGTAAAAAGCAGCGACCGAAAATGTTGATCACAAAAGATTCGATATTTCTCTCACTGATTCCGCCCCTCACCTCTTATTACTGCTCTACAAATACGCTCTGGACATTGAATCTTACAGGTTTTGACTCTCTTTGGTTTCTTGGCTTAGGCTATTCTTCCTCATCTAAGCTTCACATTGAGAAAATCAACCACACTTCAGTTCCAATCTCAAATTATCGGTCCTCTGGGAAAACTTTTATATTCTTCCACTAACTGAAATGTTTCCTTCCTAAAAATCCACAGGGAAGTTTGTGCTGTCATGATTAAACTGGCTATTATGGCACAACATTGCATTGCTAATCTCCCCCATCCATACACACAAAATCAGTAGTTCTGCAGAAATAACCAATCATTTATCTGCTTTTCTCATCCCAAGAAGTCCAGGTATTCTCAGTGGAATCTATCTTACCACCCAGTATTTTTCCCATAAGGCTTCAGACAACCCTACACCCTATTATGACCCAACTTCTCATATCACTTTTATCCCCACCAGCAAACTTCCCTAAGACCTCCTAAGATTCAAAGTCCAACATCAGCAAAATCACCTATTTCAGCTCCCCTCTTAATTTACATGAAATTGTGTGTTCCTTCCCTACACCCTTTATTTACAGAAGATACTCGCAGAGCTGTCATGAGTACTGGGTCACATATTTCAGAAAACTCTGAGCCTAGAGGAAGTTGGTAGCATTCTTGTATCTTTCAATCGCAGTTTGTACAGCATTATTCCGCATCCTTTGCCACTGATCCCAATTCTTCTAAAGTACATGCCAACGGATAATCCCACTGCTATGCTATGGATGTGGTTTGTCCCCTGACTTTTCGTGTGCTGGAAGCTTGTTCTCCAATTTAACTGTATTGAAAGTGTTGGATCTTTTTGGGAGGTTATTAGGTTACTATGGTATCTCCTTGGAAGGAGTTAAAGGCTTCTCAGATTATTAGTGTCTTCTCCTTGGAGGAGTTCAAGACTGCTGAGACTGGATTACTTTTTTTTTTTTTTTTTTTTTGACAGGCAGAGTGGACAGTGAGAGAGACAGAGAGAAAGGTCTTCCTTTGCCATTGGTTCACCCTCCAATGGCAGCTGGTGCACCGCGCTGATCCGATAGCAGGAGCCAGGTACTTATCTTGGTCTCCCATAGGGTGCAGGCCCCAAGCACTTGGGCCATCCTCCACTGCACTCCCTGGCCACAGCAGAGAGCTGGCCTGGAAGAGGGGCAACCAGGACAGAATCCGGCGCCCCGACCAAGACTAGAACCTGGTGTGCCGGCGCCGCGAGGTGGAGGATTAGCCTAGTGAGCTGTGGCGCCGGCCTGGATTATGTCTCATGAGAATGAGTTGCTATACAGCAATTGCAGCTTCTCAGCTTGCTTTCTTGTTTGTACTTTCACACACATGTGCCTACTACATCCTCCCAGTTATCCACCATTCACCACAGGTCACACAGAGGCAGCTGCAGAATGATGTTGGACCTGCAGCCTCCTAAACTGTAAGATAAACAAACCTCCTGTATAGCAATACAAAATAATATTTTGTTGTAATACTACAGAGCAGACTGAAAAAACTACCTACCAAATATCCTTACTGTAGTCATCATTGTATCTAATTAAATAATCCACTTTATTAATGGAATGTTGGTTTATTGGATTATTGCCTCCTTTTTTTCATCACAATATGAGAGGAATGTAAAAAGTTCATAGAAAAATAGAATATAAAGATAACTGTATTTTGGTGGAAACCAATATCGATTGTGTCAGTCACACGGTTCAAGGACTTTGTATTTTCCTAATCTTCCTGTTTCCTCATGGCAGCAACTTCTCACCACCTTTTGATGGATTCCCATTCTCCTCCTGATCTTTTACTATTAGAAATTTCAGTTTTTCCCATCTGAGAACTCTATTTTGACTTTCTTATCTGAAAAGTCACCACTGTGGTCCTCCCTGTACCAAGCCCTTTTTCCCCCTGGAAAAAAAATACTATATTACCAAAAAAGGCACTCTACGCCTTTCTATTTAATTGCTACTGATATTATTGATTCATTTGTTTATCCATAAAATTTGTTGCATTACTAGAGTGGGAATTTTGGGTTTTTGTCTGATTATTTTTCAAGTGCTCTGTATCAAACATCTAGCATAGTGCTTACCACACTACAAGCCCTCAAAATTATTTCCTGGCTAACTAACAATAATAGTTAATGAAACTAAAATACACAAAGCACTGTTAGCTTGTAAATCATAGATTGAATGTAGTCTGATTGACAAATGTGTAGACTACATTTGGGTGTAACTGGTAATTCAAATCAGGAGTTAGTACTTGTCTTTGTGAATGTTCTATTTTGCAAGCAAAACACACAGGCTTTATTTGTTTGCTTTACATTTCTTTTTCTTGCTCAGGATGGCTGGAACAATACAACATGTAAGAAGTTCTCTCAACAGGGTGCTCTTGGTAATAGGGAAAGAAAGGTAACTACTTGAAGCAACACAAAGCCAGTTTTTCTATGGATAATTTGGTGTTTGCATCTGCACAGCTAATAAAATGAGTAATAAATAATTTTATAAAATAACTCTGTAACTGATCATCTAAAGTGTTCTCACCTCTAACCTCTTCCTCTGGTAACATGAAACATTTAAAAACTTATTTGTAATAAAATGATTACAACTACTAGTAGTAAATCAATTACTTATACTCTATCATGTTTTAACATATCTGAGAATAACTAGAGTACAATTGGCTATGGTGGATTTTCATCTTACATTTACTTTTAAAAATTCTAATAGGCTAGGGAAGCTATTTCTGAAATGTAAAGATTTTTTAAACTTTTTAAACTACTAAATTTAGTAGTGATATTTTATATTCATTTAAACAGCACTATAAATTTTGAAAATTGAGGGAAAATCATAGCAAAATTTAAATATTTTTCTATTTCAAAAATGATTTTATATTTGTCATTATACACTCAATTTTGATGCTATTTGGACTTATCTTGAATTAAGCCTATCTGAAAACATACATTTTTACACATGAATTGTTCAGCTTTTCATTACTGCAACTAAAATACATGAGAGAAGCTACATAGCTACTTATGAAGTAAAAAGGCTTGTTTCAGTGCAGTTTGGGTGGTCACAGACCAAGATTTTTCAGTCCCACTACTGTGGCATACAAAGAGGAAGATCAATGGCGGAATACACACAAGAAGATCACGTGGCAGCCAGAGAGTAGAGAGAGACAGAGAGTGTCCTCTGCAGAGGTTCTTGCCCTCCAAACCGTCATGATGCATTTGTGGAACTGCACATAGCAATCTAATTTCACTGAATCTCTTCCCAAAGGCCCTGCCTTGCAACCCAATAATTACTGAATTAAAATTTTAGGGTTTGAGGCTGGCGCCGCAACTCACTAGGCTAATCCTCCGCCTAGCGGCGCCGGCACACCGGGTTCTAGTCCCGGTTGGGGTGCCGGATTCTGTCCCGGTTGCCCCTCTTCCAGGCCAGCTCTCTGCTGTGGCCAGGGAGTGCAGTGGAGGATGGCCCAGGTGCTTGGGCCCTGCACCCCATGGGAGACCAGGAAAAGCACCTGGCTCCTGGCTCCTGCCATCAGATCAGCGCGGTGCGCCGGCCGCAGCGCGCCGGCCTCGGCGGCCATTGGAGGGTGAACCAATGGCAAAGGAAGACCTTCCTCTCTGTCTCTCTCTCTCACTGTCCACTCTGCCTGTCAAAAAAAAAAAAAAAAAAAATTTAGGGTTTGAATACATGTATAAGGTGGGGAGTCAAATCATGCAAAAAATATACCAATACTTTATTCAGTATAAAACATATGTAATTTGTTCTCGTGTTTGTAGTAAAAATAATGCACAAGTTGCTTCATATTCGCCTCATATAATTAATTCATTTTTAGTCTATATAAATATACTCATATGTCTCCATTTGGGGCATTTTAAATAAAATACAAACTACATTACTATAATTTCTCTATAAAACTTGAGCTCTTTGCTTTTACTTTAATTCAGTATCTTAATACATTTTCTCATACCTTCACTCTAAGCACAGAAGCAAACATTCTTGCGTCTTCAGATACACCTCCAATGTAGAATTTCTTCTGAAACACTGGAGGATGATCATTTTCATCCTGAATCTCAATGTAGACTTTAGCTGTATTGCCTGGAACATAAAAATTTTTTTTCATTAGTTATTGTTCGTTGAAAAAATGTACCAGGCATACCTGCAGTGCCGGCACCCCGGGTTCTAGTCCCAGTCGGGGCGCTGGATTCTGTCCCAGTTGCTTCTCTTCCAGTCCAGCTCTCTGCTGTGGCCCAGGAAGGCAGTGGAGGATGACCCAAGTGCTTGTGCCCTGCACCTGCATGGGAGACCAGGAGGAAGCACCTGGCTCCTGGCTTCAGATCAGCGCAGCATGCCGGCTGCAAAGTGCTGGCCAGCCGGCCGTAGCGTCCACTTTGGGGGTGAACCAATGGAAGGAAGACCTTTCCCTCTGTCTCTCTCTCTCACTGTCTAACTCTACCTGTCAAAAAACAAATGTACCAGGCAACAAACATTAAGCTTAATGACTGAGATGCCCGTGAGTTGTATCAGTTTCTGAGTTGGAGTCCCACTGTCATTTCCAGCTTCTGGCTAATGTAGATCATGGGAGACAGGAGGTGAAGGTGAAGATGAAGATAATTGAGTTCCTGACACTCATCTAAAAGACCCTACTGATGTCTGTGCTCCTGGCTTTGGCCTGGCTCAGCACTGCAAGTTGTGGGCATTGTGAGTCATCTAGAAGGGAGCTCTTTCAGTCTGTCTGTATCCTGTCTCTCAAATCAAGTTTTTAAAAAACACTGGAATAATTACCATATTTGAAAATAACAAAGGAAATAACTTCATCAGAATGTCATTTCTAAATGGATATTTAATACCCCAAAACTCATAAAACACTGATAATGGTGCTTCTGGTGTAATAATGCTACTCAGTGCTATTTCTTTTTTTTTAAATTATAGTCTTGGTAATTGATTTTATTCATTTTAATAGGTACTAAAGAATTGTGTTCTGTTAATTTAAATGAAACAGCTCCAGTCTAAGTCATAAACATTTCATACACATTATTAATTACACAAAAAGGAAACAAATAGTTGGGTATTAACTCCTTATGAAATAATAGAAACTGACATAAACTAAAAAGCACTTTTCTCATCTTTATATCTAAAACAATAAATTGTTTTCTCTTAACAAACTGTAATATTTTTGTTTTGATACTAAATGTAAGCAATGACAGTATAACACTGCTTCTGCAAAGGAAAATGAGTTTTATCATGCATTAGGGTCATCAATATTACTGGTTAACATTTCTTGAAAAAATGCATTATACCTGGAGAAATATTAATCATATCACTCACAAATGCAGCATTTTAACTTTTAAATTACATTAAATATACAAAATACATTTCATCATCAAATGTTAAATATCCTTCCCCAAATTATAACTTTAATGAGAAATATGGCACTTGTCACTAATCCAAGAATAATCCTTGTCAAAGAATCTGATACACATATTTATATAATTTACAACCAGATTGCACAGGAAATAAGTGATTATTAATTATGCAAAAAGTAGATTCAAATAAGTATTCCAAGGCATTACTGAAGTAAACTTTTCTGATGCATTTCAACTATGATCAAATACAGGCACACACAACTAATCTCTAAGCTATTTTTCAGGGACTCTTATTTTGGCATTTTACTCTTGTTTCCATGGTTTCTCTCAAACTTATAATAATTCATACTAGCTAGTAACATAAGAGTTAATCATACGTTACAAGATGTCTTTGTTGATTAAATAAATCAGAGATCAACTTTCCTCATCTTAGTAAGAATTCAGATCCAGGCTTTGTGCTTGCCCTGGGAAGGGTCAGAGAAAAGAAAGTTCACTTCAATGTGCTGCCCCTGCCTTGCTGCTACGGCTTTGCTTTCCCTCTTAATTTTCTCTTTCCTACTACAGTTGGAGGAGCTGGAATCCAGAGGGAAAATACACAAGGTCCACAGAGACAGATGCTTGCAAGGAAGTGGAGCCATGACAGATGACGCTTCCCTATCCTTCAGCGCCAGGGCTCTGGCTTGTAACCCAACCATCACTAACCAAAATTCTTTCAAAATAAACCCATTTTTACCTTACCAGCAGATAATGTTTGCCACTGTAATCAAAAGCACTAACAACTCTACATTTAGTGTTTTTCTAAAAAAGAGAAATCCTAAACTAGACATACTTTCTAATCATTTATTTTCTCCTTTAGTCAGAAATATAGGAACTCCGTCTTCTGTTCTTTTCAGATCTCTAAGAATGAAAGAAGTCTCAGAAAATATACTGCTTAATGATGTCATCCTTTTTCTTTAAAAGGGGTGAGACATTTAAAATGTAGTACAACTTGCCAAGAGGAACAACCCAGCACTGTCTTCGTTCTTACCTCCCAACCCTAACTTCATATCAGTTTGGTCATTACATCCTTTATTTCTCTCTCACTGTCAAGCATATATTTATTTGAAGAGAAGGAGGGAAAGAATAAGAGAGGTTGGAAAAGAGAGAGAGAGCTCTGCCAGCTATTGATTTAGTCCCCCCAAAACTCTCAAAAGCCAGGGCTTGGCCAGGAAAAATATCAGGAGATGAAAAATCAATCCTCAGCTTCCATGTGAATGGCAGGAACCCAGCTACTTGCGACATCAAAGCAATTCCCACAGTCTGCATTAGTATGGAGCTGAAGTCAGCAGGTGGAACTGGATATGGAACCAAAGCACTTTGACATGGGATGCAGGCATCTTAACCAGTAGGACAAAGGTCCACCCCTAGTGTTTAATTTTACCTACAGTCCTTACCACTATCTTAGACAACTGCAGTAGAATGTTTCTATCTTACTCTCCATAAATAATGATATGTTCCATATCCTGTTCTATATCACATTTTTATTAAGCAAAGATATAAACAAATATAAAAACCAATGAATCATTTTTAATGCTTTGCTTACGCTCTTGATAATTTCAACATAGTCAATCCCTTAGAATAACAAGTTTCAAAGTTTCATGAGCTCACAGTATACCACAAGAAATTTATTTTGCTTGTTTTGAATTTACTTATTTCCACTCTAAGAGATGCTCTTCAGTTGCCTAGTGTCAGGTTTGGTCAGAAAAATGCGAGAAAGCTTTAATACAATGCCTAATGTAGAGGATAAGGGATAAGAGAGAAAGGGCCTGAGAGAGGTGGAAAGTGTGGAACAATGGCTGGACCACTTCCTTCCAGCGGTAGTCTCATTTCTTTGGCCATCCATACCACTCTTCTTTGCTTACTTTTAATTTATAAGGAAAATACTAAGAAGAAGAGAATTAGAGCTCAAATTTTAAAAGATGATTCTATGCCACTAAAAATAATTTAGAAGTACTTCAGTAGTGTGCAGCACCTATGAGCCAGGCTGGTCAGCTCCAGCAGGTGGCCACTGTAGTGAAGTTTTTTCAATTAACAACTAGAGTAGTGGGAAATGTAGATGCTTCCCCAACATCCTTTTTGGGGGTATTTGGCTTAATTATTTTTTTCTGTTTTTCTATTTCTTTTTCATTTTGAACAATATGTGGGTTACAGGAAGTATTTCTATTTGCTAACCTGTGCTTGAGTTCCACATGCCTTCAACTAAACTTTAGCACAATGAACTTTTTTTTTTTACTTTAAAAGAAAAAAATGAATATTTTAAAGCTGAAAATTATGTCCAAAGATGCACTGATTTCACATTGCACAACTTTTTTTTTGTTTATTATCAATAAGAAATCATTTCAATCCTGTATAAACAGTGGAAGGTAGAATTTATAGCATAGTAATAGATATTGATTTCTTTCCACTCATAACCCCTACTAATCTGGTAACACGTTCTGTGTTATTTTATAATTCAACAGTGATAATACAAATTACATCATCTTCTAAATGCTCACCAATAATTTGTTCTTGTGTTTTTCTAATGAAATAAGCTACAGAATATTCTGGTTAATACTTAAAATAAGAATGTAGTAGGCACAGTGTATTTAACCTTTAAATCATCAACTATGCAATTAAATTAAATAATGCTTTAAACGTTCATTATAATTACTAGCTCAGTGCACAATAATAGAAAAGTTACTCTGTTTTAACCTATGAGCAAAATTTCAATTATGTCATATCTTAAGATTATTATAATAACTCAATGAAGTTCATCTTTAAAAACTGTATTTTAATGCCAAGGAAATCTACATTAGAATAAGCTTTTATGAGTTTATTGGTCTTTCGTTTTATTAGTTCATTAAATTTTGCCATCTCAAGAATCTATGGAGAGGTAAAAATACATATAATATTCACTTATTTTGTTCTAATTCCATTCAATAAATTGAATTCCAATAAGCTGGAATTTTTTTTGTGCTATTAAGGTGAATCTACATCATCTATAAACTTAATAAAACATATAAATTTCTTGGTCGATACAACCTACAATCACTTAGCTGTGAAAATGCTCATTGATACAGTACTGTCAGACATTATGTAATGCTGAATTATATATCATTTCAGTGTCATCTGAAAAATCAGAGCTCTTCATACTTTTTATATTGTCAAATGGTTGGAATAATTCATCAGTTTAGTGATGTCTAACATAAAAATGTATATCGGGGTGTGTGCTTGGTCATGCTGTGTGTCAGAGTGTGAAAGTTTGAATCCTGGCTCTGCTCCCAATTCCAACTTCCTGTTAATGTGCTCCTGGGTGGCAGCAGCTGAGGGATGGCTAAGGTAGTTGGGTTCCTGCTCCTTTGTTAGGCCTTGACCAGTCCTAACTGGTGCCGATATTTGGAGAATGAACCAGAATATGGGAGGTTGGTTTCTATCTATGTCTCTGTCTTTGTTCACCTCCAACCTACCTTTCAAATAAATGAAATAAATTAAAGTTTATTTCATAAAACAAAATGTACATCAATTTAGAAGTATCTGCCATTGTGCATTAACCCAATGACAAATAATCCTACCCAGACTTTGAAGTCACCTGAAAGAAAAGTTATTCAATTCCCTAGTGTCATCAAACATTTGTGAATTTTAAGTTAAGGATATTTGATCTTAGAGATATTACTGGGTATATAACACAAGATTCCAGAATACCTAACAGCCACATATAAACTCAAAGATATTTCTTAGATTTTAATAAAGTATTTATGCATATTTAAAAAATGTTGACAGCATTTAGTGCCTTTCACCAAAAAGAAGCAACTATAATGTAATTTATAAATTATCATGCATCATGACTTTTCAAATTCATGTTTGCCTTCTTTTTAATTAGGCAGGTCTTTTTATAATAATCAAAATCAAATGGTTAAAAAATGTTATTTTCAAGTTTGTGAAGATTTTAGAAATGATTTTCTTTTCCATAGTGGAAAACAGACTAGCACCTTATTCAACCTTTTTCTTCTTCCTGATAACTTTAGACAGATGACAGGTATCCCTCCTTTGAACTCCACACCACATTAATATTTCTCTTTCTAAGTGAACTTTTCACTGCCTTCCTTACGTTGCATTTAATCATAAGCATGATTTTAATTCCTATCACTTTCCAAATGCTTGCAGATGAGAACTGAACCTTGTACATCTATTAGTGTTATAATCTCTTAGTTTGTTGGTAATTGTTTCTATGTCTATTTTTTTTTCCTGTCAGATAACTATTCTACCAACTTTTCTTGTAATCCTTCGTGAAAAAAAAAATTGACCTTGGTTTAATTGGTCAGATTTCATTTTGTTTCATTAAATGGTAGTTTCTGGAAACTGAGACAGAAAACTCTCAGAAGGAGAAGAGGGAGTTCACTGAAGTCTGAAGAACTGTTTGGGTATCAAAAAAGACTCACAAAGTTGCAGAATCTTGGCAGCAAGGGTCACTAATTTTCTAGTAGGTAACCCAGAAAATACCTCAGCAAACACTGTCGTTTTCTGCTTTTATTACCCTAGCTTCATCTTCTTCTTTTTAAACTACAAGCTTAAGAATCATATCTTAGGGACACAGCACATGATTTTCCTGGTTTGAGTGCCATTGTTTGTCCTTTGTGTACAAAAGTCACCACATAATCACAATCTGCTTAAGAAGCCATCGGGAAAATTCTAGAGAAAATGTGCTGTATACAATCAAAAATTAAAATAAATGGTGGCTAGTATTAAAAAAAAAAGGCGAAAGATAAGTGTATGCCTATAACTATATCCCCAGAGAAACCTTCGTTGATTTGTTTTAAAATTCATTAGCATGTAATATACATGACACCACTGATTTTCTTGGCTCACAATTTTTCTGAGGAATAAAACATGGTCTTACATCAACTTTGAGTTTTCAGTATTTCAATGAAAAATCTTACAAGCAAGTCTGATTAAATTCCTTTAAAGGAGTCTCTTTTTTATCTTCTTGGAAAATTGTAAAATCTTTTTTCTTCTCTATATTTTAGGCTTCATTTAAGGTAGATATTAAATACATAACAAAAAGGGGGAAAAAAAGCCTCCAACAACAACAAAAAAGTCATCGTAAAGCTCTGTGGATAAAACAGGGAGGAACATCTGTGAGAGGAATGACATGAGTGCCTGAGATCCGGTTAGTCTCCGCCCGCGTGGCTTCTGATGGGGTTACAAATTCCAAGTACTGAAAGCAGAACCGCAAGGAGCTCACAAGCCGGGTGGAAGGCTGCCTTCAGAAGTGTTCTAGTTTAGAGACAATGGGCTTTTTCTACCTGCTCTGGGATACTGTGCTTGATGTTCTTTCCTTTATTTGTATTCATTCCCCTAAATTTATAAAGACAATCTTGTATTTGAGCAATTCTTTTGAGTCAATGAGCCAAGAAGCTCCTGCAATGGCATATGAGGTGGAGGAAATGTGAGATACTTTTTTTTTTTTTGACAGGCAGAGTGGACAGTGAGAGAGACAGAAAGATCTTCCTTTGCCGTTGGTTCACCCTCCAATGGCCGCCACAGTGCACCGCGCTGATCCGATGGCAGGAGCCAGGTGCTTCTCCTGGTCTCCCATGGGGTGCAGGGCCCAAGTACTTGGGCCATCCTCCACTGCACTCCCTGGCCACAGCAGAGAGCTGGCCTGGAAGAGGGGCAACCGGGACAGAATCCGGCACCCCGACCGGGACTAGAACCTGGTGTGCCGGCGCCGCAAGGCGGAGGATTAGCCTAGTGAGCCGCGTTGCCGGCCGAGATACTTTCTTGATGTTTGTTAAAGACAGGAAAAGATAATAAGACTTCGAAGTCCTCAAATTCAGCAAAAGAAGATTCAGGTCAGACAATTTTTGTGTACTTCTGTTCAATTTAGACATTCTAAACAATATAAGGAATTCAGAAGAGTAAGGGAAACTCAAAATACCATTCACTTTAACTGTGCTCTATGTTTTATCAGATCAATTTTAGTCTGGAATTTTTTTCCCTTGCTTTACTTTCACAATCAATATTAGTTTTCTCTTCTTAGAGAGAGCCTATTAATCTCAAGATGAATCTATTCTGGCTACATGACAAATCTAGTACTTATGTTGCACTGGGTTCTCAAAAAGAAAAAAAAAAAAAACTAGAAGGGGAGTAAAGGGGACAAAAAGGGGGAGAAATAACTTACTGAATAAGAGCAAAGGAATTCAAACAGAGTACTCAAACATGATCAAGTTTGACCACCTGCAGACTAATTTGGTGGCCACAACTATGGCAGCTTAAGAGGGTGAAAATGCTACTAGAATTCATGGGTTGGGGCCAGGGGTGCTGAGAAACATCCTGTTATGAACAGGGCAGCTCCCTGCAACAAAAAGTTATTCAGTCCAAAATGTCAATAGTGATGAGGCTGAGAAGCCCTATGTTAAACAGAGAAAGTAATTAGATGACTTATGAAAAAAGGGAAAGTCTGTAACTTCCCCTGCTGTAGTCATCTGCATGCACCTGATTTTAATCTGTAACTGTTTGATGACACACCAGTCACCCCCTTTTCAACTGTGTCCCTTAAAGTCAATAGCTGGATTCAATTCGCATCCACTTCTACCACTGCCTGAGGCCTCTGTTGCAGACACTCCTCCTGTCTGAAACTCTGATAGCTTCAAACACATTTCTAGCTACAGCTGGCAGGCAAAATAAATGTTTACTGATATATTTACAAATACAGGAGCTTAGTCTGATTAAAAAGGATATACTAGTTGAGATTGTAAAACCTCGAACGAAAATAAGGATTCTGCTGTTCTAATGGTTATGTGTCCTTTGCGGCTTAGTGCATTAAATGTTTCTTTGAAAATTACATTAGTGTAATGATATAAATGATTTACAGATTTTCAGAATTCTCTCAATACCAGACTAAAATTTGCTGATACTAAGAGAATAAAGTCTATCCCTCATTAAACAGAAACATACTTTTCTAAAGCTGTTGTTCTTTTAAGATTTTTTTTCCATGTGTTTTACTGACTAATTCCAGGAGCACTGTGACTTCCACATAGCAGGTGTTTAATAAATTTTGAATTACACGGTAATTGCTACCACTCCCATACCCCTAGGTATCCACTAGAATAATAAAATGAATCATTCTACTTATATTGTACTCTCACAAATTAAACAAGATAATAGATTTTAAGCACTTAAAATTATAAAAACAAACATTTACATGTTTTCATGACTAAGGGCAACTCTCTTAAAGATAACATATTTTAAAAATCTATTATTAGGATAAACTGAAACCATTTCACAATTCAACAGTCTACTTGGTATTGATACTAATGTTAATTTCTTCTGTGCTCCTGGGTCACAGGTCTTATGAATGAGTATACACACAACGTAATGTTTAAGAATAAAAGGATTCCCTGAGAAAGCACTCAGTCTGACATTACTAGGACATTTATTTTAATTATCCAATAAAAAGTATAGAAGAATTTGAATGAAAAGAAGACGTATGGGGAAGTATTTGATACTATATTAATTATATGAAAAAGCAGGAATATGATATACTGACAAACTGGAAGATAAATTACTAAGTTATTAGGATGAGAAAGCAGTTCCTATTTCTTAGCATTTGCCATATATTGATTATACTTAGTTGTTTATATGCACTGTTTATTTTCTGTAGCTACACAGCAAGAGCGATTGAATCTTTTGAGGTTCATTCTGCTAGTTTTCTAATTTAGCTTTGAGGTTGATTTAATTACCCTTTGCATGATTTTAATTGCTTGTATCTAAAACATACATTCTGTGTATGTGTTTCACTCAAAGGTTAATAACTAAATTAAGGAAATAACTCCGTGTAACTACTGGCTACAAAAGCTGACATTCAGGTTACTGCAATAAATAATACTTCATTCTTGTCTAAATCTATCAATGAAGAAAATGACAACATGGTCAATTTTACTACTATGGTGATGATAGCACAATCAGAAAAAAATAGTCTAAACATTAAAGTCTGGTGTAGTCTCCACATAAAAAATTTTTTTCCAACTTGGGAAATTTTAAGAACTGAATTTCTCTGTAAATATCAACCATCAGATTAGTAATGATGCAATACTGTTTCTTTTCATTGATACTGCCAGCATTGTGATATTCTTGTGAAATCCAAGTGGTCTATTTAGAAACTTTGCATGGCATTGGGGTTGACCTTAAGCTCAGTCTGCTTCCATTCAAACAGCACTATTTAAAACCATTTTGAGTTATCAAATACCAGCTCTTTCAACAAAAAAGGTTAACAAGAGCCAATAAGGATCAACAAAAGTGCTCTGAACATGTAAGTTTAAGCTTACAACCCTTGTCTGCACTCCTGTGGTCTTTCCACTTTCTACCTGATGAATTCTTTAGTTAGTGGAGGATTAAACATATGATTGTAAAGAAAATGGAAAGTATATTATCGCAAAAATTAAAAGAAAAACAAAAGAAAGGAAGAAAAGGGGGAAGGAAGTATTATTATGTTCTTAATATTGTATCTATGAAATCTGTTCTCTTTATATTAATAAAAAATAAGCTAAAAAAGAAGTACAATTTTTGGAGCAACAGACAATGTTAAATGCAAATAATGCCAGATGTATGCTGAATTATATTATACAGGTTACTAACTCTTTGTAATCTAGAGTTGTTTATTCATAACATAATGGTGATCATACATAACAAACTAGAAAATGAGAAAATGTACATAAAGCATTAAATACATGGATTTACTATTTCATAAATGTCTCTGAGTTCCTTACTCTCAGAATAGGAGGAAAATATTAGTAATATCATCATTATCATTATCAGAAAGAAAAAGGACAGCAATAGCATGGAGGTAGAATCTTTTCTAGCACTGCATTATAAAAAAGTTCACATGATTACATGAAACATATCAAATAACATACTGGAAAATACCTATTTTTTTTTTTACTGCAAATAGAGTGATAAAAATAAAATGCTATTGGAAAATAATACAGCTATTACATCTCATTAAATTTCCATACTTTTGTTTATGTGGCAAGACTACAAAAGGTATACAAAACTCATTTTTGAAAGTAAGTCTTTGAGAAAAACAGACTGTATGCAATATTTGATATGAGAACCTTCTGCTGATGTTACAAGCCTTAGAAGAATAATTTTGTCCTAAATTTCAGAATGATAGCTGGGAAAATTATCTCTGAATTATATGACATAAAATAAAAGCATATTTTAAGCCCAAACAATGTTTTGTTTTAAAACAGTGATTGACAAATTTGGTAAAACAGATAAGCAAATTATAAATAAACCAAGCAATTAAAAGATAGTGTCTTCAAAATAAAGTTTAATATGTACTTTAAAATATACATTGAGTAAAGTTAATATTCTCACATAGGCAGTCTTGAATTGTCTAACCATAGACATAGATACAGACACGCACAATCAGAAAATAACACTATGTTATTACTTCTTGAGACTATAAAGTGTCTAAAAAATTAGAGAAGGGTACATGGAGAAGTTAAGAGAAATATGGTTTGTCATATTTTGTAGAAGGGATGGAAGGTAGATTACACTTTTTAAAAAATAGTTTTTGTGTATTATTCCCTGTACTAACTGCTTAATTTACAAAATCTCCCTAAATCATTCAACAAACCCATGAAATATATATTGTCTTTTTCGATTTTCAGAGAAAGACACAGATTCCAAGAGGTTAAGTAGCTGGTCAATAGTTCTGTGTAAGAGCCAGGCATAGTAAATATTCATACACTGCTCTCTTTCCCTTTAACAAAAAAAAAAAAAAAAGTCCTGGAATAAAATAAAATTATTCATTAGGCATCAAAGGAGATTTTTCTACAACTCCAAGAATACAAGAAACCAAAGAGTAGTCATGATTAAGATTGTTGAATAAAAGAATAGGCCTATTTCAAATAGTAGACTATTTCAATATACAAAATTCCAGGAAAATATTTATGAACTAGGAAATTTTAAGGTCGTTTCAAAATGACATTTAGGAAAACCAACATCCTATTATAATTTTTACTAATTTATTTATATTTGAAAAGCAATGAAAGAGAGAGACAGAGAAAGAGAGAGAGAGAGATCTTACAACAAAGAATTTACTTCCCACATGGCCACAGCACCAAGGGCTGTGCCAGGCTGAATACTCAAGCCAGTATTCCATGTGAGGGGCAGGTGCACAAGTATTAGAGCCATCACCTGCTGCTCCATGCAGTGCTCATTAGCAGGAAGCTGGAAGCAGGGCTAAGTCAGGATGTGAACTTAGGCATTCCCACAAGGGATGTGGATATCCCAAGTGGAATCTTAACAATTGTGCCAAATACTTGCCCCCCAGATTCTGATACAATACAAGCATGGAAGCTTACATAGTTTTCTATAATGCACAGGTTTATCTTTTATTGCTCTTTACTTTGTGGGGCTTCACAGATGTTATGTTTTTTACAAGTTTGGTGACAGTCCTCCATGGGTCAATCAGGCGACACCATTTTTCTAACACAATATAACAGCACAACTGTTTACAATAGGTTTACTAAACATTTTAATCCCACTGTTAAGACGTGTTGCTCAGAAAATCTATATGTATTCCATTCAAAACATTACTGCTCATTTATACTGTAACTGGTCACCCAAGAGCTCTGATAGGAATATGTACTGTATATATGCAGATGAATATCAGTTCATGCTTGATATCACAATATCAGCTCTGTAGATGATGGATCAAGGAATCATTCTGACTTTCAAGTTTTATTATCTGATAAATATATTTTCTAAAACTATAGATGCTATGATATGTAATTACTGTGAAATATGGCAGAGAACACTGAAAATTTCTGAAAAAAATTCACTATTCTATATGCCATTAAGAATATTTGTGATTCCAACAGAGAAAAATATCAATAGGAACTCGGAAGACATTGATTCCAAAGCTCCTTGATGTTTTTGAGGGATTGGAGACTTCAGTGGAGGAAGTAATTGCAACTGTGTGGAAATAGCAAGAGAATTAATTAGAAGCTTATAAAATTACACATTTTATATCTCCATATTGGAAAAAAAATTGCTCTCATCATCTCATTAAGTAAACTGAAAACAGTATGGTAGGATGGGCATTTAGTGTAGTGGTTAAGGTGCCCACAACCCACATCAGGGTATCTGAGACTGATACCTCGCTCTGGTTCCTGCTTCCAGCTTCCTGCTAATACAGATTTTGGGAGCCAGTAAGGATGTCTCAGGTTCTCAGGTAACTGAGCTTTGCTTCCAACACGGGACACCTGAATTGCATTCTTAGCTTCCAACTTTGGTTCTGCCCCAGTTCCAGCCATAGCGGACTTTTCAGGGACTTTACTAGCAGATGAGAATTTTCTCTCGCTTTCTCTGTTCTGCTTCTCTCACTGCCTTTCTTTCTCTCTCTGTATGTAGTAGATACAAAATAAGAAATAAGAAGTAGATACAAATTAAGAAATTTCATTCCCGGGGCTGGCACTGTAGCTTAGCAGGTAAAGCCACTGCCTGAATGCTGGCATCCCTTATAGATGCTGGTTCAAGTCCTGGCTGCTCTGCTTCCAATCCAGCTCTCTGCTATGGCCTGGGAAAGCAGTAGAAGATGGCCCAAGACCTGGGGCCCCTGCACCCATGTGGGAGAACCAGAAGAAAAATCTCCTGGCTTCTTGCTTCAGATTGGCCCAACTCTGGCTGTCGCTGCAGTCATTTGGGGAATGAACCAGCAGGTGGAAGAACCCCCCCCCCCTTTCTGTCTATCTGCCTCTGCCTCTCTGTAACTCTGACTTTCAAATAAATAAACCTTGAAAAACAACAACAAAAAATTCATTCCCATTTACTTGAGTACTTTTTGATTGACCTTGAACAAGGTAGAATAGAGGAGTTTGCTGTCTCAATTAGAGATCACACATTAACAAGAGGTTATTTGATGATTAAGTGTCATGTGGAAGTTGGTGATTCCAAGATGAACAAATTCTTATCACAGACAAAATTGGAGCTGGGAAACAAAGAAGGGAGAAGGCTGTGTCCACCCCTCTGAGGTAAGTACCCTTCCAAAAACACTTTCTAAAACCCTACCAGAAACTCCTTCACATTCTGCACAAGGGATGCTGAAATGCTTAACACATATGCACAGGATTCTGCAACAAAGTATCTTTTCAATTAAGACTGTAGTAATTTGGTGCTAGGAACAGGATACTTGCCCAGGATCTCCATAAATTAGCTGAGACTATCTACCACCACCTTAGGTCTGTCAGTGCATTTGGTATACTACTAGCTTACATACCTTTCTCCCTTTTCTGTCTTTAAAACCTTGCTCCTGGGAGAAGACATTCAGTCAACCAGCTGAGACACTATTTGGATGCTCACATCCTGTATCAGTCCCAGCTCTGGTTCCTGCCTCCAGCTTCCCGCTAATACAGACTGGTGAAGCCATCAGTTATGGCTCAAGTTATAGGGCTCCTGCCACCCACGTGGTAGACCTGGAGTTCCCAATTCAATTTAGCCTGGCCTAATCCCAATCTTTATAGGCATTCAGGGCTGAACAAGCAGATAGGAGCTGTTTCTGTTTGTATGTTTCTATCTGTCACTTTTCCTCTTAAGAAAATACACTTTCAGATTTCACCCCCTCCCTAATTTACAATAAAATTTTGCTTGCTTGCTCATATGGAAAAGATATTTCCCCAGGGATATGTGATTTACTTGTGAAGATTTAACCATGAAGCAATGACTAAAGAGAAGTGACTATGCAAAATATAATTTATTCCTTAACCATGTATCTTCATTTACTACTCAATTAGAATAAGTATATTAAATAATTAGATTTTTGCAGAAATTTTAGGAACAGCAGGTAAAGTAACTTAACTACAATTAAGTAGGTAGCACAATTTTTTATTTTTTTATTTTTTGACAGGCAGAGTGGACAGTGAGAGAGAGACAGAGAGAAAGGTCTTCCTTTGCCGTTGGTTCACCCTCCAATGGCCGCTGCGGCTGGCGCGCTGCAGCCAGCGCACCGCGCTGATCCAATGGCAGAAGCCAGGTACTTATCCTGGTTTCCCATGGGGTGCAGGGCCCAAGGACTTGAGCCATCCTCCACTGCACTTCCCTGGCCACAGCAGAGAGCTGGCCTGGAAGAGGGGCAACCAGGACAGAATCCAGAGCCCCGACCGGGACTAGAACCTGATGTGCCGGCGCCGCAAGGCGGAGGATTAGCCTAGTGAGCCTGAGCCGCAGTGCCGGCCGGTAGTACAATTAATATGATGAATTTAGCTCTTGGAAAGAAAGTACTGAATGCATACCTATCAAAAAGAGATTTGTAATGTTTATAATATGTCATTAAATCAAAGCATTATCTTTAATTTTCTAATTAATCTTTTTTAAACAAAAGAGATTTATTCATTTATTTGAAAGGAAGAGTAATAGACAGATTAAGGGAAAGAAGAAGGTAAATCTTCCATTTGCTGGTTTGGCTACAATGACTAGGGATGGGCCAGGCAGTGCCAGGGTCCTGGAATTCCATCCCGTTCTCTCTCATGATTATCAGAGGCCCACGTACTTGGGTCATCTTTCAATGCTTTCCCAAGCACATTAGCAGGGAGCTGGATCAGAAGCTGAGCAGTCGGGAGTTAAACTAGCACTCATATGGAAAGCCAGTATTGCAGGCAATGGCTTTATGCACTGTGCCACCATGAAACCCCTCTACTGAACATCTGAAAAAGAAATAAATAATGTATGAGGGGCTGGCACTGTGGCATAGCAGGTAAGGCTGCCACTTGCAGTGCCACCATCCCATATTGGCGCAGGTTAGAGTCCCAGCTGCTCCACTTCTAGTCCAGCTCTCTGCTATGGCCTGGGGAAGCAGTAGAAGATGGCCCAAGTGCTTGGACCCCTGCACCCATGTGGGAGACCAGAAGAAGCTCCTGGCTCCTGGCTTTGGATCAGCGATGCTTTGGCCATTGCGGCCATCTTGGGAGTGAACCAGCGGATGGGAGATCTCTCTCTGCCTCTGCCTCTCTGCAACTCTGCCTTTCAAATAAATAAATGTTTGTAAAAAAATAATGTATGAAGGAGCATAACTTTGTGAACTTCTAAAAATTCAGGTATTTACATTTTGAACACCATTTGTACTACAAAGGAAATTAAACTGAGGGGCCAGCACTGTAGCATAGTGGGTAAAGCCACCACTTGCAGTGCTAGCATCCCACATGGGCGCCAGTTCGAGTCCTGACTGTTCCACTTCTGACTCAGTTCTGTGCTATGGCCTGAGAAAGCAGTGGAAGATGGCCCAAGTCCTTGGGCCCCTGCACCCATGTGAGAGACCTGGAAGAAGCTCCTGGCTCCTGATCAGAGCCCCTCCAACCCTTGTAGCCATCTAGGGAGTGAACCAGCAGGTGGAAGACCTCCCTCCCTCTCTCTCTCTCTCTCTGCCTCTCCTTCTCTGTCTGTGTAACTCAGACTTTCAAATGAATAAATAAATCTTTAAAAAATTTGAAATGAATTAAATTAAGTTAAACTAACAGAAAATCGAAAACTCTAAAGCTTAAATAAGCTACTAAAAATCAGAGGTGGATATGGAAGTGATACCTGTCTGATTCCAATGTCAAAAGCATTAACTTTTGACTTTTTAATGCTTTTAATTAAAGCATTAAAATTATTATACTGAATTAGGTGTTTGGCACAATGGTTAAATCGCTGTTGAGATGTCCTTATCGCATATCAGAATGACTGGTTCAAGTCCCAGGTATACACAGCTTCCAATCCAACTTCCTGATAATGCACATTGTGAGAGGCAGCAGACGATGGCTCAAGTACTTAAGTCCCCGAACCCAGTGTGGGACACCCAAATGGAATTTCAGTATTGGCTTGTCTCAGCTCTGGTTGTTGTAGGCAACAGAGAAGTGACCAGCAAATGTAAGATCTCTCACTTTATCTGCATCTGTTTCTGTTTCTCTTTTTCTCTGCCTTTCAGGTGCAAATAAGTAAGAAAATTTAAGAAATGTTAAATTTTTTAACCATCTCCCTAAAGGGAACCTCTGGTGCTCGATTCTGATAATTTTGAAGACAAAAAGTTAATTGTGAAATATTTATGGATACAGTATTTTTAATTCTTTCTTTCCTGCATGTCCATTAAAGTTTAGAATTTATGGAATCTCATCTAATAAGGGTCATTGATAAATAAAATTGTACCACTGGAATGTCCAGAGTATTTAACCTTCTTGTGCATTTTAATGAAATATAAACAATCTCTATTAAAGCATTTTGATAGCAAGCATATGCTGTAAATAAATAACTGCCAATTCATTTTCAAAATAGAAAGTGCCAGCGTTTAAAATATTGATTTCCTTTAAATTGGTTGTCTGTAATTATTTTTAAGATGTTACATGGGGGACTAATTAGGTACAAGATATCGTGAGGAATGAAAACAGGAACAAGATTGATTAATTAAGTTTATAAAAGTTCCTGGGGACAAAAATGTATTAGATTTGGAAGAATTGAGTGATAGACTTGTACTCTGAGTAATGATTAAAAAGAGTGACAAGCTAAATTTATGTTTTTTCTCTCTGAATCATAAAATCATTTCTGCTTTTGAATTGATATAATGTATAAATTAAATTGAAATGTACAACTCATAAAACGTAAACATTAATAAATATGAAGATGTTTGAGGAAAAAAATTAAATTTTAAATTGGATCCACCATGTAGATACAACCAAGAAATCTTTTGCCTACTTAGTTTCCCTGTTTTACATACAGGTCATTTTTATTTATTTGTCACTAACTAGTCACTGTGAGGCATAATCAATTTCCATCAAATATATTTGCTTTTAAAAATATTTATTTTCCTTTAATTTGAAAGCCAGAGAGATGGGGAGAGACCAATGGGGGGAGGAAAGAATAATGGTGGTGGGGAGGGAGGGGGAGACAGAGGGAGATGGAGAGAGAGAGAGAGATTGATTTTTATTTACTGGTTCACTACCGAAATGCCTGCAACAACCCAGGTTGGGCTAGGCTAAAGACAGGATCCCAAAACCCAGTACAGCCCTCCAAGTGGATGGCAGAGACACAAATATTTGAACCATCATCTGCTGTACATCTTTCAGGGTACAGCATGGGAGCAGAAAAGCTGGGATTTGAAGCAGGTACTCCTATATGGGATGTGGACAGCCCAAGTGGCAACTCAACTGCTGAACCAAAATGCTTGGCCCTAAACAAATTTTCTCTAGTCATAAATTTTCTTGTGTATCTCCAACATAATGCTTTTGCCATTCTCTTCCTTTCTTGAAACACTTGCTTCCTTTGGTTACCAGGTCATCACTGTACTAATTGGATACGGTATTTCCCCCTCAATTACTAGATGGAAGAGCTACCCTCAAGTTTTCTCTCTTCTGTCTTGTGAGTACCAGAGGCACAAAGTTAGATGGCACCTGAGGCTCAATCCTTTTCCTCTTCTGACAGGTTGGGGAGCCATGTCTGTCCTGGGTCTGAGTTAGCTCAGTGTTCCAAGCACTTGTCCCTGCTTGAAGTATCTCAGCATCACTGGCTTCTCTGCTAAAAGACATCATTCCTTTGACCAGAAACTCCCCACTGTTGAATGGTGAGCACACTGTTCCCTACTCTTACTTCCATTTTCCATTTAAATCTAAGGAATAGTGACATTTTGTTTCCCTAGCTCTGAGTCTTTTTCTATACTGAGTTCAGATATGAGCAAATTGAGTTGTTTCCTTAATCAGTTCATAGGATATTTTTTTCTTTGGTATGTTTTTTGTCTGATTTTACCAAACAAACTTTATTTTACATTTTTACCATGTAAGGTTACTGTCATTTGGCATAGCAATCCCTTAAGTACTCAGTCGATATGCCATCTTTCAAAAACTCTATTTTCAGTCTTTGAAGTCCTATGGAAGTTCAGTTCCTTTATGCCAACAATTTTGTAGATGTAGTTCATGTCCCTTAGGATTGAAATGGAAATAAAAGCATCTTCAATCTATTATTTTCACTTCATGACCAATCATCAACTCCTATGAACTTTTATTTTTGTATTTCCTACAATGTCCCTACCACAGTGCCCCTACCTCATTGGCCCAATACTAGTTTCCCAATAGACTATTCCTTTTAGCACTTATTCTCTCTCGACAAGCTTTCCTATATGCACACCTAACTTTTCTCTTGTTACCGTTCTGCCTTAAAATAAGAGAGAAATAAAAATCTATAAATAGCTATTTTATACCAATATTTCAAATAGCTGTAAAGAAACTATCAGAAAAACACACAGTAAACATAGAATATATTCAGATTTCCAGGTTATATTTTTAGTTATGTTGATTTGATAGTTATGGAGAAAGAGTATATAAAAATGCACTTATTTTAACAGGTACTTTACAGAATTATCAGATAGTTGAAACATTATATTTTGAGAAATAGTGCTTTATGATCTTTCTTTGATTTATCTACTTTCAATTTGTTTTGCTTCATTAATTCTTTGTTGCCACTGTGGTACTTACAATCCAGTAAAGTCACCTTGAGAATTCTCTCCCCCAATTTTTCTCCTCTAATTTTCTCCTTTCATATTTCTCTGCCCTGACTCCACCTACCCTAAACAGAATGGCACCAGTTAAACAAAACTAGTTATTGCTTCAAGCAAAGTGTCCATTTGCCATCTCCTTCAAGGAACTACTTAGTCTACTAAAGCACTTTATTGTCTTTAGTCTCAAGTCACAGGTTTCTGATTCTCATCTACCAATTAGATACATACTTTCTTCATACTACCACTTTTTCAGATTTAAATATCAGAACTTTTGGCCGGTTCCATGGCTCAATAGGCTAATCCTCTGCCTGCGGCACTGGTACACGGGTTCTAGTCCGGTCGGGGCGCTGGATTCTGTCCTGGTTGCTTCTCTTCCAGTCCAGCTCTCTGCTATGGCCCGGGAATGCAGTGGAGGATGGTCCAAATCCTTGGGCCCTGCACCGGCATGGGATACCAGGAGAGGCACCTGGCTCCTGGCTTAGGATCAGCGCATTGTGCTGGCCGCAGCGCGCCAGCCGCAGTGGCCATTGGAGGGTGAACCAACGGCAAAGGAAGACCTTTCTCTCTGTCTCTCTCTCTCTCACTGTCCACTCTGCCTGTCAAAAAAATATATATATCAGAACTTTTCCACTTGAACATAAACTCCTTGAAGCCAAATGTTTTGTCTTGCAGATAATTATCTCCCTAGAAAAAAGTCTGCACTATAACTATTGATTAGTCAATATGTTATGTTAATTTGCCCATTTTTCATGGTTCCTGTGTTGTGAAAATAAAGAGGCCATATTACAGGCAAAAAGAATCAGATTATATGTTGTTTCAAGAATAAAAGGAGGTAGGGGCTGACATTGTGGCATCCCAAGTTAAGCCATCTTAGATGATATCGGCTTCCCAAATCTGAGTGCTGGCTTGAGACCTGTCTGCTCGGCTTCTGATCCAGCTTCCCGTTAATGTGCCTGAAAAGGCAGCAGGTAATGGTCTAATTGTTCTAAATGCTTTGGGCCCCTGCCATCCAGGTGGGAGACTTCAATAAAGTTCCTGACTCCTGGCTTCAACCTGGTCCAGAACTTGGCTATCATAGTCATTTGTGGAGTGAATCAGCAGATGGAAGATCTCTCTCCCCCTGCCATATTCTCTCTCTCTCTCTCTCTTTCTGTTTCTCTCTTTGATGCTTGCCTTTCAAATAATAAATAAATATCTAAAAGAAGGAGGTAGATTTCAATTATAATCTTAGAACTGTTAGTCTCTTTGAAAATTTGCATACATATGTCTGTGGATTATACATGGACACAAAACCACAAGTACTGATTTATTTTGTTCTTATACATGATTTAATGTGCCTATTAATGCAAATTACGTTATTATTCATAAAAATGAGTTTACATCATTCCTGCTAAATTACATATTAAATATTGTCCTGGTCTTCATGTCTCTTATATAAAGTTTCTTACTCTACATAATTGGATGAAGTACACTAACATTAGTCAAAATATAATAACAATTAGCAAAGGATCCACAAAGCTTTTACTAATTCATGTAATGTAATAAAATATAATAGATGATATCTCATTTCAGAATCAACAGGACACAGCTCTGATATCTCTTGCCATAGATATATTTATCATTTTTCTTGGAATAGACAAGATTCTGCTATTTGCCTATGCATCTAAAATGCTATTATAGCTTTAAATTATCAAATGTCTTTGCAAACATGCAATTTAGAATTCATATGAAAAATATATAACAATGATGTCCAGTCCATCTGTGAATGAATCAGTGGATGGATCATCTCTCTCAGTTTGTTTCTCTCTCCCTTTCAATTTCAAATAAATAAATATTTAAAAAAATTTAAAAGTTATATGTTTCAACTATGTATGTACATAAGATGCTGGAATGTTTAACAACTAAAGATCAAAAATAATATAATGTCTTCAAGTTTTAAAGCAATAACTTACTTATAGTGCCATAAAAACTGTGCCCAAATATTGAGAACACAAGTATAAGACATTAATAATACCTGTGGCTTCAGGACTGAAAAAGTAACATGTAACATGCTTACTACTATTACCAAAGTTATATGAGGAATACTTTTGTAAGTCAGTAAATCATGAGTAAAGAGTCATTAGTGTTATTTGTCACAGACCTTCTGTTTGAAACTAGAAAAGACGAGAAAATGAAATGTATTACATGCTTTTACCCTACAGCAAAACCATAAAATGGAATCAATATCTTTGAGCTGTTTTTATCATCAGTGCAAGGTTTATCTTAATTGTCTTGTCATTTATTCCTGATTGAAAGTCTAGTAATTGAATCAAAACACAGTGACATACTTATAGAAAGCTATGGTTTTCTTCTTCTACATTTAAAAATAATTATAATTTCACCACCAAACAAAAAATTGCCACTTCAATTATGGAATTATATAAATCAAGCCAAGCAATAAAGTTGCTTGTTACTGCTGCTGTTCTATATTAGAAATAAAAGGAAGGAGATAACTTCATGGCAGAAATATAAATGAAACTTTCTACAGAAGTTCTTGTGGACACAGCTTCCTTGAAACTTATTTGGGAAGAATTAACATTCTATTTTGAATACCCAGGGATATAATATGTGGACAGGAATCAAAGACAGCTTACATTTTGAAAAAAAAATTAGAACTAGCAATGCATTCATATTTGCTTTCTTTCATAAAATGAAAACAATTACTTGATCAAAAATAGTGCTCTTGGTTTGGGCATTGAACGTAACTTTTAAAATGTCCTCATCCTGTATCTGATTGCCTGAGATTCAGAGCTGGCTCTGATTCCTGACTTCAGCTTTAGCTATTGTAGATGTTGACAGGCATTGATGATGCATCCGGTAACCAGGTTCTTGTCACCCGTGTGGAAGACCTGGATTGAGCTCTGGGTTCCAGGCTTCAGTGTGACCCAGTCCTAGCTGTTGCTGGCATTTGGGAAGTGAGTGAGTAGATTAAAGATTTTGCTATCTTTCTTCCTCTACCCCTCTCTCCCCATCATCTATCAAACATATTAAAAATTAAAAGTACCAAATAAAAATATTTTAAAAAATAGTGTCCTTTGTATACCTGATTTATTTCACTTAATATGCTGTCCTCTATTCCCATCCATAGCCAGGCCCAGAAAAATAGGTACCATGTGTTCTCACTCATTTGTGGAAGCTAAATAAGATGACCTTATGGAAGAAGACAGCACAGTAGATGGGGCAAGGCGATAGAGACGAGATAACAGGAAACACAATATTTTAAGAGGAAGAATTGGTTCAAGTTTATACAACATAGGATAAATAGTCTCCAATAATTTATAACAGATTTCTCAATAACTAAAACAGAAGAATCTGAAGGTTCCCAATACAGAAATGACAAATGTTCAATGAGTTGGAACTGCTAATTACTCTTATTTGATAATTAAACATTAAATACATATATTGGATCCTCATACTGTACTCCATAAACATGTAAAAATATCATGTGCCAATGAATAATTCTTTTTTAAAAAAGATTTATTTGCTTATTTTTTACTTGAAAGGGAGGTTACACAGAAGGAGGGAAAGAGAGAGTTCTTCTATCTACTAGTTCACCGCCCAAATGGCCACAAGGGCCAGGGCTGTGCCAGGCTGAAACCAGGAGCCTGGAACTCCATCTGGGCCTCCTGTGTAAGTGGTAGAGGTTAAAGTTCCAGAGCCATCCTCCGCTGCCTTCCCAGGCACATTGGTAGGGAGCTGGATTGGGAGTAGAAGAACCAGGACTGGAACCAGCACCATAAGTGATGCCAGCAGTGCAGGCAGCAGCTTAACCCACTTTACCACACTGCTGGCCCCAAGCAAATAATAATCTCTAAGTGATCAGTGTGGGAACCAAGAAAGAAAACATGGATACCTGTCGAAATGAGGCCATCAGAAAATACATACAAACTGGGCGGTCTGGAGGACCAGAGGCTCTGCAGGGAAGGATGAGTACAAAATAAACACTGAACTTCTTGGTGTACTAGAGTGAAAGATCACCTAAAGCTTTTCAGTCTTTACAATATCAAGGACTGTGAACGGCCTTCTAAGTACAGTCCAAGATTAAAACATGGTGCTGGCTCCATTGATAGCAGTGGTTACCTAAGCTGCTAGAATGAAAACACAAATCCAGTGTTGGTGTCGGGTGGTGGGCAGAGCTGGGGCACAGTTAGATACCAGGTGGGTTGTGTGAGGGCTGGGTGTGCGTGCCGCACATGTGCATGCTGTTGGCCTGCCATTCAGAATCCTTCACAATCTGAATTTAATTGTGCACATTCACTCATGGACTGGGAAATCTTATTTATAAGTGTTTATTCTTATTTTATTTGAAAGGGAAGGAGGGGAGAGAGAGCAAGAGAGATAAACAGAACGCTTCTTCATCTGCTAGTTCCGTCCTCAAATACCTGCAAAAGCCAGGGTCAAGCCAGGATGAAGCCAGGGCCCTGGAACTCAATCTAGGTCTCCCACGTGAGTGGCAGTGACCTAGTGCTTGAGCTAACACTGGCTGTGTCTTGAGGGTGCACATTAGTAGGTGCTGGAATCAGAAGCGGAGCTGGGACTCAAACCTAAGCACTTCGATGTGGAGCCCCACATGGCGTCTTAAACACTGTGCTAAGAGCCTGCTGTGGGGAGACCTTCACTGAGCATATCTATGTGCTGTACACTTCAGCCTACTGAAAAAAAACTCTGTCTTCTGTGGTATGATTTTGTTATAATTCTGTTTTCTAGCCACCTGGACATGATATGATTAACATGTATACATGGAATATAATTATAAAAGTATTTTTTACTACTATCTTTTTTAATTCTACTTATTTGGGCTGCTCATTTCTTGCTGTTGAGTAATACTTGAAGGAATTCTATGACTTAATCAAAAAAGTTTGATTTGCTAGACAGCATTATCGTAATGGCAAGTAAAAAAGAAAAAGTATTTGAGCCTATTAATCAGTTATTAATAATTACATTAATTAATTATAATTACATATAATTAATTATAGTATATATAATTAAATATAGTAACAATTAATAATTATACATTTTTCCTCTGTAACTTAGATATGTATTGGGAGTCCTTTTTTTTGGAAAGAGGGTGTAAGAGATTTCTTTTCTGCTATTACTCATTCCATCCTCCATTCACTGACATTGATTTTGTGACATTTTTATGGCTATCAGCTGACCTTAGAGACAGAGAATGAAAGATAGGTAAGATAATGTAGAAGACTTTCTGCTTCAATCCTGTTGTTGTGAAACTGCTGAATGCACTTCAGGTCAGATCTGTGTTTAAAACAGTCAGTGTCAACAGGGCTGCTTTCACCATCGATATGCTCCACCGCAGCCGTTCACTCTTTCATTTCTTTCCATTCTTGCTCTTCGTCGGAGTTTGGACTGAGTAGCCCATTTCACATGTGACCTGAATCTGAACACTGGGTAACATCCACATAATTCTACAGGGTTACCTGGAAGTACTCCTACTTCTCTTTTCCTCCCAGTCATCATATTTACTGTGTCTTGCAAACACAGGGGGACATGATATTTTCTTAAACTGTGGTTGCCAACATTAAATTTGAAACAGAAAGATATATCTATATCTATCTATACACACACACACACACACACATATATTCCTTCAACACTGCTTTTGGGAAGATATAGGTGGAAAAGCACTTAAATATAACTTTATAACTCTTATTTCCCCAAAGGAATAGTTCACACACAAACATTTCTAAATAACTATCCACTTTAATTTTCCTTGAAAGTAAGGACTTTGAGAGATGTACCTACTTTGGTTACTTTGATGCCTTTGAAAAACAGTACCTATTTCTTGTACAACTCAGCAATTTTAAGTTCTTTCTTATTTCAAAATGTGCAATTAAATGCTTATTTTTTTTCATCAAAATATTTATCAAGTCTGGAAGTCCTCTTTCCAATCTTGTTCACTCACTCTTCATTAGACAGCTCAAAGATCAAGCCATATATTCAATGTTCACTGAACACGCTTTTCTTAATTATTCACGGTTTTGTGCTACAGTACATGGTTTACTACCACCAGCTAAATCCATACCAACAGTGTAGCCCTTATGTTGTCACTGTAAAAGTATTAATATGAATGAAAAAAAAAAAAACAGAAAAAGGAGGAAGGAAGGAAGGAAGGAAGGAAGGAAGGAAGGAAGGTATATAGGAGAGAAGGAGGAAGGGAAGGAGGGAGAGAGAAAAGGAAGGGGAAAGAGAGAGAGAAAATAAAGACGGAGGAAGGCCAAGTAGCTTTTGCAAAGTGAAAGCAGGCATTATGTTGCAGAATAAAGGGAATTTGGCTCCCCAAATTCATGCAGACATTTACACACTAAAGTCTTATGTTCAAGTCTAATGGATTAGTGTTAATGGTTGATGGATTAGCATGGAGGTTTGATCAATTATGACATCTGAAGGTTGGGGCTGTCGCTCCCCGTCTTCAGGGGGGAACGACACTAAACCCTGCCTAGGCTTCATATCCGAGTCACGGCACCATTATGTCGCTCCCCGTCTTCTTGGAGGAACGACACAGGACCCTGCGCTGTTCTTTTGTCTGCTTGGCCCTCCCGGGTTTGCTGCTGGTTCTTCCCGGGTTGGCTACCGACCCTTCCACCTCCGTGGAGGGGCGGTTCCCCCTGCCACTTTCCCCACTTCTGCGGGGGAGCGGCACACCGCCGGCCGGCTCTCTCGGGGGCTGCACAGGTGTTCCTTCGGATGTTCCCCTTAGATGTTCCTGGTGCATGCCGTCTCTCTCCTCCTTTATAGTCCTCTTCCACCAATCCCAACTCTGCTACCCAC